>NC_142127.1:26828750-27570000 GCF_024610735.1 Ursus americanus | reverse complement strand
CCTCTACCTTCAGCCGATGAAGTTTGTCTGCATTGTGATGTGAAGACAGGAAGAGAAAGGATTATTTTTGCTACGCAGACATTTGTTTCTAGTGAGGACTGTGACTTTCTTCATATAATAGATGCATTGTTAAATATGTTCACATTACGTACCTATGTTTATTAAACTCCAATGGTACGGCGTTCTCGAGTCATCCATTCCACAAATACTGCTTGTGCATTCTAAGGCCAAGCTGGGAAGAAAAAAAGATGGAAAAGTCGTTGTCCTTGCTGCAAGGAGTTTAGAGTCGAAAAGCTGTAACTAGAAAAATGGATGTTGACCGGTGACACACTGTCGACTTTGTTTTCTGGTTTCCCTAGCGTGAGCATAAAGGCAAAGCCTTTTCAGAATGTCTGACAAGGTTCGGGGACAGAGTACTTCCAAGAGAACTGTTAGAACTGTGAGGGCAGCAGTATGGGGGGTACAGAGTTGTGAGAGAGAGTGCCCCGCATACGCTCTAGAAGGAGTTCTGAAGGAAGTCCCATCTTTCTTTTGTTTTAGATGAGAGCATATAAATGTTCCTTATTACCTTATATCTGGATATACTCTTCAGTCTGCTCTTAAAATATATTTTCTTATATGACTATATATATATATATATATATATATATATATATATATATACACACATATCCTTCCTTCCTCCTTTTGTGAACAGGCAAAACTTGTTTTTTAATTAAGCATTACTAAGCATTCAGAATATATTCTTAAAGACAGTATGGATCCCTTCAGTCCACTGTTACACAAGGTAGTAATAATTTCTTTACTAGTTTATGAGCAATGTCCCTCATGTGCCTGCAATCCAAGGGAAAAAACGTGTTATGACCACAGTTATTTCAGTGTTATTGGGCAGTTAGAATCTATTAAGGATCTTAAAAAGGCATATATCTTGACACTGAAATGTGCACTTATTCTTATCTCTATAAAGTGTCACCGTGTGGACAAATAGTGGGGAAGGATAAAAGGAGCATTCCAACACACATCAAGTAGTGTGTGTGTGTGTGTGTGTGTGTGTGGTCTGTGTGCGTGTGTTTAAAATTGGATACACATTAACAATGCAGAAACGGAGAATATATGGTGAGTTATAACCAAGAAAGGATGCATTATATGGGCACACAGCCATAACTGTTTCTGTTACTAAAAAAGCAGACAACCCTAAAGGTATTGATACCTGTCAACATCATGTAAGTTTAAAAATATAAAAATCATACACATACTGCAAATTTTAATCACGGCAATGGGTTTGGAAATCATTTTGTTCGAGATGGCTGTGAGGTTTAAATTAAGTGAAATAAAGTACATGAGAATGTAAAACAATTTCTGGGAATATTGTCATCTTCCCTTCTTTTATTTATATAATAAACAGAGGATCGTTATTTAACAGAGAAAATGTTTTTTAGTGATACAAAGAACAAATAAGGCTCTCTTGTGTTAGGGCACACATTTGCCGAGCACAGAAGAAAGTAAATGTGTTTGACGTCACTGACATTCTCTTGGACAGTTCATGTGCCTGCATCATAAAGCTCCAGGGGCTACTAACTTTTGTCCTAGGAAAGTGACCCAGTAAATCTTCAGAGAAAACCTTTTTATCTTTTTCAGTTACACCCGCCTGACTGTATAGATCCTGCGTTATTTGAACAGGAGGGAGGTAGAGGACAAGTGCAAAATGCTTCTTACCTCCAGAGGAAGACAGACACATTCTTCTTTCGTTACAAACGCTTGATGGCGTTAACCAAACATCACATGGGAGACCATCGCTCACTACTGCCCAGTACAAAAAGGCACTTATCATTTTTGGTGAGAGGAATAAATGGTCTACTCTAATCACCCATCTAACCGCCATCTCAAGCCTCTCAACAGGCTAGAATAAAAAGACTTCTTTTCTAAGATAGAGACAAAACTGATGAAGCCATTTGTACTAAATGATGAATGAGCCAATATTAGACTCTTCTGAATGGATCCACTAGTTCCCAAACAATTAAAGACGGAAATTCTAAACAGTAAAATAGGAAAAAAAATTCTCTCACAGTACAAAAATGAATCTATAAAAAATAAAAATGAATGAATGAATGAATGAATGAATGAATGAATGAATGAAGAAGTCCTGGTAGATGATATTTGTGCTCAGGAATTTAAAGGAACTTACAAACCAACTCTTCTTAAATAAGCTCTGAATGAAGAAGTGTTTTCAGGCAAATGAAGTAACATTATAAATTGAGTTGGATTATTATATTTGATTTTATAAAGATCAAAAGAGAAATTGATATAAATAAAAACTAATATTCTTAGCCTTAAAAATTGAATTTTAACTTTTGAAGATTAGTGAAAATAGTGATAAAGTTAGTTGTAAAATTATTTGTTGTGTTTACTAATAAATCAGAAGCTCTAGATTAAATACTATATCTGAAAATAAGTCTTTGAAGTTATGATGTGATGTGGCCCAGATCAACTCACAGCTCACAGAAATAGAATGTAAATTTTTATAAAACACAATAATTTCCTTTCCTTAAATTTCAATGTAAAATTGTTGAAAACATTGATTAAAATCGTAACACAAATTGAATGACCTAAAGCAATGTATGTAAAAAGAAATAAACATGAAAACAATGCATTTTAACAATCTTTGATTAAATTTGAGATAGCAAAAAAATAAATAATGTGTTCAGTAATATGGGATTTATTAGGGAAGTTCTAAATAGTGATCCTACAGTAACATGAGATCACCCTTCTGTGTATAGTTCACAGGCAACGCCGGAGTTTCTTCTGAGACTTAGTGTGTAGAAATACTGAGAGTTCACAAAATTCAGCCTAATATTTTAAAGTAACTGCTTATTTCCTGACACACGGGATGATTTAAAAAGGCTTATAGTAAGACACACAATTTCTGAAGGACTAATTATGCACTTAAGCTGAATTTGAAAATTTCAAATGAATTTATACTTAATGCCACATCCTATTTAGTGAAACCTGTTTGAAATACATTGTATTGTGAATATATATTGAATGAATTGATTTCACATTTGTGCAAAACATTTTTTATACTGCATTAAACTTGAAATAAATAAAACTCCAAAATTTTAAAGTGGTACTAATCATTCAAGGCATAAAATGATTTTTTGCTTCAAATACGTATGTTTATAATACCATAAAACTTCTTTAATTGGTAAGCTGATATATATACTGGTTTTCATAAATTTCAATTGTCGATAAATCTTTATGACTATTCCTGGTAGGACATAAAGATATACCGGGATTTAGAATGTCTATGTGCTAATCAGCACATGGAATGATACAGAACATGGTTCCTATCCTGGAGGATATGTATTTTTTTTAATATTAAGCAACCTTTTCTCTTCTATAGAAAATGTTTGATTTTGAGCTTTACTGGAAATCAAAAGGGCTGGTGTTGTCATTACACCATCTTGGGGCTGTACTACCTTTGATCGCAGTAAAAATGCAGTTGCAAATTCCAACAACAGCAACAACAAACCCTAGTATTTCCTGTCTCCATATAATCAATGGAGGCTCATAATTTAACAGAGAAACAATTAGGAGAGATATAAAAAATAAAGTTCTTTTGTGTATTAGAATTGTATTAGAATACACATGTTTGCAGAGAATAGAAGAAATGTGTGTCAGACATCACTCACATTCTCCTGGGAAGTTTGTATGCCCGAATCATAAACAAGAGACACTAAACTAATGGCAGCGTATGATGCTTCCAAGACGTCACTTGGGTGTTGTTGCCCAGACCTGAATGTGTGAAGGCAGGTTACCTCCTACTAGTCACCGCCTTGGGTAGAGGAGTGAACAGGCATTCTTCTGAATTAACAGGAACAGAGTTGGTTCCCCGACTTCTGGTTATATTTCTCTTCTAGGTGATGACAGAAAAACCACACTATGGTAGTGAGAAACAGTGGCATGGAGAATTATAGGTTAAAATTCTTGGGAATTATATGAATTCCATGTTTGCTCAGCGAAATTATTTCACCAATTCACATTTTCATAACTTCGTTTCTTATTAGACTCATCTAATCAATTTATTTGGACACATACTTGGAAAATAATGACAATGGAAATGCAACTAACACATGTTCTTTTCCTACAATATAGAAGTGATTTTGTGTTATTTAGCACGTTTTTATTTCCCAACTTTAAACTGACCCTTTTGTATACTAGCACTAGAAATAAGATTCTACAATCCCATTTCTGCAAATCCAATGGATTCTTGTTAGGTTTTCTCAGCGAGTGCTAAAGGTGGCTAGAAGCCTGGACAAGAGAGAAAACATGCTTCCCTCTATTTGCTTCCTATTCCTGATAATATGATGATAGCCATTGCTCTTTATCTTGGGAGTTCAGTTACTTCTAGATTCCAGGATGTTCCCCCCCCCACACACACACATACTTTTCCAGACTCAGTTTACTCTCTTCCTTCAAAACTACCAACACTAGTTGGCTGTCAATCCCTTCTCAGAAATCTGATTTCAGTTCTTTGGAGAGCCTCCCTGGGGCTTCTAATGCACAAGAACCAGCTACAGATACCCTCCCCTTACATTACCCTCTTTTTAGGGATCCTCTTAGTGATTCTAACTCCTTAGGGTCCTGCTCAGAGCCTCTGAGACACAGTTGTAGCCAGGCAGCCTCCCTTCCTCAGAGGGATGAGTCTCAGGTCTGTTGGCCCACTGCTCCAAATTTCTAAGTTCTAATAACTCCACCATTTTCTCTTTGTTCCCCAGTGCTGGGCCTGGCTGCTCTTACCTGTATTTTTCATCTCCATATCACCTGAGTGTTTCTATTTTGCCTCTTTTGTATTCCAGAGCCTGTCTAGCCAATTCCTTATATGGAATTCTTTGCATTAAAGTAAGTGATACTGCTTCAGTATTTCTTGACCTGGGTAAGTAACACTTCCACCCAGGTAAATTTTTGTGTAAGGAATACAAATTCTCTTTTTAAAATGCCTCCATAAGCTGACACCAAAAAAAGAATCCACACAGCCAAACTATGAAATTAATGTAGGAATCCTGGATGACAGATATGTACTGAAGTCAGATTTCATCCTGAGGGCTTCTGTCAGATCCTAGAGATCTTATGCTTCCACTTTGCTGTTGCTTGGGAATAGAAATGGGATGTATAGCCTAGGGGTCAGCTGAGGAAGGGAGTCCAGTAGGATACCTGAACATAAATCTGGGACCCAAGTGTCACACTTAGCTGAGAAGGAAGGATGAGAAATAATCCAATCTTGAAGAAAGGGTCAGCAAAGAGTTACCTGCCCCAACTTGACACTGGCTTGCAGGGGAAATACTATTCCCATAGAATTCATGATCTTAAACTGGCCCTCATGCAGCTTTGCTTTCTGAATTCATGATTCACAGCCAGAAAAGTCTCAAGTAAATAATTTAATTTAAATTGAAATAGTGGTGCCCCGAAGGGAGTGGCATTGTGAAAATAGATACTGGGTGGAGGAACTCAATTTCAACCCATGTGAAAAACACTGCCAAAGAAAATATCAGTCAATAATCATAAAAACAGAACATACACACACATAAATAGAACACTGTGAATGAGAGCCAGTATCAGGCAATAGAAAAGATACCAGTAAATACTTCAAGTATTGTAATTACCAGATACAGATTATAAAACAATTTTATATAACACAAGTCTAAGGAAATAACATGGAAACTTGAAAATTCACATGATGCAAACATAAATTAAAAGATTAAAAATAGTTCTTTCAAAACAAACACATTATAACTAATATAAGCTATTCAAGGGACAGATTAGGTCTAGTGAAGAAAGAAATAGTGTGAAAATTACCTGGAAGGTAGTGAAGAGAGACACAGAGGAAGAAATATGGATAGAGTCTAAGAGATATGGAGGACAGAATGAGATGGCTCAAACATTCACATAACCAGAGTTCTAAAATGGAGTAATAGGTAAGGGAGGTGGCGAAGTCTGAATAAATTATGGTAAATTGCTCATAACTGATGAAATACACAGACCCACATATTCAGAAATTCAAACAGAACCCAAACAACACAAATGAAAGAAATTCATACCTAAATAGTGATCAGCAAACAAACTGAGAAGATTCTTAAAATACTTTTATTAATAATAATATGATTTTAAAGGTAGACTGGTAAAACAATAAAATGCCAATTAAATTGATATTTGGCACCATATTGTGTTGAAAGAATAAACAGAACCGTATATGTAAAACAAAAGCTAAATTTGCTGTTTCTAATTACATACCTAGAAAAACAGTTTTTTAAGAACAAGTATGTAATATTAGTATGAAAAATAAAACACAAGAGTTGACCACCAAGAGAATTTCCCTAATGTGAATTTGAAAATAGGGATGAGAGGCAAAAGAAAAATGATCCAGATGAGCGAATGGTATTCTTTGTAAACCTGAACAAATTTTGACTACTTAAAAACAACAATATTTTATTTGAGGGTAAAGAAGGATATAGGTAAA
Source organism: Ursus americanus (assembly GCF_024610735.1). Classification (NCBI taxonomy): domain Eukaryota; kingdom Metazoa; phylum Chordata; class Mammalia; order Carnivora; family Ursidae; genus Ursus; species Ursus americanus. Next base: position 27,563,486 of record NC_142127.1, on the reverse strand, counting down.
TTATGGACGGGAGTAACACATATTTGGAATTGGATAATCCTAACTAGAGTATTTTAAGATCCTTATATCACACAGGTATTTTATATATCAAGTTGACTGGGCCACAAGATGCCAGATACTTGCTGATACACTATTCTAGCTGTATCTGTGAAGGTGTTTCTGAATGAGATTAACATTTAAACTGGTAGACCAAGTAAAGCGGATGGCTATCCCCAGTGTGGGTGGGCTTCACCCAATCAGTTCGATGCCTAAATATAACAGAAGTCTGAGTAAGGAAGTTCACTCTCTCTGCCGGATTGTCTCCAACATGGGACATCAGTTTTCACCTAACTTTGACTTGAACTTGGACTGGAACTCAGGCCATCAGCTGTCCTGATTCTCAGGTGTTTGGACTCAGACTGGCACCTACAACATTGGGCCTCCTAGTTCTTAGGCTCAGGTTTAGACTACAGCTATACCATTACTGTCCCGGGTCTCCAAGTCACTGACTGTAGATCTTGGGACTTCTCACCCTCCATAACGACATGAGCCTATTCTGTATAATAAATCCTCAGATATGTATCTAGATTATATAACCACTATATATATAGTGTATATATATACATACACATACACACACACAACATTCATATATACAGAAATGTGATTAAGTATGCTTGTCATATAACTAATAACTAAAAGATCCACCATGTAACTTCTAAAAAGTAAAAAAATAATTGAATGAGAAAGAAGTGTCCAAAGGAAACCAAAACAGGGGGGTAAAAAAAAGAAGCACAATATCAAGTCAAATAGAAAATACATAGTAATTTGATGTAGTTCAATCCCACTATATCAATAATCAAATATAATGGACATGGAATAAGCATTCCAGTTAAAGGAAAGCTTGACACACCTAAAACAAAACACAGTTCATTGAGAGTCAAAGGACTGATGAACAAGCCAGGCAATTACTAAGGAAATGTAGAAACTGTATTAACACCAAACAAAATGGACGCATGGCAAAAACTGTTATTAGAGATTAAGAGGGATATTACATAAAGATTAAATATTCAATTTAATAGATATTATAATAATTCTAAATTGTATGCACACAATAATATAACTTAAAATCTATAGAGTGAAAACCAATATAACTACAAGATAAAATTAAATGCTTTCCTATCATCATTAGAGATTTGCCATGGTCCCTCAATAATTGACTTGACAAACTGACTAAAAACGAGTAAGAGCTGAATGGTACAATGAATATTAATCATAAAACGGACATTCATAGAAAAGTACACTCAAACATTAGATAATACATATGCAATATTTTTTATGTAAAAAGTAAACGTATGCTGACCTTACAAATTTTAAATGACATACAGAACACATTATTTGCATTACTGGCATTAAAATAGAGATTTTAAAACATAATAACAAAGGAAGACAGTTATGTTAGGAAAAGCAAAACCATATCCTTAAAAAAAATCATGATTCTAATAAAAACAATAATATACACTAGAAATTAATTTGAACTAACGATTATACAATTATACTGACAATTATACAACAATTATACTAACAAGAATACTATGACTAAAATTTATAAGACATAGCTAAAACAGATGTTAGAACAAAATTTATTGTCTTAAAAGTTTAAATTAGAAACAACAAAGTATTTAGGAAACAATAAGCTAAGTATTTAATTTCTTCAGAAATTTTAAAATAAGCAACAGATTAAGACCCAGAAAAACAGAAATAAGTAATAAAAAATAATCTCAGCAGTTAATGAAATGGAAAACAAAATATAAAAATTATCCAATAGTGAAAAATGATTCCTCTAATGGTACTAAATAAAGTCAAACTTTGTTATATTAAAAGGAAAAAATAAACAGTATTAATGGAGAGGTTTCATAACTACAGAAAATATAGAGATTAATTTGTTAATACCAGGTTTACATAATAAGGTAAAAAAATAGGATGATTGATAATTTATAAGAATATAATTTATCAAAATTGAGGTAAGAGATAACACAAACATGAGTATTCCTATATCTCTGAAATCAATTAAGATGGTTAAAAAAAAAATCTTCCCACAAGAAGACACCGAGGCTTAGATAAATTCAAGAGTGAGTTCTACCAAATTTTCTAATAGCATAAACAAATATATCAATTCATTTTTATAAGACTAACTTAACTTGACACCAACTAAGCTAAGAACAGTAAAATAAAAAGATAGAAGTTAATCTCACTCAAGAACATAGAAGCAATAATCTAAAATATTAGCAACCCAAATACAGTTATTCATTAAAAGTGGAACTCATTAAAAGTGGAACACATCATATCCAAATTGCTTCTACCGCAAAAAATGCAGAGTTGTTTCAAAGGTTAAAAGTGGAATGGTGTAACTCATCATATTCACATCTTAGATATGAAAAAACATATGACTTTGCAATAGATGTGTAAAACTCTTCAGTGAAATTGTATATACCTTTATGATAAAGTGTTAACAAGCTACAAATACACTGAAAATCCCCTAACTTTACGGAAATTATCTACTAAAACTGTTACAGTCATTTATTTAATAATGTAATACAAAATCTCTAGTAACAAAGCTCAACCCAACATACTCCATGGAGAAGTGGGCTCTATGGCTATCTAGGAGCATGTGCCCTGCAGAGTTTAAATTTGGCTTCCTCAGCATCCTTCTGGAGGGGACAGGAACCCAAGCTCAGAAGTGCTATGGAGTTAGTGCCTTGTTAGTGCCTATGTCTAGAGACATCTTGCATGACTTTTATTTTGAACTCCTGGCCTGCTTAATACGGCCCCAATTTCATGTGCTTACACTCTTTTCCTGTCTCACTTGCTGCCCCCGACACTGGGGCTGTCATGGGATTACATTCCACCTCCCAATAAAGCAACAGAATCCATGTTTTTCTATTTTCTGTGGGAGTCAGCAAAAACATTGCTCACCAGTAAAATGGATGTACATAATGAAATACTACAGAGCAAATAAAACCAAACGAACTTCAGTTTAAAGGATAAACATATGAATGTGAAAAACAATGTACAATGAATGGGCATGTTGCAGAAAGATACAAGCAGTATGTTTCCATTTATATAAATTTCCTAAATAGATAATATTAAGCAGTGTAATTTTTACAAATACAAATTCTGTTGGAGAAATACTTTTTTAAGCAAGGAAAGGATTAAAATGAAATTTAGCATAGTGGCTATTCTATATGGGGTAGGGAGGAAATATGAATGGAGAGAAGAAACACAAGGACTTTCAAGAAACTGATAAAGTTTCTTCCTTGGTCTGAGTGTTCATTTTGTTATATTTGTAGGTTGTACAAATATCCATTTATTCCCTATCCCCTTAGGACTTTGTATTCCCATGCCTTCTGTCAACTTCTTATTGAAACTTCCTGCAACTGTTTCAACAGGGGATTCTCTGACGTGAGCTGAGCACGCCGTCTACCTACATGGCAGGCCTGAGGTGCCAGGAACTTTATTTCGGCAAAAGCATTGCTTTCACAAAGCCCATTAAGAACTGGAAGATGTTCTACACCTCTCAAGTGAGGAAAATCTAAGATAGTTCTATCCATATTCCATTATCCAAGCAGGATTCAACCTGTTGTTACCCACAGCAAACCTCTTCATGTAGCTCCAATGTACTGACATGAGAAGTCCCAAGTGAAACCAGCTGAAAAACCAAGCAGCAGGTCTCACACAGAACTGTGAAATATAATAAATGGAAGTAAGTCACTACTTTTGGAGTGGTTTGCTACACAGTAAACTAGGCTAATATACCTTTCTTCTTGCTCTCTTGGTCCCTTTGTCATGCAGGTGCTTCTTGTTTCGACCTTCCAAACAACCTGCACTCTAATCTAGTTTTAGAATTTACCTTTAGGGTAGCCCAAACCTAAACAATATAATTAAATGTTGAAATAAAGTCAAATCAATATAAAATGTGATGTCACACTATTCAATTGTCACATACACATGCATACACATGCATAGGCAAAACAAAACAAAACAAAACAAAACATGAGGAATTATTATCCCTTTTTGGGGGGGGATAAGAAATAGAGCTTGGTGAATAGAAGTCCTTTGCTAATGGGTACAAAATAAGATGATGGCATTGACATATACTGTGCAGAAGGGTATATGTTGTAGATATTTCTATCCGTTTTTATATCTAAGTTATCATTCTTATTTTCTGTCCTTTTATCAGCAGTGATAGAGACAGGAAACATGGGCTATTGGAAACTTGTTCTTTATTATTTTTGCAAGCCTCTGTCTTAGTTCATTCAGGCTGCAACCAAATACCATAGATTGGATGGTTTATAAGCAAAAGCAATACATTTCTCTGTCCAATATTGGGGCTCCAGCAGATCCAGCATCTGGTGAGGACCCACTTCATGATTTGTAGATGGCATCTTCTTTCCATATCCTCACATGGCAGAAGTGGTAAAAGATCTCTCCGGCATCTCTTTTATAAGATCAGTAATCCATTCATGAGGGCTTCACCCTCATGACCTAATCACCTCCCAAAGGCCCACCTCCGAATACCATCAGGTCCTGCTGGATATTAGGTTTTGATGTATGAATATTAATTTGGGGGCAAGGCACAAACATTCAGTCTGCAGCACCTTTTTTCTTTAAATCGTATATGAGTAAATGTTGGTCATACTAAAGGATCAGATCTTATAGAACTATGGTCATAAAAACAAGACAAGGTTTAGGGAAAAAAGATTTTGACTTTTGTGTATGTTACTGCTTTTGAAATGCACGAATGGGCTGAAAATTTTGTTCTTTAGAGAAATTCAACATAGGACAGGTTTCCATCCTTATGAACAGGTCACAAACATAATTTCCAGAGGTAAAAAAAAAAAAAAATATATATATATATATATATATGATATTTTTTATCTCTTTAAGCCTAAGAAACAATATAGTAAGTCATTTTCTCATCTATTAATTCACATTTGTCTTTAATTTCTCTCATTCCACATAATAAAGAGGATGCCCAATAGATATCTTACCTATTACCTGACACTGACAGGGTGAGTATTTACTTTTCTTAACAGAGAATTTAACCACTTTAGTGAACTATTTTTCTGTCTGTGAACTGTTTGCTATAATTTTCTAATAACTTTAAAGTATGTTACTTTGAAATAAAATTAATAATTATTGCAAATATTTCTATGTATCTTAATATGCCATTTCATACACCTTTGAAACTCTACACAGATTTCAAGTCCATTTTAAGAATGTTTCCTGCAATATAGTTTGAAACTTGGATAGCTGGTCTTTGAAATATATAAATTATAGAAGGAGAAAATCAGCATAGTTTTCTTTTCCTGGGAAGTGGAGCAGTTAATATTCAACATGAAATGTCTAATCTTTAAATACATTATAATCTAACTGCTTAGGATAATTTTTGCTTTAATACCTTAAGAGTCTGCAAAGCCTGAAGGATGGGATTATTAAGATGGAATTTTAATGTCAAAATTATCAGAGAAGTGAACATATTGCTAGTGTTCATAAAAATTGTATTCAATTTCTGTATGATTTGTTCAAATAAGAGATGAGAATATATTTGATTATAGCTAGTAAGTAACCCAAAATTTGATCAGATGACTGGAGGTCACTGCTACATAAGGGCTGTCAGCCTCCGAGGTGAGACTATTTAAGAGCTGAATTTACTCTAATATATGAATGTACCTGCAAAGATATGCAGAAAAATATAGTTATGAAGTAATTAAATTGTTGGAATATTTTCTAGTGAAAATAGTAAGAAAAGGAGTAAGAATATTAAAAAAATGAATGTAAATGATGATAATTTCTGTAGAAAACAATGCAGAAGTGTAGAAACAAGTTCCTAGTTTTCATTTTTTTAAAGATTTGGGATAACTCAAAACTAACATACGCACAACGGATTTCTAAAAAATTCTGTTTTTATTTAGCAGAACTTTATTAGCGTGCAGATGAATCTATGATATGGAATTTACTGCGGAATACCGACTGGTATGAAAAGCACGAACAAGATAGCATTTAACTGCACTATTTTAGGTAATTGTTTTAAAGCAAATACATACTTTGCAGTATTTTTTATAATCATGCTTGTCAGTTTCTTAAGGAGGATTATCCCTGTAGCAATACAAACTTTCCCTTCTACATTATCAAATACCTACAATGATGTGCTCATACATAATCATCGACGACTATTAATAGAAACTATAATAAGCAATCAATAGTCATTCAAACTTACAATTATAATTTTTTATTCCACTGATGGGGGGGCTGTAGAAACTTGTCTTATGTATTGGCCTTAAGATACAAAAGCTCAGTAGGTACTCTTCTTAGAACAATGCACATTTGTAATTTATGAATGTTCTTTTATATTCTTATAGATATAAATATACAGTTACATTTTCCCTTTTCCCCAGTGCTACATAATTATAACTTGTAATATGTAAATATTTATGAATTCACAGGATGTTCGCTAGGAGAGAAGAATGTTATACTTGCAGATTTGTCTAGTATTTGCAGAATTCAGATCTTATTATTAGGCTTTATGTTGTATTGCAAAATATAAAAATACATTGTTATAAATATGACTTGTCTAGAAAATATACCATCTGGTGGTTCTGTTGAGATTTGAGAATTATCTCAAAATCATTTATTGTTAGAAATAGACATTACAATATTGGTCGAGAATTTTACTCCCTTTATTTTTGTGTAAGTAAATGGAGGACATAATGTCCTGTATTCTAGGTGATAACATATAGTTCAAACATTAATATCATGAGCTATTAGAATTTATAGAACTTTACAGATCATTTAGACAGAAATGGCACACCAATTGATTGGCATTGGTTGTCTAAAATGCAATTTAAAGGATTCTATCAGGGTAATAGATTAAAGGATACCTATAGTCCGGTGAGGAAGATTGGCTGGCTGAGAATATATGCCTTAGGTCCCAGATGGGAGCCTTGTAACAAGCATGCTGTGTACTCTCTTCCCTTACTTAGTTTGAATTTAAAGATCACTACAAGCTGGTCAAAAATGAAGATTCCAACCCCTAAAACATCATTGAGTTGTCAGATCTGCTTTTTTTTTTTTTTTACATTTATTTATTTATTTCAAAGGGAGAGAGAGAGAGCGTGTATGAGCAGGGAGAGGAACAGAAAGAGCTGGAGTCTAGCTGACTGCCCTCTGAGCAGAGGACCTGACTTGAGGCTCTATCCCAGGACCCTGAGATCATGATCTGAGCCCAAATCAAGAGTCAATTGTTTAACCAACTAAGCCACCCATGTGCCCTAACAGAGATCTACTTAATATTTGTCTGCATGTTGGCTCAAAAATCTGATTCCTATAACTTTCTCCACTTAAGCCTAACCTATTATGCATTTCAAGCATGAAAACTTTTAGATATCATAAGATCAGCATTCTTTTTCCCTTTAGATATTTCCCTTTCCCAAATCAAAAGTCATTAATTGCTCCAGCATCTTTACCATCTCTGTAGTTTGTTCAAGTCCTTCTTAAAGTATTACTACCAGAACTAAATTTTCAAGATGATATCTTAACTGTATGAAGTAAAACAATGATTTCTCTTAATGAAAACACAACACTTCTATTTAATGCAATAAAGAATCCCATGATCTGTTTCGTGGTGTTTTCATCCGCTGGGATCACAATGCAGTTGCCATTGAGAACAATATTTAGGGTTTTTAAATGAATCATTCCTTTCTGTTCCAAATATTAGGTGTTTGCTTATTTCTTCATCTGATAAAAATGATAACCACATTTTCATGATTGTTCATTATTAGTCAATGACTGCACTGTACATTTTATCTTGATTCAATTATTTAAAATCCACCGTAGCCCTAATTTTATCTACAGCAACAATAAGAAAGTCACAAGAAGCTGAGGACCCTGCCTGAAGATGTGACCACAATACATTTAACCTTTTTAGATTTATTTCGTTAGTTTGGAACAACTCATCTTTTTGAGTTTTTACTTAGTAATTATGTTAGCCTCTCTTAGGAGACAAGAAACACATACCCTGAGTTTATCTTAGATATTGGAGATTTATTTTAAGTGCACTTGAAGGAAATGTTAAGTGGAAAACCGAGAAGTTCTACAACAAGCCTCTTAGAGAAAAAGGAAAGTTTCTGCAGATATTCAAGAGCCTAAGTGTCTCAGCTATAATCTCCTTTAGCTTTACAGGAGAATGTCCTGTGCTCATCATCATTCTTGGGAAGGACTTCCTTTCTTCCTTAGAATATGATATGATATGATGGTAACTCAGGTGTTTTCTGTCTCTGCTGCTGCGGCTGTGGAATAAGAAACAAGGATGCTCTCTTACTCTGCCTGAACGCTTTTAACTACTTGCAACTTAATATCATAATGCATTTTTTATACTTTAAACATGACTTTTATTTTTATTTTTATTACACAAATACCTGTTCATAGTAGAAGTAATAGTACATAAAAATAATTTTAAAAAGAAAGAAAAGAAAAGTCACCCATGATCTTACCACCCAGAGGTAACCATTAATATTTTGGAGTATTTTTATCCAGTCTCAGATAAAAAACAAGCAAACTTTTTGTTTTTCACCAAAGTGTGTAAAAACTGGCCTTACTAGATATAATTTTTAGCTTGATTGTTTTTCCCCACTTAGGATATAAGGAGTATCTTTCCATGTCAATAATAGCACAGTACTTGATCCTGGTGATCTTACTAAACACTGTCCATTTATTTCCTCTTGAATTGTCCCCTAAACCTTAAAGTAGGCAATATTTTAATGCTCAAATCACAAAAGAAAACAAAAATTGAGGCCTGGAGAGTTTAAACAACTGACACATCATTGAATAGGCAGGACATTTCTGAATCTGGGTTCCCATTCAGGTTCAGTTTTGAACTGTAGGTCTAGCTCACTGCCTCTCTTCTCTCCCATTCTGCTGGCAGGGATGCTGTCTCTGTGTCCTAGGTTCACATTCCAAAGGTATTTCCTACGTTATTGTCAAGTCCTTACTCCTCAGTGATCCCAGAGAACTGGAGATGTTGCCAAATGCCTTGCTTGAGTGAAAATATAAACCGTGTGTGGCATTTCTTTGATCCACCAGTTTAACAAATCTGTCAGGAAAATAAATCACATTAGTTTAAACAAAAATGTCCTAGTAACATATCAAAACATCGGCAACATACATATCTGAAAATTCATGATATAATTTTGTGGAAGAGCCCTCCTACTTATCCTTTTTGAATATAGAATCCACACATCCCCTTTTATGTAAATGAGAGCATTTACCCAGTTTTCTCTTGTTTTATCTCTCATTTTCCATGATTCCCAGAATGTCATTTATGAAGACTCTCAGGTTGCGTACATTTTCAGTGCGCTCACAAGCAGTGTTTCTCTGCCCAGAAACCATCAGCTCTTTTTGAAGTAGCTGCTCTATTACCAGCACTTTATCTGTCACATTCTCTCCTTTTCAGTTTTGAGATTGTTTTAAATATTTCTCTACAGATTGATATTCAGTTGTCTCTAATCACTGTTAAAAACCAAGCTGCCCTATGTGCTCACATACTTATAAGAAAACAAACAAACAAGCAGCTTTTTTGTGACGGGTTTGCTGCCAGAACACAGGTGTCATGAAAAACACCACTAAACCTAAACCAGGTGGGAAAGGAAAAGACTCATATCAACATCGTCGTCATTGGCCACATAGATTTGGGCAAGTTGACCACTACTGGTCATCTGGCCTACAAAGATGGTAGGATCAACAAAAGAACTATGGAAAAATTTGAGAAGGAGGCTGCTGAGATGGGAATGGGCTCCTTCAAGTATGCCTGGGTCTTGGATAAACTGAAACTGAACATGAACATGGTATCACCATTGATAACTTCCTGTGGAAATTCAAGACCAGCAAGTGTTACCTGACCATCATTAATGCCCCAGGACACAGAGACTTTATAAAAAACATGATTATAGGCACATCTCAGGCTAACTGTGTTGTTCTGATTGTTGCTGCCGGTGTTGGTGAATTTGAAGTTGGTATCCTCAAGAATGGGCAGACCCATGAGCACACACTTACACACAGTGCTTATACACTGGATGTAAAACAACTAATTGTTGGTGTTAACAAAACAGATTCCACTGAGCCACCCTACAGCCAGAAGAGATAGGAGGAAATCATTAAAGAAGTCATCAATTACATTAAGAAGGTTGGCTACAACCCCGACAGAATAGTACTTGTGCCAATTTCTGGTTGGAATGGTAACAACATGCTGGAGCCACGTGCTAATATGCCTCTGTTCAAGAGATGGAAAGTCACCCGTAATTATGGGAATGCCAGTGGAACTGCTTGAAGCTCTGGATTGCATTCTGCCACCAACGCATCCAAACTGACAAGCCCTTGCATTCCCCCCTCCATTATGTCTACAAAATTGGTGGTATTGGTATTGTGCCCCTGGGCTGAGTGGAGACTGGTGCTCTTAAACCTGGCATGGTGGTCACTTTGCTCTAGTCAATGTTACAACTGAAGTACAAAGTCTTTTGAAATGCACCATGAGGCTTTGAGTGAAGCTCTTCCTGGGGACAATGTGGGTTTCAATGTCAAGAACATATCTGACAAAGATGTCCTTTGTGACAATGTGACTGATGATAGCAAAAATGACCCACCAATGGAAGCAGTTGGCTTCACGGCTCAGGTGATTATCCTGAACCATCCAGGCCAAACCAGCGCTGGATAGGCACCTGTGCTGGGTAGTCACACAGCTCACATTGGTCGCAAGTTTGCTGAGCTGAAGGAGAAGACTGATCATCATTCTGGAAAAAAGCTGGAAGATGGCCCCAAGTTCTTAAAATCTGGTGTTGCTGCCATCATTGATATGCTTCCTGCCAAGCCTATGTGTGTTGAGAGCTTCTCCGACTATCCTTCTTGAGCCATTTAGGTGTTTGTGACATGAGACAGATGGTTGCTGTGGGTGTCATGAGAGAAATAGACAAGAAGGCAGCTAGACCTGGCAAGGTCACCACGTCTGCCCAGAAAGCTCAGAGGGTTAAATGAATCTCATCCCTAGTACCTGCCACCCCAGTCTTAATCAGAAGTAGAAGAATGGTCTCAGATCTGTTTGTGTCAACTGGCCATTAAAATTTAATAGTAAAAGACTTGTTGTTAATAATGCATTGTAAAACCTTCAGAAGGAAAGGAGAATGTTTCACGGACCGTTTGTTTTTTGTGGGTGTGTGGCAGTTTTAGGTTATTAGTTTTTAAAATCCATACTTTTTAGGGGTCCCTGGGTGGTGCAGCCAGTTGAGCGACTCTTGGTTTCAGCTTGGGTCATGATCTCAGGATCATGAGCCCCGTGTTGGGCTCCACGCTCAGTGTGAAGTCGGCTTGGGATTCTCTCTTCCTCTGCCCCTCCCACTCATGTGTGCATGCTTGTGTGCTCTCTCTCTCTCTAGAGTAAATCGATAAATCTTTTTCAAAATTAAAAAAAATAAAATCTGTACTTTTTAGTGGAAACAACTTGACCAAAAATCTGTCACAGAATTTTGAGACTCATTAAAACAAGAGTTTCATGAGAAAAAAAAAAAAAACAACCAACCCAAAAAACAATTGTGTCACGCATGCATGTTAAATTTTGATCAGTGCTCTCAAATTGTCTGGTAGATTGTATCACTTTATTCTACCTATAATAGTGCATTAATGCTGTATGCTTTTGTCCCACCTTTGAAAATAGGATTTTAAATGATTTTCTTATTATATACTACTATATGTATTCTATGCATTTATGCATATATACTCTATGCTAATATATCTACATCTACCCATGTCTTTTGAATCTGTAAACAACTTAAATTCCTGTTTACTTTCCTTTTGTGTTTTTATAATTATTAATTAATTTGCATCTTTATTCTTCCTAGAACCATCCTTAGAGCCATCCTGTATTTTTATTTCTTAATTCATTCTTATTCATGGGTCCTCTTTCCATGATTTGTTGATGTTTTTATAAAAAATGTTTTAAGATACAAATGGTATATTTAGGAAGTCCATATATCTGTGCTCAAGATAAACTTCATTAATTACCAATCCAGCCAACTCTTTAGTAGCTGTCCTCATAGGTACTTGATTGAATTAAGAAAACCTTAGGAATAAAGAATGATTTTAATATAGATAAATCTATTTTTTTTCTGAATGAGGTAATAATAATGTACATTTGTGTCTCATAAAGATATCTCATAAAAAACTTCCTACTTCTCATTTGATCCTAGCATTATTTGGTAGCATAACTATTACCATTTCTATTTTAAAGAGAAAACTGAGACTCAAAGACAAAGTGATTTTGCCCAAAGTAACAATTTAGATAATGCCATGTATGGGATTTTTAACTCCAAATATAATACTTTTTCTCCTGGAACTTGCTATTCCTCCAAAATACAAAGTATTTCTGGAATACTCTCTGTTGCCTTTTGTTGCCCCAACAAAATGTCTTCCTTTGCTAAAAAACCTACTCATTAATTGTATTGAATTAAGACAACATCCAATAGTCCTCTATTCAAAATCCAAATACCCTTAGAGATTTAATAATCAAGCTGTTAAGTAATTAAACCTTAGTAAGAATTAGCTTATCAGATTGCTTTTCATCAACCACTAAGTGAGAAGCAATGGAGCACAAAGTAGAAGAGATCAGATGGAGTGAGAACCAAGCACAAGCAATTCTAAAGGGGACTGACAGAGTACAACACTATTGGTAGCATGAAAGTCTGGGTTCCTGGTATAAATGGTGAGTGTACCCAGGAGAGCAATAGTTTAGATAACAAAAGAAAATCAATTATTTCATAATTTTGTCATATGATGGGTCTTGGCATAGACACAAGCTAATAATCATTCTATATTAAGACCTTACCTCTATATTTCTCTTACTGTCTCATCCTACAGTTGTTACGTATATCTGTTTGCTTGGGACCATAATGGTAAAACTAACTTGACTTTCTCTAGTGCGCCCTTTTCTTGGCCTGTCATAACTTCCACAGATTTCAACTCAAAATCAAACAAAATACCCCGTCACTGAAGTGTCTCTGACCAGCTCTACTACCCCCTAGGAGGCCTGGTGAATTTGCTCACCACCTTCCTTGTACCTCTCTTTAATGTGCACGGGCTTATGTCATACAGTTAGGACTTCTTTCCCCCAAATCTCTTTTCTATCTTTCTCCTGTTTGCCTCATATTTCCTGATGAGGGAGACCAAATTATATTTATCTTTGCATTCCTGATACCTGTCAGTGTCTAGACCTTGTGGTCAAGTCAAGTAAGTACTTACTAAATGTTTGGTGAATTAATACCTGGGAAATACGTAAATATGCATACAAATATACATCTACATAACAAATATTTCCTCCTTTCCCCATCAAGCTAAACAGTCACCTGTATTTTATCTATTTTAGCTTATTTCATTTTTCTTCAGATTAATTTTTCCATAGATGTTTTTAAAGCAACATATTTGAAACCAGAGAATAGAAGATAAAAGAAGTCTCACTGGGAGCTCATAGCAACCTGGTAAAAAGAAAACTGAACTGGAAAACTTTAGCTATAGTCTTTCAGATGAAGAAACACAATAGTTTCTGTTGAGATTATAAAGACTCTTCATCTATTAGTAGACTAAAAAATGATTCTATTTTGTATTCATGTTACTGAGCAGTATACATATTAATCAAATTGATTCAATTAAACTATTAGTCCAAATTAGGGGAAAAAAGAGGTTAGACAAGTTTTTTTTTACCGACTAAAGGAAAAAAATCTGTCAATTTACTGACTGCATTTTCAAAAGTTATTGGTATTATTTTAAAAATATTTAACTGATTTTTCTGGCATGGTATAGACACAGATCACGTTCCGTATGGGGTGTCCATAGGTTAGGCCTTCTCAGTGAAGGTATTCGTGTATTTTTATGAGCCTTTGTTTATTGTAAATTACAATAGCATCTATCCCACACATGCTAATGCATAATATGACTTTATACACTTGACTTTCTGTTTTTCTCTTTCAATCTCAAGTTCTATCATCTTGCCAGATCTGCCTTTAACACATGCATTGGAAGACCACTTTTGCTTCTGCGGTTCTTGAAAATTTTACAAGTTTTGACCAAACAGGATGCAGAATTGTTTTTGAGTTTCTGCCATGAAATGTCTAATAACCCTGTCATTCTTTTGAAAATACTGTGTTAATAAATTCTGACAATGTGCAAAACATAGTGAGAAGAGGAATTTTTGCTTCCCACGCAGCTTTTCTCCAAGTGGTAGAAAAGAGAGAGAAAAAGAGGGAGAGAAGCTCCACAATTAGGTCAGATGGGCCATTTCTTCACAGAAAGATCACTCCGAAAAATTCCATTCCCAAACTCTACCGGGGGAGGGTCACTTTCAAGGTCTGAGAAAAGGAAAATTTTACTACTGTTGTGGAAGCACAGATCGCAATCTAAAAATTAGTCCCAAATAAAACCTTTGGATTTTTAAATTTTGATAACCAGCTTTTTAAAGCCTTTCTTTTCCACCTAGTTTCATACATGCTAACACTAAACCAGCTCCCAGTTTGGGCTATATTAATCTTAAGATGTTAGATGGTACAGCACAATGACCTTTTTTATTAGACAATCATTCATCAGTGAAATAATACACACACACATGTGGTTTTATTTTGTTTTTTTTTAAAGATTTTATTTATTTATTTGACAGAGATAGAGACAGCCAGTGAGAGAGGGAACACAAGCAGGGGGAGTGGGAGAGGAAGAAGCAGGCTCATAGCCGAGGAGCCTGATGTGGGGCTCGATCCCATAATGCCGGGATCACACCCCGAGCCGAAGGCAGACGCTTAACCGCTGTGCCACCCAGGCGCCCCACACACGTGGTTTTCTTATTTAAACATCTATTGCAATGTTAGTTAAAACCAGAGTATAAGGAAAGTCATGAGGCTCAACCATGTAGTTGTTGATTACGGAGGCTTTGATGGGATGTTGACTCACTTAACAACTGTGCAATCTTTATCAGATAGGAGAGGTCATTGGCACATATGTACCTTTCTGATGAATGCTGCCAAGTGGAAAAGAAAATTGAATTCCCTGGGAAAACATTATGGATAAACAAATACCAATTTTTCCTTAAAGCTGATCTGAACACTCTTGGCAACCACTAGTATACGTACACAAATTGAAGGCATTGTCTTCGTACTTCCCTGCACTATACCATTTATGGTGGTGTTCCTCTAAAAGCCATGACATCAGAAGCACCCCGGGAGCCTAGAATCACAGCCATTATAAAAGAAAGCTTTTGGCTGCAAGGTAGTGAAGAGAAGGATCAAACCTAAAAGCCTTGCTTTTGAGATTAATTTAATACCACGGCTCAGTCAGGGCTGAGGTCATGTGTACCACGTACCACGCAGCACCTCGCGGTGTAGATTCTCCCGGAGTTAAGCAGTGTGATTCTGATCAGCGTCTTCCCAACTTACCAGCTCTGGATAACTCCCAAACAGAGTAATCATGTATATCAAAACTACTTAGCAGTTTTGTGAAAGGGAAAAAAAAAAAAAGGGGGGGGAAAAAAGGAATTTGCTAAATCCTCTTTCCATATGAGACCTAATGAGCACCTCAAGATACTGCCTGTCTGAGGAAAGGAAGGATTAATGTTTAAAGTCATTATTCCACCTAACTCCATCAATTTCATGTCACCAACACATCAAAAGGTGCAATTTCCAGAAAGCTGTTTTCTGCCTAAGTCTTTTCATTGTGGTTTCACAACACAATTGCCTACTTAGGCCCTCCCAGCACATGGCACCCTCGCAATGTATGCACTGTTTGGACACAATGCGCTCCTGTTTTCAGTTAATTAATACATCACGAGGAGCTTTTTAAATGACAAAGCCCCCAAATCTCACAAACAAATAAGCTTTGGATATTATCCCTGAGCCATGTTTTCACTGCCTTTTTCCCCATATTTTCTTTTATTTGTGTAAAATATATTTTGACTTCAGCGCAACCCATAAGAAAACTTGATACCCAAATAATATCAAGCATAATTCAGGAAGAGTAAACAAAAGTAGGAAGAAAACACTAACAGCCCAACATTATTTTTAATCCTTCACATTCTTTACCACATCTCTCAGCACATTTCATTTAACACATCTCTCTGAGAGAAGATAATTCTTGTTTTTTTCATTTTCCCTCCCATTGAGAGAACAGTTACAGCTAAGTGGTATCCACAAGATGTAATAAATCTCTTTCTAAGTATGTGAGAGGTCAGTTTTCTTTTCAACTCCACCTATTTATTACTATTTAAGTTAATTGGGAAAAATCATAACAAAGTCACAAACAATGGTTATTTATAAATCCAAGAAAAAGATCTGGTGGTTTCTTTTTTCTTTTGTTTTGTTTTTTGGTAAGAAATGTGCTAGTATAATTTCCATGAATATAAACATGTTTTCAAAGATAGGATAAGACATATTTTGCATATTAAAATGGAGCACCCTTAAAACACATGTAGGGGTATAATTTAAAATTCAGTATACACCCATGTAAAGCTTTTCTTTTCTTTTTTTTTAAAGATTTTATTTATTTATTCGACAGAGATAGAGAAAGCCAGTGAGAGAGGGAACACAAGCAGGGGGAGTGGGAGAGGAAGAAGCAGGCTCATAGCAGAAGAGCCTGATGTGGGGCTCGATCCCATCACGCTGGGATCACGCCCTGAGCCGAAGGCAGACGCTTAACCGCTGTGCCACCCAGGCGCCCCCATGTAAAGCTTTTCTAAAGTTGAAAAAATTCAAAACCTTCACTATGTTGGGTTTAAAACAACAGTGGTATCCCAGTCAAGCTAAAAGCTATTTTAAGGTATCTCATTCCCCGCTTATGTTGATTTTTATAATAAATCAGATATATTTTGCTTTGATAACAAAACTTTCTTGATTATTCAGAGGCAACAAATTTAAAAATGCATTTTAAGAGTATAGAAAGAAGACTTTATATTGTATATTAAAAATAAGGGAAATCTTGGTTAAATACCTGAAAAGTCCATTAAAAATTAAATTAACAATTATAGTTAGGTAGTTAAAAATAATTTAAAATATTAAATATGTAGGCCTTCATTTAAATTGGACAATGTTATTTGTAATATTTCAAAAGGAAATGGTCTAGGGATTCCATTTGTCCATAGCAGAAGTTATTAGTGATGTTCTCAGAGCAAAACACTTGAAGTTTGCAACTTAAGCTAAGAGTGCAATTGCCCACATGACAGTGAGCAATTGTGTGTGTGCACATGCGTGTGTTCAGAAAAAGAAAAAAAACTACAAATAACGTATCTTTCTTCTTTTGTCATTCTCCCTGGAAAATTAAGAAAGATTTACTTCATAGATCATAAAACTAAGAGAGTGCACAAAGAAACTAAACTCTCAACATACTTCAAAAAATATTTACATGAAGCAGTCATTAACATGCAAATCACATGTTAGGGTGAAAATCCTCAAGGAAGGTAGAAGTGAGATAGGTTCCAATGTAATATGATGACAATGGCTCAAATAGAAAATAGCTAGGTATCAGGAGAGGAAGATAAGGTGGTGAAGAGTTTGGTAGTTGTGACTTTTTCTCTGCCCTTTAGTGCCTGAATGCTGCTAGTCCAATTCTCACAGAGCAAGCAGTCCTGCTAGTCCAGAATTGCTAGAAGTGCATCAGGAACCTTTAAAGACTGAAGACACACTTTAAAGACTGAAACCCAGCTGGGTTAGGGAGGGATATCATCAAAACAATGCACCAAGGTCAGCCTCTGGGTGCGTCCTCCTCCCAACACTCATCCTGCACCATGTACTAGATAATTATAACCCACAGAAGATTTTGGAAATACCAGTGGCTGGGGCAGAGGCCCTGGGATGTACCCACAAAACCCAGCCACTTGTTGGGGAGTAAAAAAGAAGAGGTAAAACACATGTTATAACAACAGTATGCCTTGCCTTCAGGGTCTCCATCCCCATTTATTTCCCGAACTCTGCTAGAAGGGATGACTCCAAAGCTTATATTCTCTTCTCCACATCCCAACGTTTGGTATCACCAAGTATATAGCTGAGACTTTCAGGGTAGCATGAAGTCATAAAGTACATTAATAAGACATCTCAGGATCAAAAGTAGGAGAGTGCACTGAACAATCTATCACCATGAAAGCAGAGTTAATGGTACAGAAAAGACAGAAATTTAAAACAGACAATATCCTAAAGAAAATCATAAAACAACATGGTGGCTTCAAGATGACACAGATATCTGAGTATTAATATAAAAATAATTATTGAAATAAAGAACTCGCTAGATAGTTTGAGTAGTCAAATGGATATAGACAAATGGTAAAATGCATAAGCTGAAAAATCAAGTCAAGGAATTTGCCAAAAATGAACTAGAAAGAAATTAAATTGTTAGAAAATTAAAAAGAGTGAAAACAAAAACTAGAATTAGAAATGTCAATCCGTACATCACCAGAGTTCCTGAATGAAAAGGAAAAGTAATGAAGGATAAAAATTAATTGAAGGAATTCTAACTGAAGATGTCATAAAATGAAAGAAAGATTATGGTATCAGCTATAAAAGGCTCAGAATCTATAAAACAAGGTATATAAGGGGAAAAAGAAAAAAGAAAAGAAAACACAATTGGATCCTTAGGAAGTACTCCTCAGAGGAGCATTAGTTATAGTGAAGAATGGTAGATAACTAATTTGGAAAGTTTACTGTTCGAGTAAGAACTGGTTTTAAAAATATAAAAAGAACTCAACCATAATCACACACCATTTAAACTTCAGAAGGAAACATTGGGGACAGAAAAAAGGAGAACAAGGACAGCTACTATGAGTGAAAATGCTTGCTTATTTGAAAGAGGACATAAATATTAGTATGTTTAAGAAAACGCTATGGAAAATAGTAAGTACACGTTTGAAATGTGAGCTACAACCAGTGAAAGAATAATGTTACTAGCATGTGTAACATTCAAATATTTTCCTATTTAATGACTACAAAAATAAAAAAAAAATCTGAAATAAAATTTGAAATAAAATTTAAATTGGAAAAATTGAATAAAAGTGAAAAAATGTCATATAGATAAAGAATTTAACACACATCTTTTGGAAAATTAATGTGTTGGGGCACCTGGGTGGTGCAGTCAGTAGGGCGACTGACTCTTGGTTTTGGCTCCGCTCGTGATCTCTGGGTTGTCAATATCTCTGGGTTGTCCCACGCTCAGTGTGGAGTCTGCTTGAGATCTCTCCCTCTCCCTCTGCCTCTTCCCTCCACTCTCCTCTTTCGCTCTCAAATAAATTAATTAATTAAAAAAAAGAAAATTAATGTCTCAACAGAAAAAAAGGAAGTATCTAGTAGATTTTAATATCGTGAATAGATATATCTGTGTTACACATGGCATATGTACTAAATATATAGAAATATACATAAATATATAAATATAAATGTGTTATACTACTTCACATTAGTGCACTGAAAAAGATTTTCTTTTCTGCCCTCCCATAAATTGTCATTTTTATCACACATGTTAATTCTATAGTAAATTAATTCATTAATTACAGTAAATTAACTAATGAACCTTACAGTAAATTATTACTATTTTGCATTAGATAATAAATTATTTTCTGAAGCATTGAAAACTAAGGAACTAATGTCTCTTCTATTGACTTTCCTCTTCACCACTTCTGCCACTCTTAATTTCTTTGTACAAATCAGATTTTGATATGAAATTATAATGCTTCCACCTTAAGAAAATTCTTGAGCATATCTTGTAGTACGATCTGCTGTAAATACATTCTCTCAGCTTTTGTTTATTTGCCAAAGTCTTTCATTTGAGTTCATTTTAGGATAATATTTTTTTTTTATGGGTATAAAATCCTGAGTTGACAGTTTCCTTTCTTTCAGTATTTTACTTCCAAAAAAATGTCATTCCATTGGTTTCTGGCTTACATCATTTTAATTAAAAGTTTTCTCTTATTGTTATCATTGCTTCTCTGAATGTAATGTTTTTTATCCCCCTAACTTTCTTCAGCTGCCCTTTTGCCCACTTGACTATGATGTTACTTTTTTAAAAAATTCTTCTTGCATAGTGCTGTCTAAAGCTCTTGGATGCATGGCTTATTTTCTTTCATTAATTTTGGAAAATCTTCATTTATGACTCCTTCAAATTTTTTTCTACCTTACCTCTTTCTCTCTTTCTTTTGTAACTACATTTACATGTATCTTAGACTGTTTGGTATTGTTTCACTGCTCTTGGATTCACTTTTTTTACACTATTATCTTCATGTTTCACTTTAGATAATATTTTGGCCTATCTTCAATATCAGATAAATATCTACTCATATTGCCTTTAGTTAATCTCTGTCTTAATATTTATTCTTTAATCAATCTGATGATATATAGGTAATGTGCTCTGTGTGTGTGTGTGTGTGTGTGTGCGCGCGCGCTTGTGTATGGAAGGAGAGAGATAACACAAACCCAAATCAATTCCTAACGAGATTGACTCAATGTCTCACATTAAAGGTCTGAGAGAAGAAGAGGTGTGCCCATTTTTTCTCAAATATCATGCTACAAATGATATTCAGTGTTTAATCAAGAAGTAAAAAACACATCTTAAAAAACAAGACAGAAATAAGGCAAATTCTTGGATCCCATTCTAAGCCTACTAACTCCAAAACCCTGGAGGTAAACCCAGGAATCTGCTTCAACAATCACTCCAAATGATTGTGATACACACCACATTTGAGAGTCAATGCTCTGGACCATGATGGGATGGAATTTATATATATATATATATATACACACACATATGCATATATAAAATAATACATATATTGTATATAATATATAATATATAATATATAATTTCATATATTATATACAATATATATATTATGATATAATATATAATATCACTTGAGTATTAACATGACTTACAAATAGAAATAACTGTTGTGTCATAGTCAGGGAGAGAGACAATCCCAAGAGGAAATCACTATGACAGCTAGATGTAATACAGATTAAATATTGATCTCAAGAAAAGAGACTAGAATCTTAACATACTCTACCAGGCTTAATAAAATAACATGAAACAGCAAAGGAACTTCAAGCACACTTGTATCTCTATTTTCTGTTCTACACTCTAGACAGAAAGCAGTGAGCAGATTCTCTGCCTCATTACTGTTATCCTTTACTACAAGGTATTAAAAATATTTTTAAAAGTGAGAATTTCCTCACAGTGACATTTTCAGGGTTTGGCTGACACCAAAACCTAGTGTTTATACAAATAACTTGAGATGAGTCTATGGACTTTTGCTAAGCCTGTTAAAAATTCCGTTAACCTGAGCAAGATTCATGATTACCTTTTACCCCAGATTTCTTAATCTGAAAAGTGGGATAACAATATCAAATTGCTGTGTTTACAGGAATTAATAAAGACATAAAATGAAAGATTCTCCTAATATGGGACTAATTTCACGTGGTCTAAAACATTTTTGGAACTAGCACAAGAACGTCTCCAGCCTCTAAGTAGTAATGTACTATGTTGAGCAATGTGACCACAAATATACATTCTAGAAAAATGTGCATCGTATTGAGTTCTTGTGCCTTTAATCATACAGTTCCATTGATTTCCATTATAATTTCAAAGTAGTGTTCAAATAAAAGAATTGCCTGAGAGATATAATAAACATCAAACTTAAGAATCATTCAAAGAACATGCAGATATTGCCAAAATATAGTTTGTGTGCATTTCTTCTTCCGCACAGTGCTGTTATAAGGAAAGTGCGTTGAATGTACAATTGATCCACATAATCGTGGCACAGTTATTAAAACGATGGTCACTCTAAATCTATTTTCCCCTGCATACCTTTTAGTTCCTAACACAGAATGGCCCTTACAGAGAATTTTTAAAAAACAAGTAAATTTTCCCATTATTCTATGGCAGCAGTAGGTAGCCGTGCAGATGACGTTAACTAATTCAGCAGAATTCACCAGCTAGGAGAGCCACATGAAGATTTTATTTTAGACAGACCTGATGTAATATAAGTAAGCTGATTTGACTTAACCTTAAGTATTACAGCATCTTTTAAAAGCAAGTCCCTTCCTGCTGTTTTACACTTTAATTACTTCTTTAATCGACTCATTAGTTGATTAACTTATCACTACTGGCAATAAGTACCTGTTCTAAGTAGGGGGGAGCTAATTGAAGCAGTGGTCTTTGAATGCTGCCTGGCTGCAGCCCAGCAGCTGGATGTTGGGCTTTGGGGGCAGCTGGGGGACTTCAAAGTCCACACATTAAATATCCGAAAAGCAAAATTATACCACTGCTATCATTAATTAAATACTTTCCAAGTAAATTGCACTAAATCATTACCTACAATGCTTGGTTGTTCCTTTCCTTTCCCAGCTTAAAACTACTCTTACCCCATGAGCCTTGAATTCAGAGAATTTGAATTGAATTCGGTGCTTTACCAGCTAATGGCAATTACAGGCCACCGTGTATCTTGCCAGTGTGAACATCACACATGTCCATATAGGCAAAAAAGAGCTATGGGCATTGAAGAGGAAGAAGGTCATGTATATACCGGATCTTAGCAAAAAAATGAAAACCTGTTTTATTCTAGGTATTTGTATACAATGTAAGAATACTTGCTTCACGTTGACATTCAGAAGATCATATTAAATATCACATCTTTTAGATGCACTAGTTCTGCACTTTATGTTAATTCATGTCCCTTTCAGCCATATATTTCCCTGGTCCAACAAAGAGACAATAGTAGTATTGCATAATTAGGAAGCAATTTATCAAGTGCTTATGTTCTCATAACTCTTTCCGTAAAAGATTTAGGTTTTACTCAATACTTAACAGCATTTAATGGAGGTTTAAAGGTCGAGAGGATTGAGGAAGAACTAACAATACAAGCCCTGCCAAATTCTCTTCGATAAAGCGGGAGTATTCTTTCTCCTGACTCTCTGAATCCTTTTCCAGGCAATCAGAGAGACTTTGGTCAGGTAGCCTCCAGTTTCTCATAGAAGTTGAATCACTACCTTTTCTTCCCATCAGTTGAAGTTTTGATTGAAATGTAATGAGGCAAAAACAAAGTGCTAATAAACAAGAATTGAAGTAATTAATGAACAATAATCTTTATACCTTCTACTTCTATTTAATTTAAGGACGTCATGGGGCTATAATGAAGCCATGGAGGTAACAATGAGTGTTCAAATGGCATAACCTGAGGCAGTGATGGGTAATGTTCCCAGTTCTGTAATAGAGAAAAGATTGGGAAAGACAGTGTTGCAATTCTTGATGCCAATCAGCTAGAATCATGAGAACCATGCAGATTATCTCACTAGTTAACGTGGTGACTGCAAAATACTGTATATTGAGAGGCTATTAATTATCAGAGACTCTATCAGGCACTTTGAATATATTTTCTTAAGCCTCAAACCCATGTTATGATTTCCATTTACAGCATGTGAATCTCAGAATAGTTAAATATCATGGGATTATACCACTAGTTAGAAATGCAGCAGAGAAAGAAAGTCAGTTCTTTTAAATCCAATGTCATTTTTACTATTTGACTTTTCTTTTTTCAAAACAGGCTGAAGGATTCATTTAGCTTTTAAGCTAAATTTCAGCATGTTTTATGAAAACAACACAGGACTGATAAAGAGCATAGTTCTAGTCTCATATTTGATTTTAGCTGGTATAATTTTAAAGAAAATGTAATGTACTATCTGGTCTTTTGTTTCTATGACTATAATGTAGATAAAGTAGAGTAGAATCTCTATAACATTACCTGTTGGCTCTAAACACCTGCTTAAATTTACATTTATATATAAAAGAAATATACATGCAAACTGAAAAAAAGTGTTATAAGTAAAGTAAAGAGGTGATGTTTAAGTTCATTCAATATTACAATATATTCCTATCTAAAAGTTATTCCAGAAATCAACAACATTTATTGGGCTTCTGGTACGTGCCTACCTAGCATTGTGTAGTTACTAGAAAGGAAGTAGAGACGAAGGGGCGGGATCCTTGTTTTTGCTAAGTTTATTATAGTTGGATGGAGCAGAGGAAGGAAGGAATGACAGAACGAAAGGAAGGAAAAGATTACCATAAGTCCATGAAGAAAAAATTTCAGACAGTGACAAGTGACACGTGTTCATGATAGTCTTCTCAGAAGTGGCATTTTAAGGGAGACCTAAATGTTGATGGAGGTGGCTATGTGAAGTGCCAGATCAACACTAATATTGAGCCACGGGAAGAGTATTCTGAGCAGAGGGAAGAGCAAATATAAAAGGTCTAAAACTGGAAACAGTCGATACGTTTGAAGAACTCTGAGAGAACCAATGTGGCGGGAAAGGGGAAGTAGTACCAGGCTTAATAATGTGCACAGGTGCATCCAGTTCTTTTGTGTCATGTTTACTTGTCTCAATGCCCTTCGGTGGTAGAATTATAATTCTAAAACACGATTTATTGGTTCATATAGCCAGGTGTCACTTCTAAAGTTAATTTATTGATCCTGAACAGAAAGCAATATAAAATTTAAATTCATTTGTCGCCCGAATGCCCTAGACTATAACATAAAAGGTTAAAATCCATTAAAATGACTGTCAAATCATATGTATGTGTGCTCTTAAAGATTCTTCCAAAAAAGGTAAGAAAAGAGAAATACTACAAAAATCACAGTGATCTAGAAATTACAGGCTTATTAGTCACATTTTATATTATATGTTATAGTGTTTGCTAAAACTCATAGAAAACATGATGGGGGTGGGGTAAAAATCCTCAGAAAATAGCCTTAAAATGGTTTTCCAAAATGTTAAGTTTGATAGGCAGTAGTTCAAGAAAACATCTTTAAAAGCAATTCTGAAGGAAATTAGAGCTGGCTTAGTAAACATTTTCATTAGCTCAGTAAATTTCCCCAAGGATCCAAAGTGGCCAAGCTATACACTGTACTTTCCCTCACTTTTCTTCCCTCTCATTTAGGATGAGGTTAGCTTTTTGCAGTCATAGAAAATGTGGAAATTAATTAATCCTACATTCATTCTAAGTCAGGTATTGTGATTAGTCTCTAAACGTCCTTAAGTTTACTACGATTATTAGTCATACTTTCTTTTTTCAGTATAAAACCACTCTATAAGATTAGAGCCTTAACTCAAATACTAATCAAACCAAGTTTTTAAAAATAATAGTTATCATTCTGAATCAGATAGTAAATTACAAAAGCAAATTTGTCATCCAAGATAGGTGGAACCTAACGAACTATAATATGTCACTATATATATCATTATGAATATAACACTATGTATGTATATAAACTAAATATATATATCATTATAAATATAACACTATACACATATACATATATGTAATATTAGCTGCAGTAGAGCAGCTAATTAAAGAAAAAATATGGGCACCTCTTTCTCCATAGGATCAATATACCAAAAAAGATACAGGCAATTATTTTTAAATAGGTAGTGTAAAATAAATCTGATATCCTAAATTTGATCAAATTCTTCTTTGTTAACACTAAACTAACAGTGAAGATCCGCAAGTTGCAAATAACCTTGGCTATTTCACTCATTAAGTTATAATTCAGACTTACGTTCCCAGCAGTTAGGATTTAGCTTCCCAGTTGTAGGGTGATTGCTTAAGTGAATGCACACAGGCTGCTATTAGCTTTGCCACCCAAATTCTACACCAGAAGATAGATCTTACACCTTCTACTATAGTTAGTACCATACTATTTTAACATTTCAACTTACTTATTTAATAGTTAAATTTACTATTCTATTATTTAAAGAAATAGGATTTCTATAATCTACCTTCCTTTCGTCATTTCTTCTCCAAACATGATTCTCCACGTCTAAGTGGATTTAGAAGATTATAAACTTTATTCTTTAATTTATTTCTATGCAAAAATGAGAGACATTTGATTGAAATTGTTTGAAATTATTATTTAGACATTTTACTTAGAGTTATATTTTCCATACTTCCTGTCTCAGCCTGGGCCACACTAACAAAATACAACAGTTTGTGAGCAACAGAAAAGTATTTTTCACAGTTTTGGAGTATGGAAGTCCAAGTCAAGGTACCGCACGGTTGGGCTCTGGTGGGAGGCCTCTTCCAGGCTGAGGAGTGCTGTCTTCTTGGGTCCTCACAGATCAGAGAAGCAGAGAACAGGAAGCAAACTCTTGGACTCCTATAAGGCTCCATCTTCATGATTTTATCAAATCCTAATTACCTCCAAAGACCCCACCTACTGATACCATAAATTGGTGGGAAGGGTTTTAACATGAAGATTTTGGGTGGACACAAACATCAGTCCATAACTCTTCGCGAGTCCCACAGTGGGAAAACCTCTTCACTTTCCCATTTGGCTCAGCTTCCCTTCACCTTTTTCACAAAGACTAAAAATTTTTCATTCTAAGGTAGCCTCGTGTGCACAGATGAAGTTCTGCGGGAGGCTTTGTGTGAGCACGCGCTCGCGCACGGTAGAAGCGAGTGGAGGAGATCAGTCTACTCACCATACCAACTTCGGAGGCTGCGCCGTAGCTCACCTGAGTTAGGGAGCTGTCTGACATCCGTGGTGCTGGTGGCGTGGCTTGTCCTAGGTCGGCTTGTGCTCAAAGTAAGAGGAAGACCACATGGCTGGGGAAAGAGAAGGAAGAAGGAACAAAAAGATGACAGGCTAGCTCAGAAAAATTGCAGATTTGGCTCCAGGTCACAGTAATAAAGCAAGTCAAATGAATTTTTTGGTTCCCCAGCGCATCCAGAAGTTCTGTTTACACTGTACTGTAGTTTATTAAGTTTGCAATATCATCAAACCTAAAGAAGTTACATACTTCAATTTAAAAATATTTTATTGCTAAAAAATGTTATCCATCATCTGAACTTTCAGGGGGTCGAGTGTTTTTGCTGTTGAAGGGGCCTACCTCCATACTGATGGCTGCTGAGTGAGCAGGTGGTGGTGGCAATTGCTTAAAATAAAATAATGAAGTTTGCTGCCTCAGTTGACTCTTCCTTTCACTTGAACACGTAGAGGCCATTGTTGGGTTATTCATTAGCCAATTTCAATATTGTTGTGTCTCAGGAAATGGGGAGGCCTGAGCAAGGGAGGGAGATGGGGAATGTCTAGTCTGTGGATCAGTCAGAACACAAACAGCAATGTTTATCTATTAAATTTGCTGTCTTATATGCATGTGGTTCATGGTGCCTCGACACAATTATAATAGTAGCACTAAAAATCACTGGTGACAGATCACCATCACAATAATAATGGGAAAGTTTGAAATATTGTAAGAATTACCAAATGTGACACAGAGATATGAAATGAACAAATGCTGTTGGAAAACAGGCACCTGTCGACTCATTTGATACAAGGTTGCCACAAACCTTCTATTTGTAAACAGTGGGTATCCGGGAAGTGCAATAAAGCGAAGCAGAATGAAACGAAGAATGCCTGTATGAAAATTAGTGGCATTTTTCTCTTATTCTAAAAATGCAGAGAAGAATTTGGCTGTATGATTTATAATCATTTAACACAAGAAGAAATGTTTTTGGTTTTGGTTGGTCCCCATTACACATTTTATTTTAGTTTTGCTTTTGCTTGTTTTGTTTTCATTAGACAGGAACTCTGCCAGCTCGATTTGATGGCTGTATCTATGTCACACTAAAAATGATCATATATATAAAATATATAGAAAATTCCACCACAGAAGTGAGTTAATATTTTGCCATATATGCTTCAAATTTCTCTCATTCTCTGTGTCAAATAAAATATTAACAGCTAAAGTTTCATACACCCCAGTCCTTTCTCTGTCTGACCTCTTCAGAGGTAATTATGACTGTGACCTTGGTATGCCCCGTCTGTTTCATGCTTTTAATACACAAGTTTTGTAAATATAAAGAATATGTAGCATTGCCATTTTCTTGTTAAATATGTGTAATAATACCTTTCGCAACTTGTTGGTGTTCTTCAACTTAATTTTCTGAGTCTTATTCACGTTGATACATGTTGATTTAGTTCATTTGAACAGTCATATTATATTTCAACGTGTGAAAAAGCACAATATTAAAGTCTCTTTTACTTAATCTTAAAATTCAAGGAATATGTTTTTTAAAAATGAGAATATGAAGAGTAAAAGAGCAAAGGAAATTGTGAAGTCGTTTGATTAGTAAAATTATAAAATATGCATATTCAGAAGAGTATCAGTGAAATCACCATAAATGTCCCCAAGTATTAGTTGAATTCAATTTTCTCAAACAACTATTTACTATCTAGTTCCATTGACTTAACTGTGGACCTCTGAACAAACATATTTTTAAAATTTTCTAATTTAATAATAATATAGGATAATACAGATTCCCATTTTATAAAATTGTGTTTTTGTTTTGATCACTATTTTTAATCAGCATTTGACTGTATATTTTCCTTGTAAGAGATTCTTTGCAATCATTCATGGTTTGTGGTTCTGGATGGCCTCCAATTGGGCTACATATGATAAGTGCTTTGCCCTGCTTATGCAAAAGTTGAATCAGAGGCCATTAGCAACTTATCCTAAATGGAATAACCACAAACCATAACTAATATTAATATAAACATACTTTACTTAAAAAGATCTCATCTGAACAGTCCCCTAGTACAACTTAACATTTTAATGCAATTCCACATGTACCAGTAGAATAAAATCACAAAATCTGTGGACAAGAGTTTTTTGAGTCAGGGACACTTGAATTCAAAGACTTGATCCACATGTTATCATTAAAATTTTGCTTTTGACAAGCGATTGTCTTAAATTCTCATTTATCAAATATTTCTTATTTCTAAGTAAGTGCATGAAAGCATTTTTATATGCATAATTTTTAATCCTCATATTACTTTCTGAGATAGGAATCATTATCACCATTTTTTAACCCCCAGTAAGTTTTCTGAAGTTCACTGTTTTAAGTATTTTGCCCCAAATCCCATAGTCAGTATATCATGGAAAAGGAGTCACAATAGTGTTTCTGACTTCTGCAAATTCCACTACTTAGATTTTCATGCGTGTAGTGGATTGAACAGTTTCCCCAAATACTTCTGTCCATCAGGAACTTCAGAATGTGACTGTATTTGGAAATAGAATCTTTGCAGTTGTAAGTAGTTAAAGACCTAGCGATGAAATCATTCCAGATTTAGCATGGATCCTAAATCCAAAGACTTTATAAGACAAAAGGACACAGAAAGAGTAGAAAAGGCGTGTAAAAGTGGAGGCAGAGACTGGAGGTATGCCTCCGCAAGCCACAGAATGCCAAGGGCCACCAGACTCAGGGAGAGGTTAGCAAGGCTCTACAGGTGCACGCCTTGCTTTCCGTCCCCTGGCCTGCTGCTCCCAGGGACATGCCTCAGCCCTACACTGGGATGGACCCAGAGGGTGTCCTGTATTGGCTGCATCTACCACGAGTAGAGCTTTCACCGCAGTGAGTAGAGAAAACGAGGAGGGAATGGGAGAAGCTCAGTGGCTTAAATCCCAGACTCTTGTTCTTACAGATATTTAGGAGCTTATCTTCAATCAATGTTTCTTCATTTCCTGTATGACATTAGGACAGTTTCCAGAGACCTTAAATGCGTTTTTATATTTTTACATAATTTTCACTGGTTATGGTTGTCTTACTAGGGAGAAATCAGTGTAACTCCTCAAACTGCCATGCTAGAGGGCACCTCCAAACATACTAAAGACTGTGAAAGAAAATGCCTTTGTTTAGGAAATATATTTTAATATATAATATATTTAATTTAATGTATTTGAATTATCATTGATAGAAAATACCTTTAAGTGTAGAAACATGAAGGAAGATATGGCAGAATATGGCAGACCACCTTTGACTAATACTGAGTTTCTAAAAGGTTGAATTATACTAAAATAAACATATAGTATGTAGTAAAAAATATAAGAACTATTCATAGAATATTTTATGGCTTTTCAAGATGATAATAGTTAAACACAATGTTGTAATTGGATGTTTACTGAAGTGAAAAGAAAGAAAAGTACCAATATTCCAAACTTCTTATTCTGATTCAACCACAGATATAAACATAGAAGTACAGGTCTCGGAAAACTTATTAAGAAAACAGTTCAAACTGTACATAAAATAATCAGAAACTCCTTTATTTGTAATATTGGTGTAGTCCTCTAATGAATCTACTTTTTACAGATAAGTTTGTATCTGCACGTTTGGGCACTCTAATAAATATTCTGGCATATTAATTTTCTTTGTAACATTTTAAGTTACATAGTTTTCCTTGACAATAATTATTTGAGTCATACGATACCATTTATAGTCATTAGACTTGAAGAAACAGTGCCATTGATTTCTAAATTTATCTTCTTTACTAACTGCCCGAATAAATGGAGGAAAGGGGTAAATAATATATTGGCACAAAGTTTATTCCAGTATGATCTAAAAAAAAAAAAAGTTTGAGAGACTAGATGTTTAACAGCAAAGAAAAAACAAGGGGAATAAAAATATAAAAATCAGAGAATATAAAGTTGTAATTACTAGTTAAAACTTTCTGAATATTTCAATGTAGTTTCTCTTATCAGTATTTTCTCTTCTAAAGCTGTTCCAATTGCATGTAATTCTAATGTTTCAAAAACATTATTTTAAAGTTCCTTTGACATGAAACATTATGGTCATTAAAAAGTGTGTATATGCTAAATGCGATTAGTGCTTGTTTTGGTTACACAGTTTAACCTGATGCTACCTGCTCTAATGCATACTTGGCAGCCTTTCAAAAAACCAAACAGATGTTTTCTGTTTCCCATAGAGAGAAGGAGTGTCTGTGTGTTTGTGTGAGGGAGGGTATATAGCCATCCATTGGGAGTTCCAGATGGCTCACAATGCTACCTGCACATTTATACTTAGTGGTGTTAGGTATAATTTTGTTAACATTATCCTTTTATAGTTTTGACATCCCTGAGATGGAAAATTAGTTTAAGAAATATTCTTTTTTCATGATGTGAATACTGAGTGACATATGTTAGAAGTATATAAGAGTGCCTGGCATATTGGAGTCTATTTTAAATATATATTGTATTTATATATAATATTGAATTTGTTTCTACATGAAACCAGAAAAAAATCTGGCAATTAATATGTTATTTGTGCATACACACAACAATGTCAGATTTTCACAAGTTCATTTATATAAATCAATTTTCCAAATAGAGACCTTTATTTTGAAGCATGCAGAAATTTGGGCAGCATTGTAACACAAACAAAACATTGAGACTCCAATTAGTCAATTGGTCATCATTTTAAAGAAGCAAATTACCAATTGTCCATGCACATCAGAAGACCTTATCTCCTAAAAGTACACAGAAAGGAGAAACATAAAAGTATCAGAAACTTAAATAACATTTTTATACAAATGCTTCACAATTGCATTCAAAATATGATGAAAAGTTGAGTTTATATACCAATTAATAATGGAAAAACCACAATTCTTTGAAATGTACAAATGATTTTGGTAAACATATTGGAAAAAAAAATGACTTACCCAGATACTTCTTGCAGACTATCTTTTATTACATATATTTCTAACTTTAAACCTATTGATTTAAATGGCTTTACTTATTGAACTTCTGTATGTGCAAAAGGTTTTTGTTGTAAGAAACAGCAAGTGGTAGCACAGAACTAAATGTCCACACCCCGAAACTGATATCTTATATCTAAAATTATGTTAAGATTAAACATATCTCCTTCATAACCTACAAGTCATCAGATTGTTTCAAATTTTCTGTTTCCCAATCCCATGGTGAAGCATGACGTGCTCCAAACTCAGATTTATGTAGATTCGAGGCAAGTATGCATACTTTTCTGGTACTTTCAGTCTCCAGATCTAAAACGGTTGTCTTCCTTTAACTTCAGCAATACTCTGCAGCATTCAGCACCTTTATTCACATGCACCTGTCAAAAACTGTAATTAGAAAATACCATAGAAATGTCAGAATTTACAGAAGCTGTGTGTGTGTGTGAGTGTGTGTGTGTATCCGTAAGAGAACAAATGTGGGGTGATAATTCAAAGGGATTATATTTCTCATCACATAGAAAACAAATAAAATATGCATGCTTTCTTTTCCAGGAGTTTAAAACAGAGCACTGAAAATGAGATATATGTATAGAGAGTTAACCGCACTTAGAAGTAGAATGCGATTTGTTATTTTATGGAAGATATGGGCATAAATTATATACATAACAAAAATTTTGATGCCTAAATTTAGAAACTAGTCAAAATAAAATCTATCAGATTTGTAGAACCTCAACATTTTTCTAGAGTAAAAAAGAGGACAAATTAAATATAGACGATACTCCTTCACATGGCTAGCTTTAATGTGACTTCAAATTAGTTGTTAAAGTACATGGAGTATGATAAAGAAATACATACATTCATGCACATATTCATATAAAAGGCGTGCATACTTTGGAGATTAGGTGGGGCATAGAATCACACAGTAGAAAAAAAGATATGGTTATTTTCATTTTTACAATTCCAGAACTTTCACTGTTCTCTAAGATCAAAAAGATATTACTTGCAGAAAGTATGCCACTTTCTGTGACAATTTTTTCATGTACTTGATATAAAAGCTACACTATTGATGATCTATGGCATAAAAAATGTTTTTGGGATGAAACTTTAAATTCTATTCTCATTTGATCCCATTGAAAGCCAAAATATCTGAAGACCACCTATGTAGTTAATGATTCTGAGGTCACATACATTTAATTTGGGGCTCCTCGATGAGTTATAATGTATTGATAAAAATCTTAGCATTTAATGTGCAATTTTAGGTTTATGTTCATTTTTCCTATCGAAAGGTGAAGAACTTGCATCAGATACTCAATGTTGTCTGTAATAAAAGGAAAGGTTAAGAAGCAATGGTTTGGTTATGTTTAAGCAGATTTAACCCCCCCAAAAGTATTAAAATTTAGCAGATATAATATATTGATGCACGTTAGCAGAAAGAATGAATATTAATTCTGTATAGGATGTTATATTTTTTAAAATGGAAAACGCTAATGGCTGCACGGAATTTTATGCTACTAAGAAATATACACGGATATTTGGAAGAATTGGTGTACTCCCAGGATACAACGAGTGTCAATAAGAAAGTCATCTGGGACTATTTCTCAGATTGGTTTCTCATGTTATGTATTGATGTGGCTCCTTATTTCATAGCAACCAACACTGTAAAGCAATCAAGACTACCAGTACTGAGTATTAGTTGCTGATGTAAGTGCAACAGGGGAAAGTTTTAACTTATTAAATTGGCCTCAATTTCTTCATTATAGTCAGATTTAACTTTGTATTATCACACATTTCTATCTTCCGTTCTTTATTTTACAGGGATTAAAATTGAGATAATGGAGAAAGAAAGAGGAGTGTGTTTTCATCTTTAGGAGTATGTTAAAAGATGGGGAGCTTTCCTGTGGATTATAAGGAATTAGTATAATCTTAATCCTTAAATTAAAAAATCCAAGAGAACACTATAGATCAATCTTTAATATTAATAAATGCTTAAAACTTAAGATGGTGAAAAGTGATTCCCATGTTAGGAATATCTCATTACATTCAATCCAAGTTAAACCTAGGGATATGAAGATGATTTAACATAAGAAAATTTATTAATAGGTTTATAACATGTTGACTAAAATCCTAAAAACATTTGAATATATGTAGAACTGACATTTGATAAAATTCAACAATGATTCCTAATAAAAATTTATAAATAAGAATGGAAATCTTCTTTAGGTGATAAAGACAACTTATTTTAAACCAAGAGCTTCATTATATTCACTAGTAAAATCTCAGAGGAATTTTATCTAGATGTGAAAAATGAGATCCTAATTATCACATAGCTATTTGATACACTGCTGGCTGTCCTAGTCAATGTAATAAAGAATTAAAAAAGAAATATAGATACAAGTTCTTGAGAAGGAGAGGCAAAAGAGCCACTATTATGAGTCACATGTGTGGTTATTTCTTATATTTTTTATGCCCAGAATAGTTTTAATTTACAATGCTTTTCAAATTTAGCAAATATTTAAATGTGACTTTCTAAAAATATAACATTATAGAAGAGACATCTGCAAAAGGTAAGGCTTTTATGTGATATTATTATTTTGTCAAATACAGACTCACATACTTTCAAATTCATACCCACACCAATATTGTATCATTGGACTTTTTATTTTAAAATACAGGAACTCTAAAATATATTGTTGAGTAAGTTTTCCAATTGCCAATACTTTAGAAAGTCTGTATTTTTATTCTGAAATTAAGTCTATCTCACAAATTTCATTAAAATGTCCTTTATCTTTTGAAAAATGATGAGATCAGGTGAAAATTTTAATTTGTTTCTATATCCACAGTTTGCAAATATAAATAAAAAGATAATATATGTGTGCAGACAGACAGACAGACACAGACACATACACACATTATAACATTTATCAATCATCCATTTTTCTCTCTACACTAAATAGGTTTATGAAAAGTCTGGCAAATATAGTTTTTACAACTGCCTTTCATGGACCAGAAAAGTCAGCCTAACCAAAAAACCCGGGAATCTGTAGAGAATTCTGTGTAATGGGAAGCAACAAAATAATGCATTTGGTAATCTTTGAATGACTTTAAAAGACAAAGTACCTACCTCTATGAAGAGAATCCTGTCTTATTAATTCATCAGATGTGACTTGGAGCCCTGTTGACAAAATGCTGCTTTAAAGTTCTGTGGCATCCACAGCTAAATGAACATGCTGCTTTTAGCAACTGAATGCCAGAGGCTGGGAGATCCTAACAAGATAACTTTCAGGATCAAAAGAATACTACATGTAGGAAACCTGGAACAAATATATTATCCCAAAGCCATCCATCAACAAAAAACAATTAATGCATGACACTAATCAAATGCTAACAATGGCTGCATTATTATAATATGACTCTGTTGAGGGTATAATTCTTTAATTGATATACTTTATAAGAGTAGTAATTCCACTAATCTACTATTCTTTCCAAATAATAGTTATATAAATTGATAAGCTATTATTTGGGTTTTTTTTTTTTTAGCAGCTAGTTTAGAAATACACTGCCTTTCTATCTAAGCTGCCACTGAACAAGAAAACAAAAAATAATGAAAAAGATTAAAAAATTGTGGAGATGTTTGCCAAATAGCATCAAACTGAGTAAGGACAAATGTCTCAGAAGCTTTGTCACCACATTTTAGTATGGTTAAGTAAAAGTATTAGGGCAAGATCAAACAAGATAAAGCCAAGATGTAAAACCAAGGGGTGGGGGTGGAGGTCATTAATTGGTGTTATTGAATAGATTCCCATGGTAAATGTTAATGTGGTGTAGCTTATGTCATTAAAATGTAAACATGGCTAAAATTTTAGGTGCAATCATCTAGAGAATAGAAACTATTAAATAGTAATGTGAAAGATTGCCTGGAGTCCATCAACTTGGCTAATACTCGCAATTGAACACCATGTGATTGCAGTAAACTTCTTTTGGAAAACTCAGTTTTTAATCTAAACAAATTATCTTTTATTTACCTTCTTGAATTAGGAAAGCTGGCTGTTAGAGATATAAATTAAATTATAAACTAAGTTTTCATCTGAGAAATCTGTAAGGAGTGACTATGTAACCAACTTTCATAGATGGACTCATATTTATCCGGCTTGATGCAGAAGGATTGTTCAGAGGACCATGCAAACTTTCTCTCAACATTTCTCATTCCATATACAGACATAACATCTACCTACTGATGACTCTGATCTTACATTCTAAGGCAAAGACAGTCCCAAACTTGGGTGAAGTGTAAATTCATTGTAAGTCAAAGTTTTTATAAAAAATATCATAATAATGAAGGAATTTAATAATATGCAAACTTTCAATGACAATGCGGAAAAATTCTATAGATACACCAAAAGTACTGATACTTCTTTATTATTTCCAAGTACATACACATGCAGGTGTGTGTGCATGCATACACACTGCTCCCCTCCCCAACACACACACACACACACACACACACACACACACACATCTAGAGATATTAAAATACTAGGAACTTAGGGGGAAGGCTGGCTGAGTTGACACTGAACATAGAAGGGTAAATGATTGGAACTTTAATTACTTTGATCCGTCATGCCTTGTAGCTACGTGTCAGCCTAAGCCAACACAAGTGACATGGAACAAAGGCCATGGCTGCTTCAACGTAGTAACACATTTCTAATGGTTGATTAATAAGTGTATTGAATTGTACTGTGCTCTGAACTAAAAATAAAGCTATAGAAATTTGGGACCTATAGAAGTCATATTTGTCATATCTATATCTATTTGTATTAATATGGACTATAGGTGCATAAATATGCAAATCTAGATGAAGCGTGCATATCTGACTTATATACATATGCCAAATATATGTTTGTTGAGAGAGAGGTGGTATTCCCCATTTTAAAATTAGAATATGTAAATGAATAAAATAATAGTTTTACAGCAAGCAATAAACTGTTTCTTTAGTTCATTTATGAAGAAATACAGCCAAATCATTACACAAAGATATATGTAGGATTGAAACAACTAGTTGGTTGGCTGCTTAAAAAGAAAAATTTCCCCCAGTGGTTTAGTATAATACGCATATAGTAGTATGAAAGTGGTAGAGGATTTTGAGCAAATGAAAAAAAAAGAACGCTATTATTTTGCTTCACTTTATTTTTCCAAGCCACAAAAATTGCTTTAACATTTGCGGATATTTTTAAGAAGAATAAATGAAAGAGAAGGAAACTTACCTTTCCTTCGAATAGTATATAGAGCTTTACACTATAAATCAATTTCCAACAATGCTTTGAAGTTTTCAAATTTTAGAGATTTGCCATTTTGTGGTTCCACAGAAAAGAGCATAACTAAAAATCTACTTAACTTAGATATTAGAAGTTGTAACCAGAGGCCTCTTCATTCTACGCAGCTCTTGGGGTTAAAGGCTCGACTGCCTATCAATATGAACTACTTTTTCCAAAGGTACAGCGTGCCATCAAAGAAAGAGCCTTTGTTTTTCTATCACTGGTCATGATACTAAAAATAGAAAAAAAATGAATATCGAGTTTAATTTAGGCATAGTCACTGTGTAGCATTGCATGTTTTAGTATTCTTTAAAAGCATATGGATTTTCTATGATTTCTTCAAGTATAAAATGTTCTTCCGTGAAACTTTTTCTATGTAGTTCTCTATTTTGGTCCTTATTTCAGTAGACATTAAAAGTTAAGTGCATCCACACTTCCTAGCCTTTTGAGGTTTTCTTTTCCTTTTGTATTGAAATAAAATAACTCAAGTCTGATACCTTCTTCAAGTAATCCCTAGAATCTCTAGGGAAGACAGTCATCTCCTGATTTTTTTTTTTTTTTTTCATCTCTGGCTGTGAACTGCCCCTCTCAGGCAACAGCTGGTGGCCTCATCTCTG
This sequence comes from Ursus americanus, assembly GCF_024610735.1. NCBI lineage: Eukaryota > Metazoa > Chordata > Mammalia > Carnivora > Ursidae > Ursus > Ursus americanus. The sequence continues at coordinate 27,525,948 of NC_142127.1, read as the reverse complement.
CTTTTCTGTGCCACTTAAAATGTCTGCATTGAATGGTATACTTTGAAGGGTCAATACTATAGTTTCTCTGGAAAATGTCATTAAGGAACTAAAATGAAGAAATGGACTATGTATTAAAATTTGTCTAGCCAACTTCTCCCTTGCAGTTCATCAGTTTTTTGCTTACACTGGGAGGTTCTTGTTGGCTATTTCTCTTTTTCGCCCTGTGGTGCTAGTCTATTTCCTCCAAGGGCACCTCCACATTTAGTTCCTTACTTCCTTCCGGCTCCTTCCTCAGACTTCTACCATAGGATGCTAAAGATCTCCTCTTACTATACAAATTATCCTTCTGCTGAGCTGCCTATTTCACACTGTTCAAACTGGTATAACCTTTCACACTATACTGCAAGTACTTACCAACTTCTTATAAAGAATTGGCACTTTTCTTACTCAACAAACATTTGGGCCTGCTGCCAACACAATACAAAGGTACTTGGCTTACATATTCATGACCAAAAGTTTATCAAAATGATTCATTCCAAAGTACAAGAGTCTGACACAAAGACAAATTTCAGCTTTCTGCCTTAGAACCACAGGAAATAATGTGTGAACAGATTAAATGTAGCTGATATTTTCCCCTCAAGTCTTCTAATAGTCAAGGTCAAACAAATATTGTGGTACCTGAACACTTAAAATAACTTAAATGCAATTAAAATTAGATATAACATTTCTTCCATTGTTTATTTTACTTTAGAATTAAAAAATGAATTAGAAGCAAATTCTGTTCCCAGCTATGATGGAGTAGCTTGTATGAGAAAAAAAGCCCTGCCAGAACAAGTAATAAAGCTGGATAAAATACAGAACTAACAAACAAGAGATAAACAGACAAAACAACTCTATGAAGTCATTGGACAGTGGGGGTCAATAACCAGATGGGATTGAAAAATGATAGAAACCAGAATACAATAGAATGACATCTTTAAAATACAGCAATAATAAAATAACAATAATGCTAAATGACAATCTAAAATTTTACTTCCAATTAAAATACTCTAATAAAAATAAAGACAAAAATAAATATGTGTTCAAACATATGAGACAAGGGAATTAATTTTTTGGCGCTCACTGAGAACTTCTAAAGGGAGTACTGAAGACAAAAGAAAAATGATTCCTGATAGAAGTACAAATATGTAACAAAAATAAAGAACAGTGGAAATTCTAAATACGTGGATAAATCCAAAGAGATATTTTCTGTACAAAGCACTAATAACCTCTTATAGGTTTTGCAAACAAATACATATTCAGCTACATGCTAGTAAAAGTGTAAGAGGCATTAGAGGGGTAAACGGAGTTAAAGTATGCTAAAGTCCTTGAATTACCTGGGATGTGGTGATGGTTTTAATTGATATTTGAATTTAATGTGTTAAATATGCAAGTTGTAAAGTCTGGACAGCTGTTTTCAAGTGCGGTCTGTGAACTCCTGGCTGATCCCTGAAAGGCTTCTGGGGGGTCCAAAAAAATCAAAGCTATTTTTCTAATCATAAGACCTTATTTATTATTTTCATTGTATTGAATTGTACTCTTTGCAAAAGGAATGCTGGTATTTTGTTTTCAATCATATCAGAGGCACCAAATAATATCAGTAACCATTGTATTCTTCTCATACACTCAAAGGAAAACAAACAAACAAAAACCTGTTTTAAGAATGCCCTTGAGTAGGGGCGCCTGGGTAGCGCAGTTGTTAAAGCGGCTGACTTCGGCTCAGGGCGTGATCCTGGCGTACCGGGATCGAGTCCCACATCAGGCTCCTCCGCTATGAGCCTGCTTCTTCCTCTCCCACTCCCCCTGCTGTGTTCCCTCTCTCGCTGGCTGTCTCTCTGTCACATAAATAAATAAAATCTTTAAAAAAAAAAAAAAAAAGAATGCCCTTGAGTAGATATTATTAATATTCCATGTGATGAAATGGGAAGCCCACATAAAGCTATTCTCTTGCACACCAAAGTATGATGGTTATCTCAAAGAAACTATTAAGCATGTGTGTATTTGGACTGTGAGCTAAACTAGCCCCTTTCTCCTTAAACATTATTTTTACTTGAAAGAATGACTGAAAAGGAAATATGCTAATTCAAACTTGGTGTCTGGTAGACATTTACTTAAGAATAAACCAAACGACCTACAATCTCAAGAAAAGCAAGAGTGTTTGTTGCCAGTCACAAAATTTGAACTTTCAAGTGAAAATTGAATGATCAAAAACTTATATCTATTAATATAAACCTTATAGCCAGCCCACCAACACTTTCAGATGAGACTGGTAATGTTAACTATAAATATTAATCTTAATATATTATATAATGAAACATATCAGTGTTTGAAAAATATGCGTAACTTAGCAAACCAATATTTTGCAAAAGACTGATGCACATTTTCAAAGCATGCAATAGTAAAACTATTTTTTTCAAAATGCAAGCAGACCAGTGGATTTTCACGTAACAGCATATGTAAAATATACTGGTATGGTTTCAGATTTCACATTGCAACTAACCTTTAAGAAACTACTATTTGTTGAGATTCATTGTAGTGGCAAAGAAAAATATCGACAATTATCTTAAAAGACTATTAATATACTCCTTTTTCCAATCGCATGTTTTGCAGAAGAAGGGGGAGGAGAAGGAAGAGGAGAAGAAGAAAAAAGAAGAGGAGAAGGAGAAAAAGGAGAGTGGAGTGAGGGAGGTGGAGGAAATTGAGGAAATCTTACCATGTGAGACAACATGGATGAAACTGGAGGACATTATGCTAAGTCGCAACGTTATGCCAGGCGCAGAAGGACAAATACTTCATGATTCCACTGACATGTGGTATATAAAATAGTCAAAACACATAGAAACAGAGAGTAGGATGGTGGCTGCCAAGGTGGAGGAGAAGGTGGAGTGGGGAGTTCTTCAAGAGCTATATAGTTTCAGTTATGCAAGATGAACCAGTTTCAGAGATCTACTGTACAACTTAGTGCTTATAGCGAACAGTTCAGTATTGTACACTTAAAATCTGTTAAGAGGCTAGAAACCATAAAACAAAACAAAAACAAAGGGGCAGAAGGAAACTTTTGGAGGTGATAGATATATTTATTACCTTGATTGTGGTAGTGTTTCAAGGGTGTGAACTCATCAAGTTGTACACATTAAATATGTCCAATGATATTGTAAACCAATTATACTTCCATAAATTTGCTTTATAATGAAAAAATAACAAAATTAAAACAAGAAATAGAAAAGTCCAGAATCATAATGTGAAATATTAGCAACTTCCCTTGGCAAATGACAGAATAAAGACAAAAAAATTACAGAAAATCAGAAGTGATATGGGAAAATGAAAACCATAACTAACAAACTTAACCTGAAATCACAATGGCAATAAATGAGAAATGCTTCAACATGAATGTTACTGAGAATAAGATATGCCCAAACTTGTGGGCTGAACTTAAATCTATGCTTACAGGAAAAATGATAGTCTTGAATTGCTTTCTCAGAAAAAAATTTAAAAATGCAAAGTATCAATGCCTTAACTTTTCAATTTAAGAAGTTAAAAAATACAGAAGGAAATAATGAAGAGCCAAAATAAATAAAATAGAAGTTAAGGAAAAATGAAGATATTAATAAAGTTAGAATTTGTTCTTTGAAAATATTAATAAAATTAATAAACACCTAATAAACTACTACAGAAAAAAAATTCTCAAATTTTTAACTTAGTTTTGGAAAGCAGGACGTCACTACTAATCCTATGGATATGGATGGCCACCACCACTACTTAAATTCAGCACTATATTGGCTGTCCTAACCAGCATAGTAAGTCAAGGAAAAGGAGTAAAATTCATCAGTATTGGAAAGAACAATAAATAAGTAATATAATTATTTATAATGATTAAATTGAATGTAGAAAATCCAAAATATCTACAATCAAACTAATAAGTGAATTTTGCAAGAGTGCTGTATACAATGCCAATTATAAACTATATTTATATATTCTAGCAACAAATAATTAGAAAATTGTATTTGAAAACACCATTTACAATAATTCCAGAATATCTAATAAGATACTAAGGAATTGATTGAGTCAATTGATTATTTTTGTAGGATCCATTAATTAATCTACTACTATTTATTTAGCACCTGACAACCACAATCAAGACAGAACACTTGCCCTCACTCAATCTCACATGCATTTAAATACAATTATTTTTACTGTATCATAAAGATAAATAAAAGAACACTCTAAAATAAGTATGTTTACATATCTGAGGGCTTCATGTGGGAAAAGACAGCAAAATAGAAACCAAAAAGCAAATCATATATACACTTTTTTAGTAGGTGGGTTTGACCAATATATAACTGCTGTGTAGCCAATTCTTAAGCAAATAACATTTTGTAGGAGCTAGTTTCCATTTAAAGCAATTGAACCTAGTGATTTTCTTCAAATAGCCTTAAATCAGTAAGGGCTTCCACTTCGGTAAACAGAGAGGAACTTGCACCTGAGAAACTTGGAAACTATTTTGAATTTCTCTATTTTTTTCATACAGAAGAAACAGTGGACTACAAATTGAATAACAAATACAGTGTAATGGAAGTAGATAAGAATATTGGCAATGAAAAGTTTTGGTTTTTTTTTCTTTTTAAGTAGGCTCCATGCCCAACATGGGGCTTGAACACATGACCCTGAGATCAAGAGTTGCATGTGTTGCCCACTGAGCCAGCGAGGCATCCCCCTGGCAATGAAAAGTCTATAAAAATAGTTGAAGAAGAAAAAAGCCATGCAAGAATGGTACCAAGTGTCATTGAGAAATAGAAGACAAGAGAAAGAAATAGGAACTCAGTTGTGTGAATGCTGCACCATTAATTCAGGGGATCACTGGGGAAATAACTTTAATGACCACTGTGTGTATTTGGGTTTCTTTCTTTGTTTTCTTGGTGCTTTCTTTGTTTTGCTATTTCAAGGTTGTAGGATTTTTAAAAGTTGTATTTTCAAGCACCACAGAATTAATAAAGCAAGCATATATACCAAGTGAAGAAGTTCTTGAAGCAACTGTTGCTAAATTTTCTTAGGTTAATTTTTGTTTTTCTTTTAGAAAATTACATTTTAGATTTCTCTATTTTAATCAAAGTGATGGTAAAGAGAGGCAAAAATTCAAATCAAATGATAACGAGTTTACTTTTTAAATAGAGTAATTAGTAATGTGATAAATCTATAGAGTCATACAGATGGAAATATATACCTAGAGAATTTAAGGCAGCTTGTAAAAAGGCTAAGTGATGATAATATTGGGAAATGTTTAAATCATGCAACTGTCTTGAAGCCCAAGATGTATGCCGAGAAGGGATACCTTTTCGCCTTTATGTGATTAAGTAGTTACTCCCATATTAGGGGAAAAAAATGCAACAATTCATTAAGGAATTTGAATGATCTATTTAAAAGTTATACTATGTTATAAATGTCAATGGTATCTAAAATGAACTTCTTAAGGTATAAAAAGCATACTTGGAAAATCAAATTTAATACCACTTGCCTATTTTACAATATTAATAGTATACAGAATAGTAACTACTTAGCTAAGGGTAATTATCCATATGATGCCATTTTGAAAGCAAAGGGAAATGAATAAGCTTGGTGATTTTAGATAACCATAAATTTTTGAAAGCAATTAACAATATATATAGGAAGATCCCAAACTGAGTTTCCTTCCTGAAAAGAGGTTAAACTGATTAGGTAAGAAGGTTAAAACCAAAGAAACATAGCCTATGATTAATGTAAGATATTTCACATTATGAATCATCCATAGCAATAAAGTACTCAAAACAAAAATTTACTAAGGAATTGTTTTTAAAAAGGATAAAAACTGAAAAACAATTAAACAGAAAAAGAAAACCATCTTTTGTGCATATAAAATTGAATAGAATTTTAAAGGAATGAGGAGATTCAGAAACATGGATAAAAGACCTAGACAGATAAATATATATCTAAAGTAATATTAAGCAATTAGTATATTTCAATTCAATAAAACTAAATCAATTTTAAGTTTCTTAATAGAGAAATGAAAGAATAAACTTTAAAAATATGATAAAATTTAAAATGTATTAGCACCTCTGTTAACTATCATTTTTCATAAAGGGTTTTTTTTTGCAGTAATTAATAAAATAAGGTTTCAGTGACAGTTCAGTGTGTAATAAAGAAGAGAGCTAAATTATAGTTCTTAACTACATCAAGCATGATGGGATTTCTTATAGAATCTAAAATTCAGATAATGATTTTTATGAAGAAAACAGCTTTTTATTTAAGGTAATACCACATTTATATCAAATCAGGCTACTATTTATCATTTTTTCCTTTAATGACTCTTAGACTCATTTATCAACCAAGTGCACATGATCACCATTCTACATGGACCAAATAGAAAAGTGGGAAACACTACTAAATGTAACTGGAAATTTATGATGAACAGGTGGTAAAAGGCTAAAATATTCCACTGGTTAACCTCTGGAATAACATACCCACAATCACTGGAAATCAACTCAAAGGAAGTTAATAGAATGTTAGCAAAAGGTAGTGTTCCATAAAGACTCTCAAAGAAATCTACTCACCATTTCTGAAAAAGCCATTAATAAAAACAGGCTATTTATTATTATGTAGTATGTCCTAATTTCGATAATACAAGTTTCTCTTTCACTTCTTATAAGGCATGTATATTTTTTTAATTGTGGTTAAAAAAAAAAACCCACACATAGCGTAAAATTTACCATCTTAACCATTTTTAGGTGTACTAAATATACTCCCGTTGTTGTGCAACAGAGCTCCAGAACTTTTTTCCCTTTGTAAAACTGAAATTCTACCAAGTTCTACTTTCTTTTTTTCTATGAATTTGACTAGTATAGGTACCTTATCTATGGGAAATCATACAGGATTTGTCTTGTACTGACTGGATTCTTTCACTTAGTGTAATGCCTTCGAGGTTCATACATGTTGTGGCATGTAACAGAATTTCTTTCCTTTTTAAGTTCAAATAATATTCCATTGTATGTATAGACCACATTTTCTTTAACTTCATTTGTCAGTGGACTTTGGGTTACTTCTACCTCTAGGCTATTATGAATGATGCTGCTGTAAACATGGGTATGCCTTTATTTCTTTAAGACCCTGCTTTCCATTCTTTGAGATCCTATCCTTCCTATTTACATTCTGATATATACCCAGAAGTGAGATTGCCATGTCAGAAGGAAGTTCTATTTTTAATTTTTTGAGGAACGGCCATGCTGTTTTTTATAGCAGTTACACCATTATACAATCCTATCAATGGTGCACAAAAGTTCTAATTTCTCCACATTTTTACAAGGTACGTGTATTTCTGATGCTAAATAGGTATTATGTAATAAATAGCCAAGTCATAGTGAGAGCTCTTGGCATTCATATAGTTTAGCTAAACTAAGTTGAGCAGGCATTAATATGTGCTGAGTTAGCTTTCTATCCAATATTTATCAGATATATATCTATAGCTACATAGGTACACATCTGACTTAGTCAGTTTCTTACCCCAATTTTTGAGCAATTGCAGGTAAGAATGTGATCCTACTGAAATACAGATGAGGATTTTTTAAAGTTGCAGATGTGAAAGGAGAGGTGTTGAGGAGCAGGGGATATGGCCAGAAGGGGATACCAGAATGGGAAGTTGAACAGGATTCAACATGAGATGCTGGGAGAATTACAGTCAACAAAATAAGTTTTCTAGGCTTGAAATGGAAAGTGGAAAATATAAAAGAACATGTTTACTCACCTGGTAGCATGATGTCGTACAAAGAAAGGCTTTAGAGCTTAAAAGACCTGGGTTTTGACACCTGGTCTAAGTTGTGTAACATTTGGTAAGAAAATCAATACACTGGATGCTAGTGTCCTTATATAGAAACAGGGGGGTAAAAAAACACAAATTTTTAGATTTGTCTTGAAGAGTTAAATGAGAAAATCAAAATGAACTTACCTAGCACACTGTCAGATACATAACAGATGTTCCATGGTTTTTACTAGTCCTCCCTACTTAAGGTTCTGTTTTATACCTACTTTTCCATTTCAACATCAAAAGAACCCTAATCTGCAGCTTCTGGCATGAAGACCTCAAACAAAGTTCTTAAAGATATTTCTTCAGTATAATATATTGTACATAGAAACAAATGATGACTTTTCTGTGATAAATATATTTTATATATGTTAGTGCAGAAATTTATATTGAGAGATAAAACACCAGATAATATGCTAATATGCTAACATCTCAGAATACAAGATGAATATTCATTGTAAATATCTTAGTTAATTAAAAAAACATCTTTTATATAAAATAGACTAAAGCTACTAAGTCTATAAAGGCTTTAAAGGGCTAAAATCAGATAATAATAGGAGTCAAGATTCAGTGTTAAATTTTTAGGAGACACTTTATTATCCTCTATTAAGTTTTGAGCAATTTTCTTTCCTCTAGAATAAGTTGTTGTGTTAAAATGTTAAGAATATCCATTATTGTAAACAGAATCTGGTGCTTTGTGAGATTTTATTCATGGATTTATTATTTCTCATACCAATTTTCCACAACTTATGTGTCTTTAAAATGTGCTGAGAAATTGTTTTGGTTTCTTTAGAAAAAAAATTTGGTGAAATAAGTGATTATGTTTTCCCTTGTGTTGGCTGGAAAGGTACCTGTGGCCAGATTTGCGGCCCTCAGCCTAAATATATGGCATATTATTGAATGTGTTATGGTACTTAACTTACTGTGGTTTTATTTTAATTTTCTTCTACACTTGCTTTTTCTTTCTTCCATTTTTATTTATGTATTTTATAATCGACGGTTGATATATAATATTATTAAAGAATGAGATAGAGATAAAAAGGAACACTTTACTCAGTAGATATATTTGAACTTTTATACCAAAATTTAAAATAGAAACATCAAATTGTGGGCTCTTACTGTTTCTGTATAACCTCAGTACAATTTGAGCCAAAATGATTTCCTTTCTTTCCGTTATTTATTTACTGCTCTAATCACAGTTTCTTCTTTTTCTATTTAATCTTTAATTTGTGCTACCTGTACAAACAAGAGCTTTATTTATGTATGTGATCAAGCGTTTGTGATATGAGCCTTTAAGTATATTGTCGGTAACATGAAGGTAGTATCTGCTCCAAATAGCCTTAAAATAATTTAATGATTAAGTTAAATGATGCTACATGCCTTATCCTAACCCTATGACTGTTTTCCTTCAGTCTATGAATCTTTGGTAAACTTCAACCTTTTATTACTATCTTAATAAAGACAGAAAACAATGGAAATGAATACAAAGAAAAAGAAATAATACCATATTTAATGAACAGAAGTTTATGGCTTTCCCTGTGCATTTTATAGCAGACTATTTTGTACCCCCTCTCTCCAACATTTTATTCCAATAACAGTGCTTGCACATTCTTTAAAGTTCCTGCATGAAAATAAACACCCACAATCAGCAAATAAAAGTTATTCTAAAAATACCCATAAAAAAGATAATAACTCAGGTTGTTTTTTAAAATCATACAAGCAACTTAGCGTATATATTTAGAAATTTGGTAATTATCATCAGTTCTATTCATTACATTTCAAAAGTAGAAGAAATAATAAGTTAAATTGCCATTTATGTTTTCATATTCATAGAGAAGAAAATAATAAGTTATGTTTGACAGATCGTGACCATTGTTGTAGGCCCATCTGTACCTGTGAACACATACTAAACTGTCTACTCAAACTAAAAGACAGTTCCCTCACCATCACTTTTCATTAAAACGGAAACTTTAATGAAGAAATAGACACATTTCAGGATTCACGTTATAAGATAGACTCCTCCTTTGCCAATATAGACATATTGCAGCATTATAACATTGTAAGCTGGCTATTATTAAGGAATTCAGAAGGATTATCCATATTCAAAGAAAGAGATGAACAGATCGTTTTCTTTTGTAAACTTTTTTTGATTAGTAAGTTTCATTAAAATATAGATCAGGCATAATGCTAGTGTTTGTTATGCACGTGTAAATACCTATCAAATTAAGACATTTTGGCAAAAAAGAAAATCAATTAACAGAACAAAAAGTAAACTACTTTCACTGGTATATTTATGGCAAACATATTCTGGCTTTACGCATGGAACTGTCAAATACTTCCCTCTGAAGTCTCCTCATCCATCACATGATTCAGGCTGGTGAGGCCTGTTCCCATATTGTGACTAGGGCAGAGCTGCAAAGAATATTTACTTTGTCAGTGGTTGTACTGTGTTGAGAGCAGGAATTGTGAAGATGTGGGATATCACTGAAGTTTGGTACCCACCCAAGAGGTAGAGGAGAGGGCAGTCCCTCTCAGATAAACTAGAAGCTAGATCATTTAGGTATTAAAATATTTTGGCCAATGAAAACGCAGGTGATTTCCCCAACAGAGAAGTTGTCCATTCCCAACACGGACTTTCACATTTCCAGTCCAAAGTGCATTTTAAGTTTGAGATTTAGAGAGGTGAATGCCAAATTTTGTAACAAAAGCAGAGTAGAGACCAGCAGTCTCAACTTCTATATACTTAGTGTGGGTTTACAAATCCATTTGAAACCTCTCCCTTGCTAGCGTCTCTGTTCCTAAACTACATATTTGTAGGTATGAGAAATCAAAAGATTACTGGCATACATTAAGAGGCAGTTGTCCTATGATGATGAAGAAGTGTTTATGTGTATTTGACTGGATACATTCTTCACTTTGTTACCATATGTGCAACATGGTCAGATGGTTAATGAGTTTTCAGGGCTGAAATGCATCTGGTCCAACTTTCAACTTATGGCTTATAATACTTCACTGGAAAGCATGTAATTAATCTTTCAGTGGATAATCTACCATAACTCCTAAACTAATTAAGAATAGATATTCTTTTTAACAAGATTTGAAAATTAAGTTTTATATAGGTTAACGGGGGGAAAGAAAGCCTCCATATTGATAGAAGAGTAACAATATCTCAGGTAAAATTGACCCCTCCCTCCCTTCTCCTCCACCAAATCCCCTTGATAGAAATATGCCTCTTCACTGAATGTATGCTGTCAAATAATCTTTCCCTTAAGGAAAAGGACAGTCTCTTACTCATCTTTGAATCCTGAACATCTGGCATAGAGAAAAGCATAAAAGGTGTTTATTGATCAAAATATTATGGGAGTTAATTCAGAGAGACTCTACCTTGCAATCCTTGAATTTACACAACTATATGGGCAAATATATGTACAATTAACACACACACACAAATATGTGTTTAACTGTTTGTATACAAATTTCACAATAGAATAAACTGAGGCATGGAAATGTTCAAAAAATGTATAAAGTCTGATAGTTATGTTTTATTTGTGATTCAAATGAGGAGAATCTGGAGCTGAAGTTCAAGTTCTTAACACGATGATATATGAGCCAATAAATAGTTCCTCAAAGTGGATGTAACATGATTTCTTTAATCATTCTAATCTTCCCAATCATATAATAATAAATTATATAGTATAAAGTATATAAAGTATAATTCATTTTCTAGTAAAATCCCCATAAGTGGTGTTAGAGAATCATGTGATGTGTATCTTTTTTTGCTCAAAATGCAAAATTTCTTTGGAAAGCTTAATAATTTATAATACAAAGTGCATTGCAAATGTCAGATTTTTTTTTACACCTTTGGCAGCATTGGACATTTAAGAGCTTTTTTCCCTCCAAAATTTTGCTAGTGCTAAAAATAACATTATTTGTTTTAATTTACATATTTGATATTAGGTTGAAAAATTTCCACTAGTTTATTTCCTGGTTGCATTTTTGCTTAATTTCATATCTATGCTATTTGAAAATGTGTCTGTCCATATTTTAGTAGATTTCACTCAATTTGTATGACCTGATCAATCATCAATGACATGAGATCTTTATTATAATGGCTGTAAATTTGTCCTAGTCTTTTATTTTATTTTTTAATGTACATTTTTGAAATTATATTTTGTTTTCAAATCACCTTGCTTTTCCCTTGAAGAATTCTATTTTATTTAAGCTTAAGATACTTTTGTCTCTAGAAATTTGATAAGAATTCATTAATTTTTTAACTTGAATTACTTTTTATATTTCTTTAATCTAGCAAGAACACATTTTGGTTTCTTGGATGAAATTACCCTCTTTATTTGAATATAGATCTTGAAATTATTTAGCCTCTTTTGGCTACCAGAATGTTTCCTGCCGCAACACTTAGCACAACATCTGTAGCATAAAACAGTCTCAACAATATTTATTGAATTGAATTTGGTTAAATGTCTGGCATATTGAAAGCACTCTATAAAAATATGTTTATGAATTCATTTATTAATTCATTCATAGGTGCATTCATTAATCCAACAAATTCTCATTTAAAAACAACTCTCTGTCAGTCACAGTGTTAATTATCTAAGGAAAAAATATTAAGACAGAACTGCTGTCTTGAGAACTTCAGAGTTTATATAGACATAAATCAGTGCAATTTTTGTATTTTAATAAACAAATGAATAGTTATAGTATAGTCTATGGAATATATACAAAGAAGAAAAACATTATCTAAAAAGTTGAAGAGGCATTAAAGATTTAGACTCAATTGGGGGAAATGAGCAAATTAAAATCTGTTAACATACTCAGTATCCAAACAGTTAGCTACTTAGATGCTGTTAAATACTTCTAAACCTGTTTATCATTTTATTAGATCATCAAACATGAAAAGTCAAAATATATGTAATGTATTATTTACATTCTCAAAGTTTTTATCAAAATTAGTAGAATAAAGCACTATGGCCAAAAAAGCTGAGTCAGCTATCATGAAATCAATTAACTATGCAAAGAAAAATAAATGATCTCCTTAACCTGAACACTGCCCCTTTATACTTGGAGACTGTTTAAGGGAAGGGCAAGGGTTTATGGTGGGGGAAATATCAATGTCACATGGTTCTTTGTGGCTATTTAGAGATATACTTAGGTATTATTTTTAATTTTGTTCATCTACTTACATTACATGGAAGTAATTTTTGGTATGTGTGTTCAACCCTCTCTGGCTTCCCAGGAACTCATCTTTCATGTGCCCTTTATTTTTTTATTTATTTAGTTTTAAAGATTTTATTTATTTATTTGACAGAGAGAGAGATAGCCAGCGAGAGAGGGAACACAAGCAGGGAGAGTGGGAGAGGAAGAAGCAGGCTCCCAGCGGAGGAGCCTGATGTGGGGCTCGATCCCAGACCGCCGGGATCTGGGATCATGCCCTGAGCCAAGGGCAGATGCTTAATGGCTGAGCCACCCAGGTGCCCCACCATGTGCCCTTTAAAATGAGGATTTCTTAAAGAAATCACTGAGACTTCAAAATAATGCAGTTATTGGGTAATTTCTCTAATCTCACTTTCCCTTTAAAATATCAAAGTGTCTTTTAGTTAATTATATTAATTCTTGTTCTTCTCTAAATTAATACTACAATTGAAAAAAGAAAAAGAAAAACAAAACAAAACCTTGAGAATTCTTGACTGAATAGCTGTAGTTTATTACATACCACTACATATCACTCCCCTCTCTTTTCTTCCTATGTGCCCTGGAATGACTCTGCTTAGTTGTTTTAAAGATTCAAATATCATGTTCTAAAATCTCTGCTTTTATGAGCTAATTTATAGACAGTATCAATGCCCAACCATAGAACAAGAAGTTGCCTCAAACTTCTTAAACCCTCAATTAAATAAAAATTAAAAATCTCTACTTGTCGCCACCATATCTAGCCTGTGATTTTTTTCTCCTGTTTTAGCAAAATTATGAAACATATTCAAGAGAACATCCAATATTAATACCCTTGTTTACACTTTGTGTAATTAGTTTAGAATTGTTTTCTAACATAATTTAACAATTAATTAAGCAATCAACTGGATCTTAAAAATTGTTAAGTAGAGATATCAGAGTGGAAAAAGATAAGTTCATGAGGTTTATAAATGGCATCAGGATAGCATGAGAGATAGATGTTGGATATATTTCATTCAACAGAAGCAGTTACAGAACTTCTTCCAGATAAGAGAGAGTAATAAGAACAAGAATTACTCCCTATTTGCAAACAATTATAAAGCTGCACAAAATATTAAAAATAACTGTTTTAGACACTGAATTACAAGCAGCACAGGATCATTGAGAGAAAGGAAAACAAATGGTAGAAGCCTTTTAATTGCAGTGGCTTCCTGAAAGGAGCTGATTTCAAACTTCAGTGCTGGTTGGAAATAAGTTAATAGAGACCATCATTCTGGTTGAGATGAGAGGGCAGAAGTCAGACATTGGAGAGGCTGTGTGTATATAATTTTCAGGGCTCAATGCTGATGCAGAGAAAGCAATGTAAAGAAAATCTCCAAAAATATGTCCCCTCTAGTCGTTGGTTGAAGATGAATCTGTGTGCACGCGTAGGATGAAATTCTGTAAGGCTGTGTAAAGAAAAACTTTTGTGGAAATACATCTGGGAGTGGTAAGCCAAACTCAAAACCACCAGGAAAATTTAAGTCCTTACCAATCAGAGTAGAGAGATCTTGTTGAATAATATCTATTGACTAGATACCGGAGAAGGATTAGACATAGGAATGGGACAAACTATCTTCGGGGTAAGGCTAATCTAGAAGTAGCCAAGTAAAGAGAAAATTGATAAACATGTAGAAGCTATTAACAATACACTCGAGCGGCTTGATCTAATTGGCATTTATAGAATTTCAGAGCAGCAATTCTTATCTAGTGCACCTGAAATATTCCCTAAAATAGACTATTTGTTGGATCATAAAAATGTCTTCATAAATTTATAAATATTTAGATAAAGTAGAGAATATTCTCTAACTATAAAGCAAAGAAAATCAAAATTAATTACAGAAGGGTATCTGGAAAATATCAAAATATTTGGGAATTAAACACAAACTTCCAAATACTACATGGAACAACGAAGACATCACAAATAAATCAGAACATATATTGATCTGAATGAAAATTAAGATAGAGTATATAAAAATTTGGGCTCCTGGGTGGCTCAGTTGGTTGTGTCTGCTTTCTGTCCAGGGTCCTGGGATCAAGTCCTGCATTGGGCTCCCTATTCAGTCAGGAGCCTGCTTCTCCCTCTGCCTGCCATTCCCCCTGCTTGTGCTCTCTCTCTGTGAAATAAATAATTATAATAAAATAAAAAAGAATATATCAAAATTTGTGGTTTGTAGTTAAAGCCTTTGTAGTAAGGCAAGACAAAGAAATAAAATCCCATCAGACTGGAAAAGAATAAACAAAAAGAATAAACAAAACTGATTTTTTTCACATAGAACATAACTGCATAGAAAATTCTAAGGAATCTACCATACAGCTGTTAAAACTAATAATTCAATATAGTAAAGGCAATAATAAAAGGTCAGTATTAAAAAATCAATAAAATTTCTATATATGAGCTAACAATTGGACATTGAAATAAAAATATCACTTAAATAGCATCCAAACCCCCAAATAGTGAGGAATAGATTAGGCAAAATATGTATAACATTTATACAATAATACTATAAAACACTGCTGGGAGAAAATAAGTAATTGAGAAATATACTACACCTATGGACTGGAAAGACTCAATACTGTTAAGATGTTAATTCTCCCCAAACTGGACACTTTATTCCACTGAATTCCAATTAAAATCTCAGCAACTTTTTCTTTTCAGTAGAAATTTACAATCTTAAATTATAATATTTGTGCAAATTAAATTAATCCGGAATAGCTAAACCTATTTTACAGAAGAAGAGTAGAACGGAAGTACTTATATACCTAATACCAAGATATATCATAAAACTACAGTAATTAATAAACTATGTCATTGGAATAATATAGACCTATATATTGACTGCACAGAATAGGAAGTCCAGAAATATACCTAAGTAAGTATCATTAATTGTGGTTATATTGTGACAAAGAGGCCAAATTAATTCAGTTTGGAAAGAACAGCTTCACACAAATGCTGCTGCACCAACTGATATGCAGAGGGGGGAGAATACACTATGAAATATCACACTATGCACAAAAAAATACTGAACGTGGGTTATATATTCTAGAGAATTGAGAACCTTCACTTATGAACTCGTGCATGTTAGTAGCAGCATCATTCATAATAGTCCCAAGATAAAACTACACAGTGTTTATCAACTAGCAAATGGATAAACAAAGAGTGGCATATCCATACCATGGAATAATAGCAATGAAAAGGAATGAGTCACTTAAATATCCTGTAATATAAATGGACCTCAAACACAATAGGGGCACCTGGGTGGCTCAGTTGGTTAAGCGCCTGACTCTGGGTTTCAGCTCAGGTCGTGATCTCAGAGTGGGGAGATCCAGCCCTGAGCCGGGCTCCATGATCAGTGCGAAGTCTGCTTAAGACTCTCTCTCCCTATTTTTAAAAATAGCTTCAGGAGAATAGGTATTAATTCTTCTTTTAATGTTTGGTAGAATTCCACTGGGAAGCCATCTGGCCCTGGACTCCTGTTTTTGGGGAGATTTTTAATTACTACTTCAATTTCCTTGCTGGTTATGGGTTTGTTCAGGCTTTCTAATTCTTCCTGTTTCCGTTTTGGTAGTTTATACATCTCTAGGAATGCATCGATTTCTTCCAGATTGCCTAATTTGTTGGCATATAGTTGCTCAAAATATGTTCTTACAACTGTTTGTATTTCTTCGATATTGGTTGTGATCTCTCTTCTTTCATTCATGATTTTATTTATTTGGGTCTTTTCTCTTTTCTTTTTGATAAATCCAGCCAGGGGTTTAATGATCTTATTAAGTCTTTCAAAGAACAAGCTCCTAGTTTCATTGATCTGTTCTGTTCTTTGGTTTCTCCTTTGTTGGTTTCTGCTCAATCTTTATTAATTCTCTTCTCCGGCTGGGTTTAGACTTTATTTGCTGTCCTTTCTCCAGCTCCTTTAGATGTAAGGTTAGTTTGTGTATTTGAAGGAAAACTTCCAAACTCTTTCTATGAGGCCAGCATTACCTTGATCCCAAAATCAGACAAAGACCCCACCAAAAAAGGAGAATTACAGACAAATATTCCTGATGAACATGGATGCCAAAAATCTCACCAAGATACTAGCCAATAGGATCTAATAGTACATTAAAAGGATTATTTACCATGACCAAGTAGGATTTATGTCTGCCCTGCAAGTTTAGTTCAACATTCTCAAATCAATCAATGTGATACACTACAATGGGCAAATTTTTTGGTATTTAAATCACACCACTGAGGGTGAATGAGTGGCTCAATCAGTTAAGGGTCTCCTTTGGCTCAGGTCATGATCCCAGGACCCTGGGATCGAGCCCTATATCAGGCTCCCTGCTGAGCCTTCTCCCTCTCCCTCTGCTTGCTCCTCCCCCTGCTTGTGCTCTCTCTCTCTCTGTCAAATAAATAAAATCTTCAAATAAAATAAAATAAATCACACCACTGTAAAGTTGTGGAAAAAATGAAAGTGACCTTAAGATCCAGTAATTTGCATTCCTTGTTATTTACCCAAATAAGTTGGTAAATACCACACAGAAAATCTGCATACAAATATGTCCGACAGTTTAGTCATAGTTGCCAAAATTTGTAAGCAACTAAGATATCCTGCAGTAGGTGAATAAACAAACTATATCCAGACAGTGAGCTAAAAAGAAATAAGCTATTAAGCCATGAAAATATATGGAGGAAACTTAAAATGTGTATTACCAAGTGAAAGAAGCCAGTCTGGAAAGGCTACATAGTATGATTGCAGCTATATGATGTTCAAGAAAAGGTGAAACTATGGGCAAAGTAAAAAGATCAGTATTTGCCAGGGGTTAGGAGTCAAAGAGAGATAAATAAAGCAGAGGGTTTTTAGGGAGCAAAATTACTCCGTATGCAATATCATGGTTGATGTATGTCATTATACATGCATATAGGTTGTAAACTCATGAAGTGTACTAAGATTAAACTCTAAAGTAAAGTATGGACTTCAGGGGATAATGATGTATCATAAATTCATTGATTGGTTCATTGGTTGTCACAAATGTACCACTCTGGTGCTCGGTTTTGGTAGTGGGGAGGCTGTGCATATGAGAAGGTGGTGCGTATGTGGGAATCTTTGCACTTGCTGCTGAACTTAGTTGTGAAACTATAGCCACTCTAACAAATAAAGTTTTAAAAAATGAAAACAAACAAAAAAAGAAAATAGATCAAGATCTAAAAGAAAATGGATCATGATCTAAAATAAAATCTAAAACAATAAAACTTCTAGAAGAAAATATAAAAGAAGACTATGAGCATTAGAAGGAGGCCACCATTTCTGAAATAGGACATAAAATAGCACACAAAAAGGAAAAGGATGCATTGGATGTCATGAACTTAAAAGCTACTCTTCAAAGCACTATTTAAAAGTAAAAAATGAGAAAGCCAGTCACACAGTAGTAATAAATATGTATATGAAATATATGACAAAGGATTCATTGAGTAATAATAATATATAAAATAAGAACACTAATAGAGAGCCCAGTGAATACTGGGCAAGTATTTTAATATAAAATTTACAAAAGTAGATTTATACAAGTTCAACTTTCCTCTGAAATGATGCTCCACATATTTATCGAACAGGAAAATACAAATTAATACTATAATGTGATAATGCTCTATATCTTCTAGAACGGTTAAATTTAAAAGAGTGACAATTTCTGGCCCTTCACTGAGAACATTTTTCAACTCCTGCTTTCAAATATTCCTGATTCACTGGACTCCTTTGTGTGATGGTTTTTATTTCTAAAATATTTTATATCCTTTTAAATTTTTTATATCCTTTGGTTGGCTTGTAATATCGATCTGAATTTATGTATTGTTTGCACTTAAAAAGATTTAGAGAAAGCATATTATCTCTACTTCTTTTAGGTGTATGTGGAATTAAGAATTACTTCTTGTCATTTTTTTTCAGTTTCCTTGGGCTTTTCCTTTTATGAGATATGCCATTTATTTGCTTTTGTTGCCTTTGTTCCTTTTCTTTTTTCTCCTCTCTTATCACGATGCTTATTTGTCTCTGATTATTACTCATATTTGAATTCTGAAGAATAGGTGGTATGCCAGACAGAAGAGGCTAAATTAGGAGCTAGTAAAAAGGAATACCCAAATTACACAATGAAAGTTCTTAATTTTACAATCTATAACAATTGCAGCTCATCTGCAGTTCATTTTTATATAGTTACCCTCCTCACTCTATGGTCAAGACAGATGGAAAGCAATCTAGAATATTACCCAGTACTATGGAAGAGAAAAAGCGATCCCCACAGGTAATCTCTGGGGCAATTAACTAATCTTTCATGACTGATGTTCATAACTCATCAACCAGAACAGGTCACATGGCTCCAAGTTACTAGAAGGAGTTGAGAAGTACAAGTGTATCCCGTGCCAGCAATCTTTGGACAGCAACATTAATGACTGTTGTATAGCTGAATTTGGGTTGGAGGGACATAGGTTATGTGGTCTCCAATTTTAATATAGGTTTGTTTTTCTTATTCCTCACTCATGAAAGCTATTCTTTCCTTTGTATTAGGAATGTATTTCTGCTCAGTTTTTGTTCCAAGATGCAAGAAAGAAGCATAGAAATATTATTTAAGTAACTGGTTTTTCTCATGTTGGTCTAATTAACACACACACACAGACACACTCCTTTTACCATCTGCCATGTCTCTCATGACCCTCATGCTTCCTAGGTGTGGTTCAGAAATCATACTTTCCCCCTCATCAACTTCTCGGCTGAAATCCTGTACTGTCAACCCGGATCTCTACAGAGAGCACTTAGTCAAATCCCTGGATCTTCTGACTCTGAAGAAAAAGTCATGGGGATAGACTTACACTGAGCATTTCCATTTGAGAGCTCAATTCGCTGATAAAGTCTTAGGTGATATGCATAGTCCCCAATGTTTACTATGATTTTGTTCGATATTTAATTATATCTAGCAGGAATATCACAAAATTTTGGTTTGGTTATAGTGTGTTTTTCCTATTACATTTTTTCTTTTTATTATACGTTATATCAAGAAAAATAGGAAAGTTAAAGGAAAGGGAGAAAAAGAGTAAAGCACTTTTATTCTCCTATATTTCAAGGAAAGTTCCTATGACCCCTTACCTAATTCTGTAATCAAACTGTATCTCTAACTGTTCACAGACTTAAAACAATACAGGACTTTGCTGTGTGTTTTCCAACTTGCCCCTTTTCCCTTATCTTCTGGGCCGTGTGAGTACTTTCTTCAAAACATCATCCTTTATCCTCCCTTACCCTTCCCTTTATTTTCCAACTTCAGGTCTTTATTTTTCAAGCCTCTATGCTTAAACTTTGCTTCTTTCCCTTCAGTCGTTCACCATCCAATTCATTCCAACTGCTAACAAAAGAATTTTCCCGAATGTTCCCTAAGACAAATACTATTCATGACCCAACACAGTTAGCCTTCATGCTTTTCTCCAAGCACCCTTGGCAAGAAAACTAATTTAGTTAGAACTTATGCTATATGAATATAAACGCAGATTGAGACTAAATATTAGAGAAGCTTAAATATTTGTTTAAGAAATTTAGACTTCAGAGACCTTCATATACACACACACACACACACATATACACACACAGACTATTCTCTATTGACTGCTGTCAAGCAAATTCCCTCCTATTAACTGTAATAACATTTTCTTGTTCTTTTATAGTATTTTGCAGTGGATTTATTTTGTGTCCCTTTAATGTCAAACACAATGTCTTTTCATATCAGTATCCTACAAGCATCTGACTCAGATAGATTAATTAAATAATTAATGATGGGAGGGAAAATACACTCCTAATGTATTACACTCATAAGTGTTTAAAGCAGTAGATAAGAGAGATGATTTACTCTTTACAAATATAATTTGATGCTTTATTATCTCATTTATAGGGTATCTTAGAAAATATGTATATTTATCCAATAATTATTGATGAGGTGAGATCATATCTCTTTTTCCATCTTGATTTTCTTTCTGAATCAAACTTTGCATACCATTCCTTCAGACAAAGAAAATTTCTGGAAAGCTTCAATTTTGTGAAAAATTCCTAGCATGGAGCCATAGAATATTATAGCTGCAAAGCATGAGTTTATTAGCACTAAAATCTAATTTCATTGCCTGTAAGTTAGTTATTTTGTTTTTTAAAATTATTACTATTTCACATATACAGTAAAAATACGATTTGGGCAGCAGTGTGCATGTTGTTTAATTAAATTAGAGTCAGTGCAGAGCCATCTAAAATCCATTCTTTTGGGGCGCCTGGGTGGCTCAGTCGTTAAGCGTCTGCCTTCAGCTCAGGGCGTGATCCCGGAGTTCTGGGATCGAGCCCCATGTCAGGCTCTTCTGCTGGGAGTCTGCTTCTTCTTTTCCCACTCCCCCTGCTTGTGTTCCCTCTCTCGCTGGCTATGTCTTTCTCTCTCAAATAAATAAATAAATAAAATCTTTTAAAAAAATAAATAAATAAAATAAAATCCATTCTTTTAACAATTTAAACTAAAACAATTATTTATAAGTAAAACTTTTTATTTTGTTTTTATAGTTAAAATAATATGCCTAAGTATTTCTCTTATCATTATTTTTCACCATTCATATTTTTGCAAAGGATCATTACAAATTCCTGGAATTTGAGAGGTTTATCAACTGTCAAGGTGTTTTACAGGTTATCACTTCTAAAATCTATGCTGAAACAAACAAACAAACAACAAACAAAATCCCTATGCTGCCATATTTTTTTCCACCATTAATACAAATACAGAATATTAGACCTATTTTTCTTTCCTATACTTAAATGGGCTGCCTTTAGGATCATCCTTAGAAATACATTAGCCTACATAGCTGAGAATGACTCAGCATAAACCATTTATAGCCTGTTCTCTTATACTTCGCTTCCTGAAATTAATATTTTATGTGTCTATTAAAAAATGCAAACATTTAAATAATAAAAAATATCACTTGATACATTCAACATTCAGCAAATAATCATTATCTATTATGTCAGGCACCGTTATCAACAGCTTGTACCCGGTTTGTGAAAATTAGGTGTTGTGAAGAAATTGGATACTCAAAACAGTGTTTCCCAACATCTTCCGAATCTCGGCACACATACAAGTCAATAATATCTGTGCAGCCCATTGGGACCACAGGTTACTTGGGTAAATGGATGTGTAGATTCAAAGCTGGTGGTGTTCAACCAGGGCTCCAGCTATACCCAAACTCTTCTCAGCTGCCTCAGCCCTCACAGGCTATATGCTACCTTGGTATTCTAAGTCCTTCCATAGTCCTTATATACCTTTATATTATCTTAGAGCTATATATACCTTCATATACCTTTGTATTATATAGGTTCTGTATAATGCTGTAGGGTTGAGTGGGGTGTTGAATGGATCAAATCATGGCCCAGCTGTTATCCATTCCTAGCAAGATGGTGAAAAGCTGACTCGGAGAAGCTGAGAGCAAGATTGTGACAAAGGAAAAGACGAGGCATAGACAGGCAACAGGCAAAAGAGACAAGTGTTACTGGTGGTTTTGTCTCACTATGTGTGCCCCCTGCATGCAGCTGCTGAGGCCATAAATCCTTACCTAAAACCCTTCCAAGATGCCTTTTAGAAAACTATTTTTCCCATTTAGAAAAGGTAATGTGATGTATGAATGCCATGTATTATTTAATTATTTATTGGGCTCTGGAGCAGTGTCGTAGGAATAGAAATAGACACACAGATCTTGATGTCAAAGAAGTTCATGTCGACTCGGCTTTATGGGGGTTCAATTAGCCACTAAATAAGTTCCAAACAATCGTCTGATTTTTATGACTGTTTCAATTTCCAAATTGGGAAAAGTTGAACCTGTATAATATTAGGTCATCTAAATGTATTATCATCTGTAATATTTATTCTAGTATATTTTGAGGCAAAGTTTGAGGACTAATAACCACAAGGTATATAAAGGACTATGGAAGGACTTAGAATACCATGGTAGCACATAACTTAATCCATCTTAAAAATATAAAACAATTAAGAGAATTAGAACTGATTGCATTTTGACGGTCTCAGTATTTTGAATTTATTTATTTTTTATATTAGTATTTTCTATACTTTGAAAAGACTATATTTAAAATTTTGGATGCCCAGAATGATGGGTTCACAGTGACAGCAAATTCAGTATTTCTTCATCTCACATGAGTAGCACCATCTCATCTAAGAAATGGAATGTGCAAACTGGTGATTCTGAAAGGAGAGATTCTGCAGCATTCCGTTTTTTATATAGCACCTTGTAATAGTTGGGCTTATTGCATTGAAACAATCTACTCTAAGGGCACTGTTGGTATCAAAAGCCTTCTATACATAATGTGAAAGTTTCTTCAATTGTGAGCAGCACAGTAGTAGTAGTTAGGGCTTTATTACTTAGTTCTAATTTGTATTGATGGCCTAAAAAAAGTAGCATGCTTTGCAGTTCTATGAAAGAAAAGATTATAAATGGAGATTAATTATAATTTTGCTAGCTCAGTACTTGTAAAACTAAAGCAATTTATATTCTTTCTCTTAATGATCTCCATTCCTGATTGCAGTAATGTAATCTAATTGTGATTATGATAGTATCTGAATCATGTGGGCCTCAATGTGATTGAAACTACTCTTTGCATTAAAAAGTAATTTTGGAGTAATGATGAAAAGTTACTGTGGAAAATTGGCAAGTAATATATTTTACTCTGTGTCTTAAATTTCTGCTTTCATTTTTGATTATATCTCATAGCATGGATAAGTACGATATTATATCAAGGATTTATTACATCAAAGCTTTATCGATGATAAGTATGAATATGAGTATCGGGGATAAGCATGATATTATTGAAATACTAGTGACATGGTTGAGTCAGGGAAATGACTGAGGATTTAAAATGCTAGGATAAGGTTTACTGAAAGTAGAAACCAAATAATGAGGGGGAGGCTTCAATATTGCACAGATATGATAGCCCAGGAAGAGAAAAGCTGTGAGTGTTTTAGCTGACACAGCAGATCCTGCTGGATAGACATTAGGGAAAATAAGTATAGTCAGGTATTCTGTGAATGTTGAAATACATCTCTAGGGCATAAAGAGAAAATAAAGTATCACATGTTTTTCTTTTAGATAAAATTTCCTTTGCAGGGTTGAAACTTGTTCAGGGTGGGGGGTGGTAAAAGCACATCTCACATTTGTGCTCAGCTAAAGGAAAAGATTTGTGAAATTCATACCCTAGAATTTGAAAAACAAGTGAACAAATGCTTAATGTTTGAAAAATGCTGTTGAAACACTTCGACATGTACATATTGTGAAAATAAAGGAATCCAAAAGAGGTTGCCCTGGGAAAAGAGATTTTGGAAAGAATGCAAAAATCACAAAAGCATATTTATGAGAATCTCATAATGCATGATGAATTTGTGAGAGAAAATTATAATTAAAAAAGGTTGTGATGCATTTAATATTAATTTAAATTATGACTAAAGAGAAAGCTGATATAATTTTAAAAAGGACAACCTAAGAAAAATATGTTGAAAATATCCAGAAACAGATATTAAAAAATGAGAATTGGAATGGTAATATGTAATAGAAAGAGAGAAACTAAGAAATGGAAATCTATCAAAATGTTTGAAGGACATATCAGCTGTTTCTGTTGTTCTTTATTTTTATTATAGAAAATACTTGCTAACCCCTCAAGTTGTTGTGTGGTTGTACGAATAACACCAAGGAGGCAACCTCTCCGTAACAGTGATCGCAAATGTAAGAAAGCAAGTCTTTCAAACCATCTTCTCAGAGTGACACCACAGAGGGGAAAAAAAAAAAAAAAAAGATAGGAAAAAAATTACAAACTCATTTTCTAGTTACTACTGACAATGAAAAAAAGCCGCTTCCGCCATCCCTGGAAGATCCATTTTAAAATGTCTCCTGCAGCATTGATGTAACTCAGGAGAACAGGAGGGATTGCCTACATATAAATGGCTCACTGTTTCTAGCAGGAAGAAGCACATTAACTCTTTCAGGCCACTAGAGTCCATTTACCAAATTACTTCTCTTTCTCTCTCTCTCTTTTTAAGCGCAGCAAATTGTACTGGAGAAGTAATGCAACCCCATGAAGTGCATCATTTACTCCCATTCTGTCTTCGATGCTTATGTACAGATAAGTGCCTCGTCTATTGCCATTTGTAGACTCTCCCTTTAAGGGGAATACACTGTGAAATAGATACTCTCCAGACTCAGTCAAGAAGAGAACATCTTGAGCCTCTATGGTACATTACGGCCAGTTATAATAGACCGGGGAGGGAAGTGTGTCTACGGGCGTAATGACTGTAATATGATGACCCTGTGAACACATAGATGCATCAAAGTGTATCACTGAAACTTTTGTAGTTTTTCTTTATCAGTGATAGTATAGCTATAAGAACGTCCAAAATGGACAAGCTACTTATTTCTTCCCAGCCTGCTGGTGAACTTACTCCCAATATGGAGATAGGATGAGCCCACTTTACCTCATTTCTACCTCATCAAATAAATTCTGGAGAATACTCTTTCCAGGGGAGACAATCCATCTTTTTTTATTTATTTTTTTCCTGGTAAATTACGACTTTGTTGGCCATAGTATTTTTGCCAGCTTCTGTCAGGGGAATATGAAAAATTCTATAGTACAACAATAATTCGATTCTTGGGCGAAGATTCTAGCCATGTTAAGCCTTTAGTGTGGGGAGATGCTGTTGGTTTTGGAAAAGTCTTGATGGGAATAGCTCATTTATTTTTCACACACTCAACAAATGTGTGTTAAGTGCCTGCATTCAACAAACACTGAAGGGGGCACTGGGGAAACAAGGGTGATTCCACTAGACATGATGCTATCTCCTCTGGCCTACGAGCCAAAGGGAAGGTCACCTCATTGTGTCCAGTGCCTTCATTCAGTCTCTTACTTGCTGTAATGGGGTTACTGGAGAAGACTAGGCAGACACAGTACAGGCCCGTCTACTTTACCATTGGGGGTGGGAAAGACTTTCGAGAAAAAGAATTGATAATGTAAAGCTTAGTAGACCCTGGAAAAAAGAGGTCCAAAATCCCATCTCTATCCCTTCAGTGTGTCCACATGGAACTATCTTTGTAACACATGGATAGTTGTATAATCACACAATTTGTTGGGTGAGATTGTTGTCTGTGTTACCAATTGTCAAGAGGACACAGTGGGATAATGATGTGATTTTTTTTTTTTAACACACTGAGGACTCCCTTTTCTTTTCTTTTCTTTTCTTTTCTTTTCTTTTCTTTTCTTTTCTTTTAAATTTCAGCTGTTTTGTCTCCAGCCACTCAGTGACTGCCTATCTGCAATGATATTTCTCTTGCAAAATTTATTTTGGATGCGGACACGTAGCATATTTTGTGGGCAGATGAAAATCTATTAATTTTTTATATCTAAAGCAGTGATGTTCGGCTCAGACTGGATGTTGGGATCACCTGGAAAACTTTGGAGAAAATACTGACATCCCATCTAACACAAACCAGGAAACTGAGAGAACTGACCAAATGACTCGAATGGACCAACGTGTAGAAGGACCACATGTGCCCTCCACTAAGAGCCATCTATTCACGTTATAGGTCGCAGGACCTAGCCAGTCAATAATGGCAAAGCTAATTAAGTCCATGAAATAACAGAAAGGAGTATCAACATCTATTCTTACCTGTTTCTTTTCTGTACAAGAACTTTTGTTAGTAAACTTGGTTCAGAAAATATCACAGTATTTCCTTTTATATTTGACCAGGTTATCTGTTCAAAATGATCATAGCCACATCTTGACTTAGCTCTAGGTAATAATCTTTCTAGTTTAGAGCTTAACACGTTCAGTGTTTGGATTCAGGAGGCAAATTACATTTTAAAGTCCATAATTCTTAATATTTATGGTATCTTGAACTTCAGTGATGAAGACCATGAAATCGTGGAATATATTTGGTCAATCAGAGTAATAATGATTACCATTTATTGCACTTCCATTCCAGTGACTATGCTGGATATTTTCCATGCATAACCTCATTTAATCCCCAGATATGGTTGCCCTCATTTTATGCACAAGGAAGCTGTGTCTCAGAGAAGTTTCACCAATTTACTGAGGCAACACAGATCACACAAGCCAAAATTCAAAGCCAAGGTATGTCTGATACGAAAGCCTAAACTCTTCTCCCCTTACCATCTCCCCTCCTATACAGAGAACACTGAAACTATCTTTGGAAAAGTCATGTAGAAATTCCCTGAAAAGCTCAGGCACTTTTCTATGACAAGGGACATATAACTGCATTTATAGTCACAGAACAACCCAGTTATGCTTGACAACAGCCCATGAAAACAAGACCTCTTAAAGGGAGATTAATGCCATCAAATCCTTTCAACTCAGACCTACACCTGCTTATACAATTGGCCTTTCACGTACCGGTCGGTAAAATCCAGCCTCTGGAGAGGGAGACACATGCCGCATTTATGTCATTGTTGAAAGTTTCACGGCCTTCAAACCACACAGGTTGGAACTGAATTTGAAAACCTGTCTCCTGACTTCTTTTGAGGAGTCACTAATCTTGCAAAGGATGCTGTGCGTGCTCTGTACAAATGGTTTGGCTAGAGAAAATGGTTAAGCTGTGGCTAAGAGGCAAAGCTGTCTTCTTCCTTACTTAGAACAACAACAACAAGAAATTACTTGTCAGGTTGAAGTTGTTCAAAAGCAGTATCAGAAAGAACAGTTCCGTAGCCTTTAAAACAATATAGCAAAACCTTGCCCCTATTTTTTGGACTTCTAAGAGAACGTACAAGATAGGGAAAAAATGGCCAAATCAGAGGCTGAATTGAACAGTCCCTTGATCTGGTAGACCCAGGTCAGAACAGCTGGCTGGTTGTGATTGCTCTGGCCTTAGTTTTCAAGAAATGGGAGATAACTCAAGCATCACACTATTACTGAGGCTCTTAAGCTGATCACTCCTAAAGTTGAGAGAGAGAGAGAGAGCAATCTATTTTTGCATCATTTTCTCTAACGTCCCAATTCCTAAAGAGTTGATATCCTTCGCTTGAAAAACAAATACGAGCTGTTATTTGATTAAGTTTCAATTGCCCAGCGCTTTATTTTTGTGAGAGCTGGTGTAAATACTAGAGTTAACTAATTCCCAAACTGCATAAGTGGTAGGCTAGTGGAATATGAAGAATCACAGAATGATTCCATTTAACATCTTTTCGCTTGTTTCTGTCTTGCTTTTATAAGAGTCGATGTCGTCTTCTGCCATAAGAAGAGAGGTAGCTTAAAGTACTTCCCGAAGTAACAGAGTCGCAGGAAAAAGCCTATCGCCAAAAGCCAGTTTCTTAGCAACAGCACCCTCTCAATGTGTCACAAAGTCTGAAGCCCTTTGGCCCCTCAAAGGAAGTTCCTTAGGTGTCTTTTACACATTGAATGCTTTGTGATAGTTGAGGCCTGCTGGCTGTCAACTCCGTCCCTTAAGGGAACTTGACAGATCTTAAAAAAAATCAATTTTAAGCTCACATGCCCCAGTGGGTGCCAAAGCCACTTCAGAGAGCCTGAAAGATGGCTGAGTCGACAGGATTTGACTTCTAGAGGTAGAAAGGTGACAAACTCTATCATGAGAAAGGGGCAGCTCGGGGCCTCAGAGGCCTAACCTGCTCCCAGGATCTGGGGCCTCGTGTTGTATTGAACCTATTTATCTCTTTCATGGGCCTAAGGTACCACAGGGAAAGAAAAGTTGTTCAAAAAATGCTGGCAGAATTCAGGGGTGTAAATGATGAATTACTTTTCATCAGCTGAAAGGAAACATACTCCGGAACAATACTGAAAGGGAGCAGGAGCGGCTGACCCCCTGCTTCAGAGCAGCCAATATCTTCATTCAAGAAGACAACCATGAAATTACACAGAAAATGGGATTGTCATGAACAGCCCCTTGAAATCTCAGTATACAGTCATTACTGCATGGGAAAAAGCCTTCATCCACACATCATAACTTGTAACAGACAAGGAGGGGGAGAAAAGAACAGAAGGGAAAAAAGGCCTTGGAGTTACCGGTAGGAATGTAGAAAATATTTGTTGATTCAAACTTTCCCCCTTAGCTTTCTCAATACTGTTACATAGTTTTAACAGTGGAGTAACTTTATGCTGGTTGTTGATTTCTTTCTTTGAGCTATTTGGCAACAGTTTGTATAAATTTCCGGCAAGCGCCAAGGAGAGAAAGAGCTATCTTGATATATTCATAAGGTCGTCCCCCTCTAAGATAATAATTAAATGGACCCGTAGCCTATATCCCCAAGTTATTGCTTAATTAATATTCTAAAGCTCAATACTGTATATTACTTTACTATATAGACCTTGCTTAAATTCTTCATTTAACTGTGAAACTTTGGAAGATCAACTAATTTTCAGGTCTATGTCAGAAAAGTGTGAATCAAACATAGAAGGGTAGAGTCAGAATATAGAATTTTCATGGAGTAGCTAGAATGTGAAATCTTGAGGTTCAAAAACATTAAAACAAAAATATTACAGGTATGTATTTTGCTTTGTCATTTTGGCTATGTTCTCCCCTGAGTTTAATTAGGTTGCTTTAGTCTCTCTCTCTCTCTCTCTCTCTCTCTCTCTCTTTTCCTTAAAGGATTCCTCATTACACTATTTTCTTCCTCCATGTTCCAGTGGTTCAAATGAGTAACCCTCATGAAAATTTAAATTATAGATTTCGTCACCATTCCAGTTACAAACAAATGGGAAACTGTGACAATTTGTGGGATCCATTTCACTCCCAGGTGATAATGAGAAGAAAGTGGATTAGGAAGTGCCTATTCAGACCAACCCATTCTTGATAACTTCTTAGAGACTACTGTTTGGAATTTCTGGGTGTTCCTGATAGACTTTTATCTATGCTCTTTATCATTAATCTATGTAAAAATTAAAAAAAAAAAAAGATAAGTTGCATCGATTGGATGAATAGCACTTATTTTCCCTGCCTGTTTATAACTCCCTTAAATCAAACAGTTTAGACCATAACACCCACTACGAAGAATTCCCCCAGCAGTGAACTACAGATAAGAAAGTTCCCTAGAAAAGCTTCTCTCCCATTGTGTTCTTTGGTACCTAAGAAGGTAGACCTATCATGCAAAAACTGTCTTGTGTATTATTATGTTTGGGAAATGCTGCCCTGGTATAATTGATGGGCTGAGTGATGCCTAATAGATTCCTGTTGAGGATGCAAGATACAAGGACGTTCCTAAAGAGAAGGAGATGTCTCACACACGGGAACCAGGCTTTGGACCCAACTGTAGAGAAGATTGTCCAGAGAGTAAGTATGCAGAATGTAAGTAGAATGACTACACGATCATGCTTCCCCTTACAAGTTAAAATACAATCACATTCCCATGGTGAAATTGTCAAAGCATTTGATAGCTTTCCAGAGGTGTCCTGGCCTTTGTAGCAATTACTAATTCAGTAAATGCAATATACCCAAGATAGTACAAGAGGTGTATAGAAAAACAGAAATTCTGCCCTAATCATAAGACAATTTCTTACTGTAATTTAAAAGTGTTCAAGACCTTATTCTAAAAGATGATGATACCATGGGACTGACCATTCACTTTTCTAGCTTATTTGTTAAGTCTGAGCAAAGGTGGTGGTTTTGCCTCCTCTGTTCTTACTCTCATTTTATTTTCCATGTTGAGGTATCTGAGCAACGTTTAGCAATGTGTCATCAGCACTACATTTATATAGCTGGCATCAGGAAGTGGAGAGGTAACGTATAACAGTCTAATTTCACTAACCTATAATTTTCAAAGGTTAGGTTAAATCATGTAGTCATATATTGATAAGCAGTATTTTCCTTTCCACAGACTCTTATATTTTGGAGGTTTAACAAAGCTTTATCTAAGATTGTAAGGGTACATCTGTACATACAAGTTATAACCTCACTCAAAAACATCCTTTTTATTTTGACCCTATTTTATTCTTCCATGCTTTTACTCTATGTGTAGAATTTCCACCTCTCGTGGCAAAATTATGTACTCTTCATAACATATTTTGGACCTTAATAAATAGTTATTTAATATATCACTAAAGTATGTTTCAGTAGCAGTGAATGATTATTGTGATTACAGAATATTGCTAATATCTTTCACTGAAAGACTACATTTCATAATTGCAAAGCAATCCATTGCCCCCTACCCGGGCCCCCCAAAAAACTAAAATTAGTTCAGGTTTCTTTTTCTTTTTGTCTTATGTATAGTTCCATATGTACAAAAACATGATCAAATGTTACTCACTTGACCCAATGAAAGGTATACCACAATTATGCTCCAATGGGGAAAAAATGATTATTAAATAAGTACTATTCTCCAGGAGTAGATATGCATTATACCATAAAGCCTTGCTGACATTTGGTTTTAGCATTTGGCGCTCATCCTTCTTCTAAATATTATAATAATTTTTATTGAGGTAAAATTGGCATATAACATCATATTCGTTTCAGGTGTACGACATAATTCGATACTTGTACGTACTACAAAGTGAGCACCACAGTAAGTCTAGTTAAAATCAGGTTAGAGGAACCCAAATAAAGTTCTTTGGCAGATAGGAATCCTGTTTACTTTCCAGCTCTGAACTCAGCAGGTTAAGTAATTGGGCTACAGAAAAGTTCCTCCATTTCTATTTCCAGCTGGTGATACACAAAAGGCAGGAAGTTATCTCATTAATGGGGCACCAGCTTTATGCAAATTATAGTAACAAAAAGGCTTCCCTTCATACTTTCTCATAAATTACCTAATAAAGTGGGAATAAATGGCCATATTCAAGAGCCTTTGTTGTATTTTTAGCACAAGACTCTTTCTGTTACTGCAAATATGACTAAATGCGCCTTGTTCAAAAGGGGTGTTTATGAAATAAGGCCACTCAAAAGCTTTTATTTCTTAACAGCCTTCAGTTACTTTTATGGCACAAAATTAACATAATTAGTCACAGAGAATAGATGACATAAGCAGCGTGCCATGCACAAAAGGGGGAAGCAGTATCTAAGGAAGGTATTTTGAGAGATCAAAAATTTTCAAAGTGCTTAATACTAGAAGGTCCTTTTTATTTGTGCACAGCCTTAAGATACTTTTTTTTAAACTCCATGAAATTCACATAATGAGATGCAGTAGACAGATGACATTAGCGATGTGCCATTAGAAAGAGGTCAGTTTCCTCTGAAAGATAGTCACTGTTCCTGCTCGTCATTAATTTGCAGCTTCAAAGCACTGAGCATATGATAGCCTGGCATGTTAAGCAAGTTGCAGTTATCTTTAAATAACCATTTTTTCCAGTTATTAGAAGCTAAAGTTTTTAAACTACCGACTGAAAGCAAAATTAAAGCACGCAGCAGTGTAAGAGGAAAAAAAAGGAAAAGAAAGGAAGGCTGGAAGATTAGGAAAAGAAAATCAAATATATTTTAAAAATGAAGTTGCTGTGGTTTTCCCCCCGGGGGTGGCCTGATTTAACTTCAGAGCTAGAATTTGGGGGGTAGTCATGGGCCTTAAAGATTGGAGCGCGAGCTAGCAAATAAAACAAGTGGGAATTTTTGGTTTCTGTGTCCTTATTATGGCACATATTACAAGGCTAAAAAGTGAGTTGTGTGGTTATTTATAATTCCACTGAGGGGGAAGAATGCCATTTTGAAGCCTGAGGGCTCTAGGAAGTAGGAGAGCAAAAAGAGTTAAGAATGCTTGGATTCCTCTTACAGGGAACTGATCAAATAAAAATGCATTGAGAAATCTATCAGATTATTTTATTTGAAAGAGAAGATCAATGAGCTTTCTCCAGTTTGGTTTGTGAATAAATCATAGAACAGAACGCAGAAAAAAGTAAAGAATTAAGTCTCTGCATTTATCTGAGTTCAAACCTACAATTATAAGGCTCTTCTGTGTTAATTTATTTTTAAATGATTCGGGGTTTTTTGCCTAGAAATACACAAATATGGTACAACATTCATAACATTCACAAAGACTTACAGACTCTTCCATTTCAAATTCCCTTGGAGTTTATTTTTCACTTGGAAATTCTAGAAGCATTACAGAGGATTTAGCTGCTCTAAAAACATCCTGATTTATAACTTCATCTCCCACCACCCAAAATAAAATTCAGTCACCAAAATCTCCAGTGAGCACATGGTGACTGATTTTCCGCAGTATTTTTAGCCTGTATGTCAGTGGAGTGGCAAGGCCAAATGGCATTGGATGAATAGGTATTGGCAAGAAAATAGCAAAGCAACATCGGTTAACATTTTGGAACTACTGAGACAAAATATTTGTTCGTCAGCAACAAACGGAAAAAGAAGTGAATATCAAATGCTGTGTTCTCATCTCCACTGACATTTTATTAACAGTCGTATTATCTTCAAACATTGTTTAGATGGCTTGAATTGCGTCCTTGAGCTTCAATTACCTGGGGCTGTGCAGGAGTGGGGACGATCGCATGAGGCCTCCACTCCAGGCAGGAGAGAAGCAGAGCCCCCAGCCCAGGCCGCCGTAGCTATGGTGGAGCTCCCTGCCACCGGCCTTGGCGGGATGGACAGCAGCATGCACCCGGGCTTTCCGATGGGAACACCGGGGACGGGGAAGATGAACACAGAGGGCACCTCTTCCCCCCACAAAGTTGGTTTTATACCACATCACTTGCTTTGGGCAACGTTTTCTTAACTTCCATTTAGTTAATAAAACTCTTCTTTCTTTCTTTCTTTCTTTCTTTTTTTTTTTTTTTAAGATTTTATTTATTTATTCAACAGAGATAGAGACAGCCAGCGAGAGAGGGAACACAAGCAGGGGGAGTGGGAGAGGAAGAAGCAGGCTCATAGCGGAGGAGCCTGACGTGGGGCTCGATCCCATAACGCTGGGATCACGCCCTGAGCCGAAGGCAGACGCTTAACCGCTGTGCCACCCAGGCGCCCCAAAACTCTTCTTTCTTTTTCACAGTATATTTTTCAAAAATTTGGCGGCTTCTGTCTAGCCACTTGGCCAGTAACAGCAGCGCTAGGGAAACGCAGTGGTCCGGCTCCAGTAGCTCATAGTGGAGGAGCAGCTATCAACACACGCACCAAGAGTTCGAGGCTGCGTAAAGGAGAGAAGCTCTGAGTGATGATTTCCATCTTATCGCCTCAAAGAAGGTATCATTGAAGGGTGAGGAGGAATCCACGGCAGTGATGAAACCGGGAAACGCATGTAACAGGGGGATCCTGGAGATGTGAGAGCGCATGGGCCAGGCAGCATTAGCTATCCGCCCCGCCCCCGTGAAGCTGGAGGCTTAGTAAGAGAGACCTGGGGGTGGCAACCCAGGGGTTTGGAAATAATCCTGGTAACGGTCTAAATTGAAAATGTCTATCTTAATTCTTATTTATTTTATTTATTTATTATTTATTTGAGAGAGAGAGAGAGAGAGAGCATGCAAGAGCTGGGGCAGAGGGAGAGGGAGAGAGAAACTCCAGCAGACTTCCCGCTGAGCTGGAGTGAGAGGCAGCTCCATCACTTGACCCTGAGATCATGACCTGAATGGAAACCAAGACTTAGGTCTCTTAATCGACTGAGCCCCCCGGGCGCCCAACCCCCCCACCCCTCCGCCCACGTCAATCTTAATTCTTATTTTAAAATAACATCTTATCCAAATTCAGGCCAACTTGGACCGCTGTTAGGTATTAGTTTAGATTTGGAGATGAAATAGTAACTATTTCAACCTTTTCAGAGTGCCTACTGTGTGCTGAGCCCTGGAATATGTGCTTTGTTCTGTTCTGCCAAGTGGACGTTGTTATCGCTTTTTTTCAGATGAGAAAACTGAAGCTCGGGCAAATTCATTGACTTGCTCAGCGTTACATAACTGAGGAATTACCAGCCAGATTCAAACCCAGTTCTGAGGGCTAGAGACTTTCATTATTACTCCATACGGAACCTGTACGTTTAAGTAATAGATTAGAATACATCCTCTTCTACTAACTTCCAAAAGTTCCCTCAAGGATCTGTTTGAATGATAAGACAGGATACATGGATAGTAATTTTGAAATTTTCTGAAACTCATTTACTAATTGTTTTCACATTTAGCGTTTCAATGGTTGCAAATGCTATATGTGTTTGTAAACGCAATTGATGATACAGATTTTTCTTTAAGAATCTCAAGCTGTAAAATACTTGAGAATGCATACAAGTGCAAAAAATAAACAAAAACAATCTAACACCTCACAAAATACACATCTAGAATGTAGAGTAATTGAAGAAAGAGTCCCATTGAGTTCAAACGCTTATAATTGCCTTTTTGTCGCCGGTCCTCTGCATGAAAAATGCTGTAGGATAATTATATGTGTTTAGCTATATAAAAGAAGCAGTGATGGTTAATACTATATTTTTTCTTGCAAAATGGATTCCATCTGCTTTTATTAAGGAGAATAGTTATAGTAGAATGAGATGCTTATTGATCTAGCTGGTCTAGGTAAGGTCTAGTTCACTTTAATTAAAAAGCTGAATTTCTAAGGAATTGCATGAATACAGACACACCGAAAGCACCTTAGATTTTACGCTTAACCTTTTATTTTAATTCTGAAGCTTCCTATATTGCTATTTTAAGTACATGTTAATAATATGCAAGCTGATGCTTTGAAAATTCTCTGGTTAATGAAGAGAAACTGCACCATAAATTGCATCCAAAATATGCAGTCCATGCAGAGGTAGTTTTTCTGGAACTACGGTATTTTGCAATCAACATTTTTTAGCTTGTTTGGATTTATTCTCTATTGTTTATAAAAAGTACCATCAGGCACTACTGCTTGAAACAACTACATATAGTAACAATCTCAGTTTAATAAGATCCTCTGGATAAAAATAGATTTTAGATCTATCTTGTGCTAAGGGAATGCAAATACCGATGAAACTGCACACTAGTGTTTTCATAATTTAAACTTTGTCACATGGTATAATGCACTTTCTCACTTTCCCCTGAGTTCTGCCAGAGGAGGCATAGTGTCTCTGCCAGTTTATGATCAATAGAGGCAGAATGTTCTACAAGGTATTCTGGGAACTGTAGTTAACCGAGAACATTTTTCTTTCAAATGCATTTGTTAAAACAATGCCCCAAAGAGACATGATATTCCGGGGACTGTCAGAGTTTCTATGATAAACCCTGCATTTTTAGAGGGTCGTAACTGGCAATTTGGCCATTGCTAAACGGCACCATCCATAGCTTAGCCGGCAGGTTTGCGCAAACTGAGACGCTATCACCGCTTCGGAAAGCGTATCTTTGAAAGATCTCGTAGACACCTAGGTTAAAAAAGACATGAAGATAGTTGGTCTTTTCACTGATTTTCATTTCAAGCTGAGCTCTCAAGCATAAGGAAGATGTGCTCTGAGTGGGTGGGAGGGACCGTGGCCAGTTTATCTCACGACGGATTGTTTCGCACTTTTGCTTGTTGTACTTTCCACATTATACGATTATCATTTGGGAGTGGGTGGGAGGCTTGCCGGGAAGGAAGGAAGAAAATATTAGGATTCTAGCTTTTGCTGGGAGAAGGAACGATCGTGTGGATGGTAGGCTATCTCAGGAGGCAGAAACCAAAATCTTGCGGGAGCAGGCACGTGTGGGGACCGCAGGAAATGGGGCTCTGGCAGCCTGGGTGGCGGTGCCCGGCTCACGTGGATGGACAGTGGGCAGGTCTAGCAGGTGGTTGTCACATTCACGGATTTTAAATAACGAATACCTTAATTGTTCAATGTTGGCATCATGTTCAAATTTAAAATAAATATAAGCTTGTGCAGGTCAAACAAAACATTTTTCTAAACCAGATTTGGCCAATCCACTTGCTGAAGGTCTGCTCTCTAAGTCCTGCATCTTCACACCAGCTAAGTCTGCATGCCTTCTTAAAAGGGAGCAAAACTGCCGAAAAAGTAAAAAGCTAGAAAAAGAAAATTTGATGTTGTTAAATTAATCCATTTCTGTTTCAAGTGCGTTGATTAAATTTAAATTATTTTGATAATTTTCTCTTTATTCATTAATAGCTTTTGAGTGTACATGTCTGTGACATAGGTGCTCACACCCTAACGACTTCATTGGTCATCAGTACTTTTCTATTTATTTTGTGATTTTGTTTTGGTTTGTGTTTTGAGGTGGATCAAAACCTATGCATTAGAAATGGTTATGGAAAGTTAATGTGATTAAATCTAAATAAACTAACAAAATAATAAATATATATTTCTGTACAAAAAGGTTATTTCTAAAGAATCCTCTGAAAACTGAGTAAAAGAAAGGGATAAATATAGATAGATTTTTGTCTCATAAAGAAGGAAATCTCTAATAATTGCATCCTTCATTTAGGTACTTTTCAATACTCTAACTTTGGTTCCGTAAAGATTGAAGTACAATAAAACGGGATTGTGGAGAAAACGGTCACAGGAAACAACACCATTTTGGAGAAGACACCAAAATGGTGAGGAAATCTTGTGTTTTTTTCCTCAGAGAATACATATAAATGTGTATATACAAACCTGTAGGGTTCTGCTTTTTTGAAGTATAGTTGACATACAATGTCAGATTTCCATTTTTTTTTAAAAATAAGCATATCCAAGAACAATCTTTTTTCCAAGAACATTTTTATTATTTTGAATATATGCACCAAAATCAATGCATTTTTTTATTTATGATAAACATAAGAACTGCTATTTGCCTATCTCTATTTAATCTCTACCTGCTATTTTCCAAATTTGGAAAAAAAATGTGCCATGCTAGCCTATCAAAAGTTATCTCACAGGAATCAGTTTCTATTTTAAAATTATTGGATATTTTAAAAATCCAAGTGTGTCCCCTGTCTGGACCTTTAATAGGTGCTTGTTGCCTTTATTTGTTTCCCTTAAAATTCTGGTGATTGCTGAAAGAAAAAAGAAAAGTACATGTACTCTTCACTGAGGCAGAAAGAGCTCTAATCGTAAAGTTTCCGACCAGAACAGGGTCACCTACACTTAAATTTTCTGTAAACAAATAAGTGCTGAGACAGCAGATCGACTTCCTTAGTGCATTTTTCCCCTAGTAAAATCAGTTTGAGATAAATTGCAAAATAAATAAATGTCAAATAACAATTCCCATGACTAGTATTTGAACTGAATTTAATGATTATTATGAAGACAAAGCTGTGATAGGCCTCTGTGTAGAATGCTTAAAGCGGGACAATCTGAAATGATGTTAGCTCAGAACCATTTTAACAAATGAATGTATTTCTTAAATTGCCACATCAACCAACCCTGCTATCTAATTATGGCCAGCAAAAGGGCTACAGATTAACTATTCCAAAGCCCGAGTCATTATTTTTAGTTGACATGTCTCAACATTCGGTTAATAAACCCAAAAAGCATTTCACTCATTTCAGTATTCTAGGTTTCCATTTTACATCTGGTTGAGAATGTAAGAGGAAGTTGCATTGTTCCAAGTCAGACATTGTCTAAGGCCTTGATTCGGACTCTCTGATCTTGTTGGCCATCAATGCTTGAACAGTTCTCCACTTTTTGGAGATTATGAGTTAAACAAGGAATCATCAAAAAACTTTAGAAAGTCCAGAGTCTTTTTTCTTTTTTTCCCTAAAATAGTTCAATGCACTTTTCTTTTTTAAAAATTTTTTTAATTTAAACTCGATTTAGTTAGTATATAGTGTATTGTTGTTTCAGGGGTGTTCAATGTACATTTCAATCATTAGTCAGCCCCTCTCATAAATTCATAAGAATACAATAGTAATCACTTAGTTCAGGCAAAGGAATAAGACAGCTTTTGCAAAAACAATCAAACCTATAAAAAGAGAAACATTCAAAGAAGTAAGTTTTGTGGTTCTATTTTTGTGTTTCATGTAGTACCAAACAGACTGTGGCAAATACACGCTGATTATTCGCTTTTTGGGCATAGACGTCCTTCCTTTGCAAGTGATTAGTAGACATCTCCAACAAAGTGTCCCAGTCTCTGACATTCAGGATGTCCCCAAACTAACATTATCTTCTGCATCTCTTTCCTAGCTGCTCTCCTATATTATTGCCGGTAAATATGGAAGCACAGGGAAACCTTTTAACTTTTACCTTTCATCATCCTGTAGACACAACCAGTTCTACACACTGATTCTAAGCCTCCAAAGCTATCCTTCTACTCTTTTTCATTTTTAATATCAGCACTCTACCCTGGGACACCACTCCATTTGCTTGGGTGTTCTAAAACAAACAAACGAAATTTACATTTTCTGTTTTGTATCCAAGGCAAGCAATTCTCAAATGAGCACAAATAAGAAGGGGGTGGGTAGCCACTTAAATCTACAAGGACATATTGTGGGCACTGAGGAAGAGGGAAACCAGACCTCACTCTGGACATTACGTGCTGTGGTAGGGATGTGTACCCCTCCCTTTGACAGAGTGCAACACATCACCTCGTTGCGGATGAAAGCGTATGATCCCTTTACAGGATAAGGTGGGAGAAAGGACTTGCATATACTATTACAACCTATCACAACCTACCTTAGTAGTTCACACTATATACTAGTAAAGTTCAACTCTTCAAAAATAAAGTTCAACTCTTCATTCCAATGGTTTTCAAAATATTGTGTTGGTCTCCGAGGTTCCTTGGACATGCTGTGATGCTGACAAGAGACATTAAGAGGGGCAAGGTTCTTGGCACCCACCTCCCCCATAGTAGCTCTGCTTTTATCTGTTTTTATATCAGGGAACTCTGTAAGATTTAATTTGGGGGAAAATAATAGGTTTCTTCATGTTCAGAAAAAAAGGTTAAAACCACTTTCTTTGCTTGGCAGTTAAGATCTTCTTTCATATAATGCCAATCTGGTTTTAAAAATTTATCTCCCCTATTCCGTTCCGTTCACTTTGCACTTACACCCCAACCTCACTGGTCATAATTTTTTTTTGATATATTACTTTTTTTTCTTTCTGTGACTTTCTTCACACCATCCTTTCTACATAGGCCATACCCTCCTTTTAACTAAGCCCTTTTTTTCCACTATCGATGCTTTGCAAATCCAATCTGTATAGTTTGCTAGTGCTGCCTGGAAAAGTACCATTGACTGGGGACTTAACAGAAATTTTCATCACAGTTCTGAAGGGTAGAAGTCCAAGATCAAGGTGGTAGCAGAGCTGATTTCTTCTAAGTCTTTTCTCCTTTCCTTGTAGATGGCCATCTTTCTTCAGTTCTTCACATGGTCTTTCCTCTATGTATCTGTGGCCTAATCTCTTCTTCATATAAGGACACCAGTCATATTGGATTAGGGCCTCTCTGTATAACCTCATTTTGGCTTGATCATCTGTTTAAAGGCTATATATCCAAATACATGCATGTTATTTTTAAAATATTTTTTAAAAAATTTAATGACATATGATTGACATACAACATTGTATAGGTTTAAGGTTTACTTTATGTTGATTTGATACACTTATATATTGCAATACGATTACCATCATAGCATTACCTAACACCTCTATCACTGCTACATAATTATCATTTCTTTGTGTGTGTGTGGTAAGAACAATTAAGATCTAGTTTCTCAGCAACTTTGAAGTTTATAATATGTTTACCTATAAGCATGATGCTATATTACTAGATCTCCAGGACTTGTTAATCTACTAGTTAAAAATACAGTCACATTCTGAAAGTACTAGGGTTAGGGTTTGGACACATGAATTGTAGGGAATACAATTTAGCTATAACACTATTTTCAATTTTTTGTGTGTGAAAATACTAACTCAACTCTTGTTGAAAATACTCACTCAACCTTCTTTGAAATAAGTTGTGGAAATATAATAGTTTCATCATGAGTATATTACATAAAATAGAAGAGAGATATGCATATTTTAACATCCTTCAATAGCTAGTATAATAACCTCAAACAAGTAATCTTCAACAATCACATAAAATTAAACTCTGTGTGGTTGGGCTCCAGTCTGTCTTTTAGCTCAGTGATCATACTGCTGAGACCTTTCCTGGCCACATTCTAAGATGCTTACCTACTTGTTCTCTTATAATCCCACTGACCATACAGTCATGTCCTTTTATTTTCTTTGTGGCTTTACTTGTTTATTGCATTTCTCCATCACTCTATTTTAAGTACCAAAGGACAAAGAGCTTGTCTGTCTCACACATCCACCACTGAATCAGCTGTTCCATATCCACCACTGAATCAGTTGTTCCAACACAATGCTGGGCACATTGTAGGGATTCAATGACTCTTTCTTTATTAAATAAGTGGAGGAAAAGTTGTGTCAGATATTAAAAAGTGAAAGAGTAGGCAAGTAAGCAAAAACGCGTCTGTCAAAGGAATAATCCAACAAAGCCAGTAATTCAATATATCACAATAAATCCTAATTATCAATGTACCGCAACCAGTATTTGGGGGAACAATAACATTTTTTTTTCAAAAGGACACTGAATAATCACTAAGCTGGTAGGGAGCTGATTATAATTTAAATAAGATGATAGGGAATGAGTTACCATATTGTCTACAAACATTTTCATATCCATGGGCAAAAAAAAAACAAAAACAGAAAACCAAAGATACTATCTACTTTGAGTATATAACTCCAATTAAATATTGAGTTTTTTCTCTTTTCTTTAAAATTTCTGTTTATCCTACAAAAAAAGCTTTCTTTAATATATTGATAATATATAACTTTATCATCATTAGATTTATCTATCTAAATTTATCGTTCTCTCTCTCTGTTTACATACAGATGTCATTATAAATATCATTAAAGTGGTAAGTTGTCCATTCTGTGACTGTAACAAATAAGGGTGTCACAGTAAAGTTTTGGGAAGAAGACCCATGCTTTTAATCCCATATCCTTTTCGTGAATCTAGCTCATTGATGCAAAATATTAAACCATTGAACAAGAAAATAGATTCTATGCAAGAAGTAGTTTCTTCAGTGGTAGGAAATTTGTAGTACTGAAGACTAGATTGTCTGAGGATAAAGTTCAAAATAACCACTGAAAAAATAACATGAGGATTTAATTCTTTCCCAAGGGAAATTGTAAAGAAGAGCAAATAATTTAATGCTAATCTAAAAGATAATGACAGTTAACTGTGGAATAAGAATTTCAAAAAGCTTCGTGTACATATAATCTTTTAGCTGTTTTTCTTTATCAAAATCACAGCTGAAATTGTAAGGGGATTTGTATATATCTTTATATTCTGCTTCAAATATTTTTTGTTGATTGTAAAGAGTTTTGCATGGCTATGTGTTCAAATGGCTTTTTGAATTACCACACTGACACAAACTTCCCTTTTCCTTCTGAGTTTAATAAAATAAATTTCCAGTAAAAACGAAAATGAACTTAGCAACAGGTGAAAAAGGCAGAGGCATTTGTCATTTCAACAATATAGATACACCTTATTTCTTTGTTTAAATAGTCTACGCCTTGTTTTTGGCCCTTTCTTTCCTTTAGTTTACATATTCAGACAATAAAAGTAAATGCTATATTCTCAAAAGGATAAAAAATTATTTGATTAAATTTGAAATTAAAGTTGAAGCTAAATGCCATTAAAATTGTTTCCTTTCTCCATACTCCTATTTGGTGCTGTTGAAATGATTTAGAAGCTTTTTCAATTTTATGTACGATGTATACCAGTAGGTGGTGGTATTATTTTCTCCAAGCACTACAATGCTGTTTTCATTAGTAAATAACCCCAAAATAGAGATCATTTTCAGATCTTCAGAAATTCCTAGAGCAATATAGGGACTTCAGAGATAATCTTTCCTAAGTTGTAGTCCCAGACTCTGTTTAAAAGCAAAGCTAGGCATTTTAATCAGTGTATCAGATTTTGGGGGGTGGAGGAGAAAGCCTCTAATAAATTTGGGGGGTACGGATTTAATTCCACCGCATTGACCATTATATTTTCTTTTCTAACAGATGCCAGCCATTAAATTGGAAAATTGAAATAGAAGATAAAAGGTGGATATGCGTATCCAGTTAGTGGGTGATTTTAACCAGATTTTCTCCTTCATCATGGCTCATTTGCATTGTGAATACTTGGAAAAAGACCGCTTTTGTGGACTCTTTGCTGTGTTTGTTGCTCCTACAATGTAATGCTATTCAAAGGGTCTGATTGTGTATTCAGATATCACATACATATTGCCCTGAGTCGGGGATTTCCTGTTACTGTGAATGATAAAGATTCTTTCCTATTTAACGTACAATTCACCCATTGTGTCTACATATGTGAAAGGGCACCTCTGTGG
Organism: Ursus americanus; assembly: GCF_024610735.1. NCBI lineage: Eukaryota > Metazoa > Chordata > Mammalia > Carnivora > Ursidae > Ursus > Ursus americanus. The sequence goes on along the minus strand of NC_142127.1, from coordinate 27,482,620 downwards.
GATATACATAAGCCGGGAAGAGATCGAGAAATGAGGGCATGCAGTATTTTGGCAGATTGTAGAAAAGAGGTACAGTTAGTAAGGGGGAGAAGAGAGGCAAACAGTAGAGAGCATTCTGTGAAGGAGCCGACTTGGGTTTGGGATGGGATGGTTTGGGAAGTGATCTGGGATTAGGGGCCTTCTGAACTACATTTGTAAGGAGTTTTCCTGATCTTCATTTAATCTAACTTTCGGGAATCTAAAATACCCCTTCCAGTTCTTGGTCCAATTTTATTTTTAGAAATCAGGAACTGGAAGAATATACGGAGACGTGATTCACATTTAGAAAGCCAAGATCTCTTTAAATTTAGATATAAAGATAGGAGGAGAATAGTTTAGAACCATGTTGCTCCTAAGTCTGCTCCTTGGACTGGCAGCATCACCTGGAAGCTTGTTGGAAATGCAGAACCCCAGGCCTCGCCTTCCCCTAGACCTACGGAGTCAGAATCCGCTGTTTCACAGGGTCCCATGGGGATTGTGTTCCTGTCGAGGTTTGGGAAGCACTGATTTAGGAGATTCCTAGTTTACTGGGCTGCTTATTCTTTTCTTAGAGTAGAGAAAGCAAGCATTAAGGGGTCCTTTTCTATACCACACACAGTCTCAACAGAATATCTCATCTAGAGCATGAACTTTGGTCACTCAAGGTCCCCATTTTCCTATCTTCATCCTATTTGGAGATTCTGTTTATACCGTAGTAAAGAAATTTTTTAAAAAAGGGTGGGGGGACGGACAGATGGCCAAACAGAGGGGGAAAAAAAATCAGGAAGGTGCTGCAATTTTAGGAAGGACTGAATCTTAAAGACCATTTAGTTCCTTGGTTCTCCTGTCTAGGCAGCCAATGGCAGTGTCTTTACATATTATGCTTCAGTCAGGACTTGTGACTAAAGTGTCCTGAAAAGCTTTGCACGTAAAAACTGGTGTTGCAGCTCTTTTGAAGCCGAAAGCTAAAAAATCCCAGATAAGATTAAGCACCAAAATTTTGGAAAAGTAGTTATTGGCAGCAGAATGGAAACAAATTAAGCTTGTGAGCACCAGTGAGTTTTTAGTTGTTCTACAAGGTTTCCTGTGAAAATGAGTCTGGGAGTGTTTAAAATATATTATAAGCTTTTTAAAACAATTTAGTCAACTATTACCATGAGAAATGCCCAACTTTTCTAAAAAGGCGAGAATAACCCATTATGTTACTGTATCCATTCCCACTTGTAAACCTCTTGAACAAAGGAAATGCAACAATGATTGTATTCTAGTTATGATATCTTCCATGATATAAGAACGATCCCCCCATATTTATACCAAATAAGTGTTAACACAATTTTTAAAATTATGAAATTTATGTAGTTTATTAATTCATAGTTCCTTGATTTACAATGAAGCTCACTCCAAAGTTATTTTGCCTGAGGTATCAAAAGAGATTTAAGCAGTAAGTTGGAACTAACGCAGTATCATACTGTGTGTTCTGGGACCCAGTGTGACACATTCCAGAACGAGAAGAAAAGCAAATAGTTACCTGTTGTCGTAATTTTAACCAGAATATTTGCAGTGACATCCTGTTCTGATTCCAGTTTATATTCATCCTCATTCAATGGTAGAGAGAGAGCTACTTTCTAAAATGGATTTGAGACATCGGGAGTGATTTAATCAGTTTTCTACTAAGAGAAAATAGTTTATCGAAGTGGAAAATTCTTGGTATTCAGAATAGTCATTAGGATTGGTTGCTGACCCCACAGGACTCTTCCTCACGGGTTTCTTTAATTGCCATCCAGCATAAGCCTGGTACTACCACTGGCCTGGACAATCTTTCCTGCTTCTCCTACACTGAACCTTTGTAAATGGTTTATCTATAAAGAAACCCTTCTGGAAACACCAAATTTTGAATATGGCATATGTTTCATTTTGGGACACTGACAGATTCAGGAGTATATAAAAATAATTTAAAAGAAAGATTTAAACCAAAGGAATTGAGGTGTTTGTCAAATAGCTTGTTAGTAGCAGACCTAGATAGAAATCCCATGATTAAAAACCCCCGGCTCCACTTTTTCTCTATATCAAAGCAGGAGATTAGATGCAGAAAGAATCACTTCCTGAGCATATTCCCTGCTCAATGCATTCAAAGAGGAAAAAGATCTGTATCTGGAGGCTGTGCTCTGCCCTAGGTCACTTTCCTCTGAAAGGCATTCAATGGCCCAGGGCCAGACCAGGCATACTAGAGTGTCCGCCTGAAATAAGAAAGCATGATTTCCCTTAATATTGTCACCTTGAATTTGACTTAAATGTAGTTCATGAAACACACTCAGTATCAGTGTCTTTTCATGGTTTTGTGCCTTTTCCTACTTTTTAAAAAGATGTTAGAGATAGAAAAGAGAAGTTGAGATCAGCTTACTTTTGCAAAAGCACACATGAAATCATTGATGAAATATTTTTCACACCATCAGTTTTTATTTTAATATAATTGTTTATATATACTATGTAATAACCCTTTGACAAAGTAATCATGGGATAAAAAAATCAATTATCTCCATGAGATGTCTGTTCATTTTATGTATACACACACACACACACACACACACACACACACACACACACACACACCTTATTTACATATGCGTTTACACATGTATATAGCTACATATATACAGACACACACACATATGCACATATTCATTCAGTCAACCATCATGCATTAAGATGTGTTACAGCCCTACACTGAGTTCTCTATTTTGAGGTGGGTGGAGAAACTCAATTTACAAAAGCCTGGAAAGTCAGGGGTGACCATGTTCTCTTGGAAACCAGGGCAGAAGGAAGAGTGTATTAGGTCCTAAATAAACACGTGATGGTTAGTTGAGCAAAATTATTAGCAATGAGCTTGTCCGGAAGTACTGCTTATCATTCCAACATTTTAACTTCATTATTTTCCATCTTCAATCCATGTTGGTGTCAAGAAGACTTTCTTTAAATATAATAAATACCCAGAGACATTATTAAATTTTGTCAGCTAATATATTCTCAGGACTATCTAACCTCAGGGTAAGGAGATCCTGTGGTGATAGAACACGAGATATTGCTACAGAGGGGGACAGACTTGATGGAAAATGAACGTAAATGGCCACAAAGTCAAATTTGACTTTTCCCATAGGATAGCCTCAGCCCAATTCTGCGAGTATCCAAAGCCCTACTTGGAAGTTTTCTTTGAAAATCCTCATTAAATGATTACGGAACTCACTTCACTCTTGTTACTTGAAAAAATGATATCCGTTCACTGTTCTTTAATCTTACATTAAGGACATACTTATTGCAGCGCAGCGGTAAGTCCTAGGTCTGTCCTCTCTAGGCAGGGTGAGGGAGGTCTGTCCCTGAACCCATGGCACAGGAACTGGCATCTACAAAGGAAGTGGAGGAGGCCTGGGGGTGGAATCACGAGACAGTGAATAAGGTAGGCAGGCATGAAAAGTCACTGTGCAGGAAACAATAAAGTCATAGAACTGGGTGTTTGTGCAGCACGTCGTGTGGGAGTAGGAGAAAAAGAGTCTTTTTTCTTGGTCAGGAACCAAGTTGAACATTTTGCAAAGACCAGTTAAGTCATCTGAAGTGAAGCAGTTGCTGCTGCTTTGGGGCCCAGTTGCCTTTTCACACATGGTTTTGTTTATACTCCGTTCCTTGGGTGGAGAAACAATAAACTAAGGTTGATCAAAAAAATGTCTCTTCCTCCGTATCTGTCTGTGTTGACTCAGTTCTCATCACTTGCCCCTTTGAAATCAGCTACGTTTTCTTTCCTTCTCCATTTTCTTTTCTTTTGCTCCTCAGAGAAAAAGGTGGCGATCTTAAAGAATATTGCATTCAAGGCCATCACAGACTCAGAGAATAATTAGAAGGTCCCCTAATTAAACATCCCCACTGGCAGGGAGGTAACCATCAATGGTATTATTCTGAGGTTTGCGAAGGAAGGCATTTCCCCCCCCAGAATCATCTAGGAATCTAAGCATGGATTAGCCATTACAAACCATGACCAGTTAACATTTTTCCTTCTTTCTTCTTAAACAGAGATATATTTGTTTAAACTGGAAAACATGATGTTGACAAGAAACAAAACAAACCAAAACTTCACTTGTGTGAGGAAAAGACATTTTATTAATTAGAACCATTTAAGAGTGTACTCTGTGTCTCTGTGTGTAGATATGCTTTATTTCTATTCACTTTGATATGATGTGACCATGAATTCAAGGACTCCTTAAAAACCATGTCTAAAACATGTTTTTCTTCTCCGATTATAAAGTATTGGATTCTAATTATAGGCATTTTGAAGAAAAAAAGAATAGACCATAATCCTACTCTTGGGAAAACCACTACTGATGCTGTGATTTATTTTTTAGGTGTACACACACACACACACACACACACACACACACACACACATCAGGCTATTTTCTAACTTAACTGTTTTACATAATATTTCTTTTCCATTTTATCATATTTTCAGTTGAGTTCATACTATTCTATTATGGAACACTGTGCATGGGCCTAAATTCAACCAATCACCCTGTTTATAGAAGAGCATTTGGTTTTCCAGTGGTTTACTACTATAAATAATCCTGCAATAAACAAGTTCATGCTTGAATCTTTGAGTTTTTGACAATTTTTTTAAGATAAATTTTTGGAAGTAGAAATAATGCAAAAAAAGATACAAAAATTTATTCATAACAAATTTTAAATGTTTAATAAACATTTCCAACTATTTCTACTTTTCCATAAAGTTATGAAAACTAATATGCCTTCCAGTAGCTTACAAGTGGCCTATCCCAGAAAAATATATTTTTTGGCTAAAAAAGTATATTTGATTTAAACTAATTGCATTGCTGATGAGAATACATTTTTTAATACTACTTTGGTTAGCTCTATTTCTTCCTCTGTAAATTGCCTGTTCACATATTTTGCTCAATATTTTATTGGCTAATGGTCTTTTGTATTGACCTCAACAAGTTCTTCATAAATTTAAGAACAACACCACATGTCTATTAGATGAAGTATAAAATTTTCCTTAGTTTTTGTTTACTTTCACACCTTAATATATTGCTTTGCCATTTAAAAATTCCATTTGATGTTATAAAATCTATTGATTCTCATTTGTAAATTTCTCCATTATTTAGATTTTTTAAAAAATTCTATGTAATCACAGATTGCATATTCTTCTAAAATGGTTCCTTTTAATGTTTTAATTTAACATTTTAAGCAAAAGGGAAATAATCTTAGCATTGGAAAAGGCAAAGACTTGTTATGTAGAAAATTTTAACTGTTTTAGCATGTTTTAGTAAGAATCAATGCAAGAAACCATTGAATCTTGATGTCAACTTAGTCGTAGTCTAATGCTTTTGTTTTAATTTTTTCTGAACTATATTCTGATATCTTGATTTTTTAATTAATTTTACAGCAATGCACACTTTTAAATATTTAAGTTAAACAATATATTTAAATATTTTATAACTTAAGAATCTGCCAGCTCTTTTTTTTTTTTTAAGGTGCCATGAGTGGCTTATTGCATTTAATTAAAGCATACATGTTTTATGTTTATAGAGCAACTCCTTAGCCTTTTTGTTTTAAATTAGTATTTTTTTCTTTATAGATTTGTTTTTTTCTTAGGATGATATATTTTACTATGATCAAATATGTAACTAATACAAATTTTAAGAGCAAACTTTAGAAAAGAAATGTCAGTGAAGTTATGTGCCCATTGTCACTCAACAAGCCAGTAAATTATAGCTCTGGAATCAGAACTCATGTTATTACAAATTTCCAGCCTGATGCTTAACCCACTGAAACTCATAGCTGTATTGTTTATAGGCTGAAAAAAGGCCCACTGTGGGGCTCCTGGCTTGCAAGGAGCTTTTCCTACGCGCTGTGGAGAGCCTCCCTATTGGCTTGCAACAGTTTCTTAAAGCCTCCATTTTAGAAAGAGAAGGAGCTCAAGACAATACCTTTACCATACTGTCTTATCTTTGTGAGTTAAAAAGTAAAATAATGTTAAAAATCTCTTTTGAGAATGCTAGTATTGAAATAGACAGTCGCTTTGGGGTTAGGCTGAGGTTGAAAACGGCAGGTTCCTGGAATGTTATGGGGGCCTAATGATATGTCTGTGATATAAAACAGTTTCTGATATTTTCCAAATGGGTTATTGTTCATGTTTAAGTGATTATAGCTGTGATTTAAGCCAAGCTAAATATTCTCTTTCCACGGTTTACTTCAACTCATTCTAATCCCTCTTCATGCAGACTGGTCCAATTTAGACTTTTTTTTTTTTCTTTCTCTTATGTGGGTATTAGATCATGTGGGCAAAATTTACTGGGTGAAAGAGTGTGGAAACTAAAAAAAAAAAAAAAAAAAAAAAAAAAGAATAAGAAGAACAATACAGGCAAAGAATGTGCGGTTGGTAGGAGGTAAGGGGCAGGATTGATTGCAAGTGTCCTAAGAGAAAAATGACACATCCAACTAGGTATCGGGAATCATTTCTTGACAATGAAATTTCTGAAGCTGTGGAATCATCTCTAAAAGAAATGATTGAAACCTCTTGTCTGAGCCACTTACAATTGCACCTAATAAAGCTTTTGAGAACTCTATACTGTTAGTAAGAGATGATGACCTAATAAGTCCAGTCCATTGATTCTGTGATAGACTTGGGAAGACCCACTCATGGAAGAACTTCGTAATCAAATCTAAGACACCCTGCAAGCACTATATAAATTCATGTCTCTGATTTTTAGATGACTATTCAGATACATACTTGTATTCATAAAAATACTTTCCCTTCACAAAAGACTGTATTCCTCTATCACTGGAGAAAGAAATGATTTGAAAATAAAATACAAACACAAAATAGTGATTTATCAAATTATAACACACAACAGCCTGATGCTTATTTCTAGCTGTTGGTATTGTTATTTCAAGACTAGAGAACCGTGGTGAGACTCAATCATTATTTTATCAAAATAAAAGTGAAGAAGGAAGAAAAACACTAAGCTGACAATTTGCGTATCACATTTCAACGTGATGTGATTTAAAACAGCTGATCTATTAAACACTCAAATTAGACTTTACAAGCAAATAACCAATTCTACCTTGGTTTGAGCATTGCCTCTGGCGCATTTATCATATGAATATCTGAACAAAATTATAAAAGCCTCCCTTTTGGTGCCTGGGAAACTTATTAACAATTTGACATTCAGGCTAGGACTTCCCGATGTGAAAAGTTAGAGCTAATACTTGATACTGGTCTGATTGACTGAACTTTGCGTAGTTCCTACAAAAAGGCTAAATTGGCAGCTCCCTCCTTTTACCAAATACTGGTTCCCTTTATAAATGCTTTTATGTTCTAAATTAACCTGGGGTTTCCACCTTGACTACTTTAGTTGCAATGAGAAATGACATGCAGAAACTTTCCTGTTAACCTATCACGTGGGACAGAATTTAGTTTCTGTAATCATAAGCTCAGAGCCCTATAGAGAGCTTCTAAGTGGTAAAAGGAAAGGAAATTGGAAGGAAGAACTGAAGATATTTTTCTCCTATGAATTAGCACAAATACAGATTTATAGCCTACACATGTGTTTTGTTTTTACTGATGGTTGTAACTAGGGACACCTGTAAGACAGAGCCAAAGGGGAAGAATTAAAAATAAATGGAAGAAAAACGTAATAATAATAGCTTCAGAACTTGATCTGAAGCCTAGTATGTGAGACTTTAAAATTCCCCTTTCCCGGAAAATGTTTTATCATTTAGCTTATGTAATTTAGCATACAGTATGAAGGCTGAAATATAACAACATTTTTTAAAAGATTCTTTCAGTATTTCCAACGGAAATGTTGAGCTAAGTGTAGAATTTGTGGGATCAGTTAGCTTATAAATAATGATCCTTTATGCTGGCATTGGGAAATCCCTGTTCCCACGGCTAGTTCAATAAAGCAATTAATATCAATAAATGCTGAAGAAAGCAAATCTCTATTCACTTTTGTCTGGATTAGTTAACATGAAAAAGATCCTATCCCTCTCCTGGAGTATTTAAACCTCCCATAGGACGACATTGTAGTGAAAGGTAAATAAAGTATGTCTTTGACGTGTGTTCCTCTTGTCATACACTATCTACTTGTCATGAGATGATTGACCTAGCTCCTCCCTACAGAAATTCTTACTGTGCTTTTTCACTTAGGCCAGGATCTTGTAACAAACTTGTATTGTAAATATACCTTGGTGGTTTTTTTTTTCCTTCTAATATCATTAAGTTTGCTTTCTGTTCGATTTCTTTAAAGAAAACATAACTTCTGAAATTGAGATATATTTTGTTTCAATATAATTCTTACACATTCCATGCAAAATAGCTCATGGGAACTCAGGGCTTACAGAGGATGTTTGAAAGAAAGAGATCGTTATGTGACAGGGCATGTTTTAGTGAACCTCTTAAAAACAGTCTACGCAATGAAAAAAAGCTTTGTCAAGGTGATAGGTGAGATCTAATTGACCCCATTGATAGATAAGGATTTGTACATTCGAACTTCCAAAGATCAGTATTCAGTAAGCCAATGACATGGAACAGCCTGAACTTTCGCTACATTTGGCTAGATTATTTGAGATTTCACACACAAGCAGTAAAAAGCTTAAAAGATATTATCCTGCAGCGTCCAAGAAACGCGATAATAAGGTAAGAGTTGAAATGCGTTGTTGGCATAAGAAACCCATGGCTCATGCTTGATTTATAACACACCCAGTTTCGTCAGAGTTGGCATGCACGCACTCTTTCTGACAGTATGGTGATAACATACTACAAGAGCTGGAGCTGCCAATTCTTGCACCTTCATTCTACTAGCAAAGAATTTTAAAACAAAATTTCAATATTACAACAATACCACACTGCTTTGTTTTTACCTCAATCTGACAAACCCATTCTGCCTGTTTATAAACTTGAAAAAAGAGAGATAGATAACTTTAAACAAATGTCCGTATACTTGTTAATTGCATATACACCAAATTTATATATAGTTAAAATTTGCAATGAGGTACTTATTACTAAGTCATAAGCAGATAATAGTTTAATTTTGAAATAGAGTAGTCATCTCCAATCAGTGCCTTAAAATTCAAAAACATAGGCATTGGCAGCATTATTACTCTCATTTACAATAGGTTTAAAAAAGTGCCTTCCTGTGCATGGGAATTGAATAAGCAAGAAGACAAAATTTTGTACAGTAGTTATATTTAAAAGTTACATTATAGTAAAGCAAGTTTTTTTTTTGAAGAAGTTGAAGATTTGTTTCTGCAATGTTAAAAGAATATTTTGTATGTGGGTAAAGGAGTTATCAGAAGAAAATCATACCATATGGAAAAATGAGAGGATTTGTCACAAATCTCTGTTAGCATTTATTGTTCAACTTTCACATTAGTTTGTTCTTTTAAAAGGTTTTATGCTTAATTCAATTAAAAGTATACTTTAAAACATTTAATGTGTAATTTGAACTATGTCAAAAGTGGATAATATTCTTGATGTTTATATTAAGGGATTGCTAATAAATTAAAGTACAGCATGTAGTATTTAAACTTTTTATTTTGGGATAATTGTAGATTCACATGCAGTTTTGAGAAATAATGCAGGTGATCCTGTGTACCATTTACCTAGCTTTCCAGTGGTAATGACTTCTATAACTACAGTACCATATCACAGGTAGGATATTGACATTGAAACAATCCACTGAAATTTTCAGATATCTCCAGTTTTACTGTACTTGTACTCATTTGTGTGTGTGTGTGTGTGTGTGTGTGTGTGTGTGTGGCTTAGTTCCATACAATTTCATTATATTTATATAAAGTTCAAGTATTCACCACCATGGTCAAGGTACTGAAGAGTTCCATAACCACATTCATCTCTCATGTTGTTCTTTTATGATAATGCTCACTTCTTTCTCTCCCTCTCATACCATCCTGACCATTGACAATCACTAATCTGTCCTCTACTTAAAAAAATATATCATTTCAAAAACATTATATTATTGGATCGTACCATATGTAGCCTTTGGTATTGGATACTTTCACTTAGCAAAATTCATTAGAGTCATCCAAGCTGTTGTGTGTATCAAAAGTTTGTTTCTCGTTATTGTTGAGTGATATTTATTCCATGATATGGATATACACTGTTTGTTTAGCCGTTCATCTGTTCTGAAGGACATCTGCCCGTCCCCAAGTTTTGGCTATTATACCAAGAGTCAACTCTTTTTCCTTTCTTCTATTGAATTCTTGTATGATTCTATTATATTCAGAGAGCATACTGTGTATGAGTTCAATTATTTTAAATATGTTGAGGCTTGTTTTATAATCTAGGACAAGGATACTTGAAAGAATGTATGTTCTACTGTTGTTGGCTGGAGTGATATAGATGATAGATAGATAGATGATAGATAGATAGATAGATAGATAGATAGATAGATAGATAGATAGATAGAAATTAGATGCTGCTCATTGATTGTATTGCTCAGATCAACTATATCCTTCCTGATTTTCTGGGTAGCAGTTCTAGCAGTCGCTGAGAGGGGAATTTTTAAGTCCCCAATTATAATTAGGAATTTGTATATTTCTCTCTTTAGGTTTATCAGATTTTGGTTCAGTATATTGCGACTTGCATATACATTTAAATCATTAGGTCCTCTTGGTAGATCGTTTTATCATTTTTAATGCCCTTCTTTCTCACTAGTTAATTTTCTTTGCTCTGAAGTCTATTTACATGATAGAAGTAGAGCCACTCCTGTTTTTTTTTTTTAAGTTAGTATTTGCATGGATATTTTTTCTGTTTTTTATTTTATTTTATTTTATTTTATTTTATTTTATTTTATTTATTTATTTATTTATGTAACAGAGAGACAGCCAGCGAGAGACGGAACGCAAGCAGGGGGAGTGGGAGAGGAAGAAGCAGGCTCCTAGCAGAGGTGCCTGATGTGGGGCTCGATCCCATAACGCCGGGATCACGCCCTGAGCCGAAGGCAGACGCTTAACCGCTGTGCCACCCAGGCGCCCCGGATATTTTTTTCTATCCTTTTATTTTCAGCTACACATGCTGTTACATTTGAAATGAGTTTCTCTTAAATAGCAAATAATTCAGTCATATTTTCTTATTGACTCTGCTGATCTCTGTCTTTTAATTGGTGTGCTTAGACTATTTATATTTAAGGTAATTACTGATATGTGAGAGCATAAGTCTGCCATTCAATTCTATGTTTTCTGGTTTCTCTGTTTCTCTCTCTTTTTTTGGCTCCCTGTGGAATTTTGAAGATTTTTAAGGATTCCATCTTGATTTACTTTGTGCGTAAATCTCTTTGTCTAGTTTTATTTGTGGATGCTCTAGATACATATATGACTTATCACACTCTAGTAGCATCAACATTTTATAGCTTTGAGTGATTTGTCTAAATCTTAGTTTCATTTATGTCTCTTTATCTTCCCCACTTTTAAATATGATCATTTTGAGTATTACATAGTGTTATAATTTTTATTTCATCATCAAATATGATTTATAAAACTCATGAAGAGAAAAACAGTTTGTCTTACGAACCCATATGTTAGCTCGTTCTGTTGTTTGTCCTTCCTGATGCTGCAAGATTCCTTCTTTTACCATTTTTTTTTTATGTTTGAAGAACATCTTTCAGCCATTCTTTAAGGCTAGTTACAAATTTTTTAGTTTGCTTTGTCTGAGAATGTCTTTATTTTCCCTTTCTAAAGGAGAGTTTCTCTGGGCAGAGAATTTACAGTTGACAGTTCCTTTCTTTCAGTATTTGTGCAATGTACCACTTCATCTTGGGCTTTGTTTCAGGTGAGAAACTTGCTGTAATTTTGAAAAGGCATTCCCCCATAGATAATGTGGTATTTTTCTGAAGCTGCTTTCATTTTTGTTCTGTGTCTTTAATTTTCAGAAGTTTAATTATGATGTCTTGCTGTAGATTTCTATAAATTTATCTTATTTGGAAGTTTCCTAGGCTTTTGAATCCGTATGTTTATGTCTCCCACCAAATCTGGGTCATTTTAAGCCTTCTTTCTTCAAATATTCCATCAGTCCCATGCTCTTTCTTCCATCCTTCCAGAATTCCAATGATTCAAATGTTGAATCTCATGTTATTGTGTCACAAATCTCTGAGACTGAGTTACTTTTTTAGAGGGTCTATTTTCTTTCTTTTGATCAAATTGTAAATTCTATTGATTTCTCATTGATTCTATTTTCTGCTATTTACATTCTACTATTGAACACATAAGCAAGATTTTTATTTTGATTACTGTATTTTAAAGTTATTTAATTTTGATTTTGTTCTTTTTTGTGACTCAAATTTTTCTTGAGATTTTCTATTTTTTCTTTGTTGTAAGAGAGTTTGATATTGTTTGCTGACACATTTTTAAGACGGTTGCTTTAAAGTCCTTGTCAGACAATTAAAACATTTGGTTCACCCTGGATTTGGCATCAGTTGATTGTCTTTTCTCATTTAAGTTATGATTTTCCTGGTCCCTGGTATGATGCGTTATTTTCTTATTGTATTTTGGACATTTTGGCTATTACTTTAGAATACCATGAGACCTGCTTAAATATTTTATTTTGCTAGGCAGTCATCTCTTTAGGTTTAGCATAGAGATCCTGTTCTCTATTTGTGACTGTGGTTCAAACTGAAATTTATTTTACAAAGTGTTTGTGATGGTATTTTGGTCAACCTAGTTTATCTGTTGTGACTGAGACCCCACTAGTCCCTAAGTTCATGCAGCCTAAGTGAGAGGAAGGAAATTCCATAGTCTTGGCTGTCATGTGTCTCTTGACGGCAGAAGAGATTCTGTGGCCTGCAGAGACAAAGTGATTTCCTATAGCAGATAACTTGTGGTAGGATATATCTTGCTTGTGCCACCCAGCCACATGGTATCTCTTGATGGGGAAGGGGAGTTTCAGATTCAAGAGAGAAAGAGAACACTTTGGTTGACCTCTTACTATCCACAGGGTTCCTGATCAATCCACCTTGATGGTGCTCCTGTCTAGCTTAGAATTGTTAGCAGGACAATCCAGAGCAGAAATGAGCCTACCTATGCCACTTTTATTGTTAGCTTGGTAGTTAAGAAATAAGATGAATGGGTCATTTTTTTTCTTTTGGGTGGTGGGTTATAAGATGTCTTGCCGCTTTGTGCTCCTACAGTCCTAGAATTTCTAGCCAGTTTTCCTTCTTCTTTCCACCTTTCAAGGTTTTCCTTTGCTTGCCTGTTGCATTAGTTCCAGCATTTATAGTTGTACTTAGTGGAGACGAAGATAAGATAAGTCTACTTTATCTTATCTAGCTGGGATATAACACAGTGTATTTGAACTTTTAAAAGGCTATTTTTTTTCAGAAAGTAGATAAAAAATATCCCAACAGAATATATAAAAATGGTAGAAACAAAGGAATATGAGAAATAAGAGTTGGAGAGATAAGAGTAGGTCGGATGCTGAGTATGCAAGACAGTAATTGGAAACAATATTTCAGTGTCATAAGTAATTTCATACCATAAATAATAAAACAGCCTACATATTATGTATATAAGGAAAAAAAAGAATCAGAAACTGAATATTTTGACGTGTCAAGATAACGGCAATGTACTATTTGTGGTAGTTTTGGTAATTTCCCTAAATCTTTAAAAGCATGGTCAAAATAAACTAAAAGGGGTAGCTACCAGTGCAATACTTCTTGATTATGTAATCGTTGTTTATTGGCACAGTTCTAAAAATGATGATTTTAAGCTGATTCAAAATTTAATAGATCAAGAATAGCATAAACTACCTTGAAGAAAAGAATAAAATTAGAGAAATTATATGGAACACATAATAAGACATAATGAATCTGGATAATTTGAAACATATAGGTCAAAAATATGCAAATGAGACAAAATACAGGAGTTATGTACAGTCACTTGTTACATGTTGAAGGTAGTACTGCAATTCAGGGAGGAGAAAAAAAGTTCAATATATAGTGTTGGCCAATTGTGTGCTCAAATAGAAAAAAAAACAAAGGAGCTTTAGCCAATATTTCACAGCACATTCAAAGACAAATTCCAGATGAATCATAATCTAAATTTGAAAGGTAATACATTAAAGACACATAGAAGATGGCCTTTATGAATTTGAAACAGGCAAAGATTTCTTAAGCAGAACAGAAAAGTACTGACCATTAAAGAAAGATTTATAATTTGGACTATATTAAAATTTAAAAATTCTGTTTATCATAAGACAATATTAACAGTGTGAAAAGACAGGCCACAAAGTAGGAGAAGAAATTTCCAATGCATATATACAACAATGGACTCTTATCTATACTGCAGAAAAAGACAAACCAGGGCCCCTGGGTGACTCAACTGGTTAAATAGCCAGCTCTTGATTTTGGCTCCACTCATGATCTCAGGGTCCTGGGATTGAGCCCCACATGGGGCTCACTGGAGCCCAGCACTGGGGCTTGTGCTCCTTGGGGAGTCAGCTTGAGAATTCTCTCTCTCCCTCTGCCCCTCCCCCTACTCACATGCGTTCTCTCCAAAATAAGTAAGTAAATCTTAAAAAAAAAAAAGACAACCCAATCAAAAAATTTTCAAAAGATTTGAATACTGTTTTATTAAAGAAATTGTCCAACTGGTTAATAAGCATATAAAAAGTTGCCTGATTTCATTACTCATCAAAGAAATTAAAATTAAAACCAAAAATGAAATATACTACACATTCACTAGAATGGCTAAAATGAAAAAAAAGACTGAAGATATCAAATGATGGCAGAAATGTGATGCAGCTGGAATTCTCATACATTACACTTGACGATAGAGACTACAGAACTATATTAATCCTTTCAGTTTGTAAAAATACCTGGCTGTACCTACAGATGTAGGCATACGCGTAAATCTGTGACTCAGCAATTCCATCCCTAGCTACACACATCCATATGCAGGTACCACAAAACAGGCAGGAAAATATTCACAGCAGCTTTGTTCATTACACATAAAAGAAGAAAACAATTCAAATGCCCATTAACAGAAGAGTAAGCAAGCAACCAACAGTGTATTTGTATATGAAATATCATAGAGACAAAAAGGAAAAATTTAGGAAAAAAAAGTACTACTGCCACAGGCAACATACAGACATAATTTTGAGCAAAGAAGCCAGATACTACGAAGTACACACCATATGATTACATTTGTTTAAAGTGTTAAAACAAAAATGAAAGGAACAAGCATGATCTCTACAACAAAAGTCAGAATATTGGCTTAAGTTTGGATGTTTACTTCTTGAGACTAGACATGACTGAGACTTCTGAATTCTTCACTATGTAAACATTTATGGAGCTATACACTTAATATTTACGCACATTAGTGTACGTACACAATAACCGATTAAAATATTTACAGAAAAACTGCCTACTATGACTTGAAAACTATATCAAAACCACTTGTGAATGACTATTAAGATAATGTGCAGAGAAAAGAGCCAGAAATATTTCTAAACATTATTTTATTTATATTCCACATTAAAAACAAAATAAAACCGAGGAGGATTTAAGTAATTAGAAATTAGAGGATGTAGATTTGAGTCAGGACGCCTCTGCTTACTCATGATAAAATACAGCAGGTCACAACAGTCAGCATCAATTTTTTTCATCTGTAAAATGTGAACTAAAACACCTGCCTCAATCAAAATTTTGTGGATGGTAATATCTGAAGGTGACTTACAAAGCCTTATAAGTTTAAAGGTGTTGAAATTTTAAAACAAATGCAATTTGAGATAGGTATTTCATGTTACTGAAACACTATCATGTCATGATTTGGAGTACTTAAAAGAATAAGAAGAATGTGAGATATTCTGGAAAGGGGATTTAGGAGGTAAAATAGGAAAGGTACAATTGACCAGTGTTTTGAGAGATTTCAATGCAGTTTATATCATTGAGCTTAGAGCATTTTTACTTGGAAGACCATCTCATAGTCCTGCTAAACTCATTTTGTCTGAAATAGACATCTTTGTACATAATTCGGTTCTCCTGTCTTCTGATTCCAATACATATCCCAGAGGATTGCTGTCTGCCCAAATGCCCCACCTTCTAACCTCCTTATTCCTTACAGCTCCCCTCATTCCCTTCCACTCTGCATAGTAATTACTAAATCTTTTTTTTTTAAACTCCCACTTTTTCTCAAATCATCCACTTCTTTCTTCTATCTTATTACTACCTAGTTCAGACTGCCCTCATCTCTCATCTATTTGTATACAATAAATACTTGACTGACACTTTAGCATCTATGAGAGTCTCCACACTGTGGTCAAAGTCAACTGGCAAAACATAGATCTCATCACTGCCATATAAAAATTGCTCCATTGGATGAGAAATGCCCTTAAGATGAACACATATTCTTGGACATAGCATAATCATTTTTCATTATAAGACCTATGTTGTCTACTTTCAAATATGATTCTCAGAATGTCGCTAGTCTGCCATTAGCTCTTCATCAAGAATTTTTCCTCAGGCCCACCAATTTATGTGGATTTTTGGAAAAAAAAACCAATGATATTTCAATTTGGAGCTTTGTTACATGCTTCCTCTGCCTGGACCCCTTCTTACTGGCCTTCATCCTCTCTTGCAACCCTTCACAAATTTTGATGCATTCTCAGATTACACATTATAACTAGTAAGACTTCTCCAGGCAAAACTGGGTGTGGATACTCTGTTATGTGCTCTCATAGCAACTTAGTCTCCCATTAAACTGTCTGGCAATTATCTGTTTACTGGTGGGGTCCCTGACCAGAAAACAACTCCTTCAAGATCCATACTCAAATCCCACTTGAATCTCCCGTATCTGAGAGAGTACCACATATTTACTGGGCACTTGATGAAAATGTCTTAAATAAATGAATGACTATATAGATATCAAATTTGCTGTGTAGTCTGACTGGCACTCTTTAGTACACAGATGGGTATAGTGAACTTTCAGCATGTTGGAGATATAATGGGGAGGACACTTGGAACTCAAAGAGAGGAGTCATAGTGTGGGGCAAAAAGTCACAGGAAAGGTGGGAGAGGGGATGTCTCTGAATGATTGATGGAAAATGACCTTCCCAGGTACTCTAAGTAAAACAAGATCCTTCTCCTTTACTAAACTGCATAGAGTTGTGCCCATTTTTGAAAATAAGCTAATTTCAGAAAGAAGAGATTAATGAAAGGCTTCCAAGAATAAAGAGTAGTCTATGGAGACTGAGAGTCAATGGTGATTATAGCATAACTACCAGGAAGGTGAATTACCATCACATTGAAACCCAAGTGAAAAGACTCGACATATCTGTAGTCACCGCAAATGGATAAAGAATACTCATAAGCCAGGAATTTGGCTGCATATGGGTAAAAAATAAGCCAAAGAGTTACTATATTAAGATTAAATATAAATTATTATTAATAATTTTAATTAGGGGCACCCAGGTGGCTCAGGAGGTTAAAGCTTCTGCCTTTGACTCAGGTCATGATCCTGGAGACCCAGAATTGAGCCCTGCATCAGGCTCCCCACTCAGTGGGGAGTCTGCTTCTCCTTCTGTCCCTTGCCCTGCTCATGCTCTCTCTCTCTTACTCTCTCTCTCAAATAAATAATTAAAATATTTTTAAAAAATTTAATTAAAATTTATTTTAAAATAGTTTTAAAGTTCTGGCGATGTTGTAATTGTAGGCTATATACATGGATGGATTATTTTGTGTAACAAACTACTTTTGGGATGAACATATTGTAGCAATCAGGACAGGTGAGGCTGGATTGCAATAATAATCCCAATGTTGTAGTGGTTTTCGTATTGGAAGTTTACTTGTTGCTTCATGCTTAATGTCCATTGTGGATCATCAGGGAATCCAGACTCATTCTGTTTACTCAGGTACCCAGATGACAAATGCTCTGTTTGGACATGACCTTCCATGATTGCAACAGTACAGAGAAATCCTTCATTGGTTCTCAAAACCTTGTTTTGAAATGACTGTTGTCATTGTTAACTCCTATTTCATTAACTAGAGAAAATCTACCCAACTTCAAAAGACATGGGAATGTGAGATCTTACCAAATGCCTGCATGGAGAAACAAATAGAATATTTTTGAACAGTTCTAATGATAGCTTTGAATGGATCACAGAAGTAGCGGAGTGAAAAATCTTATTCTGGGCCCTCTAGTCAATAAAATGATACTAAGAGAGTAGAGCAGAGAAGGAAATTTAGTCTTTGAGAAGTGGGATAGAAGGCCATTGTGAAACAGCTAGTTATTGGCAGCGGTCTAGCTAGGTTTTAGTTTCAAAATCTTCCTTTCATATTTTTAGTAGTATAACCTACTGCTTCCACTTTCACATATTTTAAAAAGAGATCAGTGAATTCCATATTCCTGTGGCAGTCTGTAATTTTGTGTGGTATCCCTCGGTACTCTCCTCATCAACAAATTGTCAGAAGAAAGGCATGGATTAAAGGGTACCTTGTATATCAAGCCACTTTGGTTTCATAGGTATGTAATTATTATTATATTTAAGAAAACTTTGATGACCTTTAGTGAGGATATTTTTAAAATCAATATTCAAGAAAAAAGCATCTTTTTCTGCTCCCCCCACATCCCAGAGACAGATTTGCTTAGACTGAGGGATGAATCAACCTTAGGACAAGTGAAGGTTTCTAACTAAAAGAGTTATTTATAAAAACAATCAAATAGATTATGCTTGACTCATATTCTGCATTATCAACGGAGTGGAATGTTCGCATCATCCCACAACTCTTCCTATTAATCCCCAGTCTGAGATGTTGAGCAAATCATCTGCTTGAACAATGATTCAGGAACAACTACTCTCAGGATTCTATCTAACATTATAATTTCAGGAGTAAGAGATAGGATTATGCAACCTGAAAAAATATCACTTGTACATTTAGAAAATAATGCCACATACTGGGAATATCCACACTTGCTATACCCCCTTTTATTCCAAAAAAGCTTGGAAGAGATTTAACTGTGATACTTAATCAATCACAATTTGCTAATGATATCAAAGTGGCAGATTCAAGTGCACTTTAGATCATTTGAAAAGCCTTTTATTTTTCATGTATTCCTTTTGTCTGGTGTAGAATAACCTTTAAAACTCTGTCTCAACCCTCTCTTCAGTGCAAAGACAGAGACTAATCACAAATGGGAACTGATTGCTGTTCACCAAACTTGAAATAAAATGCAGGACTAAAGCTTTATATGCAGAAAAGATAGAGTCCTCTTATCTCATATTGAATATGATTGCTGCCTCTCTCCCCACCCTTTGACATTCATTACCATATTAAGGACATCTTCACAGAGAGGGGAAGGAACTATAGATTTAAATTTGAGAGTCATATTAGTTCTACCAAATAGTTCTTTAATTTTTGTTTGTATTACCTGATTTAACTGGTCTCCATATGTCTCTTCTCTCTCTAAATTTTCTTAGAAATTATGGCATTGGCATGAAAATAATTTAAACTCCTGGATTGTTTACGAAAATAAAAAGTGATTTGCTGAGTGTCTTGCTACTTTTCAGAAACACATATATGTACAGAACTCTGCACTTACTGTCCATATCAGAGATGGCACATAAAACTAACCCTCCGGGTTAGTTCATGTCTATCAGAGCTTTTATTTGGCTTGTAGTGCGTGTGTGTGTGTGTGTGTGTGTGTGTGTGTGTGTACGTTCCTAACATATACATACTGTGCTAACATAATCATCCAGATTTTTGGCTTCTCTTGAACGCAATCAAAAGAGCCAATATCTTGTCAGAGAAATCTCTTTTCTTCTGTAAGAGCTACCCCCTTATATGTTGCTGTTTTCCTCTACCTAGCCCTCTTTACCCGGGTGTTTTTTTTCTAATATCTATAAGCATTTTGGTTGGTCACCCTTGCTCTATATAAATAACATTACTTGTTCATCAGTGTTATGGGCTCAATTGTGTCCCCCTCCCCAAATTCATACATTGTATCTCTAAGCTCCAGAACCTTATAATATGACCATATTTAAAGACAGTGCCCTTACAAATGTGATTACATCAAAACGAGGCCATGAGGGTGGCTATAATCTGATCCAATTTGTGTGTTTATGAGAAGAGGAAATTTGGACACACATAGAAACCATGGGCAGATATGCACAGAGAGACATGACCAGGTGAAGGGGCACCAAATGGGCAGTCATCTGCAAGCCAAAGGGAGGGGCCAAACTGCCAACACCTTGATCTTGGACGTCTAGCTTCCAGAACTATAGGAAAATAAAGTTCTGTTGTTTAAGCCGTCCAGTTTGTGAAATTTTGTTATGGCAGCTCCAGCAAACCATTACAGCCAATGTCACACACACACACACACACACACACACACACACACACACACACTAATTGAATAACGTTTTACCAATCTGCAGAATCAGGATTTTGTTTTTCACCCAATTGGAATGGTGTATGTTAACATTTAGAATATGATGTTCTTACAAACACTCTTGAGGAAACACCCTGAGAGGATAGGCCACTAGCCTTTCAGAGACCCAAAGGTAAAGAGGACAGATGTGCCTTGTTTAATAGCAAAACCAAGACAGAGAATTGAAAGGTTGACTTCAAACATGAGCCTGCAAGCACGTCACAAGGAGTGAAGGTACTAATGTGGTGTAGAGCTGCAGCTCATGCGCAACCGCATGTTAACACTCCAGAAGGGGTAGCTTCTTATTAATGCACAAATGAAGTTGATGATTCTTCAGAGGAGAGCAGCTAGTTGAAAAGCATCATAAAGGGAAATTGCAACTCACCAGCGTTTAGATAATACAGGTGAGATAGGTCTGATTCCTCAGCCCCTTTCCCTTCTTCCCAACTCCGGTCAACTAGGGGTCCGCTGGGACTAATCCTACTGGCAATTTTTCAACTTGTCCAATCTAGTCTAACACTCTGAATATCCCTGGGAGCTGCCTAATATGAACACTCCCACACACTTTATGTAACCTCTTCCTTATTCCCATTCCCAAACCATTCCATTCTTTAACTATTTTTCCTCTGTTTCTCTTTTTCAAAAACCTTCTATACTGAAATAGCATAATACCCCAGGAAACCAACCTCTTTTTTTTTTTCCCCAGCAAATCAACTTCTTAACAGACCTGGCTACATAATATGTGGGGACCTGTGTCAAATAAAAATGGAGCCCCTTGCTTAAGAATCAGGAAAAAAGTACAGTGAAAAGTACTAAGATAGGCTTTTTCTTTTAAAAATATTTTATTATATACTTATTAACAATGGATACATAAGTAACAATAAACTTGCAAAACAAAATTGCAAAAAAATAATATTTTGGTATAATTTTATATAATACAATAAATAATAATACTTTATTAATGTGATATCTTGATTGGTGATAAGATTTTTCTAGCTTACTTTTCAGAAATTTTGTATATTTGGCCATCAACTCATTTTCAATCAACATAATTAAAGGTGACGTTAGTCAATCTTGGCAAATGTAAGTTTGCTAATAATTTTTGATAATTTTTAATTTTGAGAAGGATCTTTCTGCTGCTGCAACTGTAAATAGAACTCTTCATAGTATTTTATAGGTTTTGGAAACATTGGGAAACATTTCTGATAAATTATTTTGAAATATAAATTTTAGTATCTCTGGGGCTGATAATTCTTGAGAAACAGTTTTTTTAGAGACAGTTAACACTTCATATAAATCAGTTTCAGATGTCTGTTATATCTAATACTATAAATCTAATATAATTAATATTTTAAATGTAAATTTATATAATAGCATTTTAATGGTTTCACTGACATTTCCTATAACTACTGGTTATTGTACAAGGTACAAAAATGGCTTCATGACTTGTATATAATTCAAAATTTCAAAATACCTGTCCATGTATTTTATAGTTATAACTTCAATTACAAGACAACAAATAGTTTTAAAATTGCCTTCTTCATTAATAATTGATTCATCCAAAGTTTCGTGTGAACATATTGTTCTTTTCTGTCAAGTGTGGCCATTCTAAATTTAATTTCTATTATATCTGTGGTTATGTGCTTTGAAATATGGCAGCAGATTGTAAACCGAAAAATTCTATTTCCTCTCTTTCATCCTTTACTGCAATGTTTATGTGGACATTTTTATTTTCTGATAATGCACAGACAACATTTAATGCTTGACAGCTGACTTGGCCTGCACGGGGGCTCAGGCCAGGTCTTTGCTATCTGTGAGTTGCTGCAGGCACAGACTTGCGGGCTTGGTGCTGCCCCATTCAAAGCCCTCCTCTCTCAAGGAGCCACAACACCTGTCACCATCTCTGCTGCTATGGCCGCTGTTCCGGCCCTCGCTTCTGCCAGTCTGGAACTTGGTCCACACCTGGCAACTCCCTTGGGCACTGGAAAGACTAGACTGCCCCAGGTGTGTGTTTGTGACCTGGGGTTCTGCCAAATGCTTGGCACCTTATCTTTCCCTCAGTCCTTCTCCCCCTAAATTCTTTATCCCATTGAATTGGGACATCATGCGTTAGGTTGCACAAGCATGTTGTCCAAGCATTCCTTTGATTCTTCTCTCTTACGCATCTTCTCTACCAAGATCTAAGCTTTCTTATTTCCCATCTGATTGGAATTGTCAGCAGTATTTGACATAACTGAGTACATGTATTTGATCAATATCGTCTCACTTGCCTTTTAGGGCACTATGCTCTCTTATTTTCTCCTACCACTCACTGGTCATTCAATCTCTTTGTGCTTATGGTTTTCTTTTCTTCTCCTAATCTCCTAATGTTGACATCCCTAAAGCTAGGTCCTCAGCTCTCTTCTCTTCTCCATTGCACCCACCCCCTTGGCTAGTTCATGGATTTAAATATTATCTCTGCTCTGATGACCATCACATTATGTCTCTAGTCCAGACATCTTTCCAAAGTCCAGACGCATATATCCCTCTCTGTTTGGATGTTCAGTAAATGTCTCAAACAAAACTTCCAATCTCTCCTAAAGCCTGCTCTATGCTCACCTTTCATATTTCACTTAATTACAAATCCACCTTCCTTGCTGGCAGATCAAAACTGGTATTGTCCTCACACTTAATATCCAATCCCTCAGGAGATCCTATTAGCTTGAAGTTTAAAATAAATCCAGCTTCTGGCCACTTCTCACCATTTCCACTTCCAGTTCCCACCACCACCTCAGGCATAGCCGCCACCATCTCTAGCCAGAATTCCTGCCATAGTTTCTTAACAAATTTTGCAGTTCATTTTTGTTCCCTTACGATCTAATCTCCCTGAACCAGTCAGTATTAACTCTCTAAACATGGAAGTCCAATCATAACATCCCTGCTCAAAAGCCCCTAAATGTCTCTCATTCTTGGTCAGGGTAAAGCTGATGTACTTACAACGCTTACCAGGCCTTTAGTGATCTGGGTTCTATTACCACTTTGACTTATCTGGTCCTCATATTCCTCTAACATGTTAGGTGTGCTTTTCCTGCCTTAGGGCTTTCATGTCACCATTCTCCTTGCCTGCTATGCTGTTCCACCAATTTTCTCATGATTCACCTTCTTCAAGTCTTCTTCAAGCCACCTGCCCTCTGGCTCACCAGGTTTTGCACTTATTCTAACCTGCCATTCCACAGAGCCCCTTTCTGCATTTCCAATATCCGCAGGTAGGTCCGGCCATGGTCGACTCTCCTCCTTTAATGACCTTAAGAGCTATGGAGGTAGCAGCTCTTGGTAAGCAGCCTCTTCAAGTTTAGAGACAGCAGATATTCCTTTTTCAGTGGTCTCTTCACGAATCTCTAGGAATTTACGTACAGTGTAAAGAGCTATGCATGTTGCATTCTCTAAGGATAACTTGTTTTGCAGAACTGATGACACAGAATCCAACAGAAGACATCGACCTCTCCTTTGCCGGCTCAAGTCCATTTCTGTAGCAGCTGTGCAGGGAACCCCTCAGCTGCTGTTTGATAGCAGCTCTTATACTTAGGTCCTGCCGTGTAAATGATGAAATGGGTGGCTATATTAAATCCTCTTGTCAATTTGCATCACCTGTTCAGCAACCTTGAAGTTTTTGGAGTTCCTCTTTCAAATCAGGCCCCACAGGTAGGAAAACAGTTTCTGACAAAGGATTCTTACCTGTGAGACATTCATTGGTGGTGTTCACAATGGTTGTATAGATTGGTAATGCCCCGTCTCCTTGCCAAAGTAGCACTTTTTCACTGACATCCCTATTATTAGAAAAAAAAAAGTGATTTAATGGCATCTTTCTGAAATGTTTCAGTTGCAGTATTAGAAGCACTTAATTCATCTCTACACAAGTGGCCAGCTTTCTATACCTATCTACATCCACAAACTGGAAAGGTGCACCTATGGGATCTGGGGAATGGAAACTTCAGCGTGTTTTTGTTTTTTTCCAACTTCCTCCACAATTCAGTATTGACTGGAGACTTTCGAGCGTTCTGGTGGTCTCATCTGGTGGCAAGCAAGGCAGGTGAATCTCCTTATGGAAAGTGACCAAGCATGTCAAAGTGTCTCTCACATAATAAAAGCTCAATAATTATTTTAATTACTTTTTGTAATTCTTGCTTAACATCTATACATAATCATATGGTTGTACTTCTCATACTTTATTATAATTGCCTGCTCACTTCCCAGAAACACTCCACTAAACTATTAGTTTTTTGAGGGCAAAGACTATGATGAGTTTGCATTCATTCCCCCAGAATCTGTAAATGAATGGGTTGATTGAATGAAGCCCGTATAAATTAGTCTCAGGATTCTACATTACTGGACAATTTCAAGCATTGGGTGGATAATGATTCAGGAAGTTATTATAAAAGGAATTAGATGAAATGGCTCAATATCCACTCCTATGCCTTACACCTGTGAATGGCAACAGTGTTACCTATCAAAATATATTTCATATTGTGAACACTGAAGTATTGCAAGAGTGGAAATTATCAAAAACGATGTATTATTTTCAGGTTACTAGATGTATTAAGACAGAAAAATAGTCTAGTTATTTTAAGAAATTTGTCAGCAATGGTTGAAATAAAAATGTTTTCTCTTACCTTTGTGTTATCCAGAAATATTAATATATCACATATTACTTTCTTCAAGTACAGTAGTGTATCAACATTACCATGTAAAAAGAGAAATCAAGGATTGCATTAATTTAGGAAGTATAATTTTATGTCTATAAAATTATAGTCTATAAAATTTATACCCACATTTGTGGGTAAAAACATAAAGCTGTAAAAAATCCATAAAAACTTTTTATAAAAATAAAGCTATACATAATTATCAATGATTACAAAATTTAAGAAGAGGAACATGATCATAACTTCCCAGAGAACGATTTATCAATTTTCTAGGTATCTTGCAGGAGATTTCCTAATTTTTTCCCACTGTAGTTCTAAAATTTAAATCCAAGTTATACGGTATGTCTTATTCCCTAATGACAAAGCTTTAGATTATATGAAATGAAAATTTTTATGATATTAGAATGAATTCATATCAACATGAGGGTGGAGACATTTTCCATTTGTGCAATTTTTCCATTAAGTATATAGAGTAGGTTTCTCCAATTGGAAAGCAGTTGGTGAGATGAGGTTCTAGGTTGTCCATGTACCATGCAGAAATTTCTGCAATGATAGAGAGTTCTTTCTGGTCCAGTAGGGTAGCCACTAGCCACAAGAGACTATTTAACACTTGAAATGTGGCTAGTGCAACTGAGGAACTGAGTTTTTAATTTAATTTAATTAAAATGTAATTTGAACCATATGGCATTAGTGGTTACCCTATTGGACAGTGCATTTCTAAAGAAATTTCCTGAACTGGGCCAGAGGTTAATAGACATTTCTAATCTATCTCTATATTACATGTGAAAATACATTAACTGGTACGCTTCCTCACATATGGAACATGGTGCAAGATTAAAATTCTTTTCAAGATGCCATTTTTATAAATCTGAATTTCCTTGGAAAGATCCAGTGATGAAATTTAGATCCATGAAAATTAGGCTGCTTGCATTATAACTACTCATTATTTTGGCATGCAGAGTGTGACATGATGTAACCCTACATCATTACATGTGTTCATATATTTATATTATGTCATCAGTTTGAATTGTTTATCCAAGAGAAACAGCTATTTTAAAAATGCAGATAAAGTAGTGACTTAAACACTCTGTTGGCATCCATTCTATTACTACACAGGTGCCACTTTCTGTAATTTCATAAGACACGTAAATGATGAAAACAAAAATGTGTTGGGAAAGAATATGACATAAAATTGATTTTTAAAAAAGCATAAACTGCAATCCTGTGTTGCTAGAACTGATGTTTTCACAGGTGGGAAATAATGTTTACTAGATATTTTAGAACATATTATTATTGAAATGGAACTAGATAATATTTAAGTTTTGGAAGTATATGCACATTATCTCATTAGCCTCTTAAAGCAGGTGTCATTAAATGAATACACTTTGGAAAGTTAACTTACAAGTGTTACTAATAAAATGTGTTAATAAAACGTGTTAATATTGAGAAAATAGAATCCCAGTTATTTTACTATCATTTTATAGTCTCTATCTATGATATCTGTCATCATTTTGGATGTTCAAATAAGTAAACCTATCCCCCAAATAAGCAAATATGGCTGGGGACTTACTTCTGGGTGTTTTGTCATTAGAAAAGACAGATTCTGTGATCTTAGATTTTAAGTTTATGCTCCAAACAGACATACATTTCATGGATAATATAAACAAAATCAATGACATTCTTTACCACTTAGCAATGCATTCTTTAGTGAAAATGGAATTACTTTTAAATATTATATTTTGAAAGACAAAGAAGTTGAACCTGAGTAAATCCAAGTAATGCATATAGTTATTGAACTTCTCATAATACCTCTTAAAAATACTTTCTTTTAACATGTTTTCTACTCTGTGTACTGTGATAAATTTTTGATACAATTTAAAATAAAGTGCACATAATATGCAATCGTGAAATTAAAAAAAAGAAAATGTAAAATGACAAGATTTTGGAGAAATCAAATATTCCAAGAACTTAGGCTAATACAGTTACTGTAACTGAACATGAAATTTAGCTCAAAGTTTTCTAGAGATAAAAATTTTAAAAAAAGTAAAAAGAAAGCCCCAAATGTCATATAGAGTGTTATAGATGGTTATGGTATTGTAATGAAAGTGGATGAATAATTTGACACTTATAATATTGTCCTTTATATTAAAATAAATGTAACAATCGAAACATAATTTTTCTCAAAACTGAATTCTAAAAGTAAATTATTAATAACCTTTATGCGAGTCATATTGAACGACATGATGGGAGATTCCCTCAAAAGTGCTTTTGCAGAAGATGCAAGGACGTATTTCATGTAATCATTTCACTTGGATGTTTTATTCTAGGGAAATAGGTTAACGATGTCCAGGTAAATGGATTTCTGGTTCTAAATTGATTTTTCATGAAGCTTAGATATTAGAAGAGAAATGTTTAGCTAGCAAGTGTCTCAGCCAAACTTTTTCGAATATACATTTTCTAAACTACACTTTCAACAGGAAGATTGCAGGAGCCCAGGATCGAACTGTAATAAATGTATGGAAACAAATGTTGTACATCAACAACATTAACGATTATTAACAATTCCTGCTCTTTGTGCAAACTGTGTGTCATAGCACAGTATTTACTCTGTATCAAAATTATACTTTATTCAAAAGAGAGGGGAAAAAAAGGAGTAGATCACAGAATCTATTCGAAACTGACTCAAGTATTTCCCGATTGGTAGTATGGAATCTGCTGGATTAACTGAAAATTTCTCACTGGGCAAGCTAGATTTCTACATCATAGAGCACACCCTAATTAATCTGGCTAGAAAAAAATTGAGAGCAGGTATGATTATCCACTTTGGACATTAAGTTAGAAACTACTACACATTGGAATATCTAACATTTGCATGATTCTATAAGGATTTAATTAATATGTAATCCCAGACCAATATTTGAATGACTACAGTATGTAGTAATTATAATCACATATCACTCTCTTTGACTTTTATTTTCTTTTTGGTTATTTAATGATTCATCTGGAATTTTTGATATAAAGATAAAAATCTTCTGGAAAAAACAATCTCCTGGTATAGTATATGTGACTCTATGGACTCTAGGGAAGTTTGGTATCAAAAGCTATTTCTTGCATTTATTCATATTTTCCTCATTTGACAAAGGCTATGCTTTAAAATGGTCTTAAAGTTTATTCATCTTTTGTTTATCTTAATATGAGTTATGTATTTCAACTTCTGTCTCTTTTGCAATAGGGATAACACTCAAATTCATGACACTTCCATAAATTAACATTTGGATGTTTATTTCTCTGTGCCTCAATATAACTGGATATATACTTCAATTATATAACAATTATGCTGAATTTTATTTGTTCATAAATTTGTCTTTTAACCTTAGCTGCTAACTGGAAGCAATTGGGAAGCTTTAAAAATACTGATGCCTCAACTCCCTCTGACCCAAGATTCTGAGTTAATTGGTCTGGGGTCATATCCGAGCACTAGTAATGTTCAAAACTCTCCCAGTGATGCTTATGTATGGCCAAGTTGCGAATTACTGCTCTCAACTGTAAGATTCTTAAGGGTAGGAGCCATGGCTTATTCATCCTTGTATTTGCTTAACACAGTGCCTGCCATATGTATTTAATTTCAGAACATATGTTACTGGATATTATCCAATAATAAAAACCCAATCATGTAGTTAACCTCACAAAGGTATTCCAAGGCTTTTTAAAAAGCCAAATTTTTGCTATTCTCAAGACTAGGTTTTCCTCTCAGCAATTTTCATCTTCTTTCTTAGGATTAAAATTTATCTTTTTTTTTCTTTTTTTGTCCTTCATGGACAAAACAGAAAACAAGAAAAATATGCTATCATGTTACCTACTGAAAAAAAACTAAATATTGTGATTAATTTCTTATTAAAAAACATCATCTGGCCTTTCCCTTTTCAATATGATCTCTCTTAACTCCTCATTCCTTCAGTATTTACTTGACAATTAAATAAATTATGTTCCTAAATGTCATGTACACAAGATTGGCTTCCTTTAGAAATAAATTATTCTCTGTACAAGCATTTTGAACCCAAACCTCTCCTGAACATGATTTTAAATTAGTGGGTCTCAACCAAGGGCATTTGGCAATATCTAGGGACATTTTTTGGTTGTCACAACTTGGGGGAAGGGGAGTGTCACTGGAATCTAGTGGGTAGAAGCCAGGATGTTGTTAAACATTCCACAATGAACTGGACAGCTTTCACAATGAAGAATCATTGACCCAAAATGTCAATAGTACTGAGGTTGAGAAACAAATGCAAATTAAATACAAATGCAAATTAAACATAATTATTTTTAAATAAATTATATTATTTTTCCATGATCTCCTTTCATTCTAAAGAAAAATCAATGAAATGACCAAAATTTATG
This sequence comes from Ursus americanus, assembly GCF_024610735.1. Taxonomy (NCBI): domain Eukaryota; kingdom Metazoa; phylum Chordata; class Mammalia; order Carnivora; family Ursidae; genus Ursus; species Ursus americanus. The sequence continues at coordinate 27,453,089 of NC_142127.1, read as the reverse complement.
CTTGCCAGACGTGCTGAAGGTATCAGAAATAAAAAAAAAAAAAAACATTCTACAGAAATGGAACTATGGAAGTGTGTCAGGAATTTCCACCATTGAAATAAAAAGTCCCTAGTGGCTTCATGTTTCACTTTAGTGAAATGTAAGTTTCAAGGCCAGGCTTGCTCTAGATATGTTGTGGAATTTGTCACCATTCACCATTCTTTCACTCAATACACCTTCTGTTTTCAAGATGGTACCATTTTTCCCAGGCATTCGTTCATTCATTCATTCACAAATCTTCCTTTATTGTCCTGGTGACCTCTATGCCTCCTTCATTGTATGAGATTGGAACCTTCCACTGATTCATCTACCAATAATCAATCTCCTAGCCATAGCCAGTCTATAAAGCTTCCCATCAGAATTTAATGCTTTGAGTGGTATCTCTGGAGTGGATGGTGTGGTGTGGCATTCATATCCCCTTTCAAATGGAAACAGTCATTCCACCAGCTTCTAAGAGTGTTGGCTACTGACAGTTCATAGCTGCCTCTCTCTATGGGAATTGCCTTTGCAGAGGCAGTCTGTCTGGAGTGAACAGCATATGAAAGGCTACAAAAACCCAACCATTTTGCATTAATTTGGGACAATTTTGAAGCCTTTTTCCAGATTTAGGACTCCACATGGTATTGGCATTGACTAACACTGCTATTGTAACGTAGCACAGTTCACCTTTTCTCTTTGCTGAATATTGGCACCCTCAGTTCCTTACAGGTGTCCTGGGATCGTCCCCACTAAAATTCCTGCTTAAATGTCTCGATGTCATAGTATGTTTCCAGAAAAAATTGACCTAAGATAATAATATCCTGGAATGGGATTTGGAAACTTATCATACTTTGGTTTACTGGCACTGAGAATTTCATCACTAGTTGTAAGTGGAGCATTGATAGTTCCTGATGTGTAATAAGGTCAATTATTAAAGTTTCCTTTGTTTGTGAACAGGTAAGAAATAACAACAGAAGGGAAGGCAATGGTCAGTGCAATACCTCAAGTGTTTGAGAGAAACAGAGGATCAATCGTAAAGGCTTTCAAGTTGGAAGAGTTTTGTTAAGTGTATTAGATAAATAAAATAATAGGCTGAAGATGATTACTGACAATGTAAAACAAAGTATAAATGTCAAAGAAGTGCCTTGGTAGCATATAAAGATATAGTCATGCCTGGCAGGCAGAAGGTAGAAGAAATGAAGAATCAGTCCCAGCACGTACTAAAAATGGAACTCTAGAGAAGGTAAAACTCTCAATCCCACACCAAGATTAGAACACTGATTTGGAAGGCGTGGGATGCAAAGACTTGGAATAATTACATCTGGGATTGGTGCACTCAAGAATTTTAAAATGCCAGATCTTCCTGAACATTCTGGATCTAGAGCTCACTATCCTTATTAAAATCTAGCTTTCCTCTCTTGGTGAAGAAAATACAAAGAACTCTGTTTTGTATTCCAACACAAACTTTTTTCAGGGTCTACCACCACCTCTCTTCCTGACAAATACACCAATAATAATATACCATCCAGGAAAATGCTGGGAGCTGTAGGTTCTAGCCAATATGAGGACACTGAAGACAGCATGGAGAGTATATAGGACAGGGTATTAGAAATGATGGATTAAGGGGGATGGATAAGAAAGAGTTTATCCATATAAGGGCATTCTTCCATGATATGGCATTTGACATCCTGGCAAGGACTCAGAGAGATGACATTAATATGATACTAGAATGTCTCTTAGAAGGTTGAATAAAGCAATGGTCCACCCAAAGTGAAGTGCAAATACTGGCTGCCAAGGCAAACAGTGAATAAGAAGTTGAAAGACTCAGAGAAGTGGGAATGCTAACATGGATTTATCTTATAAAACCAAAAACTCACTAGTTAATGATTGACTAAAGGAGAGATCAAATCCCCAGTGAGGAAAGACTCTGCTATATATGGCAAGTCTATACAGCAATGATTTTTCCATCCCTCTCCAAAGGATTCATGACCATTTGCTTAAATAATTGCTTGTTTGGAAAGGGGACTACTCAAACATTAGAAGCACTATTAGACACGGAATCTAAGTTGACAAAAATACTCAAGGACCTAGAGTATCACTATGCTTTCCATGTTAGAATAGAGACATAAATGGCCAGGTAATAAACCCCTGTCCAGCTTGCAATAGGTAATAAATCTAAGTCCAGCTTGCAATGGGCCTACTTTGTTCATAGATCCACTCAGTAATCATTTCCCTGAGCTGCAAATATACAATTAAAATTGATATACCTGCTCGACCTGTGGGGTAAGAGCTATCATAGAGGGGAAGGCACAGCAGAAGCCTCTGAAACCGCTACCCACCTTCAACAAACATATTAAAACAAAGCAGTGTTTCGTCTTAGGCACAATTAGAGATTAATAGCTCCTTTAAGGACTTAATATAGGAGTGGTAGTCCACATCACATTGCTATTTAACTCGAGTCTATTCCTTAAAAAAAATACTAGCAGAAGAAAGTAAACAACCAAGTAGTGTCCCATTTGAAACTGCTGCACTGACTATGGTATCTTTGCTAGAACCAGTTGACTCAGCTACTGTACAAAATGTATGACCACTGATCTGGCTCACGCATTTGTCTCCATTACTATGAGGAAGGAGGATCAAAAGAAGTACATTTATGTGGGACAAGCAGCAGTGTACATTTCAGCTTTGCTTCAGGGCTAAGCTAACTCTATACTTAGTCTATTATATCAGTGGTATCAGGTTAATCAAACTGGATAACAAGAAGCAGCAAACATATTGGAGGCCTTGGTGTGACACATGTACCATAGAGAGCGAGACATAAGCCTTACGAAGATTAACCTTCAGAAATTCAATTCACTGGGGTATGCCTGCTCATATCCTCCAAAGTAAAGGACCAATGACTGTATCTTGTGCCTTCCAGCACCAAGAAGGAAACACATTGCCTGGTAGACTTTTTTTGGAATCTGGCAACAGCACAATCCACAGCTAGAAGTACTCTTTACACCTTTTACCTGAAGATATGGAGGGTAGTCGCATCTGAGTTGGGTGGGGAACATGGAAAAGTTCCTCTACAAGTTAACATATAGTGCAAGCCCATGTGTAGGCCATATAGTCTGGCAGACCCTGGAGGTACCTGTGATGAGAAAATTACCACTTAGTGTTTATAGCAAGTCCCAATATGAAAACCACAATTTAAAGACCCAGGGTTTTTGAGAAGAAATGTGCCGTCTGTAATGGAGAACTATGCACCATTGGGAAACCAGCGTCTAGCCTCTAATAAGTCTGGGCCGCAATGGAGCATCTGATCATAAGACATTACATGACCATGTGGTCAGAGCTATACATTATGAGCTGGATTCTCAGACCAAAAATTGATAAGGCTTGGTGGGTCCAACAGCAATCCATCATAAGATAATAAATGTTATAGCCAGGATCTGGCATAAGGAGGGCCAGAAGGCACAAAGAAGTTGTATGAGCAGGTGGCCCAGACCCCCATATCAAGCTCCACTGTTGCTCCAGTGCTTTTCACTCAGCTCACATGTATGACCACATGACAGACAACCCTTTTGACTGACTGACAGAGCATGGAAGAGTCCTGCAGGATATGTTGGCTTAATATGTCAATATAAGCTGGAAATGAGTTGCTGTGGCACTGTTTTCCCACAGAAGAGAAGCTCTGCAACAATGTGCTTGAGATAAGCGTACATGTAGGATCATCAGCAGTGATGAATGTTTTGGCTGGTGAGTTAAGGTTCTAGAAGGAAAAATATTGGAAGATTAGAGACAAGATCTAAAAAAGAGGCATGTGGATGGATACAGGAAAGTGAATACAAAGGTAAAAAATTTTGTATTACATATTAATGTTCACCAGAAGGCATTCAAATGAAAAAAAAAAACCAAAAATTAACCACATAAGCACAATGACTTAGCCAGCCTCTATCACTGAGAAGAAAAATGGGCTCATAGACAGAGTAGCCATGGTGGTAGGCATAGAGGCAATGCATGGGCTCAAAACTTGGTCTCTAAAAAAACAAAAACAAAAACAAAAGCAAAAAAACACTACTAGCCAAAGGTTTAGACAGAGTTTAGTCCCAATGATAGAGGAGACTGAATAAAATTGCTTTGTACTAAGGAGTCCGCTTTACATCAAGGAGCAGTGGGCATATGACTACAGCTGTAACATATTCCATACCACCCAGAATCTGCTATCTTAATAAAATAAAAAATCAGCTTTTTGAAGGTATATAGTTGAACGCTGACTTGAACATGTTGCCCCCTGATCATGGGACACTTCTAAATGTTATATGGCCTAAATTTTCCTCAATAGCTAAAGTACATGGGTTCAAGAAACAAGTGATGGAAGTAGGAGAGTGGTCAATTTACCATCCTCCCCAGGGTCCCACTTAGGGAACCTTTGCATTTTGTCACTGCAAATTTAGGTTCTGAGAAACTCAAGCAGCAATATCCAATAGAAAATTTTTGCAAAGATGGTTATGTTCAATATCCAAACTGCCTAGAACACATGTAGCCATTGAGCATTTTAAATGTGGCTAGTATGACTGAGGAACTCGATTTTCTATTTAATTTAATTTTAATTAATAGCAATGTAAATTTGTATAGCCACATGTTTGCTGCTGGCTATGATATTGGACAGCTCAAGTCTAGGGTTCTAATTCCCAGAGAGACATGGTTTGGCCAGAAAACACAACAAGAATCCCACTGAACATTTAAATTTAATCTGTGACTGCTGCTCAGTCATTTTCAGCTCCTCATGCCAAGAGGAGAAAAGGCCAGAAGAGGGATCACCTGACTCTAATCAGATCAATTGATTCTAATCATTTGCAGGAGGAAGAAGTTTTGACATAAAATAGGGTAAGGAAGAATAGGATTATTACCTGGACGATCCCCTGAAGTGTCTCTCTGTACTTCCTAGGCATTTTTTTCCATAGGCAATTTTTTTCCCTAGGCAATTTTTGACAGTATATGCACAAGTGCAGCAGCCATGGTCTGGGAAGGCACAGTGAGATTATGTTCAGCGTCACCTAAGCACGTAAGCTACTTAGAGCAGCACAGATGTCAGCCGAGCATGAGGACAACCCAGGGTAGGTAGTGCAGGGGCAAGATGAAAATGACTAATTGCAGCCTGAGAACAGGTGTAGTAATGATAGAGACACGGGATGCTGTTATTCTTTCAAATAATCTTCTTGTAGATTTTTTCAGACACAAGATCAAACAGAATCAAGGAGTTGTTCTGAGAGGAGAACTTTCCATGAGCAGTGATTAGATGATAGTAAATGGACTTTGTGGTGAAACACCCAGATTCCCCTTTGAGGAACAAAGCACTCATTTCTTCAGATGGCCAGAGTGTTTGCTGCTAAAGACTTCACAGAGGTAAAGACCCTTTCCAGAGAAGGAACTGATTTCCCCAAAGTTATGTCTGCTCCATGGGACCAGCCCCATCCAAGGACTATTCCTTGAGGGATACAAAAGGCCTCTACCTTTGCCTCCATTTGGGATAAAATGTGAAGGGCCACCCCAGCTGCAGGACTCCCTGGGGCATCAACTGAGACTTCTTGTTTAATAACCCTGCTATTCAATGTCTCCCCTGCAAATTGCTGTTTCCTTCACTGTTTATAGCTCTTGTTCCTGAGTGTATTCTCCAAAATACCTTATCCAATGATCTCAAAGGTTGTTTCTGGGGACCCCAACCTAAGATTCAGAGTCTTTGCTTTATCGCTTGTTCCATGAAGCACTCTTTGCTTCAGATCTCCGCTGTCTCATATGAAAGTTGACACTTCTCAGAATATCTTGGTCCCTTAGAAATGCCATCACCTGTAGATTATTTGGAGTTTTTGTTTTCTTTCTGTCCTATAGTCCTTTATCCACTTCTAAAACCAGTTTCTGACTGGGAAAGTTTAGACCAGGCAAAGGGTCCTACCTGCTTGGGGATAAACACTAGACGCATTGATTAAATGAAAAAACAGACATGGGTGATTGAAAGGCCTGTCAACCCAGTGTTTCTCATTCACCCTATGCCCTGGTATGTTTTACAATATCTGTACTCTTCTAGATCTCAAACCATATCATTATTTCTCATGGCCCTGGTTTCACTTCCTTTCCTTCTGTGTATCATAACATTTTCCTCATTGACATGGTTTCATAGTCTAGGAAGCCATTTGTACCATTCCAGCTGGAGGGCTTTCCCCCCCTCCCCCAAATGTGTTTGCTTTATAGATGTGCATGGTCTTGTCTCACAGTTGACAGCTGGTATAACCTAATATTATCTAGCCAAAATACACCCCTCAAGTCACTTGTGAGAAAGAGATGAATTTGAGGATTGGTACTTGTTTGTTTGTTTGTTTATTTTTAAGATTTTATTTATGTATTTATTTGACAGAGAGAGAGAGTCAGCTGAGAGGGAACACAAGCAGGGGGAGTGGGAGAGGAAGAAGCAGGCTCCCAGCAGAGAAGCCTGATGCGGGGCTCCATCCCAGGACCCTGGGATCACGCCCTGAGCTGAAGGCAGACGCTTAACGACTAAGCCACCCAGGCGCCCCTGGTACAGAAATCTATTACATTGCCTTGGACCTGCCTTCTGACACCAACTTACTAAGAAGGTAATTAAAGATGACATTTTGCTTTGCATTTATTTTTTTACCTGGATTGGACTTTGACATTATAATGCCTCTATCCAGTCTGTAGAAGTTCTTGTGAAGGTTTGAATCATTAAAACCACTGATTTTTGCAAGCTATACAATGTGTAATTTACAATTTACCTTAAAAGAATACTTAATACAAAGTGATTTGTACAACTTATTTCTTTTGTCTTTACAACATATATATGAATAGGCAGTCAAATGATTTTTCAGATTTTTTTCCCCTAGGTTTTTTTCCTCCTAGTTCTTCCTATCTCTGCCTTTAAATAAATACATGCAGATAATTGGCCAGGATTTTTGCTTTAGAAAAGTGATAAACTTCCTGGCTTCGAAGACATAAATCCAATTTAAAAATGTATCCTTTGTGGGGTGCCTGGATGGCTCAGTCGGTTAAGTATCTGCCTTCCTCTCAGGTTATGATCCCAGGGTCCCGGGATTGAGCCCGCATGGGGAAATCTCTGCTCAGCGGGGAGCCTGCTTCTCGTCTCCCTCTCCTGCCACTCTGCCGACTTGAGCTCACTCTCTCTCTCTCTCTCTCCATATATTAAGTAAGTAAGTAAGTAAGTAAGTAAATAAATAAATAAATAAATAAATAAATAAAATGTATCCTTTGTGATTTGTAGGCAGATATCACCATGAAAGAGTATTCTTGAAATAGAAACTGTAAGAAAAGAGAGGGAGAGATTTTCCGAGGAGAAGAAAAATCCATTTCCCTAGCTTTGGAGGAAAGCGTGATAGAATGGGAAGTAATGCACCACCGGTGATAGTTGTGAACCCCCCAAAAAGTGTCTTATGTGCCATTTTCTGGGCAGAGCCCACAGCAAGGTGACAAGACCATGAAGAGACTGAGAGGACCCTGTAAAGTTCCCTCTAGGTAGAGCCTTCAGAAGGCCGCAGACTCCTAGGGACGGAACAGTTGCTATGACGTCTAGGACAGAGCCGGGTAGAGATGACCATCCCGATGATGGGCACTAGTAGCAGATATCTGCCCGTACCCCCAAAAGTGGTTCTGAAGTAATGGAAGGAAATGCAGGATTGAAGAGCCTGACAGGCAAAAATAGGGAGAGATCAGCAGTAATGTTGGACTAATGGCAGTAAGAAGTGATGGGATAGTGTATTTTTCAGCATGTGTCTTCAGAGACAAATGACTCTGCTCAAACTTTGGCAATTTAGAGGTTTAAAATAGAAATTAAGTTTTACTTTAAAATAAAATAAAAATAAAAAAAGGAAATCATATGAGTTACAATTCCATTTAGGGACCTGACACTGTCAGGGACGTTTTCCCTGGGTAGTACAAATAATGGTGGTAGAGAAGGAAGAAGCCTTCAGGTTTTCCAGCTTCAAACCGATATAATTTGTCTCTTCCTTCCATCACGAATACATTTTACTTTAAAAAGTAACTTGAGTCCCCCAAACCTATAACCCCAGTCTACTTATGAAAAAAACAAACAAAAAACAAACAAAAACATAGAACAAGTATGAATTGGAGGCCATTCTAAAAAGACCTAACCTGTATTCCTCAAAGGTACAAACTTCCACTTACAAGATAAATAAATACGAGAAGTGCAATGTACAACACAGCAACCGTGACTAACACGGCTGTAGGAGATGCAGGAAAGCTGTTAGAGGGAATCCTAGAGGCTCTCATCACAAGAAGCAATTCTTCTCTCTTTTTATTGTATTGAGATCATGGATTTTAACTAAACCTATTGTGCTAACCCTTTCAGAATATATGTTAATCAAATCGTTATGCTATATACCTTAAACTTACAGTGATATATGTCAGTTATTTCTCAATAAAACTAAAAAAAAAAATGAAGAACAGTAAATGAACAAACAAACAGAAACCAGCAGCAGTCTGAAAAAGTGTCCCAACAAAGAGGAGCCTAAGGAAACATGACGACAAAATAGAATAGGGCATCCTGGCTGAGGTCCTGAATTAGGAAAAAGACATTAGGCAAAAACTAAGAAATCTGAATTCAGTATGGGTTTTAGTCTATAATCATGTATCAATATTGGTTCATTAATCGTGACAAATGTACCATGCTAATCAAAGATGTTAGTAACTGAGGAAACTGGGTATGGGGTTTATGCACATGTTGTGCTGTCTTTCAAACTTTTCTGTAGATCTTAATCTATTCTAAAATTAAAAGTTTATTTGAAAAAAAAAAAGCCAAAAAAAGAAAAAAGTAACTGGGTATGCCCATTCTGGAAACCTGTGTTTGTTTTAAAGACATCACACTCTGGCCTCTATGTTAGAAATATTACTTCTCAGAATAACAGTACATCCCTATTCCATTTTCCAGTAATTCTTGTTTTTTTTTTTTAAGCCCTAGTTTGGCTTGATTCAATGTGCTTTCAATTTTTCATTTTTACTCTTGATGTTTCTCTCACCTCGTAAACCCAGACTATGCTAGTATAAATATAGATAGATGAATAACTAGATCCGCAGATAGGAATATATGGCAGACACAGTCACAGACACAGTAACACACAGTTGCACTCATATGCATGCAGATAAACACACATCAGACACCTCAGTTCTCAGATTCAGAGAAGCGAATGGTTAAAAAAATCTTGAGTATGGGTATTTGTTGTTACTTGCTGGGAGACTCTTCTAAGTTATTTTGTATTTTCTAAATTCAGTTTTCTTATCTGAAAATAGGGAAAATAAAACCTATATGGCAGAGATAGCATTTAAATTAGTGACAGTATGCCAGTAGAATGTCTGACCCATAACAGGTGCTCCACTTTATTATGAGGTGCTGAAAATCTAATGGCCAGGTTCAAATTCATGGTTTCTGGTCAACTGCAGTGGTCAATCCTGTTCCCCTTCCCATTGCCTCTTTAGGCCTTTCCAACAGCAGGTCTATGATTTTCCCTACTCACGGAGTTCTTATGTATGTGAATCATACATGCTTATGTCTGAGGAATTGGTGCCTATGCCCAGAGAAGTAAGCAGCTGCAGGCGGAAGATGACTAGGGGATCCGAGAGACATGGGGTCACCGTAGTGTGTCTTTGACTTAGGAATGAAGACAAAAAGTAGGACCATGAGTATATGCAACATAGGGATCATAGGAACTTGGAGCTCTATTGCAAAATTTACTATTGGGAAGAAAAGAGGTCAGGGGTGGATAGATGTTCTTATTAACAACAGCCATTTAAAGATGGCTTGGACTCTACAGGCTCGAAGATGTTTAGAGCTAGTTCCCTTGTGTGCACTTTCTCGATTCTTCAGAGACTCCCTTCTGTGTGCCTCTAAATTCAGCTTCCTCAATTTGGACAACGCCTCCCCTTAAACTGGCAGCTCTTGAGCTCTGCCAAGTTTCTGCATGCCAGCAATATAATTCACAACATCTTTTTGTCTGGGTCTGTTTTCCCTGGTATCTTACCCCATCAGACAGTATGATTTTTTAAATAACCTCAAGCCAACATTCCCAATGGGGATTCCCATCAGTTCCCTGGAGATTCATGTACTTTGCCTGCTTTTTGAATGGGAGTACAGTTCCTTCACTGATTCTCCTCTACGCCACAGGAAGCTTTACTTTCCTAAGAATAAATCAGGAACTGATCTGGGAGTCTCACTGTAGGGTTATAGTCCTTTCTCTCTTGGTGGTCTTACTGAAGGCTCTTTTACTGGGCATCCAGAGATGCAGGAACCACCCCACCAACATACCCAGAGGGTAGATATGGAATGGAGCTCAAATCACATCAGCTATTCTCTAAAGAAATGCTCTACACGTTTTCCCTAATATCTGTTCTCTTGACCCCCTTTTACTCCTTACTAGATGTGACAGTTTCTGAGTCAGCTACAGGTTTTTTATTTTGAAATTCTGCCTGTGGTCTAAAATCTCCTTTGTAATACAGCGTCTTATGGAGTCTTGGATTCTCAGCAGAAACTCCAAATTTCACATCTTTTTACATGTACTACATAGGTGATGATGCAAACTGGAGAATAGTAAGGTACTTTTCTCATTCTTAGTGTTCACCCATGTGCAAAAGTGAGCCCTTACGAATGTGAATCACAGTGCAATTAATATTGGGCCTATTATAGGTTAAATAGACCTCTGTGGACCACTGTGAAGGTTTCTCAAAATTTGTAGCAGTATTTCTTTGGGAAAATGAGAATTAATTTCTAAAGACAAAAATTGACAAATACTATTCTGGAATAAACTGTAAGTTAAGAACTTGCTCAAATTGGTGATTGACCCGCTACCCAAACACTCAGTGACCTAGACGCAGAGGCACATTCATGGTACAGGCTGTGATCTGAGAACAAACTGTTGACCTTGCGGCAGCTGACAGTCCCACCCAACTGCACCCAAGTCTAACAGTCTTGTCTCAGTAGTCTTACACTTCAGACATCTGAGCAAATTAGTCTTACTTGACCTGAACAAAATCTTTACAAATCAGGACAAAATCTTTAGGTTTTTGAAGATGCTTCCTTAAAATTATCAATCTAATTTATTCCAGCCATTCAATATGACTTAGGTGAATTTACTAAGTGAATTTGAACCCTTGTAATCTGTGACTGGAATGTGGGCAGCTTCTATATTTCTTGTGGTGCCTTGTACTCTGAAATTTGTTGATAAATGCCTTTTAAATGTATTCATCTTGCCTATCACTACTAATAACAGAAGATAATATAAATTGTCCTGCAAAGGAAGACAGGTGCAGTCATATTTTATGCACAGAATGCATTCTTGAAGACTTCACATAATTTGAAACTCATATAATTCAAAATTATTTTTCTCATGGGAATAAACATAAAATAAAAATTGCATTGTTTCAAATTTTTTATCAGAATTGATAATCCATTAATATTTTATTAATTTACTGTGTCAAATTATCACAATCAAAATTTACATAAAATAATACCGCACTTTGTGTATGTGATTAGTCACAAGGTGAGATGTACCTTAAATGCATGGGGTTAGATCATTCTTCAGTTTGTGTTTTTACAGATATTAGTAATGGTAATCTCTATATGTCTGGTTCTAAATAAAAATAGCAGTGTTTTCTAGAGTCTGAGTATGTGAGAAATGAATATTAAGTTAGGAATATACAACTTTCACCAAGTTAAACTGCTTTGTTTATATCCAGAATGAATGGAAAATCTTTCTGATTTCCAAGTTTTGAGCTCAGACCCCGTGCCTCAGCCTCAGTGGTTTAAGGGAACATCAAGACTTGAATTTGCTTCCGATGTTAATGGTCACAAAATATCTCAGGGTGGACTGGGCGCTGACTGGCAGCCAAGTGCAAAAAGCTTAAAAAGAGTGCCTCAATTCTATCAGAGTATGTATTTTGCGGTCTGTTAATATTTTGCATTAAGCCAATTTTGAGCTATTAAAGTTTTTCTTTTCTATTCTTCCTTTTATCTCTTTAAGTTTGCTAACCATCAGGAAGCACTCACTTTCATCTGGGATTTGTGTGCATTGATTGTGTTTCCTCAGGTCCTGTGCTTCGTAACTAAGCTTTCAGAGTTAGTGTTGCAGGTAGCGGCTGTGCGGAGCTGCTGGAAAGTACTAACTCGCCCACCCTCACCCCAGACCTGGTGCACTCCCTTTACTCTTCCTTGGGTCATGGAATTAAAAATAGGGGCATAATGTCAGACAGCTGGGAAGATAGTCTACTCATTTTGTATAAATGGACTGACTTAAAGATATGTGCTGGTCATATTCATTAGGAAAGTAGTTCATTATATTCAATCACGGTGATTTTTTTCTGTGGGCCTTTTGAAGGGTTTTCTACCTATATTTGAGGTCCTTTTTTGAAGATCTGTCACATATCCCTTCTTTTTCCTCATGGTTTAGAATCCCCTGTTCTATCAAGCAGGATGCCAGCAAGAAACACACAGTATATTCAAAATAGTTTAACTGAGAGCAGTTTAATAGAAAGACCAGGACGAAGGCAACCAGCTAAGGTGCTTGAGGTGCTGGCTACATTTGAACAAGGGGAAGCCACTGCTAATCCTAGGCCTGAAGGAGAGAAGGGAAGGGGGAGTATTACTGGACTCCAAGGAGAGATGGAACCATGGACAGCCAGATGTCCCAGACATCCGGTGGGGAAATAAATAACCAACATCTCTCTTCCAATCTCTTATATTTGGCTCCATATTTCTGCCATTCATCCTCAATTGAAAGCCCAGCACAACAATAATAACCAAGTGCTTTCACATGAGGGGAAGGATATCTGGGGTCTCTTTTAAAGAACGCTGATCCCATTTGTGGGGGCTCCATCCTCACGACCTAAGCCATTCTCACAGGCACGCCATCATCTTAGAGGTTCGTACTTTAACATACGAATTTTGAGATGACACAAACATTCAGATCATAGTGAAAGGAAAGTTTTTTCACTCATTTTTTTATTTATTGAGTGCAACTATGCCATAAACTCTGTGCTAGAACTAGGAATACAAAAACAAAATAGACACAATATTTGGAAAAGCGTCCTGACAAGGAGCCTGAAAGGAAGTTTGAATGAGAGGCACGTCAATACGTCCGCTGCTTCTCACTCATCCCGTCACTCTCCAGCCAGTCATCTTTGTCAGCCACTGCCTTTGCTCAAGCCCCATTTCTTTCCAGGGGCCCTGCCCTGCTATCCACCAGAAAACTAAAACTCCATCCTCTGTCCCCCCAACACACACACTTTAGTTAGCTTTTGGAATATAATGTTGTAATTGTTTTTTTTAAAGATTTTTTATTTATTTATTTGGCAGAGACAGCCAGCGAGAGAGGGAACACAAGCAGGGGGAGTGGGAGAGGAAGAAGCAGGCTCCTAGTGGAGGAGCCTGACATGGGGCTCGATCCCAGAGCGCTGGGATCACGCCCTGAGCCGAAGGCAGACGCTTAACTACTGCGCCACCCAGGCACCCCATAATGTTGTAATTTTAAGAAAACCAATTGTAAGTAAAAAGAGAGAAAATAGAAAATGACAAAAAAAGAAAAATAATGTGCTTTTAACTCTTCATCAATTCCCCAACTTTCCTAGGGAACGTATAGAAATAAATATAAATATACATGTGCACAAAGGTAACCCTAGGAAAAAAAACAGTGAAGATGCTTCAGGCAACAGTAGTAGGCAGGAGAGAACAGAGTTCATCTTTTGACGATCACACTCAGCATTTTGGGGAATGGACAGGGGAGCCACTGGCAGAAAAGCCTGCTTTCTCACAACTCACTTCCAAGACCCTTATTTGGAACTTTCTGAATCCATTAGCCCTTGACTAGGTGTAGCCATGTATTAAGCTTCTGGAATTATTCCCATTTCCACCACCAAAAATATGTTGGGGAAAGGACAACAGTACATTTAAATACCCCTACCCTACTGCAGAGTGGGGAAAACTGCTATTGAACTCCAAAACATTTTGCCATAGACACATTGTTTACACAACACAGCTGCTGGAATGGCTCTGATGACAGGAACTTATTAAGGCCTCTGGGGGATGATGAGATTTGTTGAAATCGTGATGTCTGTTTGCTGCCCTTGATTGATGTACCATCACCAGTCCTAGGCTTCAGGCATACTATGGCTTACACAAGTTTTGTAGGCTGAACTGCAAGCCCATCCCCACTCTAAAAACATATCAATCGCTTGTTTAAAAGATTTCAGTGTTTCCTACAGATTGAGAGATAAAATTCAAGTTCCCTAACAATAAACATAAGATCTCTTATGATCTGACTTTTATCTCCACAGCTGTCTCTGTTGGAAATACATCATACCTACCTTAATAACCACAGGCCATTTCTTTCCCCCTTCCTACTTCTCTGCTTAGAATGCCTGATCTATCCTTAAAAACTCCTGTTTTATCTTTAAGATTCCTCTCAGGTAGTACCTTCTCCCTGAAGCCTTCCTTGATTTCTTTCCCCTTCCCACTTACCTGGTCTTTATTGAACTCCACTAACATTTCTAGTTTCTTCTGTCAGTGCTATGAGCACATTGTATGCCAATGGAGTCGTGTTACCCTATTGGAGGTCCATCTCTATTCCACAGGCCTCTATAGACTGCATCATTCTGTCCTTGGTCAAGGCTTGGTTCAAAGTTTAGCCCACAAATCCATGACTTGCAGTAGAGATCCAAGTATATTTGCCTTTTTATAAGTTTAGTAATGTTTCTGAGATATAAAGGGGCTCCAAAGAGGAATAGCTTATATGACTCTATTTTTGCCTTTTTCAACATCATACTGAGATACTCAGCCTCAACTTCTTCCACAGATGACCTTTCTATTACATGCCCTGCCCAGCTCTGGACACACAGATAGCACAGGAAAAGGGCACTTTATTCTACCACTCTGACCTCTTTGGAAGGAAGTAGCCCTGAAAGGCTGGACTGCCTTCCTCCTCACCCCAGGGATCCCGGTATATACAATTTTCTCCAACTGATGATGTTTTCATCTCCCTGAAAAGACCATGAATTCTTTGAGAGTAAGAATTCTGTGTAATGTATCTTTTTATCTTCAGTGTTGAGTATAATATAGAGAAGAAAGTAGACTTCAATACTGAATAGCAGTTACACTGAAGGAGAACATGATCTTTACATTTTAAATAACCGCTTTACAACAGAATTTTGGATCTTATCTCTTTGACCACTAGGGAATGCTGTTTTCTGGTAGGACAGAGAAGAATTGCTGACTTTAATGTGGTCTTCAGGAATCTACAAGCTACAACTATATTTTTCCCAGATCTCCTCCTACTGGATAGCTCTTAAATAAGGATCTTGAGGGGCACTTGGGTTAAACATCCATTAAGCATCAGGTACGCATCCAACTTTTGATTTCAGCTTAGGTCATGATCTCAGGGTCTTGAGATGGAGTCCCACATTGGGCTCCAGGCTCAGTGGGGAGTCTGCTTAGGATTCTTTCCCTCTCCCTCTCCCTCTGCTCCTCCCCCTGCTTTCTCTCTCTCTCTCTCTCTCTCTCTCTCTCTCAAATAAAAGAAATCTTTAAAAAAAAGAATTTTGAAATTAGCTGTAGTTAACAGGATTTTTTAGTAAGGACATACAAAAAAGATAGAGATTTCTTTGTTTACTGTCATTGGTTTGCTTCAAATTTTTGCCCTTTGTTTTTCTTCACCTTTTCCATCTCTACCTTCCTCACGGGTACCTTGAGTTTTTTTTTTAACTCCAACTTCAAGAATTTCAGCAAAATAGTATATTGAAAATGATCCTCTGAAGTTGCCCTAAATAACATTAGCAAGTATTGCAAGTATGATATTCTGGTACCACTTTCTAGTGTGTGTGCACAAGTGTGTGTGTGCGTGCGTGTGTGCGTGTGTGTGGTTTTCCTACACTACCAAGCAATGCTATGACATCAACCCGATGCTCTAAAATTCACCTTGATTCGGACACTATCTCCCCAGAGACAGCATCAGATTCCACATGTTAAGGACTCAGTCCCACAAGACCCCTCTCCACTTCAGATGCCAGTTGCCAGCCCAGGTTATTACCTGTGCTCTGACCAACCGAGTCTAGATCAGAGGTTTCCATGGCCCCACATTGAGTTTGATCAATTTGCTGAGCTGCTCACAGAACTCAGGAAACTGTTTACTCACTAGATTATTGGTTTATCACAAAATATATTAAAGGATGTAAATCAAAGACCAGATGAAGAGATAACATAGGGCAAGTTCCCAAACAAAGAAGCTTTTGTCCCCCTGGTGTTTGGGGGTAGCAAGGTGTCAAGTGGAATCGTTCTGGTTCCACCTCCTCTCTCCAAATCTCATCTTTTGTTTTTTATGGAGAACTCATTATAGAGATATTATTGATGAAATCATTGGCCATTGACGACTGATTGAACCTAGAGGGCTTCTCTCTAAATAGATAAATAAAATCTTAAAAAATATCACAAGGTTATCCTGGCAACCAAAGTCCATCCTTAGGCGCAAAACTCACCGCATTTGCATAACAAAAAGCACCTTTGTTGCTCTCATTACTCAGGAAATTCCAAGGGTTTTAGGAGTTGTGTGCTGTAACTAGGGACAAATACCAATATATATGTCTTATTATAAATCACAATATCACAGCAAGTATCTATTAGTTTACAGGTGTCTTAGAGTTAAGAAAAACAACACTATGGCTATGTTATGTTTTCAGATGGATGTACAATTTATATCTCAATTTATGAGTAACCAATTTTATCCCCCCAAAAGCAAATCTATTTTTTTAAAAATTTACTTGGCAGTGTGGAATAGTGAGGAGTATGGGTATGGAAGTCAGAGTAGGATTTAATTTAGTAATGAACATGGGTAGGAAAAGATTTATTCAGCATTAGCTTTGCCCATGTTGTTCTTCTCAGCATTCCATAAAGAAAAAAGTTAATATTTGCTACCATTTATTGAATTCATTTTATGTGCCAAATGCCTGCATAAACTTATTCCCTTATATGACATGAGCATGAAATCTTAGCGAAAATGTGAAGATGTTTCAGATACAGAGGCATATTTTTTGTCTAATGTCACAGCTTATAAAGGTCAACAAGGATGTTAAGTCCCAAGTAGTAAACCATATTCAAAAATTCCAAGAGAGATTTTGTTGGGGAAGAGGAATTTCTTCTGCCCTTCAAGGTCCTTCTAGCTGGACTTAGAATCAAATTGACATGAGAGAGCTTAACAGGAGAAAATCAAATGTAATACCGTACATATGAGGAATACACACAGGCATGGAAATTCCAAAGTCAGACTGGCAAAAACACAAAGCTCAGATGAACTAAGGAGAGGGATGAGGGCCTGAGGATACAAAGGGGAGAAAGACCCTTAAGGAAGGTAAAAGGAGATGTTCAGAAAACAAAGGTTGCTCTATTATGCAGATTAGTTCCGTAGGTAAAGAGGAATCTCTGTTAATAGCTTTCTTTCTGATAAAAGCAGGCAATTGAGGGGGAGGTAAAGAGCTTTTTCTGAATCCGCTGGGTTTGGATCATTCTTAACTTAGAATAATGTTCATGCCAAATGTTCACCCCACTTTGGGGTGGCCGTTCCTTGGCCCCTACAATTTCTCCTAAATTGTTATTTCTTACATCACAAACTCTTCATCTTAAACTTCACTGGGCTCGATACCCACTAGCAATCATAACAGCTTCCTAAAACATTATTCTATTCTGCACTGAATATTTATACAACTAATTCTGGATAAATACCCCCCAAAATCTCTCCTTATTTTTTTGTTTGACTTTATATTAAATTATTTATTTTTCAGGTCCAAAATAAATGCTAGAATTTATCCTTCAGAAATGAATCCAGTATGGCTCAAGCATAGTTTGTGGGCTCCTTGGATTTACTTGGTAATCCAGTCATTGGATTTTTTACTCTTCATTCGACTCAAAATAGAGTGAGCTTAACAGTTTATTCACTATTCCTGATCAGATCATCTAAACTTGGGAGAAGCATACATCTTAATAAAATGGCTGTGATGACCTTGCAAAGTATTGAGACCTAGAATGACTTGAACCCCACGTAGGCACTGCTTTCTGGGTACTTTATTATCATGAAGGAGCTCTGCCAAGAAAATAAAAAACAAATACTTTCTTCCCAAAGTGCCAAGTATTTCTCCATTATGAAATTTCCATGAAATTCCATGGAATGTCTCTCCTGTAAAATGAGACTCCATCCTTGTGCACAGCTGCAATACCTGGCAACTTCCCTAGCCCTGGGAAGCTAATAAAGCAAACAACAACTCTACTAGCTGTCGAAACCATGAACAAGTTCTGGAAGTGCCAGCGTACTGCTGCTTTCACCACGGAACACGAAGAGCACATCGATTTTATTACCTGTGTAGTCTCAATGCACAGGATGCTACTAAAAGGACATTAGACAGTGGTTTATTGGTGCGCCACATGGCCATGTAGAAGGAATCTGTGTTCTTCTCCTTTGCGATAATCCTTGGTTCTTTCTGCGAGGATGACTAAGTCATGAAGAAAAGGAAGAAATTGGTATTGTGTGCTTAAACATGTTAGGATTCAGTCAGCCAAGATGGGCATAAGTGTTTTCTAAGTGTCTTCCTTCCTTTCCCTTCCTAGGAGAGCAATATGCCATCCTTTGAACTAAAAGTGCCCCTGACCTACACTGAAAATTAAAGATGAATGTTCTGCATATCAACTGCAATACAAATCATCTCTTATCCTCTTGTGTTTGCAGAGAAGATAACTCTTACTTCATTTGCTATAGGGCTGTGTATCTTTTTGGCATCTTTCACAGTACTGTGCTGTTCTGGACTCTGTCCAGAGTCAACAGCTGAGCAGCATGATGTAGCCTATGATTCAAAGGCCCAGGGCAGAAGGGAAATAATTCCCCAGTGCCACTTTGTATTATCTTGCTTTTTACATAAATAAATCAACATCCTCTGAAAGATATTTGACCATGTAGGTAGTAAATTTAAGAAGTTTGCTTCATGTGAAGATGAAACAAGTGATATTACGCCCTTTAAAAATTGGTCACTGTTGAGAGAAGAGCCACATGTGTCAGAAATTATTTTTAAGATATGCATTTGGGGGAAAAATTGCTGTTATCAGAATGTCAGGTTCTCCCACAATGGATTTTTCCCACAAACATCTTTTTTTTTTTTTTTGACTACTCTAAAAATATAAATGCCTTAGAGAGTAGATTTGAAAAAAAAAAACATTTTGCTAAGTTTTATATATTTCATTCACGGACCTTAGCAAATAGGCTTTAAGATGTATTTAATTTAAGTAACTTTTTAATGCATTTAAAATGAACATTAACCTGTAACATACAAACCTACAGCAGACCGGCTTTCCAGCTGTGCATTGAAAAATCCACATTGGATTAGACAAGGTAAATATAACCCCGTTCATGATTCTTAAATAGACCTGACATTTAGTGTTGGAAACATACAGGATTTGTTGCTACTACTTAGTCTATGAAGAAAAAATGAGTGTTGGGCCCACTTTTAAAATTATGAGGTACCATAAAAATGTTGGCATTCTGAGGACTCTCCCTGATTTGGAGAGAGCTGGAAAATTGAAAAGGGATAGAAACCTCACTTTTATGGTAAACTGAGCTCAACAGGATCTAGAACCCTGTAATAGTCTCTCCTTATTCATGGGGGATATGTTTGAAGACACCCAGGGGATGCCTGACTATGGATATTACTAAACCTTATAGATACTGTGTTTTTCCTATACATTCATACCTATGATAAAGTTTACTTTTTAAATAACGCACAGTAAGGGATTAACCACAATAACTAATAATAAAACAGAACAACTCTAACGATACACTGTAATAAACGTTGTGTGAATGTGTTTGCTCTCCTCTCTCAAAATATCTCATGGTACTGTACTCTACTTCTTGTCATGATGTGAGATGATACAATGCCTGCGTGATGAAGCGAAGCGAGGCCAACGATGTAGGCACTGTGACGCAGCGTTAGGATACTGTTGACATTCTGACAATACATCAGAAAAAGGATCCTTTGCTTCCACGCGGTTGACCACAGGTAACTGAAACCACAGAAAGCAAACCGTGAAGGAGGGGCTACGATAGTAACATCCCGGGGCAGGTCATTTTTTGTTGCGGATGTGCTCTGTGGACGCTTAGCAGCTTCCCTTGCCTCTACCCACTAGGTACCAGTAGCACCCTCCCAGTCGTAAGTATCAAATATCTCTCCAGATAGTACCCGACGGCCTAGGAAGGTGAGGCAAATCATTCCTAGCAGAAGACCATTGCTCCAGGGGGAGAAAAATGGGGCATGGAACCACATACAATTTGAGGAGAACATTTCCCTCCTTGTATAGAATGATCTCTGCCAGGCTGACATTGCCGACTCCCCAAATGTTGAAAAGGTGCTCTTTTTCTCTCACCGTCTGTGTGGTTTCTGGGTCTCCCCTCAGCTGCTTGTTTATTGCCTTCTCTTCATGTCCCTTGATGTTACAAAGTGAGTCCAGTAAGATTCAATACTAGACTCTTCTCAGATTCCCCTTTTTCCTACTAACGTCGTCCATACCCATGGTTGCTACTCATACTGCTTTTCCTCTAGTTCAGACTTTTCTAAGCACCAGATTTCCATTTATCTTCTGGACACTATGCATTGATACCTGAAACTTATAAAATCAACTTACCTAAAAATGATCTTATTTCTCCAAATCTCTGCCTGCTTCCTGTTCTGTTAACTATTATTGCCCTTACCAGAATCCAGGTGTCCTTGGTTTTAAAATAGGGAGTTTTCTCTTCATTATAATCCACATACAATCGTTTGTCCATAAATTCAGTTATGCATACTGTCCCATCATCTCTACTTTGTAAAAACTTCTCACACCTATACCCTCTTTTAGTGACCTCCGGATCTATTTTACTCCAGACTCTCATTTCTACTGGACAAGATTTACCATTGCCTGACAATCATTTCCTGTCTCCCCCTGTCTACATAGTTCTATAAGAGGATCCTTCCCAAAGCATAATTTCAATTGTCATTTTCCTTCTCAAAACTAATTTTAATTACTTCCTTGTCTCTAGAGAGTTAAGACCTCCATGATCTAGTTCAAACCTTCTAGTTGTCTTTTTGGTATTTCCTCTCTACTTACAATTTCAGCCCAATGAATGTTACCTGAAGATACCTTTGTTTCTCACGTTGCTACTTTTCCTTAAGTTCTTTTCTTTAGCACTAACATTCTTTTTTCTCTCTGCCACAACAGTCCTACCTAAGCAGCAGGAGTCAAGTCAGGATAAAACTTCCCGCAGGTTCCCAGATACAGTTAATCTTCCTCTTTCCCATTCTCACCTAAATTCAACACTTAATTTATACCAATTCACTCGCTTTTCCCCTTACTAAGCAGTGAGTTCTTTGTATTTCCTAAATTATGTAGCACAATGTGTTATTCTTGATAAGTACTTAATTAATGTTTGTGAAGGTCTGTATACCTATCAGGAAAGCGGGGCTTGCTTGGGACCTAGCTTCCTAAAAAGTAAGAATCTGGTTTACACATGAAGAATTATTCACTGGCAAATCTCCCCTAAAAATCTTAAATTCTCAATGGCAGATTGTATTCCAGAAAAATGTCCACAGCGTTATTTCTAATCCCACGTGTTTTTTCTAGAATCTTGCTCTCTCTATCAGAAAACATTATTTATTTCTTCTCCTCTTGAAATTGAGCAGGACTTTGTGATTGCCCTAACAAACAGAATGCAGCTCAAGGATGCTCTGTGACTTCCAAGATTAGGTCCCAAACAGCAATCTGGCCTCCACCTTACTTTCTTTCTCCAGACGCTCATCCTTGGAATCCAATCACTATGTTGTGAGGAAACCCAAATTCACACACCCTAAGAGATGCCTACGTAGATAGGAAATGAGCCCCCGAATCACTGGCCAGCACTGAACTCCAATCAGTTACGTGAACGAGAGAGTGAGCCTTCAGATGATTTCCCCAGCACCCAGTTTTTGAATTTTCCTGCTAAGGAACCAGATAACACAGAGCAGAGAGAGAGACAAGCCATCCTACTTTACCTGTACAAATTCTTACTGTGAGTGTAAGTGATTGTCTTAGAGTAGTGTTGTGGGGTGATTTGTTATGCAGCCATAGTAACTAGTACACACTTCTAAGTAAATACAGTAAGAAACAAAATCATATTTTTTCATCTTCTACTCATATGTAAGAGATGAGGCCATTGTCTCATAGAGAAAGCTTCTTACAGTGTCTTAAGGTGGGAGAGAAGGACAGAAAAACTGAAACGGACTGATGAGAGTGATGACTAGAGGGAAGAATATAACAAATTATAGCTGCAGTTTTAACAAAAATCTACATAATATATTGAGTATGATAATATTAGGTCTCTTCATGATATAAACATTTAAGCTTCTGTCAACTTCTGGGAGAATTCTAGTTAAAGAAGATATTTGGCAAATGCAAAGCATCAAATGCAAGCCTATAAGTATAGGCATAAATCTCAAAGGGCAGATTTTTCAGTTGATAATAAAATGGTTCCTGTTACTGTGTAACTTGAGAATTTGTGTTTTTGTGGTTTTGCCTGTCATACATATCACTAGAAGATGTTTACTCTGAAGAACATTGGTGTTTTGCAGGTGTATCAAAGAATTCTAGCCCAGTTTCTACTCAGCCGCCTTTGTATTATCAGTCTACAGGGGGCCAAATCACAATCCTTTCCTGGTTGATTTCTGTCGGAATAGTGGTCGTCTTAGTTTTTCTCTCATCATTTCCGATAATTGCTGAGCTTCCTTCTCTTATACTGTTGGTGTTTCTTGTAGTCAACAGATATTCGGTAGGACTTTTGGTGTTCTTTATTGAATTACAATTGATACACTTTGTTTATTATTTATTTATTTATTTAAAAGATTTATTTATTAGAGAGAAAGAGCAAGAGTGGGGGAAGGGGCAGAGGGAGAGAGGAGAGAGAGAGGGAGAAAGAGAGAAAAGCAGACTTCCCGCTGAGCACAGAGTCCCACGCTGGGCTTGATCACAGGACCCTGAGAGATCATGACCTGTGGAGAAATCAAGAGTCAGATGCTTAACATACTGAGCCACCCAGGCACCTCTGAAACACTATTTTTAAAATGGGGTAACTGCAACAATTGTGAAATAGCTAATTTTATAATTAACTTCTTAATGGACTTATGAGAATGTGGATTCCTACACAATATCAGGTATGAAAACATACTTGAAATGAGTCAAAATACACGTTTTCTGTATCTCTAGAATACAGTGATTAATTACCAAACAAACCAAACACTCAAAGCCCAATGAATTAGGTATTATTATGCATACATGGCAGGAGTGAAGGGGGAGAATCTTCCTTTATGTACACGTTTTTCTAGATGTGGAACTATTTATGTTTTGGTATGTTTTGCTTTATAAAATTTTGTTTTAATATTTTTAAGTGAAATTAATACCTAAGAGAGCTCAATCAATGAATCAATTGAACTATTTATAAAATTATGAATCGAACCTTAATTTTATTATATATATATAGAATAATGATGTTAACAATAAAAAATATAGCAAATGTTTGTTGAACACTAACTATATGCCAGACACTGGTGGACATTGTTCAATTTAAGAGTTAGTTTCTCAAATTTAGGTAATAACACATTTAATCTACACAATAACTCTAGGGGATAAGCACTTTTTATGTATGTATGTATGTATGTATGTATTTATTGGGGGATAAGCACTTTAAATTTCCCTTTTTTTCAGATGAGGAAAGGGAGTCACAGGGAGATTATAAATGTATATAATACGTATCACTTGTGTGTACTCTAAGCATAAACACCACACACACATTATTATAGTGTGTCAAGTTTTCTAAAGGAAAGACACACCACTAGTTAACTAGCATATTTTCTGCTTTGTTTTACCATGAATATAATCCAGTTCCTGTCTAATAATTGTCTTCCATGAAATGCCCATTTTTCTCCAGAAATGGTGTTTGAATCGAATGTTCTAGCTGAGGGGCTCACTGTTGTAACGGTTCCCGCAGCCATCAGTACATTAGCTCCAACTGCTGCTGTATCCATTGCCATTTACGTTTCTCCCAGGAGAATTTAGATGAAGAAAGGAAACTGTTAGTGCTAAGCGGGTGCCAGGTTTGAATATAATCTCTAAACACATTCTAGCTGAGCCTAGAATGAGAATATTTTCTCTTATTTTCAGTGGGCAAACTACCATGTTATAGAGTAAAGAATTGTAACACATTACAATAAAAACGCAGTATCATAAAAATGTACACTCTTATGAGGACAGAAAAGATTTCATTTGGAACACTGGTTTCGAAACTAAACTCTTGCTTCCCAAAATTTCAATATTGGGGACCCAAGGATGCAAAAATCAAATGTGGTTGCTGAGTTTTTTCGGATTGGTCTTCCCTGACACCAGGTAACAAATATACATGTAATTTCAAACAAGGAGTTTTGGGTTTATTCAAAATGAGGTTTTTTTTTATAAAATTCAATTTTACCTTAACACTGCCTTTCTTATCATAAAGCTATTCATATGAATTCATAAGAACCTACCATAAATATGTCTTTGTTTATTGTCATCTCTAAATGTTTTATACTTGCACAATTCAGTTTTGTTGAAACTTACATTCAAAGTCACAGGGAGCGTTTCATGCAAATCCCAAACTAAGAAGATTGGGAGTCATGCAAGTCTTTGGAAATTAAACCCTTCATCTTCCAAATGTGGTGCTATTGCTTCAGAATGAGAGAGTTAAAGGCTGAAACCTGCTGCTAAATGATCCTGCTCAATATGTTTGTAGGTGCAGCTCAAAGAGAATCCAAGGGATTCCTCCTTGTTTTTGTGTGAGTAGGTGATGTTTCATAGTCGATACGGGGAGGTCTGACACATTCCGCGGAGAGAGGATGGTACACTCTTAGCTTGAGCACAACTGGGAAAGGTATAATTAGAGAGTGAAATCAGAATAACCGAAGACATATAAAACTTAAAAAAATAAAAGTAGAATAAAGCAAGAAACTGTGAGTAAAGATTCTGGGAAAAGACTGAAACTAAATGTAAGCCATCCTAATAATACCCAGCAAAACCACAGCCTCCTGGAATTTTAAATCAGAAATATAATAGCAGAGTAAAACCAAATATAAATGACTTAAATAACAATTCCAGAATCCCACAAAACCATCCATCCACTCTTCCATTTATCCACTTGTTAGTATAATTGGTAAACCAAATACAGTATAGTGGCCCTCTGACCATCTGAGACACCAGAAGTCAGACTCTTTTCTAAATCACAAAGGTACTATTAAAAGCAATATTGAAAAATTTAATGAGATGGGATAATGCAAAGAGCCAGTCTTGGTAAATGATTAAGTGACTGTTATGTTTTTATTGGGTTTAGTGCTTCTGGTATATATATTATTATGATGGTGTGTAAAAGTGATATGAGAGGAATTG
Organism: Ursus americanus; assembly: GCF_024610735.1. NCBI lineage: Eukaryota > Metazoa > Chordata > Mammalia > Carnivora > Ursidae > Ursus > Ursus americanus. Next base: position 27,427,549 of record NC_142127.1, on the reverse strand, counting down.
TTTTCTCCTAGGCAATTTCACCCTTTTACTTCTGAACAAAAAGAAAAACACTACCCTGTCTTACAACTCTTTCCAATCTCTCATTATTTTTCCTTTGTTTTTCCTTTTCTTCCTTGTTTCTCAGAGTTCCAAACAGATTTGATGAATGAATGTTCATGGCTAGGAAGTACAATTAAATTTGGGGGATACTGAAGGGCAGTATTGAATCATTGCAATGAATTGTACTTCTTAAACATAGGTATTGGGTACATAGCTGTGGTAGACTGATAGTACTGATGACCTGAATACTTTACCCATCCCTATATTCATGCCCTTTACATTTCCTCTGAAAAGATCTGGGGTCTATTTGCCTATTCGTTGAATCGGGGCATAGACACGTGATTTGCTTTTGTTGGGGAGGAAGAATTTATCCTACATTTCCAGGTCCTTCTATCTGGACTAAGAATCAAATTGATGTAAAACAGATTAACAGGAGAAAATCAAATTTAATAGGGTGAGTACAAGGAATCCACACAGTCATAGAAATTCTAGAGACAGGCAACATGGTGCTTATATGTGCTAAGGAGAAGGGTGGGGGTCTGAGGATTCATGAAAGGAGATGCTAGGAAATCAACGTTTTCCCTGTTATGTAGATACGTTTCTTAGGTAAAGAGGAATTTCTGTTAATAGCTCTCTTTTTGATAAAAGCAGGCAGTTGAGGGGGAGATAAAGAACTTTTCCTGAGCATGGTAAGTTGTATTGCTTTTAACTCAAAATAATGTTCATGCCGAAGTGGCCCATCTTGGGGTGTTCTGTGCTTGGCCCCTAAACTTTGGTCAAAAAGACGTTAGCAGGCTTTATATAAGCAAAGGCCTAAAAAACTGCTTGTAAATTTCGATGTACTCCCTTGGAAGCCTGCTACATCAGGAGATGTGAAAGATGAGAGAACAGGCAGGGCAGAGATCAATTATCCATGCTAACAGACTTCTATATCAAGCAACCCCTAAACTGCTAAACAGCTGACCACAGATACATGAGGGACTCATGGAGCCCAGCAGATCCCTGCAGAGATGAACCAATCTCCAGCCTACCTAGAGCATGTAAGAAACAACAAATGGTTGTTGTATTGAGACAGTAATGTTTTGAGATATTTATTAAGCAGCAATAGCTAACTTGTACAATACTTCAAAGATTCATACTCTGCATCCTTAAAAGCAATATCTTTTCGTACTTGAATGAGAAATTGGTTTTGGCCTATGCAAGATAGAACTTTAAGAACATTAATATTAACATATTTTTACACCCATATCTTATAATGTGAATAATATTAAAGTCAACATTATTTAAAATTAGAAAACTGAGAAACAGAAAGGTTAAGTAATTTGCCTAATATCACACATTATGTACGGCCTGGTTTTTAACCCAGGTAGTTTGACCCCAGTGCATGGGATTTTAGCTACTAAGCCATATTAAGTATTTTTTTCAGGCATAGGCTAAGGTTATTGTTTCTTTCATTTGTCAGAATTTTCTTCAGTGTGATCATTTTTCTCTTCCTTCTAATATTTTTTTTTAAGATTTTATTTACTTATTTGAGAGAGAGAATGAGAATGAGAGCAAGAGAGAGGGAGAGAGGGAGCATGAGTGGGGCATGGGGCAGAGGGAGAAGCAGTCTCCCTGCTGAGCAGGGAGCCTGACTTAGGGCTCGGTCCCAGGACTCCGGGATCATGACCTGAGCCGAAGGCAGATGCTTTACCAACTGAGCCACCCAGGCACCCCCCTTTTAATATTTTTATATAAGCCATTGAGATAATCCATGGATTCTCTGGATAGGATCCTGAGTCGGCCAACATGGATAATATTTTAAAAAACTGGTCATAGTATCAAATGAATACAGTCTATCTTCCTTCTCTAAAATCCTACAAGTATGAATGCTTACCAATATGTCAAAAATATAAATGTTCAATGATTTTTAAGGACAATTATTTAATCTAATTAGTAATTCTTTCCCTGTGCTCTTGACTTCTGTTTAATCACTTTTGAGAACAAAGTTTAAACAAATATCCTATCATGCTCTAGTTAAGAATTCTCTAGTTGACAGAACCCACTGCCCATGCAGCAGTGAATCTAGAGAAATACCCATCTGGGAATCAAACAGGAAATCCTAACACCTGACTAATTCCACCTGTTCACCCTGACTCATTCCAGGCACAGCTGAAGTGATTAACAGGGTATCATGTCCACTTCCTGTGCGGGGTCTATTTCGTAGCTCCAGGGATTCCTCCCTTCCTGGATGATTATTTCCCAATGTTTTAGGGAATATATTTATTTAAACCTGTAGCATCACTAGGAAAGAGTGAAGATAATACCAACAATAATTGGGAGAGTAAAGAAAATATTAAAAATAACTGGAGGTGGAGAGAAGACAGATTCTGTATTTTAAAATACAAAACAAATGAGTCTGAGACCAGTTGCATGTGAAGAGCTGAGTCAGACCTTCAGAGTCAAATGACAGTTGATCATTCCCTCCTCCTCACCGCAGTGTGGAATATGAGAGCAAAGGGACCCTCATTGGATTTAAAGGGCAATAAATACAGACCAAATAAAAAGAAATATTTTCTCACACAGCATATAGTTAACCTGCAGAATTTCTGGCTCAGGGGGTGATTTAATTAAATAATCTACACAGATAGAATTAGGTAATTTTATGACCACTAATAACATTTTCAGTGCTACAAAGTGAACATGATAAAGGTAAATCAACTCCCATCTTCCAGGCATAAGTTCATAGTCCATAGAAGATAGGAAAAATTTTGTTTCCAATTGCAAATAACATTGGACCACCCAGTAAACCCCACTGACTTCCTTATGAGTAACAAGAGAGAAACTTGGAATAACCTTTCCTTCAATTGTGAAAAACTGACCCCCACTCAAAATACAACACTGATGCCAAAAAACATTAATGGCTGAATCCATATTGGCAAAATTTGGGGATAACTATTTTCTGTATTATATTTTCTACCCAAGTGAAGGTTTATAGCAACAAAATCTATGAAAGTAGAGAAAAATAATTAGAGAAGTTAAAAGTAGATGCGAATGGTGTTAATTACACAATCAAAACAATCAAGCAAACAAATTCAAAACAATAATAACAGTGGAGTTTCCAAATTTACCGCCACTTGAAATTTTGTATATTTCCTGACAGGTAAATTTGCTTATTAAAATATAAGGAGATCGTTTTCTAAGAGAAAAATGTGGGGATATATTGGTATGATCAAGCTGCCATGACAAAGTATCATAGAGTGGGTGGCTTAAACAACAGAAGTTTATTTTCTCACAGTTCTGGAGCCTGGGAATTTGCCATCAGAGTGCTAGAACTTTCAGGCTCTGGTGAGAGCTCTCTAATGGCTTGCAGACTGCTGCCATGTCCTCACATAACGTGTCCTCATGTAATTGTGTCCTCATGTAAAGAAGAGAGAGGAGAGCAAGCTGTCCGGTGTCTCTTCTTAGGAGGGTACCAATTCTACCCCACCCTCAAGACCTCATCTAAACCTAATTACCTCCCAAAGGCCCCACCTCCAAATACCATCACACTGGGAGTTAGGGCTTCAACATATTGAATTTGGTGAACATAATTCAGTTCATAGCACAAAATATTTACTAAATGCCCATTTTAGTCAATAGATACACAAACTTTCCTCATAACAAGCCAAATATATCCAACTCCTACTACTTAATCAGGCAATATTCCAGGCATTGGAGGCACTAAGGTTTAAAAAAAAAAAAAAAAAAAGACCCTTCATCTTACACTGTGTTCCCAGTTCAGTTAGGGAAGTCCGTATACAAATAAAGGATCCTAATGCAACATCTAAATAACATAAAGAGAGAATGTATCTAATGTTTTGGGATCCACAGAAGAGAAAGAAGGTAGTTGGGAAACTACCATTTAGGCTTAGAGTACGAGGATGAGCTTGTCAGGCTGACATGAGTTTTCCAAACAGAGCTGCCGTTAAGTTCAGCCCCATCACCTGGGATGGAGAGAGGATGTGCCGCATTCTAGACACAACCAATTAGACAAGGTGGCTGAACCTCATGAGCGACTGGGAACTGATAATGTTCATCTGAAAAGGTAGTCTGAGGTACAATGTGAGACCGATGGCTTTCTGCAGAGCATCACAGAGTCACATTTCTAGACTGGAGGATCAGCAATAGGAAAGTACCGTGTTAGTAAAAGAGGAAATCTACGCAATAACTGTTCTCACATTTCCCACAAGGACGAAGAGATGCCTTCCCAAGTGACAGGGTGGCAACATTCACTTCTTCAGAATTTTGGAATAACATTGACGATAGGAGGATCTGGAGCAACTCTACAATTTAAGGACACCCTCACAAAAAAACCAGGTGTGTGATGGAGAGACATAGCTCCCGGCTCCTGGGCAGAGGGCTTATGGTTCTCCATACGCTTGCTGTGGATAAAGAGATTTGGAAATAAATCATCCTGGCGAGGGAGTTGACCATATTGAATCAAAGTGAACTGACACGGACAACCGAAAGCTCCTTGTGACTCATTTTTACACCTTATTCACACCGCCAATAAATAAGCCTTTTGCTGGATCCGAGATTTACACACTTGTCAAAACATTTTCATGGCAGAGCATTTGTAGTTGTTTTGAAGGTTCATCGCAAGGGACCAACAGAAGAAAGGAAAATACGTGTGGGTATTATATAGTTCAAGTGACTAGGTTAGCATTCATTAAAATTATGAGTCTCCAAAAAATATCAAGTATCAGAGATTTACATTATAGATGTGGTTTGAGCCATATGAATATTTATTATCATTTTTATTGATTGACTAGGCAACAGGTTTATTATTCTTTGCTGCAGTAACCTTGATTGTAATTATTATAAACATTTGACATAATGTCTAATCAAATTGTCTTTCACATGTTTTTCTCCATATAAAGCATAAAACTAAAAATGAGCTGAAACTGAGGTATTCCCTTTCTTTACTTGTGCCATAGGAAGACTATGGAATTCTGTGTTTTAAAGGAATACAAGAATTTCGATGATGAGAAAAATCAAACTGAGGTCACATGGTCATCGTCAAAGAAGAAAGTTGTGATATTTCAGCAGAGTTATGTGTTTTTTTTAATTCATTCCATCTTTTTAAAGCTCTGGTTTGTTTCTTTCTTTAAAGCCGTAGTTTGTTACCACTCAAATGAACAATGCACCCTAGATCTGTGCGTTTAATAACACTTTGGTCAATTAGCATATCATTTGGACATATTTTCTCCTATATTAAATGAACAGCTTCTACATCCTTAACTCACCTACTGTTACAGTTTTCGGTAGGAAACACATACACCCATTTATTCTGGATTATCTGTTCATGTCACTTTTAAAAGTCTTTTCCTTCCTCATATTTAGCTCCATCGCATAAATATAAGTTCTCATATGGTTTCTAAAACTGAAGAACGTATTTCTAGAAGACTGTAAGTACCATGCAAAACAAAAATATGAAAGTCCCACTTATGAAGCAGAAATCATATCTCAGAGCATAAGTTCTCTGTGGATTATCTTATTCCATATGTTTTGAAGTGACTCAGCCCTAATCCTGCTTCTGCTAGTTGCCATGCTTATCATAAACACAATTTTGTAATGCCAGCCATAAAGAAAATTTAAAGGTGGTTGTGAAAAACTCACTAGTTATCCTTTTTAAGCATCACAATAGAATTTACAGTAGCCACAATCATTCTCTTTTTGACTGCTTGCTTCTTTTTTTTTTCCCCTATCTAAATTGTGAATGCTATTAAAGAATACAATAAGGTTACGTAATGGAATTTAAACACACTTTATTGCAACAATATAAGTTCCATGTACAGTTATAAGCAATATGGCTGTACTTAATAATTTTACATTACAAGCATAATTGTGGTATCAAATTAGTAATTTTCACAAAGTACTTGCATTAGAAATTTGTATGATACAATATATTTCAATTCTCAGTTGCACAGGAAGATAACAATTTGTTTAATAGGAGGACTGGGGATACAGTTCATACTCTTAGATCTGATTGTCCTGCTTTGTACAAAGCTTAGACTCCTAGTCATAGAATTTTAGAGCTTGAAGAGCCCTTGGAGATCAAATAGTTCAACAACCTCATTCTACAGAAAAAGAAAGTAGAAGTTAGGGGAAGTGATCTGACTTAAATCAGGTGCCAGAGCACGTTAGTGACAAAGCTAGAATGAAAGCCACTTCTCAACTTTCTCAAGATCATGATGGGAGGTGGGGGCAAAAAATTTAGATCTGTAAATCTCAGGCACAGCAAAAGGGTACTTAACACCTTCGCGTTGGACTCAGTCACCCAGGGATGGAAGGTGGGGAGCATTCCAACCTACAGCTGTTAAGCAGAAGAAAAGAAACCAGTAAAGAAGGCTGAAGGAGGAGTAGCTGGTAGAATGATAAGGAAATCAAGAGAATGTGGGATTATTACACCCAAGAAAAGAAATAAGGGCCGGGTCTGTATTCAATGCTGCTCGAAGATTAAGTAACAAATACCAGCGGAGGAGACCACTGGTTTAGCAACGTGGCAATCACCGGTTTCCTGATCATTGCGCCTTGATGGGGCCGTGGTTAGGACCAAAGCCCGACTGGAGTGAGCAGAGGTGAGAAAGCGGACAAAGTGACCAGAGCCGTTAAACCGAGGAGGTTTTTGTATGGTGACAGTAGCTGTGGGAACGGAGAGGTTAAACAAGGTCTTCATGAAGCTCCTTCTTCAAGTTTGTAACAAAACAGCAAAAACAACAGTAACAAAACAACAAAGATTAAACTGCCACGGGAAATCGGCTTGAGATTTGTTACAGGGGGCATATCCGCGGCACTTCCGTTTTACCGGGGGTGGGGGTGTGTGTGGATTATTAACCATCCATCCTAGAACGAAACGTGTGCTCGATTTATACAATGCTGTTGGAATCCCTGAGGGTGAGAGGACGTTTTCATTCTCCGTGCTGTCTTAACCTAACGCCCCAGCCAAACCCTCAGCAAACAACCCGTTTGTCCCTGCACAACCCTCGCTAAGACACTCCGTTTCTAGAGCAGTCCACCTTAAAGACTTGTTTCTTCTAGCAGGGAGCTCATCAATATCTGCACAGCCTCGCAGGCAGCTAGGAGGCCCGTCCATTAATGAAATGTTAATGACTGAATTAGACCTGCAATAACTGAAGTAGGAGGCACTGCTGTGAGTCCATTAGCATCGGCAGACCCCGCTGAGGAACAAGTAAACAGGGCACGCAATGAGAAGACTTTCCGGCAGAAGACTTGGAAGTGCTACACAGGTGTTTTCACATGGAAAATGACATTTCCCTGAAATAGGATTAGTTTATTTAGGAAAGCTAATTCCAGTCACTGTATTTCTTCAGACAAAAATAAAGAATACAAGATGGATGGTGTACTTACTCAAGAGTGTTTTGATTTTTTTAATTCCAATATTGCACAATTGTTTTTGCAAAACTTTCTAGGATGGCTTACATTTGTCAGGTGCCAGTTATTCCCAACGACAACTGGTCTTCTTTTCCTCTTGCCTTGTTCTTTTAATGGTTTGTTTTTACATTGCAGATACTCCCTTCTCTTAAATTGTTTCTTACTTTTATGCTTCAAGTAAACCCTACAATCTTTTCAATACCGCCTATCCGTTTTCAGAAAGGAGAACAACATAGGGGGATTTAGGATACTTTTTAAGGCTTGATTAATATAAAATGATTGTGGAATTCACTCCTGAGATGTAAATATAAATCATATGGCATATAAAGTAAAAGCCGTTATGTATTAGCATGTAGCTCAATTCAATAATATATTGTTCTTGTAATAAGCTAGAAGATTTACCATTTTTATTTAAACATATATTGTAATTCAATAATATCTGAATTGTAGCAACTGGGTGTGAGGCAAAAATAATCGCTATCTCAAGTTATTACAAAAGACAGAATAGCTAAGACTAATTCGATTGGAACTCTTTATTATGTCTACCGTTGGTCTCATTATTGTCCCATAGTCACACTTGGATTGCTAACCACAGTTAAAAATAACGTATAGGTGGTTTGAGGATTGGACCCTAGGGTTTGCTAGGCATATGTTGTAGAAATACATATATAAAAGCTATAAAAATCAGTATCATATTGTTTTGGTTAAGTCAAATATTGTATAGCAGATGAAGTATCTGATAATGTGTATCACGGCTTATGTTTAACCTCAAGCCCTTAGTTCTATTTTATCTACTGGCCGTGCGACACTAGAAGAGTCCTTTAACCTTTCAGGGATTGATTTTAATCTTTGAAAAGAATGTTTTATAAAGGATAATATCTATAGATATTCAAACTTTCTATTTACATGAACTGAAAATTTACATAATTATGTTCCTGATATATTAAAAATTAAGAGGTAGGAACAGGAGATGAGAGAAAGTGAATTTAAAAGAGGAATTACAAATCTATCAGCCAATTCTGCTCCACCAAAAAAGGAAAAGTCATATCAGGGGAACCCAAATTCACAGGAAAAAAAGCAGTCTACACGAGCACAAAATAAATATTTTAACAGAATTCACAAACACAACAAATCATAAAACATACTTGTTTGAACAAACTGTGCTCTAGTACGGCCCTTAAGAGGTCAGACGTGAAAGGAACAAATGAAAATACTAGCATGTTTCTTCTCTAAAACCTAAATGTTGGTTTATTATGCAAATGATTTGCTCCTTGATTTACATGTCTGGAGTGTTGTGGTTAACTTTAGACCTTAAGATACACACACATACATCTTCCCACGTGCGCACACATACACACTCACCATCTTTGTTCCTTGAGATCTTTGTCAGTTTTCTTCTTCATTCTAGCTTGTTATCCAAATTCAAGGGGAGAAGTTCCGCACAGTGTTTGCAAATAGCAAGCATGACACTTGAGTTGAAATTCAGACCATGCAATGAACTGGCCTATAAAGATGAGGTCAGTGACAAATAGTAACACCTGACAAAAAGTATCATTTTGATTACAGCTAATGGAATGCTTTTCTTCATTCAGAACTTCCAGTGTCTGTAAACACTGCTTTACAATTTTAAATGGAGAAGAAAGAGAAATCCATCAAGCCCAAATGGTACAGTGATAACTATGAATATGTAATTTATGGATAATCTATTGGAGGTATTTTCCAGAAGAGCCAAAGATCAAGTATGGCACACACTGGTAGTATAAACACCATATGAGTTACTACAAAATAATAGGCTCATAAAATCACTCACAATAATAATAGTGAGTTTAAAGCCAATTTGAAGCAGTAGGCTATGAGCTTCAAACTGAATCTCAGCATTTAAGACTGGATTTCTGCTCTATTCCTAGACAACTACTGATTTCAGAATCAAACATCAAAAGTCTTTCATAATGTGAAATGTACCCCCACCTTTTTTTTGGTCTTTAGTTAAGTATTATTTTGTAGAATAATGAGCAAACTATCCTTACAGATTTCTTCTTACAAATTCCAAGGAAAAAGTCCAAGCACATCTATTATTTTTCAATAAGGATAAACTCCCATTAGTAATATATATGTAATCATTCCCTATGTCAAAGAACGGGATTGAGGTTATGGTAAAGTATAGTAAATGCCCCATACTTTAAAGGCTCCATAATTCTAAAATATTCACAGTGTAATAGAATATACAAATATCCTATTATTATGGAATAATAATGTGTGGCTTATCCTACTGTGAAAAATAGCATGGAATTTTCCAAAGTAAGATTAAATCAGGATTCAATTAACTTTGCTCCCAAAGGATTGGTGAAGCCCAATCATATCAGATGACTTAGTAGAGATGCTAGGGTCCACAAAGCACAGATGCCATTCCCTCACTTGGAACAGTATTGGTCCTTTTTCAGGCTATGTGCATATCCATTGGCCCTTGCTCTAAAGAAATTATACTGTAGAAATCTTAATTAATTGTCATCTAGAAACCCCAGCAATGATACTCTCTCATTTTTCCCCCTGTGTTATTAACACTTAGAAAATCTCCCTAATACACTAAATCGTGGATAGAGATTAAGGCTTTCTAGCTAATCAAGACCTGTTTTATTGATTCACACACTCTTTCATTTATAAAATTATATTAAGCACCTGCTATGTACAAGACAGTTCATATTTATGTCCTATTAGTTCATTACTGTTGAGACTTTCAAAGTTCTATAGGAGGTATCTATTCATTCATTCATTCTTTCATTCATTCGGCATATTTCCTGAACTCCCATATTCCAATCACTGTTGTAGATACAGAGACACAGACGTGAAGGAAGCTGTCAAAAGTCTCTACTTTTGTGAGGCTCACATATTCCCCATGGAGAGACTAAAAATGAAATAAATGTCACAAATTAAACAATGTGATGTAATATTGATGGGAATCAAGAAGAAAAATAGAGCAGACTGAGTCAGTAGTAAGTGGCTGAGGTGCTACTTTAGATAAGGTGGTCTGAGAAGGCCATTTAGAGATGTTTAATGAGATACCTGAACAATATATTGGAATAGAGCTTTGAGGCATAGGGCAAAACAAGTCCCCTGGGCCTGAGGTGGGGATAGACTTGGCCTATTTCTAGAAGAGCAAGTAGGCCAGTGTGGTTATAGTGGAATGAGGGTAAGTAGGAAGTTCATGAAGTTGATCAGTGGTAGGAAGGACATGCTAAAGATTTGGGGATTCTATTCAAAGTGAGATTGGATGAAAATACAAGCCAGGGACCACATCTTCATTGCACAGTTTGATGCGATAAGAGGTAAAAATTAATATAAAAAGAGAAAGAAGGAAGTCTGACTTCACTTAGAGTAGATGTGTTGGAGGAGACTTGGGAGGGTCAAGAACACGTAACCCAGAAGAAACTATGATCACACTACGTTGGTGGTAAATACAAAACCTTTGTAATCCAAGAATCATTCACACATGCTTTCTCAACTATTTAACAATGTAATGCATGCTTTGCATGTATTTTTTAAAGATTTATTTATTTGAAAGAGAGCATGTGTACACGTGGTTACGTGAGTGGGGAGAGGGCTAGAGGGAGAAGGAGAGAGAATCCTCAAGCAGAGTCCCCACTCAGCACAGAGCCCGACTCAGCGCTGGACCCCATGACCTTGAGATCATGACCTGAGCTAAAACCAAGAGTTGGACCCTTAACCAACTGAGCCACCTAGGCGCCCCTGCATGTATTCTTATCCAAATTATGATTGGTACACCATGACTTGAGACAGATAAAGCTCAGAATGCCTTCAGATCACTGGACTAGGGAAGCAGAGTGGAGAACCCAGCCCACTGCAGACTTGACAGATGTCAATAACGCTGGACAGAGGACAGGAACTGAGGAAGCCGGTAACCCAGTGGGCTTTAGACTTGTATACCGTCCATGCCCAGGGCGATAATGTTTTCTGCTTTCATTCTCTGTTATTTTTAACCCAGAAGAACAACTCCACTGAGCATAAAGGTAGAGATGATTCTGTCTCTGGTTAGGATTTCTTCAGCAGAGATTCTTATTTTCTGGCCTGTCTTGGAGAAGTCAGCCTACTTTGAAGAGTACTTTCCAATTGCTCTAGTGTTTCTCAGAATCACATTTGGTTTCCAAATTAGATTTTATTTTGTATATGCCTTTCATTTCCCATTGATTTCTTGAGCTTTCTGGTCTATCCTTTGAGATTATAGTTTTTCCTTCAGGTTGATTTCACTCAGCTGAACTAGTCAGTGGTGACTATAACTATGTTTTAAAGCAGAATTCCAAGTGTTCAGGGGTAGAAATTAATCAGCTTCTTACTAAATATCTACTGAATTATCAAACATGTTTTATATTCTAGGAAATCTGAAGGAGCTTTCTTGGGTGAAACAGACATAGATGGTTCCTATGTCTTGCTTTGAGTTACCTTCCATCCAGAAATATTTTTCCTTATTTTCCTTCTTGGAAATTTGCATTCAAAAGGGCCTAATAACCATTTCTTTCTCCCTCATCTGCGTTGCTATTCACACCTTTGAAATGCAAACAGAACATAAACCCAAGTTATCTTAGGAAAAGCAACGTCCTGGTGTTAGTGCACTGGCTGAGAGCAAAGAAACAACAGAGTGAGGTTTTAAAGACAAAAGCAAAGACAAAGGTCTCTCCCTTTGGTCACTTTCATCAAAATGGGTGGGCACAGCACAGCCCTCTCCAGGCCAAGAAAGGGAAGGGCAAAGCACAGAAGGACCAAAGGGGTTTTTCGCTATTGCTGGATAGATTCAAGTTGGATGTGAAGAGCCATCCTAGTATCAGTTCAATGATGCTTTCTTTGTCATGCACCTTTGGGCCAAGGGGACACATTCTGGAAGAGAAAGAATGAAAAGATAACAAGAAAAATTATGTACTTGTGAATAGGACTGTTGTCCCTGGTAAATCTAAGTACACAGATTCATCACAAGCTGTGGGGGGGGGGGAGGGGGCGGGGGGGGGGGAAGGCAAGTAATTGCTGAGTTCTTACTTTGTGCTGTGTTCTTTATATGGATAATTTCATTTTATTTTCACAAATCACTGTGAATTAATCTCAATTTTGAGATGAAGAAACTGAGGCTCAGGAAATTAAGTCAGCTGACATTGGAACTATGTGGCTCTAAAGGCCAAGTCCTGCTCCCTGGGCCACTGTCCATCTGGATTCCAAGTATTATGATGAAATGGGTCCAAGATGGGACCCAGGATTTTGTATTTTTAATACACTTTTCAGGTGATTCTTCTAACCAATGACTTTTGTCAATCACAGCAACAGGCTGTGCTGCCTCTCACAGAATAAACATCTCACCCCAGTGTGCTGAAAGCAAGAAAGCAAGCAAACACCTAGTTGTAAAGACAATGCGTCAAGGATACCATTCAGTGAGTAAAAGAAGTTGTTTTTCTGAATTGTCAGAAATATGTCTTGGACTCTGCAGGGCAAGACAATGCATGCGTATGCAATTGCAAAGGGAAAGAATAAATCCGAGTATCCTGTGTTGGTGACACAGGGCTATATGGCATGTACCTTAGAGGGCCAGAGCACACAGAGCAGACACTGAAGATCTAAGTGGAAAATAACTCCTTGGCTAAGAGAGGAAAGGGGGAGGAAATAAAGCGAGGTGCTGCTTAGTAGTGAAAGACATTAATCCCCTCCCCTCCATACCCGTGTCAGGGACTTCTTACAGGTGGAAGTAAGAGGATCACTATGGTACCAAACCAAAGAAATAGAGCTGATGGCTCTATGGAAGAGAGATATCCATTAGCCTGGGGTGAGGCTGACTTTTATCATACGTGGTGGAGTCCCTAGGAGTGCCAGAAGGCCGAACATAGGAGCAAATAGAACTTCCAGGCCTTGTGTGCCCACTCAAGAAAATAAATAAAGCTCAAGGGGTTGCAAAGGATGTCAATGGATTGTGCATTTTAACCTAGGAAGCTTTAGTGTTTATATGCAATCGTCATACTTCAAGGATGGTTATGTCGTATTTTCTTTCATTTTAATTTTGTTGGACATCTATGGAGAGGGTGCTTTTGCTGTTTTCTAGTTATTTCTGGGAGTATGCAGAAAAGGGAAGTGTCCCAGCCCTCTCTTTGCAGACCCCACTCATCACTTAGTAAACTGTCCATCAAATCCTCTCCAGGCCAAGACTGTAGCCAGCAGAACCTGATCATAGAAGCTTCTGTAGCTCCGGGTCAATTGGGCAGGAGCAGACAGGGACTGACATTAACACCAAAGTCATGGCCCTGAAAATGTTTATGAAGTAGTTCCCAACCTTGCATGCAATTATTATCACATAGGGAGGTTTTATTTATTTTTTTATTTTTCACCTAATACCCAAGCAGCCCCCCAGACTAATCAATTAATTCATAATCTGTGAGAGTGAGGTCCAAGTGTCAGTACTTTCGAAAGCACCCAAGGTAATCCCAACAAGCAGTCAGTGTTGAAAGTCACTAGCCTGTGATTTTGCCTGTTCTCTCAGAGTTTAAATGTCTTATCAACATAATGTAGAAAAGGAAGTTAATAAACATTAGTCCTGTAAATATATACAGTTGGTTGTTATGTATTTGCTTTGAAAAACAGAATGGATTCATGCATATCATTCTTTTATCTCTAAATAAATCTTTATTTCATGTACCAACTTAAATATGTTAAAAGATCTCCCATATTATTCAAGAAAAAAAATGCATTAATATTAAAAAATGTCAGCTTTTGACCATACACTCAAGAGCAGGTTGTGATTTTCAAAGGTAGCAGTGATGGAACTAGCACCTAAACAGAAAACCTCTCCTATTTAGCTGATGCAGTATTATAAAATTTGAAAGAAAATAAAAAATAAATATAAAAACCTTTTTAATAGTAATAATCATTAAGTCACTCACAAATCCTGGATCAACAATTGCCCTATATTTCTATAATGTCACAGGGAGAGGGACTCTTTTCAACGCAATCTTTTAAAGCAGCTGGTTTATTAGGAAACTAAAATTTTCTCTCTCCTTCTCCTTCCACTACTGTCTTTGTTTGTTGTGTTTAGTGTCTAGGATGGATGGTTATTGTTAAGGAGGCCTGATAAAAGGGGACATGGGATCAATAGAAGCTATTCTGTCCTACAGAAATTCAGCTTATTCCTTACTCTGGGCGTCTTGATATTCAAATTTCTCATTCTGGAGGTCAGGAAAATGTTAGATTTAAGGCTTTAAGGCTCCTCTGCCTCACATATGATAGAAAAAAAATCTGGATTAGGAGCCAGGGGCTAGCGTCAGTAAGCACAACTCCTGAGTTAACGATTTGTACTATCTTGAACAAATCGCTTAACCAGCTTTGCTGACAATTTTTTCATCTGTCCACTAAGGGGCTTGTACAACACTGAAGAGCTTAGTCCCTTCTAACTTGAACTTCTTATGGCATAATTTTCGATCTGTGACCTATGGAAATAATTTCATTTTGAAGAGTTTGATGGCAATTCATTTCATTTGTTATAAATCAAATGTAGGGTGAATAAACAAGTTATGGAGGGTTCCCAGAAGAGACTGGAAAACATTTCTTTCCTGTAACTGTGCTGTTTATAATTGCAGGTTACACAAATTTCCATATTATTTCAGTTGCAGAAGCTCTGCTCAACATTGATTTAGAGCATTCAGATTATATTAAATATGTATATTCTATGAAATAACATTATATGTACATATAATTAAACATCCTGGTGTGTGTTTTTGGACAAATGGTGTTGCTGCAATTAAAAAAAAAAGAAAGGAAGAAAGAAAGAAAGAAAAAGGCTGTGGTGTGTGTGCGTGCGGGGGGGGGGGTGGTGTGTGTGGTGTTTCCAAAACCAAACAAAACCTCAAACACCAAAAGCTGCATAAATCAAAGCTTAAAATCTGACTGGTAACAGCAGGACCAGATCCACGAGTATAAACTGACAGAGGTGTGTTTTCCAAAGCTACTCAATCCACTTGTATACACAAAGCTTGAATTTATTGGGCTTTGCCGAAATGACCATTTGCTTCTATGGCTCAAGCTTTGTTTCCTTGAGGGTTTCCCAATCTGTCTCCCTCTTGAGCAAACTCATGAGATGTGTTCTTTTAATCTAAACCACTTGCATTCCTCTTAGTCTTTCTCCTTTTAAGGTAAAATAGATTTTAATTCATGTGAATGCCAATGAAATTTGGCATATTCTGATTCTAAGGCAAGCAATTTCTTTCCATATGGCTCTTGCAGGATAATGATCTCTCTATATTTGAAAGAATAATCAGGCTTAAAGATTCTTTGGAAGGTCATCTAAGCCATATTCCTGCCTTCACACACATGTAGTCTTGCACAGAAGCGTGAGCTTCTCAAAGCTCTCCTCTATTTCACTGAAACAATCCAGCTTCATCTGAACCAATCATTTTAACAGGATGCTCCTATTTACTCTTTCACGGCACCTAAATCATAGTCAGAGATATTGGACCATACAGAATGACAGGCCTGGGTTGGACTCAAAAGGAAGGAAACTTCCTCACTGCTGTCACATTAATACTTCACGTGGGGGACTTAGGCTGACAAGTGTTCACATTTTTTGATATGTACATTTTCTCTGAGATGATCTGTGCACTCTGGGAATGGTAAACTGACACTGCACAAAACTGGGTAGCTCAGCAGTGTCAGCTTATGCTCTGGGTCACAGTCCTTGCAAGGGCCTCTACTTACAGCTACCAGATAAAATGACAATTCTTCACACACGGTACTTTTTGGTACATATGGTGAAGTATTCAGTTGATTTTTTTCCCTATGTTTTAGGCTCTATCAGTGAGGATTCTGTAACCTCCAACCTATTAGGACACAGGAGCAAAAGAATGCTGATTTTCCGACATGTTTTCATCCGGGGCTACAAGCAGAAAATCAAAGGCCTTGGAGTCTCTTCCTCCTCGTATATGAATCCAACCCTTCTTCGAACATTCAAATTAGAAAAAGATTGGAACACCTTTAAAATAAAATACATATATGATAAAAGTATATATGAAAAATATTAAGTCTTTTAGCCTGCCTTTTATCAGACCTCTTCTTTGCATGATAAGAATATTCATTAATCCAGGAAAAATTTCAAACTATTTACCAGTATCACAGATAAAAGTCAACCAGTTTATCTTTAGTTCATATTTAAGAAACTACCAAAATAATTTGTGCTTGTGGTTGTATCCAAGTGTTGAAAGAATGTATGCGTATGTATGTATGTGTGTGTGTGTGTGTGTAGAGAGAGAGAGAGTCTAGTGCAGACAATTGCATGGTATTAGGATAGTAGGATATTGGGTCTACTCTGATGGCGAAGAACTTTTAACTATTGCTATAGCTTTGTCTGAAGTCAAAGGAGGAGTATAGCTCTGAACATGTACCATTTTCTGTTATACTCAAACCATTTCCTCTCCTTGGCATATTGTTCCTTATATATTGCCATGCTTCAATCTCTCTTAATCTTCAAGACTCAGTGAAATAGTCACCTCTTCCATAGAACAAGCTCTTCTTCCTAGAAAATCTCATAACTCTTTGTCTTCTTTTTATATTACCTCTTGTTTTGGTTCTCTCTTGGTCCATGTGCTAATTTATGTAAAAAGCTTCTTGACGTGATCATCATCATCGTCATCTGTGTTCATCTGTCTTTTTTTTTTTTTTTGCATTCACACAATGCTTAGCACAATACTTTGAACAGTGTGGATACTTAATGTGTATTTTTTGAATGCATGAAGGGAAGAGATATAACAACTTTTATTCTTTGGTATAGTGAAACAGCATCTCTATTGTACTTCTTAAAATTCTGTTTCCAGCCTAAATGAGGGAAACAATTTGCTAATTAAGGTTTTACATTCTGCTCCAACCTCAGGTTCTGAACTTAAATTAAAAGCTGGCTTTGAATCGAGAATCACTTGTTTGTATTCTCTGTCTTCCTTGGAATCCTGAGCTACTTTGAAAGTTCCCGAGGATTCCATCAGGTGTTCAGGGACAGGAGAATCTTAGAGCTAGCCATCATGGGTATTTCTACAAATTAAGTCTAGAGTCTTGTGAGCTCTGTCAGGTGACAGAGGATCATCCACGGGCCAAGTGGTGAAATTATAACTAGGATTTCTACTCACATAAAAACAGACCCCCCCCCCCAAAACAATAATGTCCGGAATACCCATATGGTTAAGGATATAAGTGGTTCCCTTTGTTCCACATGGAAAGCTTCCTGTGATCATTAATTTCAGCAGGACTCACTGAGTGAGTTGCCACGAGGCTCTCAGAAGCAGAGGTTTGTTTTATTTTTACAATGTCTTAGGTTAGAGAAGAACAACATTAGCAGAGGTCCACCCTATCAAAATATAAAGAAATGTTAGTTATATCATATAGGAATCTTGTCCATTGAAGTTTTGGTCCTGACCTATCAGTCTTAATTTGAATTTTTGCTGAAACCTCCATTGCTTGGAAATTGTGCAGATGTGTCTAAGATAATAAAGTCTAAATATCATAAAGGAAATGATTGATACTAAATTGACTAAATTTTGGGAGTCTTTCACTCATATGAAAAATGACAAAGCGAGTGACGTAGTGGATGAAAATATTTGCTACATATATACTGAGAGTCATATAATCTTGCATATAAAGAATTTCTACAGATTAACAAGAAAAAATATTTTAAAATGAACAAAATATCCCTAGGCAACTAATTGAAAAATGCTACAAATAGTTAATACATATATGAAAAGGGAACCCAGTTCTGTAATAAAATAAATTGACTGTTTTAAAAGCTCCTCTTTAACTATCAAATTAAATGCGGCAAAGTTTGAAAATATCTAGAGTTGATGTAGTTTTGGTCACCTTTACATTGATAATAAATCTTACAACTGAATTTCTGTATGTCCTTGGACTCAGGATTTCTACTTCTGCGAATTATTATAAAAATGTCCCCACAATACAAATACATATATGAAAATTATAGTATTATGTGTAATAATATAAATTCTTGAAGGACTCGAGAATCTATCAATGGAGAGGATTAAAATAATTCATTACATGCACATATTGGAACATGGATATGATATAAGAATATATGGATATCTTCAGTTTATTTTAAGAAATAAACTAAATAAATGCAATATCTTGATATGTAAAGAAAGTATGTTGAAGAATAACAGGATTGTATAATCTTTTATATAAAAATCTGGAAATTTTTAGTGTATATAAACAAAAGAAAAATTAAAGGAATATGCATAAACCTTTTGAAGAACGGTCTTCTCATGAGGTAGAATTATTGAAGATCTTGAACTTCTAGAATCTATTCCTCTGTTGCTTGACTTTTGCCCACATTTATGTTACTTGTTTTAGTTTGAAAACAAAATATGTATTTGTTCAAAGAATTTAAATAACATCTATCTAACAAAGTACTGTTAATGTTCATATTGGTACTAATTATAAGAGAAATTTACTTGAAAACTAACTTTATGTGTATTTGATGAATATTAGTAATTTAATCCATACTTTTCAGGGCATTAATCTTTGCAAGATACCCAACAATACTATTAAAAATTCAACAGAATAATTACTGTTTATAATTTTAACATTTAATACCTTTCTTTAAAAATCAATAAGGTATAGTTAAACTCTCTCCTTATAAAATTATTAAATATCTCTTCTGATAAAATTATGAAAGATTATTTCTCGTACTGAGTGTGAAGTGAACCTAGAAATGCACTATACCCTAAGATAAACTCTCACGTCCCCAGAAAAACGATTAAAACAATTATTAAAAAAGAAAGGATCCATGAAAAGACCCATTTGATCATTTTTCAAATCTTTTAAAATGGTTACTCTCTTTTGGGACTCACTATATATTTATCACTTTTTAGTCTAAATGGTAAGAAAAAATAGAATTTAAAATGTTCTGTGCTTTAAAAAAAATCAAATATTATTTTTATTTCACTCTCTCTACAATTGCATTGCCACCAGTAACAAATAAATCAGTTGTTGACTTTAAAGTGGGCAGAGGTTATTACTGCTCTTTAGTAAGCATAGATTCATTGTGCAATTAATATTCTCTCTGCAATCTGTGAGTAACACATCATTCTACCTTTTTTTTTCAGCCAGGCATTAAATATAATAAAAAATGTTTTGACTGGTCTTTTGCCTCAAAGGGATTTTATAAGCCTCAAAAATATATTTAAGTACATGTAAAATGCAACACCATACTCTGACTTCCATATAATTCCATAACTTACAAAGATAACTTGATATTTTAATGAAAATAGATATGCTACGATAATGCTTTTATACCCCATAGGGAAAAAATACCTTTCGTATATTTAATGCTTTTTAACCACAACATAACTAGTGATTCTCACTTAGCAAATACTGTCTCTGAGACAATATAAATAGAAAGAGGAATACAATCTCTACTGGGTAGCATTAACCTTTACTCAATCATTAAACAATGAGAAATATTGGACTGTTTTTGTTATGGATTAAGAAAATGCTTTTGGATACAGATAAACATTTGTCCCTGCTGGAATCTCCTTCAGCAGTAATGCATCATTATGCCTGACCAGCCCTAGAAACCTTGGAAAGACAAAATATGTACATGTTGGTTGTTAAGCATATGTGATGTGTTTTGCTTTGTCACCTGGCAACCAAAAGATTTTTGAACTTCGCCAAAATCCAAACTTTTGAGACTCTTAAGCTGCTTAATTTTTATACTCATAGAATGTAACCCAAGGTATATTTTTGTTTGGAAAGCTACTTGACTTCTTGAGTTTTGATAGATTGTGTTTAACTTCGCTTGTTTAACTTTATTGTTAGGCATGACAACTTCAATTCAGATCAGAGTCCATGCTAGTTATTTAGACCTACATGGATGGTTGATGAATCTTCAAAATCTCACAGATTTCCGGTCTTTATTTTGACTTGATTTAGCCAGGAGAAAAGGGAATCAGGATAAGTCTCCTAATCTTGCTCAGCTCTGTTATTTAAATTAGCCTTGAGACTTCAGAAAATCATGGAATCCTTCTGGTCCCGGTTTTTTTCATTTGTAAATTAAGGAGGTCCTTGAAAAAGTTGAGTCCTAAAACGTATTTGAGGTGTGTATTCCCTTTTTCAAGTGGGAGGAATGTAGAAGATTTTCAGTCTAATGACACATGAGTATATCGGCCTTTTATTCTTACTGAGTCAATTCTTTTTTTGTTTTTAAAGACTTATTTATTTAATTGAGAGACAGAGAGGGAGTGAGCACACGTGTGCAAGAACCCCTGGGGGGGGGGGCAGAGAGAATGAGAGAGAGAGAGAGTCTTCAGCAGACCCCACCCTGATGCAGGGCTTGAGGCAGGCCTTGACTGGGGCTGGACTGGGGATGGAGTGGGGCTCAATCCACCATGGTGAGATCACACCCTGAGCCTAAACCAGGAGCTGGTTGATCAACTGACCCAGTCAATTCTTTACCCCCACATTCCATCCTCAAACCCTCCAACACGCTCCAATGTGTATCTAATACTTCTAGGATATGAAGCTGGCTAAAAATGCATTAGAAGTGTCATAGCTTTAAAAAATGTTTCTATATCCATTATTGCTGTTCACCATCAAAGATATTGAACTATTTTTCTTTTCTTCTTAAAATCCCCCTCCCCTTATTCCATTTCCAATATGAGACAGGGATAAACTATGCTACTCCAATTTAATTTGGTTACCTGGGTTTTTACACACAGTGGATTATCCTGGAAGTCTGAACTAAATTGTGGAATCGATTGATTACGATTGGCAAATCTTCTATAAATGTCATCTTTTAAAGCATCTAAATTGCATTCCCAAATAATACATCTAGTAAGGATGAATAGTTCCACTATCTTTAACATTTGCTTGAGTGATATGGTATCACTGAGTGTGACATTCAAAGGATATAGGGCCTATAAGTAAATATTTGTCAGAGGAGACCGTGAGCCTATGGCAAAATAGACACCAGAGCGCTACATAATTTGTGTTTGTTCAGAGAAAGACTATTCAGATTTTTATTATCCTAATGATAAAAAAATTGCTCTTGCTACTTGTTCCAGTAAAAGAGAGAAGTATTCTCAAATGCTAAAGCAATAGCAGCTCCTTTGGTGAGTGATGCACCACTTAGTTATAATGCAGTACATTTTGAGCAGATCTGTAGTTTTTCAATGACAAACATCAAATAGAAAGAAAAAGGTTATGTCACCTTCACCCTCACAGTACTGTCATTTATATGCTATCAGCTCATTAAATTCACATTAGGATACTCCATGGGACTTGAGTTGCTATTAGTGCACCTAAAATGGCATAACAAAATCTCAGTTCACTTTAAGAGAGATGGCATTGCGACATTTTGTATTTCATCACTGAATTATTACAGTCTCAGATGCATTCTGCTGTGATGGTAATGGAAGGAGCAGCACAAGAGAGGAAAGCTGTCCATTTGTTGTTCCCCAGGGAGAGAAAAAGCAAAGTTTGATTAAAAAAAATTTAAGAAAGTGAAAGTAAAGCATTAACAATTTAACCTCTGTATCAAGGCTGAAAATACAGAAGTGAAGGCAAATGTTACATTTTGAGATAGGCTCTGAGGAACTAGAGGTAAAGTGAATATATTGAATGCCTCAGCAGTTTGGCTGGTTACTTGGTTTATGTTGACAGGTGGATGGCCTCCTGGACTCCATATTACCTTTAAAAAGTACTGACTGGTAGCATAACACTGTCCTTTTCTATTCTGTTCTCACCGGCTATGTCCTTTGATAAAATATCAGTAGCCTCTCATAAACAAATGATCCTGTGACAAATATTGTGAATATTGATAGTTCTGTCATGATAACAGAAGCTTTTCATGATGACAAACAAAAGCTTATTGTCTCCTATTCTGACATACATGTTTCTATCCAAGATTTCATGAAACAATTTTAACACCACTTAGAATGATCAAATTGTGCATTTGTCAAGAGTGTAGTCACCAGGGGAAGAAGCCTGGCCTAGCAACGGTTTACATATGATACCAGGATTGATGTCATCTTTGAAAACCAGTGCACTCAGGAGAATTTTGTTTTATATTCAACCAACAGAGAAAAGCAGAGTATATGCCTTATGTAATATGCTCACCCTTTCCTCAAGATCATTTCTTAGTGAATGTGAATAGAAAAAATGGGGGGCACCTGGGTGGCTCAGTCGTTAAGCGTCTGCCTTTGGCTCAGTGCGTGATCCCAGTGTTCTGGGATCAAGCCCCACATCAGGCTCCTCTGCTATGAGCCTGCTTCTTCCTCTCCCACTCCCCCTGCTTGTGTCTCTCTCACTGGCTGTCTCTGTGTCAAATAAATAAATAAAATCTTTTAAAAAAAAAAAGAAAAAATGGTTAATTGTAAATCTTTATGATGTCTTATATGTTTAGAAGTAATTAGCACAATACTTCATGACTGAGGGTTTATATTATATCGCTATACAATTTTTAAAATTGTAGTTGGGCAGGCATTTTAGATTTCATGACTATTGCTTTTTTGCATACTTCTTGTCATAAAGTAAAAGAAAATAAATCAACCAGGTGGAGATATGAATACCTGTTGCTTGTTAGGAGATTTGGGTTGTAGCTGGCGTTCTGCTATGGTTGGTGACTCCAATCCAGTGTAGGTTTTCTCATCTAAAAAAGCAAAGGGCGGGACAAGACAATCATTCAGATTCTCTACAATTCTCAACATCTCTGTGTTATAAAAAAATGGCAGAGTGTTTGAAAAAGAAATCCAACAGGAGTCTGTGATATTGGTCTTTGTATGGCCATTAGCAACCTGAGAGACCTAAATTAGCCATTTATTTGCTCTAGGACTTAGTTTGCCTTCCTATAAAATAAGGCAAAATAATTTCTGATTTCTAAAACATCCTGAGATCTAAAGTTTTATGGCTTTTTATTCTTCAATCCCTTCCTAGCTCTATCAAATTGTACCTGGTGATATTGGAAGAGGCGCTAAATCATATACAGTACCCAATTCTTTGTGGAAATTATATTTACTATACCATTCTATTCCCAAGAGTTTAGAAAATGTTGCTTGATATGACCCCAAATGAACAGCTGCAGTGAAGTCCCCTAGATACAAACTTGTGAGGCACCGAGGTTGATTTTTGCCTCTTTAGTGTCACAATCTCCCACAAGGTTTTAGTTGTCCACTTCAGCCCAGTTCAATCATCTGGTTATGTGTCTAACACCCACAGCCATCTGACTTCATAGCCGTCCAAATAAGATAAGGAAAACGAGATCCACACAGGATAAATGACTCATCCAAGGTGACATAGCAGAAAGCTAGGATCAGGATAGTCTCATGAAGTGCTTGTCCAGTCACTGTCCTGTCACATTAGGGTTCTCCCCTATGTTTCTTTCAGCCTTTACATGACTGATGGCAGGGTGGATTCTTTGAGGGAGCTTTGCATTCAACAAAATGAAATTGTTATTGTAAAATGATAAGACTTTCATGGGATATGAAGAATCAACTGGCACTGAGGGGAAGTTTTTCAAGGAAAACCCTTTCATGTCAGGTACCCTCTGAAGTGAATAATAGATTTTTTTTTTTTTTTTTTTTTGCCTAACTTGAGAAGAAGTTCTAATCTATATTTAATACATTCTGTGTACACTTGGGATAGCATTCTGAATCTTATTTGTCTTTATGTCCCGAAGTCACCTGCAAAGCCTGGGCATGAGGTGCAGACCTTATGAACCTGTTCTATACTGAATCATTGAGTCTGACCATTTTTGAAATAAGCTAGTGTTTGTAGTTGTGTACCCCTCAGGTGTGTCCTTTTTCTCTTCTTAAACCTTGTGTGTGTGTGTGTGTGTGTGTGTGTGTGCGTGACATCTCTACACCAAGCAGCAATAGAAAGTGTATTTTAGTTATGTAGTTTGTACTTTCATATCATGCTTCTTAAATGCAAAACACCCGAAAATGTATGAATATGGTCATAAATGTCACCTCGTGAAGCTGACATCATTCAACATAAAACAAATGAGATTAGCCATTTGTAGCAATAACCCTCCCTAAGAGGCTATTTTACATGTCTTGATGATGAGATAAATGGGTTTCCTAAAATTCACCAAGGAGCCTATGTAACTTTCCCCAAACCCAACAGGGGACACAACAATCAAGCATGTAAGTAGTGAAAAATGAACTAGAAAGTAATTAACAGTGTGAAATACTTATCATAAAGAAAGGTTATCACAGAGTCTTTTATTAAATGATAAGGGATATTTTTTGTTTTGTTTTTTAAAAAAGTAAATACTGAAATTTGTCAGTGCTTATTCAGCAATGACTCAGAGGGTGCTTGTTTGGTTTCTTTTCTGTGCTTCTTGGCAGGTGTGAATCTGAAATGCAGGAAGATGCAACAGTCTACCACTAATTGAACAGAGTATTCCCCAATATCTTCCAGTTCCCTTTGTTTCACCTCTTGCCTCACCACAAAAACTATCTGATCTTATTGTGATTTCCCAAGAAGACTTTTTTACTGGGAAGACGCGTGTACTTTCCAGCTGATGTGAGTATTCTGTTTCATAGCGTAGTGCGTCGTTGTGTGTAAGTGACTAAATTGGCATTCTGGTTTATAAATCTGTTTCCTGTAAGCTTATTTAGCATTAATGAGTCCTCTAGAGTCTGACCATCCCTGGGAAAACTGATAAAATAGCGTTCCTGACTAGGCCAAGCCAAGGCCCACACCCTGGGTCTGAAGTAACTCCAGCAAATATTATTTATATGCCATGTGTTTCTGCCGGAAACAGCAATTCCACCAGCCTCTCTCTTTACTCCCAGTAATTACAAGAGAGAAAAAGTCTTAGGATGAGGACTTCACTTTGGAGATTCACAATGTATTTTATATAATAATGGATTATAGAAGGTGAGTCTGATGGGCATTGTAAAAACCGCTGTTTCTCAATACCTTAACTTTTTTCATGTGACCCATATTAAACTCTGGGAATATACAATGGAAAACTCTGTTTGGGGGATAATATAGTTCTAGTGATCCTGAAGAATACTTGGCAGTACAGCTTCTCATCAGGAATTTCTACCTCAATTGCATCAAGATAAAAAGGAAAATTTCTCAGCATACAAACCCCAATAATGATAATGTCTGACCCTTTCATAATAAAGCTAGTTTCAGGTGGAAGCCACATAGATCGGCATTAGCCAGTGTCTTTACCTGGCATTTTATTAGCTTCCTTTTTTGTGAGAGGGTTTATTCTTAACAAAGAACCCAGAATACGGGGGCGCCTGGATGGCTCAGTCAGCTAAGCATCTGCCTTCAACTCAGGTCATGATCTCCAGGTCCTGGGATCGAACCCCTTCATTGGGCTCCCTGCTCAGCAGGGAGTCTGCTTCTCCCTCTCTCTCTGCCCCTCTCCCTTCTTGTGATTTCTCTCACTCTTGCTCTCTCTCTCAAATAAATAAAATCTTAAGAAAAAATGAACCCAAAATACAGTATTTAAGGTAGCTGTAGAACATTAGTCAGCATGGTTCTGTCACAAAACTTTATTAGACTTAAAAATATGCAGAATCAGTCACATCCTACTGTGTTGGGATCAAAGGGGTACCCAATACATATCACCCCCTTCCTTATCGGAGTTCTGAAAAATAATTGAGAAATAAAATAAAAAAGTAACAGATGAAACCCAACGATCACCTTATTTCCTGACCAGATGGGAGTCCCTTGATTAAAGTGACAGCCACTTGGACCTGCCAACTGAACCTTTGAATTTAGGTAGAATGACCAGCAGATTGTACTGGGCAGGTGGGGAAAAAGGCAGCCTCTGGAGCAGTAAAGGAGCTGTGTTCTCCTTGTGGGAAGAAAAGGATAGAGCAGTCCTGAGAATGCCTGCTTTATTCCTCAAGTGAAGGACTTTTGTCTGGGGATGAAGTCCATGAGGATGTGAGAGAAAGTCTTCTTCCTCTGTGTGGAAGGGATAGTCGGGAACAGGGAATAATAATATCCTTCTAACACACTATTACACAACTTCTAAAAGTAAGATAGCTAAAATATAAGACCTAAAGTAAACATTAAAAAGAAAAAAAAATACCATAAAACTTAAGCTCAGTAGACTCTTCCTACAAGACAGAGCTGACAGAAATTTGTTAAGTGGACAAGTAAATTCTGTAGATGTGCCGGTAGCTTGACAAAAGAAGAAAAGACAAAGATGCAATGAAGTGAGAACTTCCATGCAGACAGAAGAGTAATGGGGTTATCCTCTCTTCCTATACCAGAAATGCACTGATATTGCAACAATGGCGTTAAGTGGTATGTGTTTCCTATGATTAATGCACCATGCTTTTTGTTTTGTTTTGTTTGTTTTCATCACATTTATTCTTTTCTCAAATATTTCAGAGGGGTTACCGGTATGCAAATTAGTGGTTGTAAAGGTCTGAATATTAAATGTGTTTCATCTTAGAGTATTGAGTTGTCTAAAATTAATTAAAGTGTCACCTTAAATTGCAGTCAGATGGATAATTTTTAAAAATACATAAGACCACAGATTTAAAAATCATTGCATTGATAGTAACTAATTTTCGTTTTCCATGTGCAGTGTGTATTCCTTTAAGCTTACACATCTCTATACGCTTGCTCAATAACTGTTTATTAGGTCCCTAGTTATAACATGCTCTGTCTTTCCTATAACCTAGGATTCGAAATCAAATATGATGCTGTTGTTGGCCTTGAATAGTTTAGATTTCCCAGGAGGAAAAAAAAAAAAAAGGAAATCAGTGATTATCACACAGTGTGAAAGATGCTAGGGTGGTGGTATGTGTAGTGAGTGGTGTGTCCTATGGGAGATGGAGTATGTACATCAGACTGGAGCATCAAGAAAACTGGGCAAGTTGTGCTCGGCGTAAGGCTTTCATTCGTGCATTTTTCCTTTTTTTACCTTCCATTTTTATATAATTTCAAGAAAGGTTATTCTGAATCATCTGACAGTAAATTGAAGATGCCATGTATCTTTACATCATTATCTTTGTATTTCCTAAAAACGGAACATCTCTTAGATAACAACACTGTGATGATCAAAGTCAGGAAATTTAACACTGAGGCAGGGATATGATACTATTATCTAATCCATGATCCATATTCAGAATTTTTCAATTGTCCTAATCATGGGCTGTATTTGTTTTTTTTCCCCCAGTCCAAGATCTACTTGGGAATCACTTGTTGCAATTAGTTGCCAAAGCTCTTTAGCTTCTTTTACTCAGTCTCTATTTTGACCTTGATAGTTTTGAGATGTAGTGGACAGTTATTTTGTAATTTAATTTGCATTCATTTGATAGTTCACATGATTAAATTCAGATCATGATTTTTTGCAGAATCACCAGAGGA
This sequence comes from Ursus americanus, assembly GCF_024610735.1. NCBI lineage: Eukaryota > Metazoa > Chordata > Mammalia > Carnivora > Ursidae > Ursus > Ursus americanus. Next base: position 27,399,715 of record NC_142127.1, on the reverse strand, counting down.
GTGATAATGTGCCCTTCCCAGAAAGCCTGTGATGTTCACTTGTACTAACATTTGGCCACTTGTTTAAGGGGCTGTTCTCTAGGTCTCTACACTGTGAAGCTACTCTTTTCCCCTTTGTAATTAAAGAACGTTAACGATTTTGGCAGGGGGAACTTGGGTACTTAAAAACATTTGATTTAAATATATATATATTTATTTATATCTATATCTATGTCTATATATATGTATTTATTTATATCTATATCTATATCTATATATCTTTTAGTTTTGGGGTGTTATAAATAAAACTGTTATGGAAAGAGCCAGACAATGTACCTGGGAAAGTCTCACTGATAATATGATAATAAATTAGAAGAGAATAAATGCTCCTAATGTGGAGACCAATTTGAGTGAAGAAATTTTATTTGGATATGTTGGAATATGTGTGGTTACAAGAATCAGAATACTCAACCCCAAATGGCTTAAATATTGGGGTTTTATTATCTCCTATGAGAGATCTGGAAGTAAGTTATCCCAGGGTTTATCTAATGGCTCAAGTTTTTCACCAAAAAACACAAATCTCCATTCTTTGGAACTATCATTTTCAATATATTTACTTGGCCTTAGGTTTGTTTCATTATGGTCATGAGATGTCCCCCCTCTTGACTCTTGAAACCATTGTTTCATGAGTAGAGAAGGCCGAGTGACTACTAAGGAGGCAAAACAGTAGTGCTTGCCCCAGTAAATGAGAGCAAAATTATGGAAAAATATCGTGCTTCCACATTCTTCAAGCAACACGTATTCACTGCAAGAAAATTATTTGCCTTGAAGTGTCCACTTCACATTCTTTGTGTAATTAACCATTATTCTATAAGATAGTGATAGTGGTTTGCTTCTGCTTAATATGCTACATCTGTTATCTGAATAAAAATGTTCTCATCTTTTCCAAAAATGGAAGATAAAAAGTTCCCTTATTTATCGTATTCTTCACAGATTGATACAATCACTCTTCTTGTTCCATCACAGCCCTATCTGGTTATATGTTCTAAGAACTAAGCTGCAATTATAACTTTCACTTAATACTTTTTATAAAAAAAATAATAGGGAAAATTGAATACATGGATAAAGGAAGAGAACATGGCATGATTATTCCAGTCAATATGCTAGAGCTAATATTTACAATGTCGTTCTTCTTCTTAGCAATTTCATGTTACCTTTGTCCTCAGCATGAATTTGGGATGATAGAGGCTTTTTTGCTTGATAGGATGAATCAAACCTTTTCTTCTCAATATTCTATGTTTTATTGGCTCTGCTGTTATAAATTTATTAATGGTTTCTCAAATATTTTAAGTTATCCATGGTGTATGATACTCTCTGTGTTATCTTACAGGAGACACAAATACAGTGAACCCCAGTATAAATGTAAAGAAAATGGTTATTTGAATGGTGTCCTATAGAGTCATTATATAGAAGGCAGACAAATGACACACCAGAGAACTTCAAAATTAATAATTCTATTAGGAGTTAAAGGAAGATGAAAACTGCCCCAGGCTGAGCCAATCAAGTTCTTTTTGCCAGAATTTATAGACTAGGACTAAGAGATTACAGTTTCAGTCTGGCTGGGTTTCTTGAAGAGAAGAGATATAAAAACTTGAGATGGTAATGTAATGCACTTTAACAATACTGGAAAGCTATGAAAACCAAATCTGCAGAGTAAGAAAGAGAGAGAGCGAAAGAGACAGAAGACAGAGAATGGACAGAAAGGGCTCTGTTAGGTCTGACGGTGTTCTTGACCAACCTGCACGGAAACAGGTATGTATATTTATTACCTAGCTCTAGTCACTCCGGAGAAGCTTGAAATGTAAAATCCTTGAAATTTAAAATTATTATCCTTGTAATACAAAATCTGCATTATTCTTACAAATAATCCCTCACCTTCTTTAAAATCTTCACTTAATTTAGCTTAGGTCATTATATTTTATTTGTGTTCAGTGAGTTATGACTTCAGTGTGTCTTTCTAAATTACTTTAGCTTGGACATCTGCCTCCTGCCTCTACAGAGTGTGAAACGTTCCTTCAGGAGGTAGGGAAGAAGCTCATCTATCTACTTTATCATATAAAATTATTTTGCCCAGATGATCTTGACAAATTCTCAAATCTGCAGGATAAAAACTTCAGCAAACCATTTTCTCACACTAAAATAAAAAGGAATGTTTGTTTCAACAGGAGATGAGAGAAACATTTGCTCAGTAGTCTCTATACCAAGGGCTTACAATCTGTAAAACATGTCATAAATATCTGTGGAAGATAAAATTTTATGAAATTTAAAATGACCTCCACCTAATCCATAATGGGATTATTCCACATGCAGTTGATTGAGGGGTGACCAAATTGTTGGTATGTCAAATACTTTTACTTAAAAAATAAAACGTGGAACCCGGAAGCATCACTTTGGAGACACTAGGTAGAATTTAACTATGTCCACAACACATTCAAATTCAAGTCACATGAGACAGCTCAGAAGTTTGGTTATTTATTTTTTATGTTTAAAGGCTCTAGCAAATATGTCTAAATTCAAACTTGAGGATAATTAAAATATTTATTATTTTTTTGCATTAAAGTTTTGGGTTTCCAAATTGGTCATTTACTATGCTGTGTTCCAGGTGGCTTTTTTGAAACATCTCTCACACATTCATATTGCATTAGAAAACACATGGCAGAAATGAATCTTTTGACTGGGGAACTAGCAATAATTTTTCAATGGCAGACAAAATTAACAAAATTACTTCTCAAAGGAAGCTCTCTCTCATAGTACATAACCATTTCCGGTCACAAAATGGACTTTCTTCATTAAATTATCTGTGACACTTTCCAGGCTGTTGACCTACCAAGAGAGTTGTACTAACTATTTTCTTTTAATGGGTATTTCATTGATTTAACATATGTTGGACATTTATGCTTGTATTTATTTTACTTAATTATAATTCCTCTGAACTTTTGCCCTGAGGTAGTTTTAATGTGAAGGCCCAAATCTGAAACTTTTAATGAAATAAATAAATTTTCTTAGTAACATACTATTTTCCTGGAAGAATAAATATGTTTCCAAAAATAACTCACTTAATCATAGGTAATAACTTTTGCTTTGAGATAATCAGCAGAAGTTTTAAATAATTTAATTTATGAAGCAAGTCCGTGTATACATATAAACACAGTTGACATATGCATAGGCGTATACATACATAAACTCAACAAATACTGTTGAGTGTCTACTGTGAAATAGTAATTGGAAATATAACAGTGAACAGCTAGTTGTGACTTCACTCTCATCAACCTCATAGTGGGAATATATAGGAAAAAATTTTCAATAAGCAATATGCACTGCAAAATAATAGGGAAAAAATGGGAAAGGGGGCTATATATCAATGCACATTTATTTAGCTAAAAGTTCCTTCCTTGCTTTCCCCTCTAGACACATCTGTGCTCACTCATGATTTTTAGAAATAAACTTTTCTTTTTCTAACAATACTCAAATATTGCATCAAAAATATAATATTTCATTCTTCCATATCTACATACACACTATTTTTTATGCTTGGAATGCCCATCTTTCCAAATCCTATTCTCCCATGGAAAGCTCAAGGTATTGTTTTTATTTCTTCCACTTTTGATGGAAATTAGTGTGAGACTTGCCCTCCAACCAAAAATATATAAGGCAGCTGTTTTAAAACACGGGACAATAGACAGAATGTGAGCCTAAAGAGAAGAGAAATATACAGAGAGCCCCAGGATCACCCCAGATCTCTGCTTAGATGCATTTTTACTACCTAAGCAGAGGAAGAAGTTGCTGAGGTAAGGGAGAGAAAGGAGAGTTCAAGGCTGCTGACTGAAGTGGCTGGCCATTTGGGGCCTGGGTTTCTGGAAAAAGAGGCTAAAGAAACATGGCTTCAGAAGGAAAGTTAGAACCACAAGAAGTAATAAGGAGCATCAGTTGAAAGTAAAAATATAGCATTGATCACCATCTGATCTTGTCTATATTTTCTTCTTTTCTTCTATTTTCTGCCCTTGAGATAAGCTCTGTGAAGGTAGGGCCTTTTGCCTCTTTTGTTCATACTATATCCTTAGTGTAAGAATGACTCATGAGGCGCTTGGGTGGCTCAGTCGGTTAAGTATCTGCATTCAGCTCAGGTCATGATCCCAGGGTCCTGAGATTGAGCCCCACATTGGGCCCCCTGCTCAGAGGAAAGTCTGCTTTTCCCTCCTTCTCTGCAGCAACCTCTGCTTGTACTCTCTCTCACACACTGTCAAATAAATAAGCAAATAAAATCTAAAAAAAAAAAAAAATGACTCACATGCAGTACAGGCTCAATAAGTATTTACTGAATGACCAAGGGAATCTGATGTATCTAGAAGACTTGGGATAGGGCAAGATCACAGAAAATGAAAACTGTGACTTCAATGTGGTCTTCTATGATTTTCTCAGGTCAATTCTTGTACATGTGTCACTCAGGTCTCAAGCTGGCCTTTCTTGTAGCCAAAGCATGATTATCCATAGCCTCTAGGATAGCATGTCCTCTTGTCTTTGCAATGGAATAGGGAGAAAGCCACTCTTCCATTTGTGGAATAAAACTCTTCTCTTCCAGTGTTTGGGCTGCATTATGTCAAGAGTCAACACATGGAATAGAAGTAACCACTGTTGGAATGCCACACATTGATTGGATTAAGTCTCACTTCCTGAACCTGTCACGGGTTTGGGTGTGGAAATGGGATTAGATGATTAGATTGATTGGGATTAACATCTGGGTCTGGAAATGGAAGGAGGAAGACTGGAAACCTGAAAATGTAAGGAGATGATGAATGATGTGTAGGTAACCAACATTGTCCATTATATATTTTTTTTATTTCACACCAGTAAATTCAAAGAATTTATTCTCAGTAGTGCAACAAACATCAAAATAAAATCTTCTAGAAAGAGTAATTTCTTTATGGCATCAGAAACTAGCTGTTTAAGATGAGAAATGAGTGAAGACACTTTAGGGAACTTTGAATTGACCTTTAGAACATGTAAGCTAGTAAGTATTGGGAAAAGAGAACTGGAACTGTGCCTGTTTTCAGCATTGTATCCACACTCCTAAACACAGTCCTTGGCACAAAGAACATTTTTATTCAATGAACACTTGATGAATGAATGGATAAATTCAGGTGTTTGTTTTTGTATAGAGAAAGCTATAAGCTGCAGAAGCAAGGTGGGATTGCTTCCTTCCAGGTAGGATTGTCTCTGAATTCTTCTAGTTATGCATATGAGTTAAGGTTTATCAGAGTAATTCTAGAAGAAACAAAAAGACGGAAGACTAGGGGCTTAAAGCCTACCATCTTGCTATATGGTGTTTTATTCACTGTATATATTATGTTAGTTTCCCCCTTTTGTTCTGCTTTCCTTGGGTTATTAAACATTTGTATTAACCCATTTTTATCTCCATTATTAACATACTATTTATATTTATTCATATTTTGGTGGTTGATCTATATTTAGTATATCTTTGGTTAATCAGTAGCTTATTTCCAACAGTATTATGCACTGTTTCATAAGTAGTGTAAGGACCTTATGACTGTATTTCAATTCCTCTCCCCAGTCCTTTGTGCTATTGCTGTCATATATTTTATTTTATACCTGCTATAAACACACAATACATTGCTACTATTTTTCCTTTTGACATTCAGTTATCTTTCAGAGTAATTTAAAAAATGATTTTACTTTCATTTATACCATTCCCAGTTCTCTTTGTTTCTTCGTAAAGATTCAGATTTCAGTTTGATATCTTATTCCTTCTGCCTGACGATCTTCCTTTAACATTTCTTTCAGTATAGGTCTGCTTGCAATGGATTCTCTGTTTTTGTTTGTCTTAGAAAGCCCTTATTTGCACTTCTTTCTTGAAAACCATTTTTTTGCTGGATAGAGAATGATGGAAGGCCAGTGTATATATATATATATTTTAATTTGTGGTTTCTTATGAGAAATCAGCTACAGAACATTTGTTTCTCTGATTGTCATGCGGCTGCTTTAAACATTTTCTCTGTCTTTTGTTTTTAGCATTTTTTAATATGATATGCCTAGGTATTTTCACCCCCCCCTTTTGGCACCCCACCAATCCTGAATGGGATTATTTATCCTGTTTGGTGTTTTTGAGCTTCCTGGATCTGTGATTTGGTGTCTATGATTAATTGCAGAAAATTCTTGGCCATTGGCCATTATTGTTTTTAAACATTTCATCTGTTTCATTCTGTCCTGATTCTCCTTCTAGGATTCCAGTTAGATAATTGTTGGAAATTTTGATACTGTCTCACAGCTATCAGATGCTTTGCTCTGTGGTTTTGTTTGTTTCTTTGTTTTTCTCACTTTTTTTCTCTTTGCGGTTCAATTTGGGTAATTTCTGCTGACCGATTCTCAAATTTCCTGATTTTTCCACTATGTTGAGCTTAATATTTAGCCAGTCAAAGGCGACCTGTATCTGTATTACTATGCCATTCATTTCTAGCATTTCCACTTAATTCTTCTTTATGGTTTCTTTCTCTCTGATGAAACTAGCCATTTAATCTTGCATGTTGTCTACTTTTTCTGTTTCAGAGTAGGTAATACATTAATCATAGTTACTTTAAACTCTCTGTCAGATAGTTTCAACATCTGTGCCATATCTGAGTCTGAAGTTTCTATTGTGTTGTCTGTTGGAGTGTGTGTGTGTGTGTGTTGCTTTTTCATATCCTTTGTAATTTTTCATAGAAAGCCAAATATCTTGTGTAGGAAAGTAGAGACTCAAGTAAAATTTTTTTGCGCTTGTGAGTAGGCATACCTCTCTGCTAGGTTTTTAGTGTGGGGGTTTGTGTTACTCTAGCCAAGAGTTAGGCAGTTTTGAAGTTGTGTTGCTCTGTTTGTCTTTAGTGGACCACAGTGTTCATATTTCTCTAATGATAACTTGGGTTTAAAATGGAGGCTGGCTTCCCAAAGTTTTTCCTCAATTTCGACTCTACCTTCACATTCAAGCTTCCCTTTTGTGCTGTATCTCAGAGAGGGCTTGTCTCTTGCAACTTATCCAGCAATATTTCATTATCACTTTTACTTGCTTTTTAGCCTACAGTCAGGAAGTAAAGGAAAGAGTCCTTGGGTCTCCCAGATGCAGCTTTCAAAGTGTTCCTGTTCCTCCCCCAGCTATAGTTCTTGTTAAGAAAATACCCATCTGTTCTTTAGGGCTAGAGGATTTTTGTTGTTGTTCCCTTTGCAGGGTTAAATAGATATTCATCAGGGCCCTAAGAACAACAAGTTTTGTTGCTCCTCCCCCTGTAGATTAGGACTTTTGTTCCATCAAGGAGATGGGGGGAGGGGTGGGAGTAGGAAATTGTTTCTTGCCCCGTATTCAGTGTCTGCCCCTCCCTGTATCTGTTCCCCCCCACAGAAAAGCTTCACCTTCTCCCATCATTCTTCACTCTGCCTCTGATTTAACAGTTATTCTAGCTAATTCCCAGTGGTGTCCAGTGACATCTGCCGCAGGTAAGCAAATGTTTGCATCTTGTCTCCCCATGTAGTTAAATGTCTCTCTCTAGTTTTCTGGTTAGTTGTTTATCCTGCAATCTCAGCTTTCTACTGGGTTCATAACAACCTGCAAATTGGCAATTTGTCCAGCGTTTTTATTTCTGTAAGTATAGGAGCAGTACTCCTAACTTTCCACATCCTGCAGCAGAAACAAGATTTCAACAAGAACAGAGACAAAAGTATTTTTAAAAGAGCTACACATTGTGCCCAGAGGTTCTATTTTCTTTAGAAATCAACAGTTCTATTTATTTATTGTGAAATTTGTGACTCAAGACAAATGAAAATGCCAACTCTAGTATAAATACATTGAGTAATCTTAAAGTCCCATGAGGGTGACACTGAAATAAAGATTTCCTCTTTAAGATGCCCTATATTTAAATCACCTAGACTATAATTTCTGAAAAAGCATTTTAGTTTAAATAAAAAATGTCGCCCGTGATTTATGTTATGGACTGTTGGGTAGGGTCTCTTCTGAAAAATTTGAAAATCTTTAGAAATTATTGCAGAAATCGTAACTGAAAGTGAAAGAAAATGACATGAGTTTCAACTTTTGAAATTGGTGGCTGGTTAGGGTCTACCTGGATCTTTGGCTCCTGTAACTACTGTTGGTTTTCTCTGTGACCAAATCAAATGGAATCTAAAAGAAGGACAGACTACGAGTGTGAAGACTATGGTAGGCTGTGATGGCAAGAGATTAAAGTAACCAAATGGCTGGCTAAAGCAGTAGTACACACAGAAGGCTATGGTTATGATGATTTGGGGGGACTACTTTCCTTTTTATGTGTAACTCAGTTTTTCCTTTTGGCCCCAGACAGTGTTTGGAATTAGCTAACATTGGACACTTGATGTATCTGAGGAGGAAATGTACTCCTTGAGTACATAGAAAAATATTTGGCGATACTGAGCCAAAATCAAATGAAAAATGGGTACAACTTTTCTTAGGCTCAGGTCCCTGCAAACAATTACGGATCAGATGCACAATCCTTAAATGTGTTGTCCAATCAACCCAATGTTCAGATGACATGTGTAGAAAATACTATGTTATTTATATAAAAAAAAGTTACTGGAAAATTTTGCATTTTTTAAAAAAGGGAGAAGATTTCAACAGCAACTTGGGGTTTTTTGCCTCCTGAGTCTAGCTTAAGAGAGAAACACATAAGTGGAATAATACATCAAATATGGGTTTTAAAATATTATTCTGACACCCCGCTCTCCTTTGGCATGAAGTGCCGTAACTGTGTTCATAGGCAGAGCTAAAGTTCTTGTTTTGTTAAAGGAAAGATTGTTTGTCACGCAAACTTGCATAAAAGGCCGAACTTGATTTTCAAAGCTTAGTGAAAGGTAATCAGATGGACTAGAATGTTTCTAATTTAGCCAAGAAATTTTTAGTACATTATGTAAAAACTTAGAGTGTGAGAGGATACAGTTAGAGACAGTATTTAAACTCAAGTGATTAGAAAATATTTACCCTTAAAATTCAGAAAATTTTGGCCTATAAGTGAGAGAGGATTCAGTATATATTTTGTGATGGCCTAGAAAGTAACCCTCAGTTTGGTGTCTTTTTCTTTTTTTAAAATATTTTTTTATTTATTTATGTGACAGAGAGACAGCCAGAGAGAGAGAGAGGGAACACAGCAGGGGAGTGGGAGAGGAAGAAGCAGGCTCCTAGCGGAGGAGCCCGATATGGGACTCGATCCCGGAACTCTGGGCTCACGCCCTGAGCCGAAGGCAGACGCGTAATGACTGCGCTACCCAGGCGCCCCTCAGTTTGGTGTCTTAACCAGAATTTCGGATGCCTACCTATATTCTAATTCTCTAATTTCAATTATGGTCTTAAATTATTAAGCTTTAATGATGTAAGATAGTTATATTTTGGTCCAAACAATGTTTAAAATGTTAGGGAAAATAGCAAACATTTCTGGCTTCTCACTATACAATTATAATTATTTTTTTTTCTCATTATGCTATTAAATTGAAGAGAAGTGAACTTCTGTTCTGTTGCTAATTTGCAAGATCACCATCTAGTGGCAGATTTGTCCCATTGCAAGCACACAGTCCCTACAGCCCAAGAAGGGTGTCTCAAGATGTCGTGGCCAGGCAAATCCATCTGAGACACAAGATGTGGCAGTGCGATTTTGACCATATCAGGCAACAATGTACAAGTGGTAATATTCCTCCCAGATTTATGAATCATGAAGTAATAGCTGGGAAAAGAGTAGAGGACACATGCTACATGATTAAATTAAGTCATTAAAGGAGAGGAAACTGAATAGATTGTTCCATTTTCTTTTCATTCTGCTCCCTTTACGTTGACAAAGTGTCATACTGCTGCTATTATAAAGAAAACTTACAGGAAATGGCCATAAGGAAAAAGGAACGAATGCTAGGAATAAGGATAAAACACTGAAGAGCTTTTTATTTAATACTTTTTATAAGTTCTGCTTACCTCCTGCAGAACTGGGTAGAGAGTCCCTCTGAAGCACACTCTATACCCACTTATTCTCTTTACTTACATTCCTTTAAACCTTCTTGGAGTCTTCTTGAATAACAGAAATTTATCCAATGGAAATAATGTCAGCCCTTCCAATCCTTGCAATACAAGTTGCAAGCAACAACTAAACCTTGAGATGCTCCTTTCGGATTTTGCGCATGTCAGTTTATAGCTGTCATGTGCATGACAGGTGGAGTTTGGAGAAAGTACAGATATTACTTCCTGGCCAAAATTAACACTCACATTAAGATTCTATTGTGCCTAAAATTCCACTAGTAGGGATTAACTCCCATAAATAAATGTACTTCCTAGGAATCCCTAATTTTGTCTTCATTTAAGATGTCATCAATTATGGGATACAGCACTGTTTTACATACAACTAAAAAAAAAGGGGAAAAAAACTATCAATTTAACCACCATAGTCTTTAACTGTAAGACTTATTCCAATTTCAAAGATGTCAAATTACATTTTAAAAATATATTTGTATCATTGAAATATGGTAAATGAACATTCTGGTAATGAGAGAGAATTGAGAATGAAGACTATAACATTAACACACGTTTAAGTGTTGGTGTTAACCAGCAAAAGCAGAGCCCTAAGGAAATGGATCATAGGATAGTCATGTTTTGATAGAAGAGGAGGAAGAGAAAGATAAACTCCAACTGCTTCACAAGGCTGACTAAGCCCAGCTTTATTTAGACCATACAATTGCCTTTGAACAACTCCTTTTAGCAATGTTTATTTAAAGAGGTCACTATCTGAAGTGAGCATACTGAATTCCATAGCTGTTGACCCTTTGGAAAAATAACGGACTCTGAGAAAGGTTAGGAAAGGTGGGAAAAGTCTATGAATAAAACCTTTTCAAACTAGGAAAACGTCAAAGTACAGCCTGATCAAAGACACAGATGAAATGCAGAAGTATGTAGATAAAGGTAAAATAATGAGTACTGGAGACACCAATAAAAAGAGAAATGCTTTCTTAAGTGGCTAGGTAGGGCTGCACCACTAGGAAAGAGTTCTCAGACATACTGTGGGAAGGACTTGACTCATTCCCATCCATACACAGCAGCAGCAAAGAAAACAAATAGAAAAATGCAGATTCTGAGTTTTAATTCTAAAACAGGCCAACTCACTGAACATCAGAGCTCAGAGTAGAGGTATGGGGATAGTCTCATTCTCTCTGGGAGTGGCATGTTAGATTTTACAGTAACACAACTTCCTTTTTAACTCAGTGAGTAAAACAAAAAAGCATTTTTTTCTTCTCTCTCTCTCAAGAAAAAAAAATCTATAAACTAAACTAATGCTGGGACAAAACAGGATGTTACTGAAAATGTGTTTCAAGGGAATAACTATGCCTAATACTAGAATTGTGCAATACCTACATAATATCATTTGAAAGATTAGGAAAATATTTTCTTTCCTGGATTATATTTTCTCGGGGTTCTAAAATTTATCATCAAAGAATAATTTCTTTGTGCTTTCGTGTGTGTGTGTGTGTGTGTGTGTGTGTGTGAATCTCAAAATTCCAACAAGGTAAAAATGTCCAGGACATAGGGTGGTAACATATTATGCCAGATTCCTTAGCAGGTTTGTTTCATTTGGTAAAGTTGCTAAGGAGTTTTAAAACCATGTAGCATGACCATCTCTGTATAATTGACCCTAGAGAGTAAGAGTTATGGGGAAAGGAGGAGGACCTTGGTGAACTAAAGTTTTAGAATTTAAAATATGCTAGATGCTTTGCTAAGTATTTTACATATAATCCCTTACTTTTCATCAGAACACTGTTAAGTAGATACTATTGTCATCTTCATTCTACATAAGGAGAAATTGAGTCTCAAAGATGTTAAATAACTTGCTCAAGACAACATAGCTAGTCAGTGGACAAACTGAGTCAATCCAGGTCAGTTTACCTCAAATTTCTACAAAACCACATTAAGATAGGTGGGAAGAAAGAAACACTGTACCAGTGGTTAGAAAGACACCAAGTCAACTTTATGTCCACCAGAATATTTTCCCAGAGTTGCCCATAAAGTTGTAACATTTGTTGGATTTTAGTAAAATTAGCTCAGATTTTCCAGATTAGGTTTACATCTCTTGAATATTTATGGTAAGACAGATAGGTTATATCACATTCATTTCATCTCATGCACAAAATAACCATGTAATTTGGATGTTTTAGTAATCTCTTTCTCAGGTTCATACAGTTGGTGCATAATAGAGCCAGGACTCTAACCCAGCTCTTCTGAGTTCACGTTCTGGACTTCTTTCAATAAACAATAACACCTCGAGTATATGTTTTACCTAGGAATTTTGAAAGGCTTTATGAGCTTTTTCAAAATATCTGCTTTTAATCATGAATAGAGCAAGAATATTTCCTCTCTGCTGTCTTCCAACTCTGCTTTTGAGCATTGCACATAGCACATTTTCTTACCAAATCCATCTGTGACTATAATTTTAAAAATTCAAATTCCTGTAGAGAAAAATTACTTTTATCCAGACTTAATCCAAAGCTGATGGATGGATGACCAATCACTACATCACCACGAGCATTACCGTTATTAACGAGGTAAAGTTTTCTTTGGGAGAATACGGTAAGTCAGGGAGTTAGTTATAGAGAAATTTAGCATCTCCAAGAAAGGTGAGTTGAGAGTATAGAGTCAGACTATGCCATCCAGCAAACTTCTTCACACATTCACAAATAGTTATTGAACATATTCTGTGCCAGTACTATTCCAGGTACTAGGAATACAAAATGCTGAAAACTGCTGCCCTCATGGAGCTTATATCACATAAAAAGAGACAGACAAAAATGAGATAAATACATAAAATGTATAGCATGCTACATAGTGATAAACACTGAGGAGAAAAAAAAAGCAGAAATGGGCAAAATTTTTCTGTAAATGGACAGATAATAAATATTTCAGGCTTTATGGGCTGTATGGTTCCTGTCACAACTACTCAGCTGTGCCTCTCATAGCCCAACAACAGCTCTGGACAATATGTAAACAAGGGGGAGTGGCTGTGTTCTGACATAACCTTATAAACTATCGGAGCTTGATCCTGTGGGTAATGAGGGAAAAGATTTCCAGAGAGAGGAAACAGGAAGTGCAAAGGCACTGAGATGGGAGCTTGCCTTGTGTATACAAAGCTCAACAAATAGGCCAGTGTTGTTTGTGGACTGGGCTGGAGAGAGCAGGCGTGCAACAGGAGGTGTGGTCCGATATGTGAGGCCTTATAGAGCAAAGTAAGAATGTTAAGTTTCATTATGTGTGAAATGGGAAGTCATGGAAAGATTTTGAAAATAGAAGTCATATGTATGTCATATGTTTACAAATCATCTCTCTGGCACCTGCATGGATAGACTCAAGGGTGACAAGAGGTGACAAGAATGATGAGGCAGTGATCACAGTAACTGGTATGGGACAAGATGGCATCTTGGCCCAGAGAGGGTGTGGTTTCATTGATGAGAAGCAGTTGAGTTCTGGATGGATATGGAAACTATTGACAACAGGATCTACTCATGAACTGGATGTGTAGTGTGAGAGAAAAAGAGAAGCGAAGGATGAGAGTTTTGTTGTCAGCAATGGGGATAGAAAAGACTATGAGAGATACAGGATTTTTTTAAAAGATTGATCGATTTATTTTGGAGAGAGACAGTGAGAGAGCAGCGGGTAGCAGCGGTGGAGGGAGAAAGAGAGAGATAATCCCAAGCAGACTCCCCACTGAGCGTGGAGCCTGATGCCGGGCTCTATCCCACGACCCTGAGATCATGACCTAAGCTGAAACCAAGAGTCAGAAGCTCAACTGACTGACTGAGCCACCCAGGCACCCTGAGGATTTTTCTGAGGAAGCAAACACACATCAGTTGTTCAGTTTTATATACATAAAATGTTGGATATGTAAAGTTTGAGATATATATTAATATACAAGAAATGCACTCATTCCCTCTCAGTACTCAGCAGATATCAATAGGTAGATGTGGCAATGGGGAGAATAGAATCCAGAATTTCCTTTTACTTATTGAAATTCATATAGTCATGATTAAGCACCACCTTGGGACTTTTGAAATAAGACATACATACATAAGACATAATCTTGGTTCTGCAATTTAATAGATAAGCAGGCATATATTATCATTTAATGTCTGTTTACCTTAATATTCTCAACTGTAAAATAGAAATAATAGTGCCAATCATGAGAGCTATGAGGATATAATGAACAAAAAGCACTGAACACAATGCCTCACAAATAGTAAATGTTAAATAAATATTTGATGTGGCTATTATCAATTATCAAGAAAAGTAAGTACGCTTCAAACGTATTGCCTTTAATTTATGAAAAATAATACTCATTTTAGAAGACTTCCAGGAATATGTAGTCTGCAATATATTAGCTTTGGCTCAACAAAAATGATGATCTAAGAGTTTATTCAGCCTCCGAGAAGACAAGGACCCCTGGATTATTCAAAAACATTTGCTTGCTGTATTTTCACTTGTTAAAAATGCAATCCCTCCAAATAGGTTAGGTATCACTTATGTTTGTTTGTGTTGCATTCTTTATTTTAAGCATTAAAGGTGGACATATTATTGCTGACTGCTAGACCAAGGAATTTAGGAGAGAAAAAAAGAAGGAAGGAGGGGAGGGAGGGATCAAGGCAAGAAGGTGGCAGTGAATAGAAAACAGGTTTCTGATTTTCTAAAGAATAGCTTGTATATACAGTCATTGTTTGTTTGTTTATTTATTTATTTATTTATTCATTTATGTAAAGAGTGGGGGGGGCAGGGGTAGAGGGAGAGACAGAATCCCAATCAGGCTCCATGCTCAGCATAGAGCTGGAAACCAGACTCCGTCTCACAACCCTGAGATCATGACTTGAGCAGAAGTCAAGAGTTGTGCCCTTAAATGACAGAGCCACCCAGGCACCCTGTATATAACTTTGTTTTACCGAACTTCCATCTCTCTGTCTCTCCTCTCAACAAACTTGTCATGTATCACTTTGCAATTATTATCCTGGGTGTTAAATCATGACAAGTAGACTGACTTATTTCTTGACTCAAGCGGAGTCTTCTCGGTGGCTTAATTACTTGATAAAACAGAAAAATATATTGAAGTCTCTCATAGAATATCTGAATATTTGTGTCATCATATATTAGAAGGTGGTAGTGGTATTATTTTCATTTATAAACTCTGTTTTTGTATAAAATGTTATGTAGTCTCATAATGTGCATTAGTTGTGCTGAGGTTCACTTCCTCAAAGGAATTTCAAGGACAAAAACATACAAACGTGAATATAAATTACACAGGCATTTACTGAAATGTGCAGTCCAGTTTCTCAACTTCATATGGTCCAAGGTATTCTCTGAAAGATAGCATGCCCTTGATAAAAAGATTACTAAAGGTATGTCAGAATATTGACCTCAACACTTGTTCTTGGTCTAGTCATATTAGGATACTAGCTTATCTTTAATATATTAATCAAACAAATAAACAAACGAAAATTGTGCTCAGCAAATAGCGGAGAGGCAGTGTAGAGGACTGAATTACAGCAACGCTAGGATTCTGAGTGATGTGGGTTTAAATTCCAGCTTCATAGGGGCGCCTGGGTGGCACAGCGGTTAAGCGCCTGCCTTTGGCTCTGGGCATGATCCTGGCGTTATGGGATCGAGCCCCACATCAGGCTCTTCCGCTATGAGCCTGCTTCTTCCTCTCCCACTCCCCCTGCCTGTGTTCCCTCTCTCACTGGCTGTCTCTATCTCTGTCGAATAAATAAATAAAATCTTTAAAAATAAATAAATAAATAAATTCCAGCTTCATGACTTGCTATGTGACATTTGAAAGTTATTTAACCTCTCTGAGATTTGGTTTTCATATTTGCCAAATAATTATAACATCTTAAATGTGGATGAAGGAATTAAATGGAAAAAAAAGAGAGAGAGAGTGAAATACCTTTTCGGAAATATTAGTCTGTTGTATTGGATGTCAGACTGTCATTCATTCTTATTTAAGGAAATGACTACTATTATTCCCATTTGAGAATATTGCAACCCAAAGTTGGAAAACTAAACCTAACAATTAAATTAATATTCATGCTAACTAATGTATTTGTTGTAGCATTTTAAATAGTCAAGGTCTCATTTCTCACCAAAAAAATGTTCCAATATTGTTGATTCTCAAATTAAACTTTCCCTGTCTCTCCTGCCCTCAAATAAAACTGTATAAAATCGCCATTGACTGATGCGGAGCAAAAATCTAGTTTAATATATCTCATCTCCTATGCATGAAATTAGGTTTACGAATGCCAAGGGCCTCTGTAAAAGTGTTCAGGACGGTGTATGGGCTAGAGTGGAGAATTAGGCCTCACGATCACGAAACTGTGCATAGAGTTCTTAGAGATATATTTTTAATAGATTCATTTCACAGCATATTTTAAATAAGGTAAAAAGTCAATGGTAATTTACCTGCTCCCAAATGCTAGGAGGGGTGGGGGAGGGAAGACACTCGTGTTACTTAAAAGATCAACATTACAATAAACATGGGAGAATGTCATTACAAAATTGACAACTAGCCACTATTTGCACTTACTGTTCTATACTGACTTCCGTGTGTTATTATGCCAGTCCATTATTTGAATAGTTTAACTGGAGTCTTTTTTTTTTTTCCTTTCAAATAGAAAAAAAAAATGCTAGTGGAAATTTCATTTTTAACATAACTTAATTCTGGATTTTACTTTTGATTACAGCCTGGGTTTACTTTGATGTTTTCAAAATGAATTTCAAAGACCATTTATTCAGTAAATTTTGAAAGTAGAAACATACTGAAACTTTTATCCCACTTGGTAAGCAGCCATCCTTTAGTTTTATCCAAGTTTTCCCATGAAAATGCCAATCGGGAATAAAACTGACAAATATATTCAATCAAAGATGGAATTTTTTTGCTCTTAAGTTGCAAATGGCCTCATTAAAATAAAAGCATCACCTTAGGGATTGCATAAAGTAGAGTATTGGTACCTAAATGGTATTTATGACCAGGCTAAATGTAAAGTGAATTAAAATTTAAAGGATTATAGTCAGGTAGGCCACAGACATCTGTAGAGAAATGTCCATTAAGAAGATGAAAGAACCAGCAGTCCCTGGTGACGGGCACATGTCAGGTTAGCGGTCAGCCATACCTATACACTTAGTGCCATAGCAAATGAGAAACACATTGCCCAAGGAGGAAAGTACTTAAAAGATATTTATTTTAAACTGAGAAAAAAAATAGCGAAACTAACATTTTGGAATTCATATCCATCATTGTCATCAAACTAAAGTCAAATGGCGAAAATAAGACGTGACTGATAATAAATATTATCACATATGTGTTTATAGGTACTGTATACAGTCCAGCTCATGACTTTATTTATAGAACCAGTTGAAAGCATAATCTTTTAAGAGTGTCATTACGTCTATGCTGCTGTAACCACAAAGAAGAGCTGCTGCACCCTGCGAATGAAGGCCTTGTTTAATTAAAAAAAAAAAAAAGTGAAAAAAAGTGAAGTAGCCGCTAGGGTGTTAATACACCAAAGGGATTTATTCCTTTCATAATGTGAGTGAGTCACAAAGCCAGTCACTATTTTTGTCATTTTCATGACACAATGCTGTCCTGTGCAGGCAGCATGCATATCTTTCTTGCATCTGCCTCATTCAAATCAGGAATTCTTTTAAAATGGTCATCAAATGCTCTTAAGTGATGACTCATAGACACAAGAAATCTAGTCTCTTAATTTAAAGAGACTATTTCTCTCTTCCCTTCCCTTCCTTCCCCTCTCCTCCCCACCTCTCTTCCCTTCTCTCCTTTTTTCCTTCTCCCTTCCTTCTCTCCTCTTTTCTCTTTCCTAGTCTTCCCTTCCCCACCCTCCCCTTCCAATCCCTGCCCACCCTTCCTCTCTTCTCACCTCTGTCTGTCTCTCCTATTGGTGGGAAACACCCACCATTAGTGTCCAATAAAATACACCCAGATGCTGTCTTAGGAAATCAACTTTGGCATTTGGTGTAGCAAAAGATGGTTGAAGTTGTTTATTGTGGAGAAGGGGTCTCTGTCTCCGACCTGCATTATTAATCTGTACTTTTTTTTTTTTTAAAGGCAGTTCAGAGAGAACATTTTCCCTACTGAGTGTGCAACTCATATTCCCCAGGAATCATGGCTTTCCAATCCAGTTTTAAACTAATGATCCCCAGATGCACCCACTGCCAAGCAGAAGCCACTCTCAAATATGGACTTGTGTTCCCGAAAATACAGAAAAAAAAATGGTGTTTTGCAATCTTATTTTGCCTTGGAACAGAAAGAGTCTTTCGTCATGAATGTTCTATTGCTAGTTCACTGGACATCTCAAATGCTATTTGTGTGAGCCTCCCTGTCTTTAAGATTAAACTGGTTTAAAGGTGCTCTTCTCTTAGTTGTATCTCTGTTCTCTGTCCACAGTGTTTCACTTTAATAGACGTACTTGATGGATGAAATCTTTGACACTGGAAATAAGAGATGGAGGAGGATGGCTCCAAAATCACCATTTCCCACCCCCAGGATCTTCTAGTTGGCACCACACTTCCACAACCTCCTTAGCTTTATTTCTAGTCTTTATAAAATGATTGCTAACTACATTCTAGATTGTGTATTGGCCTGACAACACAGCCATACTGGAGGATATGGCTGAAAGATGTGTGGTAAGCGTCCTCTTTAGGACGGGAATTGAAGCAAAACCCTGGTAGAATTATTGAGGTGAGATGTGGTAAGTAAATGGATTGGACATGTGTCAGCAATCTTGGATGTGCAATTAGATGTCTAATGAGAAACAAAATGGAGATAATTGGATCAGGTGATAATTGGAAAAACAGAATATACTCCAAGATAACCAGAGGAACAAAATGGGGATAGTTGTATCACAGCCCAAAGAAAAAGACTTGGTTGAATTTTTATGTATGGTGTGTAAATTTCTAAAATTTCTAAACTCTAGTATTTTTTTTTTAAATTCTAGAAAAAGCATTCTGCTGCTTAGTTTCATTTCACACTTAAGTAGCTCTCTTCTGGGGCAGAGGATCTCCTGAGATGACCTCCTACCTGTGCTCTCTGTTAGAAGCAATGCTCTGGGACTCTTGTACACTCTCCACTATCAACGAGAACTTGACATATATATATCTTTATTGCAATACATCGCCCTCGATTCTGTTTATGTTAATTAAAACTATTGAGATACCAGATAAATAAAATGTGCATGTTTTCTTCATTCAGACCTCCATATTATAAACTATTTAAAGAAGCTTTAAGGTAAAAAAAAAAATAGCAAGAATTTCAGGTGGAAAAGTGAGGCAGTGGTGGGAGTGATGTGATTCTCAGAGAACCTCCAATCGCGTACCCATGCAGCTGGCTACTCCATCTGGATGCCGGGCTTTTCCTTCCAACTGATAGGGACCTACATACGCCACATTATTTCCTCTTAAACAAGCTACCTGTCTCATCAATATATGTTTGGTAGTTTTGTTTCAAAACTTGTTTTTATTAAATGCAGGGTTCTGTGAAATATCAAAAAGAATGCTGACTATATTTAGAAGTAAAGGAGACGTCTTAATGTGTTTTGGCTATGTCAGAGCATGTGTGCTTGATAGGGAAAAATTTTCACACCACTTCAATCCCAGACTTGACTCTTCAGGGAGCAATCTCAGATGGCCTCATTAGAGAGACGTTAAATTTGGGCTAGCCTCAAATGGTCTCGGGTTTGATTTCAGCTTGCCATCTCTAGAGATTGTAATCTGAATTAGATGAATCGCTTGGAATATTTTTCTTTATCACTTCTCTCCTTAAGGTGTGTACTAAAAGGGATGTGATGTTGTAACTAGATAGGAAGAATAAACAAGAAGAGACCTGCATTGCTAATAAAAATAGTACAACCCACAGCAACTAAAAAGCTGCTCTAAAACATTTCTTTATAATTTACCAAGAGGTTTAAACTTAGATTCTGTCAGGGTTGAAGAAAGGAGGAATTTCAAGAATGAGGGGGGGCTCTCCACTGAAAATAAATGTCCCTCATTAGGTCTTGCAAGGGTTCAGATCGAAGCTCAAGCTGGTCTGTAAACCTCGAGGGTCAGAGGTTCGAGGGGAGGGGAGTGACTGTCACGTCCAAGCCATATATAGCTCGTCATTATTGGTTTGTTTAAGAAATGTCAGGCATTTCCTCTTCCCAACCAAGGGAGTCCCAGCAACAAAACTTGTGTTCACACAATTTAGAATTTCAGCAAAATATCAATTTGCCTCTGAGTTTAAAATAATAATAAGGAAAGGTGTGGAATAATTTAAGTGAGGAAAAGAGGTCTCTTGAGGGGACTATTATCTTGTGCCATGTTAATGTTCTTAAGCCCAGGACACTTCACTGTAGTTGAACGTGTATTTATTGAGAAATATTGTTTTCTATCTCATATCTCTCTGCATGAAACTATTGTCTGAAAATAGATATTTAAATAGTGTCATTATTAAGATCGGGGTGGGGGGGTCAGCACGTTCTTAATGCAAATACTGATGGAACCTACTCCTAAAATATCAAGAAAATGCTGTATTATTTTTATCATGCTTTTCAGAAAGAAAACCTGAGAATGTTCAAACAAAATAAGCAATGTGTGGAACTAGTATCCAAATGCTTCCTCCTGGAGCTGTAGATTTGGATTGACTAGGGCACACCTGGACTTAGCCCCAAGGTTTGGGGTCCATTTCCAGGCCAAAACCTCAGTTTCCAGTTCAGGGCTCCCAGATTCCATTAAGAGTTCCCGTGAATCAGGCAGGGCTAATTCAGTCTTGAACAATCAATCACTCTCACTCCATTTTGTGAGTGGGAGTGATTGATGGCTCTCCTCTGGTCATGGCTGACCTAGACGTAGGAAGTGGACCTGAGCGCAATACCTCATGTGTGAGTGGCTTATTTGGAATCAGTCAACTGCAAGGAACTCTCTTGTGTCTTCCTTGGTCCTTCCCTAGATAGACACATAGGCTCGCGGCCTTTCTATGCAGCCTCCTGCTTGTTGCAAGCTACTGTTTCTCTCTCCTTCCTCTCACTCTCGGAAAACAGCTGCGTGTCTGCAGCCCACACTCATTTTCATAGCCCTCTATTAGCTCGACCCCGATTTCCCCCCACACGGTCAATTGTCCTTCTACCTGATCTTCAACTGTTAGAATCTGATCTGCTGATTCATGTGCTCCTCCTCTTCTCTCCTCCCAAACCTGGGCTTTTGCAGTGGTTGCCCTTCCTCTTGTTTTCTCATAGAATTGTTAGAAAAGAAAAAGAAAAGAAATGTAATTTGAACTCTTTTTACCTCTTTTTGACATTGTTCTTTTGAGCAATGGGGGGGTGGGGGGTGGTCGGGAGGAGGAGGAAAAAAACATCTCCATGGTTTTGTGAATTAGTGTGTTTTGTCTGCCATGTTTGCAGCTAGTTATCTTCCATTCTTGGGAATATTCGTCTTGCATTTCAGAGAACAATGTACCATTTTGTAGATGTTATCATTACGGCCTTTTCACCCAGAATTACCACGGGCCCGTTACAGTCACTACAAGGAAATGCTCTCCCACTCATTTCTCTGATGAGAAGCTGCCTCCCGTCCTTACACTTCCCATGGTCCACTAGCTGGACGGAGACATTGGCAGCGAGGGCTTCAAAGGGAGGCTAATAATGTGCATAGTTTTCAGGATTGTTATTTTCTACCAAAACTCACTGAAGTTGTGAAAACCCTTATGAAAAATGATTAGAGAAGTTGCAAAAATTCACAAAACTCAAAGCAGTGCTTTTCATCATTTTGGCAAAGTGAAAAAGGGAGGGCCTGCCCTTCTTTCTGTCTCATGGCAAATGGTGATTCTGAAGCACATCCTCCACATGTATTTACGAAATTTTTGACAGGTTCCTTTAAAGGGGAAAGCACAATTCCAATCTCTCAGAGAAAAATAGCTAGTGATTATCTCACAGGTTACAAAGAAAGGGCAATCATTATTGAGTATGTAGCATATATTCATTTATTTACTCAAAATAAGGATGTAAATGAATATATAGTCTTATAAGATATGATAATTTAAGAAGGAATATTATAACAGTATATAACATGTATACATATAATAGATATTATATATGTTAAGTAATATATATACATATAAAGAATATATACATACATATAAAGGATATATATATCTATATACACACACACACTTTCATAGATATAGATATATAAATTGAAAGAATTCAAAAGAGCAAACTATTTTGTAAAGAAAATAGCATGAGTACAGATTCTTTTTGAAACATAGTTGAATCTCTTAGAGGAGGGAAATGTTTTTCTTGAGAACTTATAGATTTTGGTAATTTTGTTTAAATAACAAGTACAATAAAAACATTCTACTTTTTTTGTAACTTTTTTTTTTCTTTTCTGGTCTCTGCCAGGAAGTGGGAAAGATAGTGAGTAACATAATAACATGTTAAACAAACAAACAAACAAGCACCCATGCACACGCACACACACACACACACACACACACGATTGAAGGGGTCCATTTCCATTTGGCTCTGTCAGTGTTTGCAGTAAGGGTTGGGCAGTTAGCCTGGTGGGCTCCCTGTACCGGGGGACAGAAACAGGCAGTGTGGCCTAAGGGACAGCAGGCTTTTGCCATGTGGCAGCATCATCTATTTGGCCTCCTGCGTTGGCTCAGAGCTGCAGGGACGAACTCTCCCCAGCTTTGTCCAAGTGCAGCGCATCTGAACCTCACCCGAGGAGACTTCCCTGAAGGGAGGGGCAGCTTAGGGGTCCTAGGGCAGAGCTGGCCCACCCTGAGCAGTCGTTCTAGTCCCTCGAGGGTCTCAGTGCTGCCACAGAAGCAGCGTTGTTTAAGCCATTGCTGAAGCACAAAAATATTCCTTCCCTGTCAGCCATGTCACCACCCTTAGGTCGAGAGCCAGGCTCACTTTCTGGCCATGAGAACAAGAGGACATGGAAGTGGGTGGGAAGGAAGCAAGGTTTATTTCTTCCATCATATCCTGAAGACTGTTTCTAGCTCCCTCTTAGATAGGGAAGGGCATTGCTGCTAATTTCTTTCTTTCTTTTTAATGAGGAATAAAGCCATTTTTTGAAATTAGAGTCATTAAACATACATGTGGCTTACAGTTCAGGAAATGTCATGGTTCCTAACCAAATAAGAACTAAGGAACTATCCAGTTATTTTTTTTTATTAGTCGTATCTGCACATCAGAATGTGTGTATTAATGTTATTTGATGAGATTATTGTCAGGCAAAGGATATGCTGGAGAGAGGGGATTTCTTTAAAGCTAGGGACAGGCAGATGCGTATCAATTGTGCATAAACATCTAAAAGCAGATAAGAAAATATTGGCCTTGCTTCAAGTGTGATGGAGGCAAAGATAGGCAAGAATTATTTGTCAGAAATGGAGTGGAAAAAGATCAGGGCCAGGTATGTAGAAGCTCCAGGGTCTGCAGTTGCGAACAAATGAACAGGAAAATTTTAGATGCAAGTTATTGAAGTGCTACTGTACTTTGTTAAGTAAACAACTAATGAAAATATATGAGAGTTGAAAAGGTAAAGATGTTGTCCATAATTACCTACAAATAAAGAGTAATTGAGCATATTTTGAGGCTTATTCACTTCATAACTGTGAAGCAAGATGGATTTTAAAACAAACTCTCATTTCTGCACTAGTGGTCTTAAATCCGGATGCTGGTATTCTTTTCCAGCCCAGGGCATGCGAATAGCTTTTCTGCATAGAATTCAGATTGTCCAAGAAACAAGTGGTCCTTAAATTTTGGCATGACCCTTCTGTATTGGGTAAAAGATATCACGTTTACAAAACATGATCACAATGTCTTCTGATGATATATTCAATAATTAGGTCGATGACCCTTATGTTTCTTAGACCACAATATATTAGATTTTATATATATATATGTTTACCATATATATATATATATTCATTTATATATATGATAGACAAAAAAATCATTTAAAAATATTGAAAACAAGGGTGCCCGTGTAGCTCAGTCTGTTAAGCAGTCGTCTCTTGGTTTCACCTTAAGTCATGATATCAGGGTCGTGGGATTGGCTCTGTATCTGGCTCTGTGCTTAGCAGGAAGTCTGTTTCAGGTATTCTCTCTCTCTCTCCCTCCCTCTTCTCCCCCTGCTCATGCTCACTCTCTCTCTCTAAAATGAATAAATACATCTTTAGAAATAAATAAAAATATTGAAAGCAGTTTCAGCTTCCTAAAAGGTGGAGATTTTAGTTCGGTTTGGGGGCAGAATTATTTGGTTCTGAGAAAAGCACTTGAGTGGGTTCTTCAGTTCCAGAACTATAAAGAAAGCACGGATGTACTATTCTTGAGAAAAACTTTGAAGTGATCACTGAACTGAATGCAGTGGTTCAACTGGAGAAGCTAACTGTTCTATTTGATCATGAAAATTGGGTAGAGGTTTGACAGACTACTGGAGGCTTTGTAACTTTAAGGAAAATGTGCCTGTACTCTGTATGGATTTAGATTTTCCTGAGTCTATATGGTATTGCTTGATTTTGTTGCATTCTTGCTCAAAACCTGAGGGTTTGAAGTTTACCACAAACTGAAAGAAGGGTTTGGGGGAGAAAGATCTGGGATCAGAATCGTCCAGCTTGGCACTGGCTGGGCTATGGGTGCTCTGCATGTGGAGTTCAAGACTGATGAACTTAGATATCTAGTCTAAGTTTAAATATATTTCTGGGGCTGGCTATGTAACCTTACCACTCTGCATCAAGTAAGTGAATTGTCACACTTCCAATTATTTTTGAAAAAGGTCTACCTCAGGATAGGAAATAAGGACTTGAGAGGCAGACCTCAAACTGAAGTTATGAGGCACTTTTCCTCTTTCTGGAGTCTCATAGGGTTGGGGCTTGATCAATGGGAAGAGCAAGCCAATTTCCACTGGCCTAGAAAATAGGACTACCCTAAGGTTCCCTGTGTTGCACTTCCTTCCGCTAGTTTTGGGCATTTAGAGAAGTCCACCTTGTTAAAGACAATGACTTCCAGACTTGGAACTGACTAAGGGGAGAATAGGAAGTCATTCCTTAAACCGGGACAGGTAGCACAACTCAGCATCTCCCAAGAGAGAGTTATCTCTGGAAGATTTAGCAGAAGCATCAGGAAGAGGGTGCAGAAGTATAGGAGATGTGCCACATCATTAATTTATTCCTGGTGTTCATTTGCCAGTCCCAGGATTGCCTATTTTGTTTTAACCCCAATTGTGGTATCCTGCAATTCAAGTCTGGAACTAACCATGTAGAGTTAGAGTCAAACCCACCAGTTAAGGGTTCATCCCCCACAAGACTTAACCCACTGAAAATGTCAGCACAAGTTTAGGGTTTCCCCATGCCAGCCATACTTCTAATCAACTGGCTATGAGTTCAGGGGTTCCCATGACACCCTCAAGTTGGATAATTCACTGGAATAATTCATGGAACTCCACAAGGTGTTATACTTATGATATTATTTTTATTATAAAGGATGCAATTCACGAATAGCCAAATGAAGAGACACATAGGATGAGATCTGGGAGTGTCCTGATCTTAGAACTTCCACGCTTTCTCCCTGATAATCTAGGCATACCATCCTCCTGGCACATCAGTGTGTTCACCAATCAGGAAACTCCACTGCATGTCAACATCCAAAGTTTTTATTGGTGTTTGATTACATAGGGCAAGATTGATTAAATCGATGGTCAAATGATTGAATTCAATCTCCGGCTCCTCTCTTCTCTCCAAAGTTTGGGCTCGTTCAAAATCCCAGCCCCGTCATTAGTGATTGGTCTTTCTGGTGAGCAAACCCTGATCGGAAGCTACCTCTGGATCCACTATAACTCCTCTTGCTGGGATAAACTCAGATGTGAACTTGATTCAAAGCTCATGAGTAATAGACATTTCTATCACTCAGGACATTTCAAGAGTTCTAGAAGTTCCATGGCAGGAACCCATAACAAAAACCAAATCCTTTATTATATAGCGCCCTCTTTTAGATGTGGGTAGAGATGCTTGGTGGAGCTGTCTGCCACTACTCAAAGAGAGTGGAAGCCAGTGCCATGGAATTTGGACAGATATCTGATCATGTTTGTCATCACTCTGTGGGGAGACGTAGGCAAACTGGATAATACTTTGGAAATGGAAGTCGTTTGTTTTTCAAGGCACATCCTTCTTGGTTGGAACACTGGCATTATAAGAGGAGGCTTCTTAAATCAAATATAGTCTCTGAATATGGGTATGAAGCCAAGTGTGTTAGTCATGCAAATCTGGTAAGCAAACTGGGGACTTTACTATTATTTATACTTCTAGTCATCTTCCTGAGTGTATTCTGATTTCCAGGGAGAGCTCACTTACAGTCCTCAAGTTTGTATCGCTCATGCATTGCACGCTTGTTAAGTTCTATGCTGTGAAAAGGTAGGTACCTGTGTAGGAAAAGTCACAAGTCAGGAGAGCTGCAGATAATGTTTTTAAAAAGAGGATGTAAAGTTCAAAGAATTGCAGGAGTGCTGCTATTAAATTTATTTGAAAAGCTACAATTTGAAAAATTCTCAAGTAAGACATCCATTTTATATGTGTATTAACCCCTAAAACATGCTTCATAAAAATCAACAAATTTCTTGTACTGCAAAACCTTCCTGGCGTTGCCCAGATACGCATTGACTGCATGAGAGGATCATTCTGACTATAGCAGAAAATGGCTATGCTCATTAGAACTATAGGGAAAGCAGACTGGTGCTCAAGGAAAACCACATGCAGTGTCACACGTTAGGGAACCATTGGATGCGCTGTTTGCTTAGTCTTTTTTTGGCTGATGAATGATGTTCCACTTTGAAGAAACAAAGCATACAGTACAGATGCCATCCCAGAGCACAGGAAACCAGCAGAAAGTAGTTAAGTGATTTTCTAAGTTTACTCAGAAAGCCAGTAGCAGAATTGGGTCAAAAGTCCCAGGTTTTATTAGTACTACTGAAGCAAGAGCACCTAGAAAAAAAAAGTCTGAAGGGTTAAGGACAAGGTCTTAAACTGATCATTTTTATTCTTTTGTTTACTATTAGTCATTCTACCCTTTCTTGAGTGTCTTTGTAGATCACCAATAGATTGATTAATGCCTAGGTATTTTTACGCTTTTTAGAACTAGTTCATAATCTCTATTCTTGTATTTAAATTCAGTTTACAAAAAAAAAAGAAAGAAAGAAAGAAAGAAAAGAAAGAAAAAAGAGAAGAGAAGAGAAGAGAAGAGAAGAGAAGAGAAGAAAAGAAAAGAAAAGAAAAGAAAAGAAAAGAAAAGAAAAGAAAAGAAAAGAAAAGAAAAAAACCCTTTCGGATACTCCAAGATTGAAGGAGGAGGAGATTTTTTGAGTTCCCTGCCTCATGCCCATTGATTTTGTGGTGGAAGTGATTAGATAACCTAGCTATGGTTCTGTTGTACCTTCTGATCACTGGGTCTACTCTATTAGGATTTTTTTTTCTTTTTTCTTAACTTTCCTAAATAGTTACAAATAATTATTTCTAGGATAAATTCAAAAGAATTTTGAAAAAAACAGAGGAAAAAATTTATCAAGTACCTTTGCTTATTTTTCTCATTTCCTTATAAGAAATAGAATTAAATTTCATTTTATAAAGGGTTTTGTTAGGTTTGAATATTTTTTCATCTAAAACACATTAAGTTCTTTAGATACTTAAGAGTGTATAATTACAAATGTATATCATTAAAGCAAGGCTATATTAATTAATACAAAGCTGCCCCAGGGTCTAGTAGCTTGTGGAGTCCCCGGGAAAACTACTTAGAGACTTTTCTCCTTTGTCTAAACATGTTGATTTCTTTCTTCAATTTTAATTTTGTAACTTAACACAAAGTACATTCTGGAAATGTGCACAATTAGTTTAGACAATGTAAGTCAGGTTACTAAATAATAAATAATAATAGTAAAAAATAATCACAATAGCTGTGGTTCTATCATTAAGGCGTATTTTTTCTAGTAGTATGTATTATCCAATATATAGTTAGTTTAAACCCAACGAGTAGAATAGTGATTTTCATTAAGTGTTGTTTTCTTAAATAAATCCACTACTTCAAATTCAAGACAAAATACTTGTATAAAGATATAAAAGCTGAATTGAGTTTTCTCTTAGATTCTCTGTAGTCAAAGGAGGGAAAGACAAGTCTACATCTGTGAGTTGTGTCACAATACAGATTTCTCCAAAGCATTCAGCTTAATCATTTTCAAGCATCTTTGGCTGTCATATTAGAGTTAATGTTATAGTAACAGCTACTATATACTACCATAAACTAACACCAGCGTCTCCCATTAGAACCCTAATCCACGAAAGAGTAACTGACACATTAAATGATTTTTATGCCATTAACTAACCTGGACTAACCAATGATTTCCTAGTGGAAGTTTTAGGGAGCCTACTTGAATGATTGAATAAGCATAATTTGCAGTGAGCATACTGACATAAGATAAATGGAAGCTTTTAGAGGTTTCTGAACGTCACCACTATTGACATTTTGGGCTGGATAATTCTTCGTTGTGGCAGACTGGCCTGCCCATCGTAGACACTGTAGGATGTTCAGCTGCATCCCTGAGCCTCTACTTACTAGAGACCAGTAGCATCCTCCAGACTCACCAAAAGTGCCTCCAGCATTGCCAAATGTTTTCTGGGGTACTCAATCATCCTGATTGAGAACCACTGGTTTAGAAGATGCTTGGAAATAGGTTTCATTCCACGTTAAATATTTTACTGCTCCTGTATATAGGGTTTACTTTATTAATTGACTCAGTAAACATACTTCTTCCTAATACATGTGAAGCCCACTTAGCCCAGACTCTGAGTGATTTATCTCAAATTTCAAATTGATATAGTCTAAGTTAATTAATTTTATTGTGTAAACCTAATAAACATTGCATTAACCAGAGGTTCAGATAAGTTTACAATGTTTTTAGGCTGCTATCACCCAGCTCTTATTAGTAACTCTTAGTCTAAACAAAGCCTTGCAAACTGTTATAATTTGTACAACAAAGAAATTTGAGGCAAAATGTTAATTCTGTTGTGGTTCGGCATGTTACCCACTGGTCGGTCATGTCTATTATCAGATAGGGTAATTGGCTAGCTTGTGTAGCTGTAATTTTTCCAACAAAAACTAAAACAGTTCTTGTTGAGGGAATATCTTTAATAAGAGTGTTCTGGGAGTTCAATGAAATATGTGTCATTTCTTCTGAAATCAGCCAAGTGGTTGGAAGAAATCGTGAGAATGTGAATGAAACGGGGAAAGACTTGGGAAGAGCATGGGGACTGGTCATGTGAGCCACAGAAATTGTTCCTTTTCTCAGCTCCCCTTCTCTTCTGATGTCCAAAACAAGAGCCTGAGCTCATCTCTCTATTTCCCAGCTGTAATGATTTCATCCTGTTCTCTGAGTATCTTCACTGGCCCTCTGTCTTTCAAGTAACTCTATACTTTTGTCTTTACTCTAAATGCCAATATAGGCTACTTGCCAAAAGATCCTCAGACGCTTGTACTATTCTTTATAACCTCCTTACTGAGCCCCCTTTCTAACTTCCCTCTTATTGACCTTAACATTTTCAACATTCAAATTTCAAAAGCAAGGAACTACTTGCTTATTTACCAGATGGTCTTTTTGACTTTACAATAATAACTAAAAAGATTGGAAAGCACTCGTTTCTCAGCTCGTCTTTCAGAAGTCATGGTGCAATAGGACTGGAATAGGCCCTGGGGATCATCTGCTACAACTTTCCACCAGATGGGAGGTTTAAGCAGGAGGCTCAAAGTCAAACAGACCTGAAATCAATTTCTACCTCCATTTTACATTATAGGAGTGACATTGAACAGGTTCTTAAGTTCATTGGGTCTCAACAGAACTATTTTAAATGAGAAGAGGAGATCCTACGTTGTATGAACATATGAGATAATGTATTAAATTTTCTGACACATAGAACATAATTAATCAACATTTATTTCCTTCTCATTATTCCCATTAGAGTAAATCCTACAACAAATGTCTGTAAT
This sequence comes from Ursus americanus, assembly GCF_024610735.1. Taxonomy (NCBI): domain Eukaryota; kingdom Metazoa; phylum Chordata; class Mammalia; order Carnivora; family Ursidae; genus Ursus; species Ursus americanus. The sequence goes on along the minus strand of NC_142127.1, from coordinate 27,369,583 downwards.
TGGTATTCCTTACCCCAATTTTATTTTAGTTAAATATTTTTGATTAGGTAATATCTGCACTGGTTAAAAATTCAAACACTATAAAACATATTCAGTGAGTTCTGTGAACAACTGCCATTATCATGTTTTTGTGTGTGGAACCAATGGAAGATAGTGTATGTACATGCAAAGGTACTCACATGCACATAGTCTTGTTTGATAGTGTATGTACATGCAAAGGTACTCACATGCACATAGTCTTGTAATATACTGTGTATATTCCCCTGCATCTGGAACTTAACATGAAATCTATTTAAATATTCCAGGGTTCTTGTATTATGACCATGCTTACTTTTCTAAGCAACAAATACCCTCAGTTTCTCCAATATATATCTACCTACGCATGCATGTGTATCTATGCTTCTCTCTCTATCATCTCTCTATCTATTCATATTTCTCACTGCCTTGATCACTGTCTTTAGGCATTTGTTTCTTTGTCGGTGACTTTCTTAATCTTAGTATCCCAAACTGAGTACTACATTCAAAAATACAGACCACTATGGCTCTCTTATTTATTTATTTAGTTGTTTATTTATTTATTTATTTACTTATGACTTATTTATTTGAGATAGAGAGAGAGCATGAGCTGAGGGAGGGAAAGAGGGAAAGGGGAAATAGACTCCCGATTTAGTGGGGGGCCTATGTGGACTCAATCTCATGACCCTGGGATCATGACACTGAGATATTGACCTGAACCAAAACCAAGAGTGAGATGCTTAACTGACTGAGCCACCCAGGTGCCCAATGGATCTCTCATTTAAATTCCCTGTGTTTCTTATATAAGAATATAGCTATTTAATACAATATTCTATTTAGATAGTGTCTATACAAATCTGACTTTTAAAAAACACTATTTTATTCATAAAACATCTTATAGTGAATGGTACTAAAATTATTGAAACAATATTTGGCATAGAATCACTCTTGAATCCAGGTGGAAGTTTCTCTGATAAATATAAGATCAAATCTTTAGTTCATTATAAACAGATTTGAATATGTTATCACACAAAGACTCATTTTTATCTGAATAGTAATAATAGCATTAATGGAAAAGATGAACAATAATCCAGCTGACAGCAGTATGTCTACACTCTTAAGCTAGAGTATGGCAGTCAATTGAAATACCTAGTGATTTCATAGTTCAGGTAAAGCTGAGATTCTAGATTTAAAAAGGGGCCCTTTTAAAAATTACATGTTCCCTATGATACATTAATAAGATTCTCCTTTGTAGAGGTGACAATGATTATGAAAATTTTCCTTTGACTTTGGGGGCAAAACAACTTTTTGGCAATGTGTTTCTTTTAAATTAATTGACTTCCTGTCTTAAATTATCTACAATGGTACAGACTAAGTCTTGCATGTTGCTTCAACCAAACTTGCCTATTTTTAAATTAATTCTTATTTAACTCAGGTGGTAAAAACAGAAAGCTTCCCAAAATAAAGTGGAGAATGTCCCATTTCTCGTCTTTAATCTAAAGCAAAGGTTTACAAACTGCAGCATAAGGTCCATTAAAGGAAACGTCTGAGGATTTCGTGAAATACCACAACTGTATGTGAGGACTTCATTTTTTCTGAAGTGGGGGAGGGTACCCAAAGCTTTCAACAATCCTCAAAGGAGGAACCGTGAAAAAAACAAATGCTATCAAGAATCTTCCCTAGAGAAGAAAGCTAAACAAAGAGATTGGTTCAAAGTTCTATCCATATTTCTGGGAGAGATTAGAAAGTAGATTTCTTAAGAATGCAAACAGATTTCTTCAAAATGCTGTGGAGAATAACTGTTTTCTCCTTAGATAGGGACTGTGATGGTTAGTTTTATGTGTCAACTTGAAAAAAATATATATATATAGTACTATAGCCTTCTCCTTTTTTCTCTGAAAAATCCTGACTGATATTAATATAGGGGCCAACATTACAAATACAAGTAGGAAGAGAAGGGATCAATACATTTGGTGAGAAATTTCTTTCTGAATTCTAGCAGTGCTAGGGTCTTAAAAAAAATAACATAAAATAGAGGGAATGGCCTAGTGCAGAACTGAGAAATATCTCCTGAACAGGTATTCAGAAATAGTTTGGAGGGCCTTGCTTGACTAAAAACAAACACCACCCCCCCCCACTAGCTATTGAGAAGACATCTGAGGATCCCAGCTGAGAAAATGATGGAAACTGGAAAGCACTATGTAGTAAGGATAACAATGAAAGATGGCTTCAGGCTGCCAGAGTCTGGAGGATTCCTACAACAGCTCTTCTGTCTATGCAAGATCCAGGGCTTTGCTCACCATTGTTCTTTAAGCATCATGGGACATTGCAATGTTCCTTGCAGTGCAATGAATACTGTATGTCTAATAGAATTTAATATATTAATATCTCAATTTTTGCATAGTTCTTAAATATTATATCAGGGTGGTTGACAAGTCTAGAAGGGCATTTTCACTTTTTATTTGTGCAACAGGAAGTTGCTAATCAAGTTAAATTTGTACAAGATAAAGAGAGGTGTTTAAAGATGTGTTCTGAACTATAAAAGAAAAGAACTTACCATGTGATATATGCAGTTACTACATATTCCTGGTACCAGGCTCATAAGGGACGCTCCAGACAAGTGATATAGGCCTGAGTGGCCACAAAGCACATCTTAGAAAATTTCAATATATTTGCACTGCAGTTGTAATTCTTTTTCTCCAAATCCCCTTCATTCTGTAAATTGTTTCCTAATCAACAGCATCTTGGCAGTCCTGTCAGGAAGTACAGTTGGGAAGATGCAAAAAAACCCAGCCATGACCATATCTTAATATTAAGCATAAGCCAAAAGTGAAACCTAATGGATTAAGTGAAGCAGTCTTGCTAAATGTGCTAAATGTTTGTCATATGATTTGATATTATCCTTTAATTTTTATAAACTTCAAATTTGCTCCTTACGTCAAGAAGAGGAAGGTGTATAAAGAGGTCACTACAGGGGAAAGGATTTTTTGTGTTTTTTTTTAAAGCTGTCATTGGTGAGTTTTTCTTTATTCACCATGGGAGGGCTTTAATAACTGCACTGCTTTGTTGATTGCATGGCCATGTTTGCATTGGTCTTTCTTCCGAATACCTAGGCAGGGCTCTTTCATCTTGCTCACACATCTCTTAACTTTGGATCAATGCCACATTCCCCACCTTCATGAATGATTAACTCATGCAGCCTGTTGCTAATAATGTGTGCACTTGATGGCAGATGATATTTATTTTGGACAGGGTGAAAGCAGACCTTGGATGTTTGATCAGGGCATAGTGGTACAAAGCATGTGTGGGCATACTTTCTGGGGAGAGGACTGTGGTCCATCTCCTCAGGTTGCCCCTCATCTTCCTTTTGCACTGTCACGGGAAGGGGGTCTCCAGTTCACTTTATCATGCACAGGTTACCTCCAACTCAGCCTTGTCATTGTGATTCGTCACACTTACACTCTGTCTTTTTATGTGCTGTATCTCCTTGAAGTCTCCACACCGCAGGCTGTTGCCCCAGGGTATACGCCTACAACAAAGATTGCAAACATAGTTTAAAAGGAAACACTGTAAAAGAGAAAAACAACAGTCGCAGTTGCTACTAGAGGCCAGTTCCCACAAACCTGGCAGGTTTTCTAACTTCAACCATAGCTGAGTTACAAGGGCAGCTATTAGCTCAGCAGCTCTGATGTATGATTATGTGTAGTTGCACTATGGCGTTATCTTTCTTCTTCTTCTTCTTTTTTTTTTTGCACGGCCCTCCTACCTAACCTCCTTCAACTAAGAGGTAGGAAGAACATAGCTTCTTTGTCTTCCCTTAGCTGACTTGTGAAATCTGTGAGGAGCAGATGGAGCAGACCACCCCACTGCCAGAAGAAGCAATGATTCTGCCATCGGCCATGTTGCGGGGCCACATTACCCATCTGGCACATTCCCATAGTTCAGCTGTCGGTAACTCCGTTCTAATCATGTCTGACCATTCCCAAGCTGCAGGATTCTTGAGCGTGTGCCCTGCAACTGCACGAATCTCACCTTGGGAACATGTCAGAAATTGGCATCCCGGTAGCCCAGCTCCGGAGACTCAGTCGGTGAGTCTGATGGGGGCTGTGGGAGTCTGCAGTCGACGGGCATTGCAGCTGATGCTGATGCAGGGCCAGGCTTGGCAGGGCCCGGCTTACATTATGGCATTTTTCAGTGTGTGAAACTCTGGTTACAGGTACTGGAACACCAAACGACAGCCTCACTTGGACAGCAGGAGCAGGAGGAAGGGAGAGTATCGTGTATGGAGTACTGAAAATGTGCTAAGGAACGTGCTATGTGCTTTAGTTTTGTAACCACATTTACTTCTCACAAAATGCTTAAAAGAAGATTTATCGCTCCATTTTAATGATGGGAAATTTTTTTCTGCTATTATTTTCTCTACTTAAATTAGAGGTGAGATGAGTTTGTAAGGGCTTTCTCCTGATCTATCTTGTCGTGCCTATTTCGCTACAAAATTTAAACAATACGTTGGCATGACATCCTCAGTCATCATCGTGTGTGTGTGTGTGTGTGTGTGTGTGTGTGTGTGTGTGTGTGCTATTTTTTGGAGAAGACAGTTCATTCCGTGTGTATTATTACTCTCCTATCAGTGACATAACAAATCACACGAATTTAGTTGCTTAAAACCACACAGATTTATTTTCTCACGGTTCTGTAGGTCAAAAGTCTGGATAGGCTTGACTGATTCCTCTGCTTTGGATCTCACAAGGCTGAAGATGAGGTATCAGCTGGCCTGGGCTTTTGTCTGGAGGCCCTTGAGATGGGGGCGTGGAGATGTGCTTATTAGCAGAGCTCAGTTCGTCATGGTTAGAAGCTCAGTCCCAAAGGCCGCTTGCATTCCTTGTTATGCTGTCTTCTCCATTTCAAGCCACCAAGGCACATTCATGCTTTGAATCTCTGACTTTCTGTTCTGCTACATCTCTTTTGCCTCCGGCCAAAGAAAGTTCTCTGCATTTTAGGGCTCACGTGATTAGGTTGGGCCCACACAGGATAATTACCCTATCTTAAAGTCAGCAGATCAGTAACCTCAATTACATATGCAAAATTCTTTTTGCCACATAATATAACTTAACCAGTGTTATGATCCAGAGAGTAGAGATCACGAGGATGAAACTTCTGCCTATAATAACATAGAATAAAACTTTTTTATATCAAGACTCCCTTCCACTGATAACTTCAGGATATCCTATCTAAGTTTGTAAAGAGTAAGTACAATGGCTTTTTTCTGGTATCTGGCTCATATTAGGTGTTTTAATAAATGTATTTTTTTCCTAATTGAACAAATAGTATATATTAGGAAGGAAGAGTGGATCCAAGAATAACTAGAGCTCTTTCATATCCAGTTGTCTCATCACAATGCTTAAAGGATACTTCTTATGCTCTTTAAATGTATTTTTGAAGAGAGTAAAGCAGATAAAGACCTGTTTTCCTAAGACACTCCCCCCCCCCCCCGGCTTCCTTGAACATTCCCCCTTCTCTTTCTTTAAAACTTTAAGTATAGTAGACTTGCTACATTTCAGCTAGGGCTGGGCTGTGGTGTCTGTATAGAACCTTGTTTTCTTCCACTAGAGGAGTGAAGATCCTTTGGAAGGCAATGCAAGGCTGGCCTCAGAGAATGGGTGGTAGACAGATCTGACCCTGTGATTAGCTCTGGGAGTTCATGAGGCTAAAGAAGTTTCAGACTGAGAAAGAGATGGTAGCAAAGTACCACTGAGAGCCTGGGGTGGGGCTGGGGGTGGGGGGAGGAGAGAATGGAAGCATGGGTTACCTGGTCTTGGTGGTATGACAGGTATCCAGGAGAAGAGGTGAGAGAAGGCTGCCCTGTTCTGTCTAGGTTCAGCCTCACTTATGCTGACACACGGCTCATCATTTTGAGGTTACAAACCTAGGGGAAACTTTGAAAGCATCCAAAACGTCCAAAAAGGAAATTTCAAATGATCTTTTCGAATCAATTAGTATCAGAAAATTGACAAAGGGATGATGGCAGCAGGAACATATTTCTTAATCTTCCTTTTGTTTTTGCTCCCCTGACCCTGAGTGCACACACTCTGCAGGGATAAACTTGTTCGTCTGCACTTGGTTCCTCAACCCACCCAGAAGGGCTCGAGCTCAGCCTGATAAAAATCTACGTGTCTGCCTTCTGGCTGACATGGGTCTCTTCTGCCTATGGCTGGGCATAGGAAAACTTCATGTTCAAATGAATCACAGCTATTTTCATATTTGAGTGGCTAGTGCAATCACATCCTGAATTAGCTATTTAGAACCATATCTCCACATATTATCAAATGTTCAATGGTCTGGGGACAGTGCTTTGGATTTTATATCCAACTTAGTTTTCATTTGTCAGAATAAATTGAGCTTAAAACTCAATGATGAGACTTTAAGCAACTATTTAGGCAATGGTCTCTCATTTTACTGTTTTAGGTAGTAAGTTCTTAAGTTCAAGGTCCATGAGGAGTTACATCGCCTTGTTCAGCAACCAACAAAGATGAGGGCAAAGGTAGATGCTAATAAAAGTATATAATTATTATGAATATTGGGATACCTGTAAACAGAAGGGTTACATAAAAATTTCTCTCATCCACGATCTTTGCAAACATGCAGGCAAATAATGATAATTTTGTGTCATCTAGTCGTATGAGCATATATAGAACCATGTATTTTCCCTTATATTTTATTTTTGAAATAGATGAAAAAGTAAAATCCTTCTCAACTGGGGTCGTCGTGGCAGGGAAATGTTTTTAATATATTGTTTTATTTTAAGCATTTCATTTTTTCCCAACCAGCAATACAAATCTACTCCGTTTTCATTTCTTTAGTGGGGAAAGTCTTATTAGAAAAAAAAAAATGGATAATGGCAGAACTAAGGAAAGCAATTAGCTTTGTATAAAACACAATGTACCATAGTAGTGTATGCAAACTCTAAATAAGGCTTTTTAGTTCAGAGCAACCCAAACACTTATGCCAACCTAAAAATAACTTTCTTCTCATTACTTTGAGCCCACAATCAGCAACACCTAGAAGGACAAGAAAAAACAACCCATAAATGGTTTCATAGATGTCCTGCAGTGAGGTTGAATTGTATGTTTTTAATTATACGCATTAATGTCTCCTAGAAAAAAGTGCCCAATAACAATGCTTTCTCAAAGGTAGTAATACTCCCAAATAAGCTCCAAAATAATCATTTAACTGTGTATTATATGGGAGGACTTTGAAGCAGTGGAACCTTTTCTAATTATCTGGCAAATACTTTTAAAGTACATACAAACTTTGCTCCTGAATTTTGTTCTTTAGAGGGGTATAGCTATAGCTTCCCCCCACACAATGCACAGCCCGGTGAATGGGGGATATTCCTGCGGCACGTGTGATGCTTAAATAAACACATGGACTAAGGATGATTCTCACACACTGGAGAATGGGCAGGGCCAACCTGCGATTCAAGTGCCACCGGTAGAGTCTATGTAACACTCTAAGTATCTTTCAGACACGGTCCCACCCTCTGCCTTCCAGAACATATACCATCCAGATTTCATTTCTTTGGAATAATTTATTTTCCTGTCCCTAAATCTAGTACCAGTTCAGAACAATCCTTTAAACTTGGTTGCTCATCAGTCTTTTAATGGATTATTTTCCTACATTATTTGCAACTGCAAGTTAATTTATGTGCCCTGCTGTGGGTCATACGGTAGAGGGAAGTGCCTGAGTGGGGAAATTAAGAGCATGAGTAACTGGCAGGCCTGGATGGTTAATACCACTGGTTAATTCTGGCAAACTGAAAGCTGTACCAGCACTGAGTACCTGAGGGACAGGAGAGGGGTAGCCAGAGAGGAAAAGAGGATATCAAAGAAGGAGAAGAAAATACTTCAAGTGCTTTCAAATTTCACCTAATCATGGCTCCTCCTAGATTGTTAAGAATCATGACCCCACTTCCTGATGAACAGTAGAAAAAATTTAATTATGCTGCATTATGATTTAAAGTACCATTACTTTGACTTGGTAAGGAGAGATTTGATGTAAGAAAAAAAAAGTTTTCATTACTTTTTCAAACATAGTGCTGCTCGTTCCGCATACTCACGGACAAAGGAGCAAAGCCAGCTTTTCTGAATGTATATAATAGGATACTCTTGATTGAGGGCTTTATTTGGTTATTTTATTTATCAGGTCTAAAAATGGCTCCATCCAAATGTAGGAAATCTACAAATTTCATTATTTCTCTATAACTGGACTAAATTTTCTAAAGGTCCCCAATTTCAGTGATGGAAATGAAAACTTTACATTTACTCATTCAATGAATGCTATTTTCTTTTAATTTAGAAGGGTTCCATCATGGGAAAGTTGGTCTGTTTAGACTCGGATTCCTTACTCTCATGCTCATTTTTAAGAGAGGAGCACACATAGGTGCTGAAAAAAACCTGACCAAATATGACAGTGGCCTGCTTGTGGGTGATCAGGCAAGACTGTGAAAGTAAAGACTTTGAAATGGGCAAAAATATTGAGTATCTGTCCCATCTAACACACCCTCTCGGTTACATGATTCTGTAACACTCCTCTACCCATCCACCCACCCATTGCTTTTGCATTTTTTGACAGGTATGAAAATTGTAGAGAAGTTATAGCAATGTGAATGGTTCTTCTCCATAGACTTGTAAATGAATTTTGTCTGGTAGAATGCAATTGATTATTGCCCTGATATTAAAGAGTTTGGCATTTATTATAAATTTATTTCAGCGTATCTGATTACATTAGTAAGTGTGTGCTCTTTGAATTCTTCTTTTAAACACGTGCAACATGTTCCTCACTCCCTCATTAATTAAAGAAAACGTTTGACACATGTGCATTTTATGTTTGTATAAGGACAATGATTTTAATGCTAACAAGTCATTCTCTGATGGCTTCCACCTACCTCTGCTTTAGATGCGACTGCATTTCCCTGGCCTCTTGTTGCATTTGCTGCTTAAATGTTCACTGATGCAGTAACTAGGGTTCTGTTTTCTTAGCATGACTGGAAAGCTGGGATCTCTACCTTGATACTTTCACCCTTACTCTCACTGGTAATGAGTCTTCTAGCTAATCCCTGGCATTAGCCTGTTAATTAAACCCTCGCTATGAAGATCTCACGGAATACTGGTGAATCTCAATATTACCTCCCATGCCCCTACTAGAGATGCCCAAGAATTGCGCAGTGTCTATATCCAAGAAGGAAGGAGAATCAGGATGTAATTTCTCATAACTCATTTTATGGTCACTCTTCTTCTTTGCACCTGTACACATTTAAGGATGCCCTCCCAGATTTCATGTCAGAGTTCTGAATGGATTCGGTGAGAGGACACTCTTTCTACCTTTTCCTAGAATGGTCCATTTTCCTTTTTTTGCTTGTTATGTGTTTTTTTTTTTTTTAATTGGGGCCAATTTCTGAAGGTCTCTAGTTGCATTACCACCTGATTCTTTACTACTCCAAACCTTTCTCCCCATAGGGCACATTTCCCTCTCCTCACCCTGGGATCTTACTGTACTGTAACTCCCCTCCCAGTTAGGCAGAACTTTCCTTTCTGAGTTTCTCAATATCTACATTTAGGACCCCATGCTTTTAATAGGTAAAAGGTCATTTTGGAATTTAGATGCTTTCCCCTCTCCTGATAAATACTGGCTTTTACAATCATTATTTAACTATATACTCAAAAACAGCCGGATTTGAAACTCAAAGTTGAAAAAACAATGTCTTTATCCAAGGCTGTACTGATCTATTCCAACCCTGGATAAAATAAGTGCTTTGAAATAATCCAGGTTACTTTTATTATTGAATTATAGCTGACATACAATGTTATATTAGTTTTAGGTGTACAACATAGTGATTCAGCAATTCTATACATTACTTAATATTCACCATGATGAGTGTAGTCACCATCTATTACCATACATTAATACAACATTATTAACTATATTCCCTACGTTGTACTTTTCATTTTTGTGACTTATTTATTTTACAGACTGGAAGTCTGTATTTCTTAATCCCCTTTATCTGTTTTACCCATCCCTCCCACCCATCTCCCTTCTGGCAACCATCAATTTGTTCTCTGTATTTAAGAGTCTTTTTTGTTTGTTTGTTTATTTGTTCATTTGTGTTTTGTTTGCTTGTTAGATTCTACATATGAGTGAAATCGTATGGTGTTTATCTTTCTCCATCTATTTCATTTAGCATAATATCCTCTAGGTCCATCCATGTTGTCACAAATAGCAAGATCTCATTCTTTTTTATGGCTGAGTAATATTCCATCACACACACACACACACACACACACACACACACACACACCATTGTCTTTATCCACTCATCTATTGAGGAACACTTGGCTTGCGTCCATATCTTGATTATAGTAAATAATGCTGCAATAAACATAAGTATGCATATATCTTTTCAAATTAGTGGGTTTTTTTTTTTCTTTTTTTGATGGTTTCCTTTGCTGCACAAAAGCTTTTTATTTGGGGGTAGTCTCAATAGTTTATTTTTGCTTTTGTTAACCTTGCCTTGGGAGACATGTCCATAAATATGTTGTTAAGGTTGACATCCAAGGGATTTCTGCCTATGTTTTCTTTTAGGAGTGTTATGGTTTCAAATCTCATATTTAGGTCTTTAATCCATTTTGAGTTTATTTTTGTGTATGGTATAAGAAAGTGGTCCAGTTTCATTCTTTTCCATGTAGCTCTCCAGTTTTCCCAACACCATTTGTTGAAGAGACGTTTTTGAACTAGCGTATTTTTAATGAACAGTGTCTCAGAGAATATCTTAAACATATTGTGTCTCTTTTAAGCCCAACAACAGGTCAGTGGTGAAGGTATTACTTATTTCCATTTTTACACTTTAGAAAATAATCATACAGATGTTATGGAGCTAGCCTGAACGAATAAACTCACACAGTTACTAAGTGACAGTGCTGAAATTTGAATGCAGAGTTGCTTAACTCTTCTTTTGCACAAGGCTGCATTTTTAACTTAAAAGATAATAAAATGATACTATCCATTCATATTTGTCTACAAAACTACTTCTATTGTAGTAATTAGAATAACGACCCCCTCGATGTCCTTATCCCCAGAACCTGTGACTGTGTTTTATGTTACATAGCAAGGGGGACTGAAGTTTTAGATAGAATTGAAGTTGCTAATCATTTAACATTAAAATAAGAACACTATTCTTTATTATCCTAATAAGCTCAATATAATCACACAAGTCATTTAATGTGTAAGAGGAAGACAGAAGAGTCAGAACCAGAGAGATAATATCATGAGAAAGTCTTGACCAGCCATTACTGGATTTGAAGATGGAAAGGGGCTATGAGCCAAAGAATGTGGGTGGCCTCTACAAGGGGAAAAGTAAGGAAACAGATTCCCTCCAGGGCTTCCAAAAAAAAAAAAAAAATTAAAGCTCTGCTGACTCCTTGATTTGAGCCCAGTGAGATCTATCTTTCACATCTATACTCCAGAACTGCAAGGTACTAAATCTGTGTTTTTCTAAGCCACCCCGTTTGTGGCAATTTGTTACAGCAGCGACAGGAAACTGATGTATGTGCTAACACAGTAACTCTTTAGTGTTTTATAAATTTACATTTTCTAGACAGTTGTGTGACTTTATTGTTTTATGGCAAAGACATCTTACCAAATACTTCTTATCAAAATCTGTGTCTGCTTCCCCTCCCCTTGGACACACGTTTAAATGTATTTCTTACTCTCCTTTGTTGATATATGTGATCAAGTAATTGAGTATCAGCCAAAGGAATATGTCTAGAAGTTATGCAAGTCATTTCCTGGCCAAGGCTTTTAAAAAGCAAGTTTCCTTCTTCTTCTCCCTACTTCCACAGACTCGATGCCCACATACTAACATGTGTGCAGAAAGGCAAAGGAAATAAAATAGCTTAAGATTATTTTGAAAAACAAGGTAAAAGTAAGAGCAATCGGTCAGCCCAATTTGAAGATTTAATACATAGCTATAGTAAGCAAGACTGTGTGGTATTGATGAAGGGATAGAGGCGCAGATTAATGGAAGATAATAAAGAACCCAGAAATAGACCCACGTAAATATCCCCAGCTGATAATTTTTGCAAAGTTGTAAGATATTACCATTGGGACAACCTGACTTAAAAGTATATGGGGTCTCCTTGTATTATTTCTTACAACTGCATGTGAATCTAGAATTTGAAACTTCGATAAAACAAAATTATGATCAATGGGCCAGCAACATCAGCATCACCTGGCACCATGCTTGTACTGCAAAATGGATCCCAACTCTACTAACTCGGAAATTGCATGTTTATAAAATCTTTTGGCAACTGATGTGCATATAAATTTTTGAGAAGCACTGCTCTAGACAATATCAAATATTTGGCATTTAAGTTATCCTGAAACGTTGTTGGTTTTGTGCTTTTAGTTGCTTTTCATTTTATAAATTAAATTTTCTTATGCATGGCAGATATACATTCTATAGAATAAAATAAACCAGACCCTCAAACTTAAGTATATTATGTCATGAGGTTTTTTTTAAGTTCTTTGATTTCTTGATATATTTTTCCCCCTAACTTCACCATGAGAAATTCTAGTGATCCTTCTAATAATACTATTAAAGTTGCTAAGAAATGCTTATTAATCTTTTTTTAAAATTACGAACCCAACAGAACTTAGCTTAGTATTTTTGTGTAAAATTCATGCATCTAATCAATTGGGTGAAGCTGGTTTTCATTCTAGTATATTCCAAAAAATAATTATGCTACTATATTTTTATTTTAATAATAATTTTGTAATAAATAATACTAAAACACATGCTTTTTCCTTGTCCTTAGACATTTACACTATTTTAGAGACTTACGCACACTTAAGTATTAACAATATTCTGTAGTTTTATCCATCACAGTTCTCAACTTCATCACTTATTCTCTAGAGTCATGAGTCATGTGCCTCATTTGGTCTATGTCTCCATTTAGTGCAAAAGGTATATCCAAGTTCTTCTGTGTTCCCACTTCGATCTTCCAAACACGAGGCTTTCTTTCTTCAGAATTTTCTATTCCCACAGCCTGAAAAGTGAAATCCATGTTTCCCCAGGCTGAGGGTTATAAGATCAAAATAACAGTTAAATGTACTTCCATATATTTCCACCTGACCTATGGGAGCTTTAGTCCATGTAAAATTTCTTCCAAAAAATTCTGGGGGTCCAGGAGGATGAAATGCTGTATTTTATGCTCAAAGCTATATCATTCAAACTTGATATTTTGCTTGATAGAAAGTAAGTACTTAATAAATATATGTTATGTGGCTGGCTTGCTGACCATCAAGGTGAGACATGATTTTGCCAATGTATATAATTACATGAATTTAAGAAACTGACCCAACTGATTCAGAAACAAGTTACTTATGAATCTTGAAAAGATGACTCAGGCCAACTACAACCTTTCTTAAGGCTATAAAACATGACAGAATAATTATGACATTCATTAGCAAAAAAAACCATTGAAATATCATGATATAGAGAGGGTAAGAAAGAATCCAGTAAAACACATGTTAACCATGGTTTTAGTTATAAATATGATAAAAAAATCTTTATTGATATTTATAGAGCACTTACAATATACTCTGCCTTATTTGATCCTCACAAAATCTTATGAAGTAGGTAAAATTTTTATTCCATCTATTGAGATAGAGAAGTAGAAGCTCACAGAGATGAAACGATTAGCCCAAGGTCAAAAGCATGCAAGAGAACTAGGATTCAAACCCTAGTTTGTTTGACAAGAAAACTGAACTCTTCTTTTTTTTTTTCAAGATTTTATTTATTTATTTGACAGAGATAGAGACAGCCAGCGAGAGAGGGAACACAAGCAGGGGGAGTGGGAGAGGAAGAAGCAGGCTCATAGCAGAGGAGCCTGATGTGGGGCTCGATCTCGGTACGCCGGGATCACGCCCTAAGCCGAAGGCAGACGCTTAACCACTGTGCCACCCAGGCGCCCCAGAAGACTGAACTCTTGACCAACTATAACATTATATATCAGAGGAAACTATTTGGTGGTGGGTTAGAAATAAAAAAGTCTTCAGAATGCAGACAATTATTCATATTGGGAGGCTTTTCAGTAAAGATGCTTGAAGTGAGGTCTTTCCAGTTTCCAGGGATCCAGAATTCCTCCGACTCAGATCTCTGCAAATTCCTAATAAATCTTTTGATTTTGAATATTCATGATATCTCATTCTTTCTCTCATAGTGCATAATTCAATTTGTTGTGGGCTTTAGTGGATCTCAGACCCTTTACAAGATAATCACCTTTCCAAAATAGGTCCCAGATTGTCTTACCCTGCTAGAGAAGCAGTCCTCACAGTTACTTCATGTATCTACCATTTGCTTCTTCTCCTGCCCTAGGTCTTTCAGTGATATCAAAGTCACCTTAAACATTCCCCTTATCTCCAACTGCCTACTATGCTCTTGATTTTATCCCAAATTTTCAATGCTGCAACAAAAACTCCAAGACTCATCACAGTGAAATACCATTTCCAATTCTGCTGCATTCCAGTTGTCAGCTGATCCACTGCTCAGATGCTGTGACATTTTCATGCTCAATAGAAACCTTGAATAGGGAAAAGCACCCCACACTCTTCTACTCACCCCCACCCTCTTTGATCCCACTAGGACAGAGGTTGCAAAGTATTATTGCCTTGGGCTTCCAAAATCTTTCAGTGATTCTAATGAAAGAGTTCTTTCAGCTTTTTGTCAATCTTTGCAAACTTCCCCCCTTTCCCTGGGAGCCAGGCAGGAGGCCAACGGAGCCAGAGGACAATCTGAGTGACCAATACCCAAATCCATACAGGATTCAAAATTTCCCCTCTCGTCTAACACTGACCCATTGTTTTTTGAACACACTTGGGTGCCTCTTGAGAGTTATTTTTTCCTCTATATTATATATGCCAGTTGAAAGATCAAGGAAGGGCACTTAAGGTTGAGGTCTAAACTGCACTTTAGTTGATGGGAAGAATGTCACTTGAGTGGGAGGTTAAGAGAATCTCTCTGTCATAACTTATAGTTTAAGTGAAAGTTGTAGTCTCAAAGATGAAGCAAAGTTGGACTAGAACCACAGATTCTCAAACATAATTTTAGTAGTGAAACACTTTTTTATTAACAAATTACAATGAAAAAATTCAGTATATAAAACCTTTATAATCAGAGTTCTAAAATATCTTCTCTAGCTCATCAACCTCTTCTTGCTCTCTACCAACTACCATATTCCAATAGGGAATACTGTTGTATAAAGTATTATTATAAAAACAAGAAAAAAAGCATTCAATGGGACATTATGATGCATCAAGAGTCATACATTACCATATCTAATTTTTATAGATCCCCCCTTATATATAAGAAAAGTAAGGATAGAGAACAAAAATAAAACTGAAAACATGACCTTGGTCTTGTCTTAACCATTATGTTCAATTTTCAGATTTAACTACTCAGAACACAACACTTTTCAATAATTATTTAGTATAAAACTCACTTCATTTTAAAGGTTATACTTCTATTTATATGTTATAGGAGTAAACATTTTATCTTTAATAAAGCTAGGAATATAAGGGCACCTCAAAATAGTGTTTTTAGTTCACATTTCTAGTTTCCAGTTTCTCAAATTTTTTACATTTCAGTAAATATATGGATTTCAGTGCAACATGTGAACTAAAATCATGTGAACTAAAATACTAGAATTTAAGCATTTGGAATTGACTTGGTCCATGGTTCAATTCCATGCAGAATTTACTGTTAAACTCTAACCCCTAAATGTAAAATACTAGAAAGTTTCATGCTTTTCAGTCACAAAATGTTCAACTCGGCTCATATTTTCTCTTGGTCTCAAATTCTTTCAGTTTAAGTAACAGAAGATCAACTCTTACAAAGCAGCTTAAAGCAAATACAGGTTTATTTTAGAAATATTGGGGCAGCTCACTAAATCAAATGAAAAGCTGGGAGAACCAGAGAATATGCCAAGAACCTCAGAAACAGGAACCAGAGATTCATTACTGCTTAAACTACATTTTTTTTTTTTTAAGATTTATTTATTTAGAGAGAGAGAACAGGGTAGGGGCAGACAGAAGGAGAGAGAGAGCCAATCTTCAGGCAGATTCCCTGCTGAGCTTGGAGCCTGATGCAGAGCTCCATCCCAGGCCCCTGAGATCATGACCTAAGCTGAAACCAAGAGTTGGACACTTGACCGACTGAGACATCCAGGCACTTCTAAAGCTACTTTTCTCTCAATACTTTTCTTCCTCTCTCTCTTTTTTAAAGTAGGCTACATGCCCAGTGTGGAGCCTAATGCGGGACTTGAACTCACAACCCTGAGATCAAGAGTAGGCTGCTTAACCGACTGAACCACCAAGGTGCCCCAATATTTTTCTCTTTCTTAATCTGTGTTTCCTTTTTTTTTTTTTTTCATTTTTGTCACTTCATTTCTTTATCCATTTTTACCAACTTGTGTAGAAAAATGTACTGGTAGTTCTATCTATATCCTTATACTTTGGTGTTAAAAGAGGGAAAGTGCAATTTCCCACCAGTTTCATTAAAACTATACATTCTTGTAAGGGAATTGATATATCTGGCTTGGGTAATGCAACTACCTTTAATAATTGCAAGGAAGTGGGGTAATATGATCACTTCCATCCAACCTGAGGTCATGGTATATCATGTCCTTGATTAGAGAACTAGAAGTTGACATTTATAAATATCATAGCCTTATAAGAAAGAATTTAAACGTTTAAATAAAAATTTAAATAAAATATTTAAACTTTTATTTAAACTTTATTTCTGTTTTTCTCACCTTTGCTTCTATATTACTTCACAGTTTTATATTCTTCTCAGTTTAATTCCAAAGGCAACAAGACGGTTGTATCTGCCTACCATTTAGTTCCTAAAAGTACAGTTTGGGGCACCATTTTAACTGCAGTTACCAATTTGTTCCAGGAATCATATATTATTTTCTCCGTGTGCTTTACTTAAATACAGCATATATAGTCTTAATACGAAAGCTTTCAACAAATGTTTTCATGCTGGGGACTTACATCACAGAAAAACCTTGGTGGGCAATGTTTCTAAATTATTATTTAACATTTTCAACCTTATGTTTTTTGTTGAATCTCTGTCCATATGTCTAATTGTCATGGCAAATTATTCTTTTACTGGTTCACAGTTTTGTTTTGTTTTTTTCTCTTGAGCTATTCTGCATCTATCCTCTATTTCCTCTTCATGGATGTTTTCTAGAAGGAACAATAAGAAGAATGCCCTCAACCATTAACAGATGTACTTTTTTATACTTTTCTGTCTCTGTTTCTGTACTTTTGTTGTTTAATAGGTATCAGGATAGTGCAAGGTTCAATATATAACTTTCTATTCTTTTAGAGTGTATATAGGTTATATGTTATGTATTAACTGAGTGTAGGATTAGCTGAGAATAGATTTTATACTATTAAAGTAGTATATCCTTGGAGCTTATCACTTTGAATATTATGATTCCTTGGTACCGTCTTCTGATAAGAAGTGTTATTTTGTTAAAATTTTCTTAAAATATGAAAAAGAAAACAAGGCAATAGCTGAAACTATACATCAGGAAGTAGGAAAGGAATTTGAATGTGTCATCCACACACAATTAGGAAATATAATTAAAATGGATTTTGACATTTTGTTTAACAATCATTCTGTTCTCTGAATTTTACCTCCTGAGAAATGCATTCTATCTTTAAAAAAAAATAGTCTTAAAAAGAATCCAGTTCTCTTTACCAATATTCTGAAATAGGTACTATTGAATCAATTTAGGAGATGAGGAAAGGTACACATTTCATCAAAAGTAGCTGTAATTTCTGGTGGATTTACACATCAGAGACAGAGTGATGTCCTGGGAAATAATCTGAACCTCTATTATCAATATAAATGAAGGTAATAATAATATTGTGCAGGCAACCAATAATGTTTATCACTGGAAGATAATAACAATGCCTATCTCATGAGTTAATGTATTAATTCAATGAGTTAGTATATGTAAAATATTTAGATTAGTGTCTAGGACTTATAAAGTTCTTATGTTTTTCATCCTCAAACAATAATCATTCTGGCTAAGATGGAGTAATAGGGACAGGAATCACCCTTCCATCTGAAACATACAAAACAAAGTCAGACAAAATAAATGAAAAAATATTTTCAAGATGCTGGCTATCAGATGATGAAGAACAGGGATTCCCGAGAGATAGAAACCACACAAGGAGCATTGAGTTTGCTCCAGTTTACTGCCTTAGTAATTTCCTCGCCACAGCAGAAGGAGGGGAAACTGAAGCAGGGCCCAGAGGAATTAGCTATGAGAATGCAGGGAAACCAAGGCAGTTAGAGTCCACAAGTACCTGAAAAAGAAAGCGGAATAAAAGGAGCTCCCTGGGCATGTGCAGAGGGTTGTCCTTCAGGATGAGTGGAGCACTGAGCACTACATGCACATAAGGAAACCACCCAAGGCTGAGGAATGATCATCTAGAAGGATTGCAGGGAACAGTGCTTGGCATGCACATAGGGCCAGGAACAGTGCTTGTTTCCACCAAATGGGCTGGAAAACTCTTACTTCACAGAGAATTAGAGAGAATACTCATGAAGCTTTTGCCTCAGTATTGTGGAATAATTACCCCCATCTGAATACTCCTCTGGATCTGAATAACAAATCATTAAAGTAATACTTGAACAAGTCAGGTTTTTTCCAAGTAACTTAATTGTATCCCAGAACAAAGGACAAGAAGATTCATAGGAATGAAAAATATCCAACATCCAACAAGGTAAAATTCACAATGTTGGGCATTCAATCAAAGATCAACAGGCAATAAAGAGGCAAGAAAATATGACCCATAATAAGGAAAATAATTAGTTGAAACTGACACACAATGAATATAGATAACAAATCATTAATAAAAACAGTATTATAATAGTTATCATAAAACAAGCAGTTATTATGACTATTTCATATGTTTAAAGAGTTATGTCGAAACATGGAAAATATGAAAAAAAATTCAGAATGAAATTTCAGGAGTAAAAGCTATGTCTGAGGTAAAAGAAAAAATACACTGGGTGGGATTAACTATGGATTGGATATTGCAGAAGAAAATAATAGTGAATTTGAGAACTTAGCAATAAAAACTATCCACAATAAGACAAAGGGAGAAAAAGGACTTAAAGAAATGAAGAGGTTGTTAGTGAGCAGTGGAACAACTTCACGTGGCCTCATGTAGAGGTAATTGTTGTCTCAGAAGGAGGAGAAAGAGAGATGAGAAAGAAGATATATTTAAAGAGATAATGGCCCCAAATTTTCCAAACTCAATGAAAACTATAAATTCACAAATCCAAGAAGCTCAAAGAACTTCAAACAGAAGAAACATGGAAAAAAAACCACAACTATACTGAGGCATATCATAATATAATTCTTCAAAATCTGTATGAAAAGAAACTCTCAAAAAATATTCAGGAGAAAAGGACATGTTACATACAGAGGAACAAAGATAAAAATGACATTAGATTTTTTTTTGTTTGAGCAAAGCAAGTGAGAAGGTAATGGAACCACATCTTTACAGTACTGAAAACCAAAGATTGCCAGTTTAGAATTTCATAGTTGGCATATATATTTTCCAAAAGTGATGGCAAAATAAAGATATTTTCAGTCATAGAGAAATTCATCGCCAGCAGACTTGCCCTACAAGATATATTATAGTAAGTCTTTCAGACAGAAGGAAAATGATAGTGGATGAAAATCAACATTTACACGAAAGAATAAAGAGAATAGAGAATGGCAATTGTGTTTGTAAACATACATATTTTTTCTTATTGTTTAAGTATCTTTAAAGGAGATTTGACTATTTGAACAAAAATAATAATTTATTGAGGAGCTTATAGCATAAAAAGTGAAACACATGGCCACCGTTACAGGCCTCTGGGTAGTCTGAAGAGTGTTTCCAGCACTGGCTATTCAACTGATAATGTTGTTGGCCATAAAATTACAGGATAATGATCCTGAATGCATGACTTGTGTTCAAATTCTAAAATGAAAGAGTGGAAATGGGTGCAGGCCTGGCACTTTGAAATCTTTGCCATATGGCTGGATGGATTGCTCTAGGACCTTGATAGTCATTTCACTTCTGAGTCTCAATATGTAAATCTCTAGAATGGGGCCATTAATACCACTAAATTTTACTGATAAAATGTATAGTATTAATGAAAAAAATCTATTATTTGATTCGTGTCTGCTGAAGCTTGAAAAAATAGGATAAGAGGACTATTACACTTTGAATGATCTCTCTCTAAATATTATTGCAAAGATGAGTTCCTTATGTCTTGAACCACAAATACATGGAGAAAGAGATCAAATAGAGAAAAAAGAGGGAAGAATTTTACTTTTGAACTTTCGCACGTGGAAGATTATAGGCATAACTGGAAACTGTACAAAGGCCTTGCAATTATAGATTGATCTACCTGTATATTTTCAGAACTAAGTAATGTCTACCACTCCAAGGGGGGATTAAAAAAAAGCATAATAGTAGTTTTTTAGCTATATACAAATGATAAAAGCAAAGACATCAAAGTGGGTAGCCTTTCAACTCATGCTCAATTAGAATAAAAGTTTGGTTGCTGTTTTAAACATTTATGACTAACTAACTGTGACAGGCTCTCAGCTTTGCAAACGGGATGATTTTCAGTTGACTTTTGATCTGACTGACAGTTCCTTATACACTTCAGTGTTAGTTTATAACACACAAGCCCACATCTGAATACACATGTGACTAATTAGGGACTGTTTATGGATCATCCACATAAATTTAACACACAAGAGTGAAGGCATTTTAAACCAGAGGTCATAATTTTAATGAAATAGAGTTAATTAACAAAGGTGCTTGACCTATTTTGTATTGTTAAATTTTCAAAAAATGAATAGAATCTAAAGTAAAGTATGTTTTGCATGTATATCTGGTGAGATGTATTAGATCATTTTAAAAGTTAACACTGTGATTATGAAATGACAGGATTTTGCATCTTGATTTCTAAGAACTTTATGTTTTGTCTCAAAAGGCATAATATTCAGTGCTCTAAATTTTGGATTGCACCCTGACTCTCAGGCCTAAATTCCAGCTCTGTCACTTAGTAGCTGATGAATTTATACAAATTAGTTAGCCTCACTGTGCCTTAATTTTCATATCAGAAGCATGGGGATAATAATAGTACCTACCTCAGAGGATTGTTGTGAGAATTAAATTTGTTAACACATGTAAATCACTTAGAAGATTGGCAACACTTGAGAAATACTCAATAATTACTACTATTATTTCAGAAAAACAATAACTGTTAGTTATAAACTGCTTATACTGTGTCTTAGTGAGAAATTAAGAGGTAATTCTATAAGGAGACAAAAAAAGGTTTTGGAATTCAGATTTATTATAACTTATAATAATTATATTCATAATACAGTACTTCAAATATATAACAAATTTAGAAACATTATTGCCCCAAATCAGTCCATCTATTTTAGATAGAGAGTGCTGTTCTCAAGATTTGTTTGAAGAAAGAGACTACATTTGAACTCAACATGGTAATTTGAATGTCATCTAAGGGATATGGTCATGATGGCCCACCATGCTGGGTAAGGTGAGAAGACCCAGGATTTCAATAAATTCTCCATAGACCTTTGGAGATAAGGGTGACCTTGATATTTCCTCTAGACACATCAGGTTCTGAATTTTTGCTTTTGTTGAACTAATTCATTTCATGTCCTGATGTTTAGTCTTTTACTCCATATTGTATCACACAATAACTTTACTCATTCTAGCCTACCTCTGTAGCCCATGTCAGATGTCAACCACTGAAAGGTAAACTATACTACCTCCCTGGAAGCTGCCATTGTCCCACCCCAGGCACCCACTTTTCTGTGGGTGTTTTACTGCTTTCTGTTGCACGAATGTCTTTGATGATTTGGGGGGGGTCACTAACCCAAACACAAGTGTAGTCCATTAATGGAATAGTTACCACCTCTGGGGATGACCCTCAACCAATGGGTAACAGGAACCAGTGATGAGAGGATTCCAGAGTCCTGTATTTCAGAGATAACCTGCACATCTCTCCTAGACCACGAAGGAATAAAGGGCTATAATAAGGATCTTGATGATGTGCTATTACTCTGTGTTTTCCTCCCTTCTTTTCTCAATTCTCCCTATTCACTTTTTCTTTGAATCACATATTAAATAAGTAAACTACTTGGACACAAGTATTTGTCCATATAGGCTTTGTTTTTGGGGGAACCCAACTGAGTCATTTTCCCAAATTTCCTTGGCACAGGATGCTGGGTGAGGAGACTTTTTCTTTTTCTTTCTTTCTTTTTTTCTTTCTTTCTTTCTTTCTTTCTTTCTTTCTTTCTTTCTTTCTTCTTTCTTTCTTTCTTTTTAAAGATTTACTTATTTATTTGGGAGGGAGAGAGAGAGAGAAAGGGACAGAGTGAGAGGAAGAGAGAGTCTTTTTTTAAAAAAGATTAATTAATTAATTAAGTTATTTGAGAGAGAAAGGGAAGGAAGGAGGGACAGAGGGAGAGGAGAGAATCTCAAGCAGACTCCCCGCTGAGGGTGAAGCCTGACACAGGGCTGAGGGCTTAATCTCAGAACCCTGAGTTCATGACCTGAAACAAAACCAGGAGTTGGATGCTTAACTGACTGAGCCACCCAGGCTCCCCTACACATTCCATTTCTTGAAAGTACTCAGATCCTCCTATGACTAGAAACTTTCAACAAGCAATATTTCTCCACAGGCTCCAGTCTTCTAGCAAGTTTCATGACTTGTCCTCTTCTTTCAAAAACTTTCTTCTTTTATTCTCCTCCTTCATCCTCTAATTCATCTGAATTTCACAAACTGAGCATTTTATGGTTCATAATAGTGATTGTCTATGAAGTGTTTCTTTTCTTTTCTTTTTTAATGAAGGGTTTCCTAATCAAAATTTGTTATCTCACTAGAGAAAATCTCTGGGGCAAAAAATCGAAATAGCAATGTTTCCTAGATTTATACAAGCTATCCCTGCTTAATGTACAAACTCTAATAGGATACCTAGTGAAAAGAGACTAATTTTTATTTTTAAGGTACAATGTCAAGAGATACTAAGCAAATATATTCCAGTATAGCGAAACAGATATTCTTTGATTCTTCCCTCAACATTTGCATGGATCCCATTGCCTCAGAGGAGTATGGCTTGCCTCCACCAATCCTCTCTGTTATTAGGAAGTAAATTTATTATATTTATATAGTGGTCCCTGAGTCTCTTGAGAGGCAATGACAAAGACCCTAACCTACTCCTTTTTGAGAACCAATGTTCATTAAGCTTCTCTATTCATTGACTATAACATTCTTAATTAAATTTTGCTGTCCTGGAAAGCATATTAAATCCTTAGAGAAGAAATAATCACGTGAGAAGTTGATATCCAGAGTGGTTACCTGAGCTCAAAGGTATGGCTATTCATCTTGGTTTAGGCAAAATGCCCTGAGACCTTTCCTTAGTGTTTATGTTCATGGAAGAATGACTAAACTTTTGAGCACAAACTAATGTTAATATTGACTTAAATCTTAACTTCAATAGCACACGTGGAATTGCCATTTGACCTGAGTAGGCACCAGGACTACTAATAACACCATTGCCATTGAAAGAATGATCTTAGTTCTCTCTTTCAGAATGATCTACTCTCTTTCTCCAGTCTGGTATTTGGAAGTACAGTTAAACAAGATAAGCAGTAGCTATAATTTCTACTAAATATATAAACCTAAGTGATTAATTTAAAAACAAAATAGGATATGATTTAGTATCCCAAGTTAGTGGAGAAAATCACACCAGTGACTCTGCAAAGAGTAGTAACAGTGTTTTGATAATATTTTCATTCTGTTGTTGTCTCAAATGTTGAGTTGATATTAAAGACATGCTAAATAATGAATACATAAGCACAGAGATAGGTCAATTATGCTACCTTGTGCAAGGCTCGTTCATAAAAGCAGTAAGATGTGGATGAATCAGCAAAGGAGAATGTAATTTTTGAGAAAAGAGAAAAGGAAATCAATAGGGAGGAGCATCACAAGATCAAGCAAAACAGGCATTCAAAATTGAGAAAGTGACTGATGTGGTCACATGCTGAAGATAAATATGAAAGAAGATTCACTGTAAATCTTGATATCAGATTTGTATATCAAAATAATGTAATGCAGTGGCAAAAGTTAAGGGTACTGAAACCAGTGTGATTCCAAGAGTGAACACAAGACCTTTGGTGTTTTATCGTCTCATTGTTTTCATCTGTATTTAGTAGACTTGGTATAAGGTGATGATAAAAAGGAGATAATCTGTGTATTTAGCATAGAGCCTGGGATATAGCAAGTACTGTCTACAAATCTGTTAAAGCATTTAATGAGCTTCAGTAAAAGAATGTTTTTCAAAGATTAATCTGTATGGAAGTCATTGATAGGAATTAGAATGCATCATGGAAGGTTATGGAAGAATATGTAAATGAGTTAAGGATGCAAGTTCAATAAGTAAATAAAATCCCTCTTTCTTGCACTTTTACTAATTAATCGTTAAATATAAATTTGCAAGACCAAGGTGGAAAGGAAGAGTTACACAGCATATGTAGAGGAACATGTTTTAGAGAGGAAAATTAATAGTTTTCATTGATGGAGAAGATGAAAGACAAAATATTTTACTGGTGTTATTTCCTACTATCACATAACTATTGACATCAGACTTAATGATTTAGTAAAGGGCTCATTTTGGAATACAATGTCATTGGAGATGGCTGAAGATATTTTCATGGCAGTATCAGAACCTTTCAAAAGGTAAAGCTTTATTTGGATTCAGAATGGGATAACATGTCTTTGAGAAGAATGAGAACAATGAGTACCATGGACAGTGTCTCTTCTAGTTAAGACATTTCTGTCCCACCTTCACTTTTGCCATAGTTATGTGCCACCTTCTCTAGTACTTATTTAATATCTTTCTTTAAATCAACTCCTTTTGAAAATCTTGAATATTTATATTACCTAAATATTGCTTATAATCCCAAGCAATAATATCTAAGGTATTTTTAATGTGTTGATTATCTTTTATATAATGTATGTTAAAGTGAATGTGCAACTATCTCAATTTTTAAATAATAAAATCTGTTCATGCATTGCTTCAACTCATCTCATCAACTGTCAGTGATAAGCTTGCTATACTTTGGAAAACGGTATAATAAGGGATAGAAGAGAAACAATGCAAAATAATGAGAAGTTAGTGGTCTTCATTTGTGCCCAAATCAGTAGACCTCTGAGCTATCTGGGTTAAGAATTCTTTGCTGCCACAGAGAAAGCAAAAACAAAAACAAAAACAAAAGAACCAAAACAACAACAAACAAAGACCACAAAACTTTTCTTATTTGGGGAGGGTATCAGAAGCGGGAATGTGGCATACTTCTATCAAGCCTATATTATAAAATCCAAAGGTTGCTTACAATGTGACTCTTCCAGTTTGTAAGCCTTTAACAAACATTTAAACATACTTTAGCATATACTTTTAAATCCCTCCTTCAACATTTGGGATTTTCAAACGAGTGCTTTATTGAAGCTTCCGACTGTGCTATAATTTTGAGATAGAACCAAGTGAAATAGAGGAACCCTTGCTTATTCAGACCACGCCTTTAATTTTATATCTCAGGTTATTTTACATAGGTAATATCTTAGCATCATGCACTAGAACGTATCTGTGGAACTTTCTGAGGATCTGCAGTCTAAAGTGCTCAAATGTCTGAGGAACTAATAACATTTTCTTGATAAAATAGTGCTTTCATATCACATAAAATGAAACTGTCAGCATTCCTTTGTAGGTTTCTCTCAAGCTTAAGAGCAGGTCCTTGACAGTTCTAGAATTGCCTTTAAATATCTTTTGAAATGTAGATTAACACTGTAACATCTTATAATGGTTGGAAAACCTTTCCCTTTTAACACTTGTGGATAAGCAAGTATTAGTAAGTATTAACATTAGCTGCTATATTTTAACATTTTTTTCTCTAAATGTTCTTCCCCAGGACCTAATATTTAGATTCATTTTAAAACAGAGCAGATTACCTAACACTGGAATATAGATTTCTTTTTTGAAGATTTTATTTATTTATTTGACAGAGAGAGACAGCCAGTGAGAGAGGGAACACAAGCAGGGGGAGTAGGAGAGGAAGAAGCAGACTCCCAGCAGAGCAGGGAGCCCAATGCGGGGCTCGATCCCAAGACCCCGGGATCATGCCCTGAGCCAAAGGCAGACGCTTAATGACTGAACCACCCAGGTGCTCCTGGAATGTAGATTTTGCAATAAAAGGTAATGTAGATAGATACGTCTTTAGAACATCAATTTTTACTACTCATTATCAAGATCAGTTTAAGGATAAAAGCATTTGCTCCATCAAATATCTGGAAGGTCGAAGAATCTAAAATGGAGAAAAATAATATAATACTGCATAAAATTTTAACACAGTGTATTAATTTAGCAATACTCAAGAAATATTTATTTATTAATTTAAAATTGTAATCAAATCTATGATAACACGAGTAAAAATAAAATTCAGAACCATCACATTTTGGAGTTGTGATGTTTTGTCTGGAGGCTGCTGCCTTCTCACTCATCATTCCCTGTGCACACAGGTGAGTAGGGGAAGATGGAGGGGCTATCTTCTACTCCTCCTACCTCTGTGACCCACAGCACCTGGCTTCAAGATTCCACTTCCTTTCATTTTTGAAGTCTTGAGGTTGATAAAGATAGTAATCTTATTACTGCCATTAACAGTCAGGATATATTGATCACATTTAACACCAAGAAAAGACTTGGCAAAGTAGATTCCCTAAGTAAATGATTCTTGAGATTTTCCTTAAGTAAATGCCAGAGGTTTGATTTTAATTTATCACCTCCAGCATTGTTAAATAAACTGTATACTATATCTTAACAATCAGTTAGAATTGCATAAATATATGGAGTAAATAATATATAATTATTCAATAATTATTCATGTCTAGAACTGTGCTAGAAATCACGAGAGATGCAAAGGATATAAGACATTTCCTTGTCTTTTTGTAAAATGCAATCATATTGGACAGATTAGATGGACGTGCTTGATTTCAATTAGGGAACTGTGGAATAAACCAAATTATCTAACCCTTACACTTATAATAAACAGGGACAGAAACAGGAATGTCAGTAATGACTGCATTTAGGCGGAGGTAGAAATTGAATAATTTGGAATCAAAATTTGGGATCATAAATTTTCTGCAAATTTTAGTGGTTTTATCTTAAGGATTGAACTCACCTACTGGGGACTCTAATAAAGAAATACACCAGGTTTTATAAATTCACTAATGAAAACATGCCACTATAGTTTTATATGTATCTTGTGCTTTGCAGCCTCTAACTTTGCCAAGAATAATTACACAAATATTTGATTACAACCTAGGATGGATGTTAATACATACAGACACAGGGGAGGGCAGTTTGCTAATGGAAATGCTGGAGATTAGGTGTTAAAGCTAGTGCCCTTTTCAAAATTAAATGCAGAAGATAAGAGAATTTCTTTAATACATTGCTGTTTACACAATTATTTTCAGTAAATTAAGGATTTTACTTACATTTCATTTTTAAGTGGAGGAATGAGATAAAATATATAGCCTTTATTCATCTCTATGCTTAAACATAAGTATTTTTATTTACATACATAGGCATATATATATATATGTATATATATGTATTCCTTATTTATCACATAAGTTTATTGAAATTACTTTATTAAAATACTTAGAGATCATGGGAGGTATTCATGTCCCCAAATGCTATAGTAGTTAACTAATTTATTATTCTTTATTTATCAAAAGAGTAGATTTTGAAATATGAGCATTTCTTGGCAAAGGTGGTGTTAGAGAATGTGTCACAGAAATGGAAGTGCTTCGATACTACAACAGGCAGATGCATATCAAATGTATATAAACATGTGAGCACAGATAAGAAAATACTGACCTTATATCAAATGAGATGGAAACATTTATTTAAAAAAATTATCAGAAATGAAATGGAAAAAGGTCAGAACCAGGTATGTAGAAACTTTAGGGCCTGTGATCGAAAGGAAAAGAAAAAGCAATTTAACAATAAAATGCTTGATGAAATGACATCAGTCCTTTGGTAGTTCTTAAATGTACAAAAATGTTATATTTTTCAATTGTAGAAAAGAATCTTTTTCTTTTCCAAAGTATCTGATAATGAGAAGGCATTAAAGCACCTCCTTGGGAAGTACTTCCTCTCCTCAAATCCAGGATTAGATGTGAACTGGTTCACCATCAGATTGTTTATGAATGAGCTTTTAAAAGGGAGAAATACTTGGTTTGCCTAATCAAGGTTAAACCTGGTATCTGAGAGGGAAAAAAGAACCAGGAAAAAAAAAAAAAAAAGACTTAGCCAAGCCCTAGCAAAGAAACACATTTCATGAACACACTGTGAGTTTCTATTTAACATATAATAACTGAATCAAATGGGTAAGGATTAATTTTACTAATTATTCTTTTTACAATTAGAGCATTAGAAGATTAGTTGTCCTAATAATCATTTTTTAAATCTAGAATCACCTGGGAAGCTTTTAAAGATTTATTTATTTATTTAATTGAGAGAGAGAGCTCCAGTGGGAGCACAAGTGGGGGAGGGCTCAGGAGGGGGGAGGAGAGGGAGAGAGTGAGAAGCAGGCTCCCCACTGAGCAGGGAGCCTGATGTAGGGCTCCATCCCAGGACCCAGAGATCATGATCTGAGCCGAAGGCAGATGCTTTACTGACTGAGCTACCCAGGCGCCCCTCCTGGGAAGCTTTTAAAAATACAAATCTGTTTTCTAAAATTTATGAATTCATCCAATATTTATTTAGCACTTAGTGTGTTCTAGTCATATTAATAGGGGACTCAAAGATGAAAATAGGTAATGCCTGCCTTCACAGATCTAGGTCTAGTGTGGAAAAAAATTAAGAAAATTAACCTTTATAATAAAAGTTATACAATTTTAAAACAAAGAGTTTGAGAGTAAAAGATAAATACTGACAGATATTTTAAGCAGAAAAACTTGATATGGATTTCATTCCAGGAACAGAATTCTTCCTGCTGTAGGAGAATGGATTGAGTACAGGTGTTTGTGACAGAAAACTGGTAAACTGGTTAGTGGATCATTGCAATAGTTCAGGTAAGAAACTACGAAAGCTAGGAGAAAAATTGTTTGCAGAATACTTTCAGTTTGTTCTGTCCATGCCTTATGGCCCCACAAATACTAATGACTATGCATGACATCGAGGGGTTTCTTTGTCTTTTAAATTCCACTTTGGTTTAACTAACTGGAAACACCAGCCTGTTACTTGAGGTTGGCAGCAGAACGAAGTTCAATTTTTCTTCCCCTGCTCCTTCCGTGCCTTGACTTCTGCTCTTCTATCAGAAGACGTGGTTTATCTCCAACGTCTCTCACCATGGAGCTAGCCTTTCTAGTTTCCAGTAACTCTTCCTTCCCTTTGTCCTTCCAGCCTACGTTGTCGACAGCTTCCTGTTGCTTGTTCCTACCTGTAGGGTCTTGAAGTATTTTTGGTTGGTTTCCACACACCTTACTTACCCTATCTTTTAAATATGTTTTCATTAAACGTTTCTTTCATATTACCCACTCTGACTGGGTTACTGTTTTGTGGCAGGACCCTGAATGATACATGTGGCAATTGTGGAGAAGACATGCGGACCTATTTACATACATTTGATGCATACAGAGGACAGGATTTAGCGATGATTTAGAAATGGAGGGTGTGGAAAAGGGAGGTATCAAAGATGACTTCCAAGTTTCTGGTTTGACCAGTAGGTGAATGGGAGTTCTCTTTACAAGAGATGAGGATTCTCACCTTTAGTGGAGAATATAGGTGGAATGGAACAATCCAAGACGTCTGTCTGGATCATATTGAGTGTGACTATCAAGCAGACCATTTCAAATTAATCAAAAGTTAGAAGAGAAGAGTAGTATATCAGTACGCATTTTGTTGAGGTGAGGGCATCCATGTCATTTCAGCAGAGAACAGAAATGAACATGCAACAAGGTCCAAATCCTCATGGAGTTTATGGTGTACTGGGGAAGAAGTCATGAAAGAAATAATAAGCTACAATGTTAAATTAATCCTACACCATAGAAGTACAAGAAGATATAAGATAATATAATGAGAAGACAATGTATTTTAGAGGTTGAGAGAAGTGACAGCTCAAATTATATCCCAGTAGAGACATACTGAATAGATGAAAAGGCGGAGGAAGACGATTCTAAGCAGTTGAAACAGTATTTGTCTTAAGTCTCTGTGGAATAAAGGACATTAGTTCACTTGAGAAACTAAAAATTGGCCAGTGTGGCTGAAGATTAGTGAGCAAAGAAGAAGCATGAGATTAGGTTG
This sequence comes from Ursus americanus, assembly GCF_024610735.1. Classification (NCBI taxonomy): domain Eukaryota; kingdom Metazoa; phylum Chordata; class Mammalia; order Carnivora; family Ursidae; genus Ursus; species Ursus americanus. The sequence continues at coordinate 27,339,029 of NC_142127.1, read as the reverse complement.
CTGAGGTTGACAGAAAACCAGATTATTAGGTCATGACTGTTAGGTTCTGACTAGTAGGATGCTCTTTGCCACCTAGTCCTCAAGCAACTTAACTTTAATACAGATCTTAAAATGGCCACAACTGTCATACAAACTCCACTATTGGATCTCATACCATGCACATCAGATAAAATTGGGATACTCGATATTGTTCAAATTATTTTACAATTGGGCCAATTGACTCATCCATTTTGTAGTAAAGCACTACTTGGTAAGGGCGTCGTTGGACAAGAGAGAGTATATTTGACAGATCACATGGCAAACAAAAACGAATCGGTCTAATATTGGAAATATTGGAAATTGGAAATTATTTTTGGTTTTCCCTTCAGGAACCCTTACTCTTTATGACTTTTTACACATGAAAAACAAACCTATCCTATAGAAATACTGAGAACTAAACCCCTGAATATTGCTTAAACTTTGTACCGGACATTTTTGCTAAGACTTTAACTAACACTAAATTTAGTTATCCCAATCTTTTTGCAAAAGCTAGTATTTTTACTAGTTTAATGGAAGATGTTTATATCTGAACCTGAGGTTGCTTGCGGTTACTTACTGTGGTACCCGTAACAAACACACAATGAACAAATTATAGTTCTATACAAGGATGATACATTTATTCTTCAAGTGATGAAAAAAATATTAAAAATATTTTCAAAAAGAGTTAATTCTTATACAGTGCTACTAAAGGTTAGGCACAGTTTTAAAATCTTCATATATATTAAATCACTTACTCCTTGTAAAAATCCTATGAGGCAGGGACTCTTAGCACCAACATTTAGAGATGAGGCAACTCAACCACAGGCAGTTACTTAACCTGTCTAAGAATGCCCGGGCAGTACACTGGAGCCTGGAGATTCAACGCAAAGGTCTTGCTTTAGTGTGTCATCCTTGTGCAGGCACCAGGCTAATCTTCTCTGTATCATTTCAATTTTAGTGTGTGCTGCTGAAGCGAGCATGACAGTCTTGTTTCAGAATTTGCCATCTCAGCTCTCACCCGTTGGTATTTTTCTTTAATGGAAGAAGATCCATTCAGGGACAAGTAAACTATCATATTATTGAGTAGGTCTCAGGTCAAATCCTTATCAGTGATATTTTCTTGTGCGGCAATGTCAAAGAATTGAAAACTTATGCATGTGTTAGAAATGGATAAAACTGGTCAGTAGTTCCTATAACTGGGAATATGTCACTGCATAGATAAAGTGATATTTTAATCACTTTTTCTTTTCAATTTCAACACCTATAGGATAGAACTGAGGAATGGATTTGAAGCAGTTGCTGGTTTGACCTAAACATTTATTAATGAGATCAAAGGTAAAACTGGCTCTTACTAGAATGGGTTTAACTATCTTCTAAATGATGGGAAATCTAATTAGATTTCTAAATCTAATCTAATCTATCTTCTAAATGATGGCAAAGGAAAAAAGGAAAATGTCTATCATCTATCTATCATCTATCATCTATTTATCTATCATCTATCTATCTATCTATCTATCTATCTATCTATCTATCATCTATCATCTATCTATCTATATCTATCTATCTATCTATCTATCTATCTATCTATCTATCTATCTATCACCTATCTATCATCTATCTACATCTCTCCCACACACATTTCTTGAAATATTAAAATTAAATAAAGTCTGAGTGTAAAGAGTATTTGCAGGTATTTGGCCATTTTATTTTTGAAAAATAAAATTCCAATATTTCTCTAGATTTGTTTCTCAAGTTTAAAATGTCTGTAAAGAGCAGAAGGCATATAAACTTCATTTTGTAAAATTTTCTTCCTGTCAAGATGATTTGTTTTGAGAAGCATCTGAGGGTCTATAAGGCCACCCACCATTTTAATAACTCCGATTGTTCTGTGTATCATCAAGTCACTGCATCCAATCTGGACAGTTTCATTTTACATAACTATAAATTTTACTCTCTAACTGTCATTATTATAAATTGATCTCAATAAGAAAATGTTCATCATTGTTAAGGGATGGGGGAAAAGCTCAACACAGCATATATTTCAAGCTTCCAACAATATAATCACACACTTCTAAGTATACAATTCTCTGTATGATTCAAAGTATAGAATTTCTAAATACTATTTTGGCCTTTCATATTTCCCATTTTATTTCTTGCTGTCAATATAAATATAATATCTACTGAGAAAAGGGTTTCAACTGTTGTTAAGGATTTTTTTTTAAGGTTATTGTCATTTGTAATTTCTTTTCTATGAGATATATCAGTGTTCGGAATTTAATTCTAGGATGAAGTGTCAAATATGAGGTTGCTGGCTACATAAATACTAACCCCCTACCCCCAATTCAATTTCAAAGAGCAATTCAGGTGAGAGTAAATAAATAAATAAAAGGTTTGGTTAATGTTGGACATTTGCTTGGTACCGTGTCATTCAAAACTCCTTCCATTTAAAAACAAAATTTGCATTGACATATGAATGATGTATAATGCAGCATAATTACTTACGGGGTCTTTGAAAAGAGAAGCCCCCTTTTTTCCAAGTGATTTAACTTTGAAAAGGAATTACTTCACATGCCCAACAAATACTATTAAAAAGCATTTTATGAGGGTTTTTTCCCTGCATATTTCTACACATGGACAGACTATTGTGTGTTCTAAAACCTGTATTTACATGACACACTTTTATGGTCCAATGGGCAAACACTACTTAGTCCTAAAATAACATCACAGTAATGACTACAGTCAAGACAGCAAGAACACTCCACCATTATTATCCGTATCAGACTGCACCAGATGGGGTATCTGTGGTGGAGTGCTGACAGTGGTGAACACTGAACAACTCTTTCTCGTATTTTTGTGTAATCTCAGGCACAGCAATTTTACATTCAAAATAAGCAGTGCATCAGTTCTTTCATTTCGAAGAAATATATTGTATCACATATTCTTTGCTTCGTTTTCATCCAGTGGAGAAAGAAATGACATGGAAAATTGAAGATGACTTACATTAAGTGGGATTTAGCCAAATTCACTGGGTATAAGGCAAATTTCCAGCCTCAGTAGTACACATCTTTTTGTGTTGGGTCATTCTCTGTGTGGGGACTGTCTTGTGTATTGTGGGATGTTTAACAGTATCGTTGACCTCTATTGACTAGAAGCCAGCACCCAAACCCCAGAGAGTTGTGACAACCAACAATGTCTCATGAGCGTACACATACTCTTTGAACAGATTAAATTATAGGGCTTGGCTTTGTCAATATCAGAGTTATATCAGTCTCCAGGTAGAAGATGTACATTTTTTCTCAAAGTATACTTTATTTATGTTTATTCATTTGTTTGTTTTACCTTCAGTCATGGCTAGAGTATGTAAGCATTTTGCATCTGCAATATTATTTCACACATTTTGTATTGACAGCAAGGAAATAAAATGGGAAATATCGAGTCAAATAATAAAAGGGGACATATGTAAGAAAAAGGCCTCAGTGTTTATTGAGGAGGGGAACTGGCTCCTACAAGTACCCATTGGTTCCCAGGCTCCTGGAGGCCTGTAGCTCGAGGCTAATTCTTGCCCAGTGTTAAGGAAAATATTTAAACTGAGGAATACTTCATGACAAAAGCTGTTCCCTTCTAAAATCAGTGGAATTTTCAGCTACGTTTCTCATCTCCTTATGCTTCTGGAATAAAGATGCTGCTTCCAAGAAATCAGGTAGTTGGAAGGAAGAATGAGACAAGATTATTTACCACATCACTGATTATAAACATGACTTGAATTGTAAAAATAAACAGAAAAGAAGTCAGAATCTTTGCTTCTGCTTCATTTTGAATGTCCACCAGTGGGTCTAATTATCATGCTAGAACTGTCAATTCTGCCATTGGGGGTAGTCAGGGATTCATTGTTTTAGTTAATCAAAAATTGTGCTTTGCAGAGACTAACCATATATACGTGAATTATCAATTTTCAAATTATTAGAATATAACAAAAGTGTACTTACTACTACATTTTTCTCATATTAGTTTTTTCTTTGATAATTTAAAAAGGCTTTCAGGATATTTTGTTTGCTTTAGGGTTATCACTATAAAGCTAAGTTATTATTCTGTAGCTACAAAGAAGTGCCTTCTGATATGGATCTCCAGATGATATAATGCCAGAAAAAGTAGCTTTTAACATTCAGTATTAGCACTGAAATATTGATAAGCACCAAATAAATACAATGGCAAAAATAATAGTCTATATTATACATACATTGTATTACCTTTAATGCACAGTATCTAATGTTAGAAATATTCAATAAGTAGTGAAAAAGATAAGTTTCACTCATAATCATAAGTTCCTAATAAATGACCACTATGTATGGGTTAGTTTGCTCAGTATTATATAGCGCATAATAAGTAGAGAAAATTAATGTGATTATATTTCAAGAAATACACGTTTAACATTATAGTTTTAATATTGCACTGATTTTCAGAATACATGCAATTTTTCCTTAAACAAAATTATTTAATATGCTAAATACTGACCTGTCATTTTATATTTCCCCAGACTTCAGTAATCCAAAATAATTTGACCTATTTATTTAGGATTATCAAGTCTTCTCAGAAACTATAGTGTAAAAAATATAATCCAAAGACTTGATAGGTTAGGAGAGAGAATAAAATCTGTTTGGATGAAAAAACACCTTACTTCCCTAAATAAATATACATTCTATATCAAATTGGCTTGGTCAATTTCCATATTTACTTTGATTTTTAATGTCTTTTTCTTTGTAGTTCTCAAAAACATTTCTCTTATGCACAAAGAACAAAAGAAGAAATATTCTGTAGTTAATTTTTACAATTTCATCAGCTGGTAGCAGAAGACCAGTTGCTTAGTGGATAAAGTGTTGGCTTTATATTCTAAAGGACAACTTCAAATCCTGTTAAGGTTATATTTTTATTAAAATTTCCATTAATTTTTCCATCAATGTGATTATAGATTAATATTAATTAATTCTTACCATTTTTTGAAGACATAAATGGAGCCATATCTGATTCAAAGTTAAACAAGACACTATTCAAGCTTTCTTGGTAACCCTTTCCTGGGTTCAGAATTGGTTGGGGAGAAAGGGAATAAGATATCTTTAATGGCATTTTATTGAACTTAGCAATTTAAATGGCCTACCCTGATTTTCGAAGATATCAAATTACCATACGGATGATGTCTTTCTCATCAAATCTGGCTCTTAATGTTTACCATGAAAATGACAAAGGTAATTTTTAATGTTGGTTGTAGTACTTGTATGTATAAATTGCTGATATTAATGAGAGTTCTGGGATGAGGTCTTTCTGTGCTAAAACTGATATATCAACAAATAGATTCATATTATAGAAACTGACAACAGAAACCACCGACATTGCTTCTCTGGAGTTTTAATTTATTATTATAGCAAATGGAAAAAGTATCCTAGGAAGAGTATAATCTTAATGCTACTAGGGGAAGTCTGGGAATATAAAGGTGGGCCACCAGGTATCCTATTTGCATTAAGGCATTCTAAAACTCCTAAGAAAAATGCAAATGGGGACTTTGATGCTGGCAGTACAGCTCTGGGTCATTGGGAACAATCCTTTCCAGCCCCATGTGTGACAAAGGATTATTACAAGCTTTGGGGAGGGGATGTGATTCAAAGTGAAATGCAAACTTACCTTTACAACTTTAAATTTTAGCAACTAATTTGAATGTCTCATTCTCTGAAGCACTGCAGGACCTAATAAAGTCCATACTCAACTCATCTTAATAATTTAACAGTGATGGGAAGTTTGCAGTATTCTAGGATTCAGAAAGGAGTACAAAAACTAAAGTTTTGGACAATAGCACTGTGATATTAAAATTTAAAGGAGAAGTCTAGGGACCATTATTTCTCTTTATCTTGGTTGTCTGTTTTTCGTTACTTGTAATGTGAAGAAAGGTTTTTAATCTCATTAGAAAAAAGGATGCGGTAGAAATATATCAAAATGTAATCCTGGACATGAGAGATAAAAAAAAAAAAAAAAAGACTGAAGCCCCCCAAATACCAAAATGCATGTGTTAATATTTATGTTATATATTGAGATGCTTTTACAATGAGAAAGCTGTTAGACTATTATTTTTACCAACAATATTAAGAGCCAACATTTATCACACATTTTCTTTGTGTCAGGCACTGGCAAGAGTTTTAATCTCACGGAACCCTCCCAGCCACCATATCAGGAAGGTACTACTATTTTTCCCATTATAAAGACAAGTAAACTGAGGTTTAGGGAGATTAATTAGCAAAGACTAAATATTTAGTAAATCCTCAGAACCAGACAGTGACAATCTTAAAGTGTTGATGTAGAAATTCTTAAAAGGAACAACATTGTTGCAAAGAACACTGAAATTAATGTTCTCAGAGTGGAACAAAAAAAATTGTCCTTGTCATGGGTTGGGAGAGGAAGTACAGAGTTGTCTCTTAAAGTTGTCTGCAGACAGGATTATTACATTAAGAATAAAATGTTTTAGCAACCCTTAGATTGACATCCCCATGCAAAAGAGTGGAAAAAAAGATCTTCATGCCTAAATCGCCTCAAAAAACACGTGCATTCCATATGGGGCTGGGTGATCCAGAGCAGGGCTTCAGCACTTTTTCTTTAAGATTGGGTTTCATTCTGCTAACAGCATGTTGGCTGAGTGCCCACTAGCAAGCAATTAAGACTTTGTGCTTGCCTGCATTTTAGTAGCTCTCCTCATGAAACATGCAGCCACATGGGAGCAGAAGCTTTGCCAGCATGGGTCACGGTCTGGGAACAGCATCAGGAGAGCTTCTATACTCCAAGGATTCATAGTCTTCTGGGAAGTTGAGGAGAGGATGAAGGATTGATTGGCTGTGCCTGGGAGAGAAGATCAAGAAAGGAATCATTAAGAAATGCTACCAAGGACCCTAAAGGAAAATGAGATAAACCAATGTCTAAAAATTGAGAAGCCACGGGGTTAAATAAAAAGAAGACAAAAACTGGATGGCTGATGAGAGTTTCTTACCATTGAACTTGGATTATGTCCCTATTATTTTTTGAAAGCAACACAAATGCTGAACACCTAAGATGTGCCAGGTAGACGGCTGGGGACGTGAAGGTGAGTGAGACATCCTCATGCACAGATGAGTAAGGGAAGACTCCAGGCTGCACATGACATTCACATAGACTGTTATGGAAATGGCAATGGTGTGACCATACCGATCTCCTGTCCTCAGCCTAGCTCTGTTTGTGCCTGCGAGAAAAGCATTTGACTCAGGTTGGCGTAAGGTATGCCTGAAAGAATTAGAAAGCTTTATGCAAAGATGAGATGGACTCCTTGGGAGGGGGCCAGCTTTTCACGTCTGAAAATGAAATAGGCCAAATCAGTGATTTCGAATCTGATGGATTACTCAAGACCTCCTGGGCATGATTTTACAGTACAGATGTCTACTCCCGCTCCTGGAAGTTCTGGTTCAATAGGTCTAACCAGATATGTCCTCCGATGTAAACATTGCCCTGAACAATTTTGAAAAGGAAAACAGTATTTCCCTCTTCACAATAGACTTTGTTAGGTTACAATTAAAGGAAGAACTACTGTCTTGCTGGCTGTATCTGCATAGCATCTGGAAAAAATCCAAATATATAGAAAACTTTCCTTCACATTATTAATATGGCCCCTTAAACTGGTAATCTCACTGGTGTATAGGAAAACAAATTTATACACATTATTTGCAGGATACATGTATTGTGTTAACTGAATCATACATATATATATATATATAATCAGTAATTTATACTTTCTTACCATTTGGAAAGTTGAACATAAACCAGGTTTATATGCAGCCCTAGCTTTACCACGAACTAGACTCTATGAGCTTCTAGATGATGAGCAGAAATCACAACTTTCTGAAAATCATGGTCTAGATCGAAAAGAATTACATGCTCAAAGATCTGATTCATAAGAATTCTTGGGTTTAAAATATCATTTTTTAGTAAAATGAACCTTTGCTTACACAAAATCTTATGCAAATGCCGAATATATCAAAAACTATGGGAAGAGCTAGGGAAGGGCAGATGTTGGTGTCCAGAGTCACCCCTCGTCAATCACATGATATCTACACGAGGAGCTCCTAACAGCCTGCTCAGAAACCTGGCGTTCCACGGAGCACCGTTGGAAAGCAAAAGGTACCCCATTTTAAAATCTATTTCCAAAGGAATCCCCACAAACTGAACATCATAATGGATTCTGATAGATAATGGGGTTGATCCCTAACTGGTTATCCCAGTTAACCCCCCCGGGTGGCTTAGGCCAGTGACAGAGCTGTGCACAGGTGGCTGAGTCTGTGGGCACTGATGTGGGGCACACAAACTGAGGTAAACAAACAATGAGGCTTATTTGTGGAACCCCAACGAGGTTTGAATCTCTAATCTCCATTTGCTAAATTACCTTGAGCAAGTTTGTAGGACTTCCAGCATCTCCCAACCTTTGCCTGTAAAGTGGGGATAATTTCGGCCTCGCGCACTGATAGAGATTAGTCTTTAACAGTGGGACTCACACATGCTGTTCCTTTCCTGTATTTTTGTGAACAGGTCAGGTGAGGAATTTGGGAAATTGCTCTAACTCCTTCAGGCCTATATGGAGCTTATTCTTTTCATTTCTTTACACAGAATGGGTTCCTTGTGGTACAAAAGAATTAATAACGAGCTTCCACGAACAAGAAATTGCTACCACTTTTACCATAGAACTGAGGACAATATCTTATTAAATTCCAAGTTCTCGAACATGTTGGTCACACCTTAGTGTATAATAATTATTTACCCTGGTCTTGACCTATGTTTATGTGCTAAGGATCACAGTAGGTAGATTTTGTTACAAATCACTGCATTTTCGATATATTCACACAGATACACACCTCCAGCTAGTCAGGTGAGTCTGAAGGCTGGCAAAGGGCAAGGGTAAAACTCTCTAGGTAAAGTAGAGATTATTGCGTGTGTAAGTGAATGTGTGTGTGTGTGTGTTCATGTGCGTGCATGCATATCCCCTGAGGTGTACAGGAAAAGCAACAATAACAGAAATAATGACTGTGAATGCCCCAGAGGTGGGAATTCCATCTCATTTTTGAGATTTTTTTTTTTTTAAACTGGTCCAGGCAAAAGAAAGGAGTGCTTTGCTTGTGCAGCTTATTTCGTGTTATTTCCAAAGGAGGTAGTGTGGTGACACATGGTACATATAAAGCTTTTGTATAATGACCAGATTTTTCTGAAACCTATATGCAATGTAAGCGTAAACGGATGCAATCGAAATAATTATTTATATTTCTTTCAGGTAACGGCATCACCTGTTTTGAGGAAAAACTCCCCTGAATTCTGCCCTGTTAATGCACTTTACAAGTATTTTGCAAGCATTCAGTGCATAGAACCCAAACATTTTATTTTGGCAAGGGAAGCTTTATAGAAATATTTGCAATATTTTGTGCTAATCCCTTCACAGTCACTTTGGTGTGGCAAATATTTGTTCAAGCGGACTTTACTACAGTTACAGAGTACATCAATCTGTTGTTTTAACCTTTAGAAACTAACCCTGTGTCTTCTTGAAGGAAATAAAAAGTCATTGATGAAACCTTTTAAGTTTTCAACTTCTTTGCAATAAGGTGTCTGGAAGAGACATCAGCACGTTATCTCCAGGGAATGGATTAAAGAGAATGAAGTGCATCTCTGCTTACTTTCTTGGCTCATCTCTTTATGAGTATGAGGGACCTAAAAAGTAAATGGTGGTCAGAAAGAACAAACACATTTATTAGAGCAGTTAGAAAAGACTGTTTTGATATTTGCCAAGTTCCTTCTCAATAACATGCTTGGCAGCTACCAAATGACATGGCCTGCCCAGAGTTGATTTTGATGAAGCCTCTGGGATGTGTTAAAAAGTAAACCAGAGCAAATCACGTACTGGAAAGCATAACTCAATCAAGGAAAAATGTATGATTAAGGGTGACATGGGCAAGGAAAGCTTTGCCAGAGCTCAGGGTAAATATTTGTATCAGTGTGAAGAGAAAGCTTTGTGACGCTGATGTCAACCAGCTGGAATTTTCATTGTTTATAAACTTTTGTTGTTAGAGTTGAGTTCTGGCAGAAAAGGTACCAAAGAAAGAGCAGTTTCCCAGCATGAAAGTTTGAATTGTGATAAGGCAGCTTGACCAGATATGAATGCAACGATGCAAAGTTTCAGCCTCTTTTTCCTTCCAGAATTCTCTTGCCAAGAAACAACCTTCTTGCCTTAATCCCACTTTGACAAAATTCTTCAGGATTACCAAAAAGACAAGATTTTGTTTTGTTTGCTGTGTTATAAGGATTTATGGCTACTTCTTCCTTAGTAGGATGATCAGAAAATGGGTAAGAAGCTAAACGGTCCCCCCGCCTTTTTTTTTTTTTTTTGTAAAAGAATATTGCCACATGAGTTAGATATTTTAATGATTGGAAATAAATGGCTTGGGATTGAAACCAATTTTTTGAATAGTGTTCATCAACTTTGTGATGCTAAGTGGTTTATTTTTGCCTCATTATAGGTCATTTCAATACTTTTAAACTGAATAGTAAGTTAAAGGACTTGCCCCCCCCCCTTTTTTTTAACTCACCAACTAATTCTATTAAAAAGAAATCTGTATTTTCCTAGTAAACCATGTTTTATTGTACTTTTTAGAACATTGGAGGTAGCCAAAAGTTATAAATCAAACCATATCACAAGGACATGGGCTCATATTAAGAATTTACAGTAGTTCAGAACAGAACTCAACTTTTAGGCAGAGAAACAGATTGGTGAAAACTGCCCCTTGCCACTTAGCCCTTCCTCTTTGAAAAATAATCACATAGTTGGCGCTTGGGATGAGATTTCCCATTTTCAGAGATGGACTTCCACCAGCAAACTTCTCTGCAGTATAGATATTCTGACAAGTGACTCTTGCTTCTCCCCCAGGGTGGTCTGAAAGCTCCAACCTGAATTACTTTCAATGAGGGATGTGTAGTAAGATTCAACAAATAGGAAATAAAGAGAATTTCAAATTGCTATCAAGTTATCCTTTCTTTTAATAATCGAGTGCTTTAAATATACTTCAATCTGACTGGCCTACAACATAGCACAATTAAGAATGACATAGGTATGTTGTTTATGAAAAGTTTGCATTAATTCATTTAGGAAGGCCAAATCTGAGAGACCGTCTCCACTTGCCTCCTCTATCCCACAGTAAACTGAAGCTTGGCCCTGCTTGATGCAGAAAAAGGACACATCTCAAACATAACCACATTACCCAGCTGCACTAAGAATAGAAACCAAGCCCCTGCTGGTGTAATTAGGAAATCTTCTCTTCCGGTCCCTGGGCTTTAGAGACCTGGATCACGCACTCATTCCAATTTAGAATGTTTTTTTGATAAGGATCTTTGTAAAGTAAGAAGGGAGCTGAACATGAAAACTTTTCATTTTAAGTTTCTGAGTCAACATGTCCCTCTTGTGAAGCAGAATCTCTGGGTTTCACTGGCCTAGAAATCAGCCTTCAGAGTGCGGTTCTGTCTGGGCATTAAGATGATGGTGTGTTTTCAGGAGGTGAAGAAGTGCCAATTACTTCCACCTGAAGTTTGTACATTTCCATCCCACTGCAGTGCGCTCACAGCCCATGGAATTCAAAGGAACACATAAAAAATAAACACCATATGCAAAGCTAGAAAATCCTACCAGGTGGGAGCCCTGAGTTTGGATACATGTTGATTTTAGTTATATTAAGGCACACACAGATATAAAATAAACCAACCTGTCCCTGAGCTATTTCTTCCTTATTCCCTCCCCACCTCTCAATGACAGGACATTCTCTAGGTCATTCTGTGTTGTGGATTGGGACCCTCTGGCATTATATTTTAATTAAATGGTCAGATTATTAATGCGTGAAAATCAGACACAGCAAATGTTGAGCTAACCATTTTTCATACATAATGTGTGCATATCAACATTATAACAGCCATATACTAAAGATTGACATGGTCACTTTTTAAAGAAGGAGACTTGATAAATATTTGAGTTAAAGATTCTTGGGATCATGTTAAGGAACTAAGAGGTCAGGTCTTATTGTTGATTTTTTTCCTCTGCCATGTAATAATAAAAAACCATTCAACCCCTCTGTTTGTAGTTCCATTCTAGAGGTCAGCAGAGGAAATAATTGGTCATACATTTATGGTAGGTATACTAACATACATCAATATTTTGTTCAAAGGGAGAGAATTCAGAATAACTTCTTAAAATCATCCCTGTAGCAGGGCACCTGGGTGGTGTAGTCAGTTAAGCATCTGACTCTTGGTTTGGGCTCGAGTCATGATCTTGGGGTCTTTAGCTGGAGCCCCTCATCAGGCTCCATGCTCAGCATGGACTTTGAGATTCTCTCTCCCTCTCCCCTCTACCCCTCCTGCTCATGCTCTCTCTCTCTCAAATAAATAAATCTTTAAAAAACAAAACAAAACAACTATCCCTGTAGCCTAATGTCAGTTGTTTTGCTATCTCTTCTTCAATGGACTCCTGCCCCCTTAACTTTGGAGAGTTCTCCTTCCCCTCATTTCAACCTTATGTTACTGTGCAAGGCACCAAGTTAATATAATTTTTTACCTTTTGCCTAGCCTCATTTGATTGGTCCAACTTAAGGAAATCAGAATCTTTCTAGGAATTTGAGACAAGAATGAGAAATCCTAGCTCAGTTTGAACTCTCCTCTTGAACAGAGGAGATGGGAACATTGGGCTGTTGATGATGGTCTTTTACCTCACTGTAGACCCGGGGATGAGAAAAAGCCTCAGGCACCTGTCTGGCTCAGTCAGAACAGCATGTAGCTCTTGATCTTGGGGTCCTGAGTTTGAGCCCCACGTGGGGTACAGTGATTACTAAAACAAACAAACAAACTTAAAAATAAAAATAAATAAAAAGGCCAGGCTGTAGCAAGAAGAAAGAGTGGCATAAAAAGTGGAGATCAGCAAAATGTAGAGGTGGCTTGTGAGTCCCTGCAAGCAGCTTACCCACACCTAGCTATACCCCTCTCCACGAGAGACTCCAACGCTACTGAAACTATAAAGAAACTGTACTGTTTATAAGTTGGTTAAATTGGGTTTCTGTTAGTTTGTGACAGTAGTTATGTTTTAACTCCAACATCCTCTACCTTCAAACAAATGATAAAAGAATTTATTGATTGCCTAATGTGCACTAGGCTGTTTATATTCATTATCTTGTGTAATCCCTTTAGCAATCCTAACACTTCAAATAGCCTTATTTCTATTTCACAGCTGAAGAAACTAATCAGAGAGGTTAACTGCCTTATCTATGGTCACACAGTCGGTTACATCAAAGTGAATCTGAAGTCCATCCTTTTTTCATAGCTTGCAAATGCCCTTAGAAATTCACCTGAGGAAGACAAACTCCCCTACATTCAGTAATAGAGAACATAATAAATTTCTGAATATCATAGAGTGGTAAATAATTGCAGATAAAGGAATGTCAATTTGGGTTGGAGTAGCAAGGAAAAGTGGCTCAAGATGGAACTCTCTAAGTTACAGAAAATACAGCCAAACTCACTTATTGATTCAGAAACGTAAAAGTCCGAGGATCGGTCTTGTTTCACATACAACTGGATCCAGGACTCAGAGGAGCTCAGCAGAGCTCTTTACTCCTTGACTCCGTTGTTTTTTGTTGGTTTCACTGTCAAGAGCACGTGCATCAAGAAGTGTCCCTAAGCATGTTGCAAACACTTGCAGGGCCTGCATATACACTGCTAGCTTGTATAAAATGGGGGCCTCTAGATGAAGTCCTTTCCCCTTTCCCCAAAGACGGACCCTAGGGAAGAGGTCATTATAGGCCCTGGAAGTTGACAGAAAGCTACGTGGCAGAAAATTCCAGGGTTTTGGTACCAAAAGCATGGTATAGAAGGCAAGAGGTAGGCTTCAGGAAGGGCACAGCAGGAGAGCACGAGCAGCTTCTGCACAGGAGCCCCAGTTACCCACACTTACGAATAAGACCTAGGGGCACCCACCAACCTCGGACTTACAACGACTTAATATAAAGTCTAGGGAAAAGATAATGAAAACAAACAAAAGCCTTAAAACACCCCAGAATTGAATCCTTTTGGCGAGACCTGGGTCTCAGGCTCATACTTGATTCAATAATTGTTGCCAAAGGATTGGACTATGCAGATTAGCCAGTGGTGATTCTGAATGCACATCTGGAGTTGGGTGTTGGGGTCAGCAACATAGAAACATGCAGGTGGAGAATGGTTCGGTGATTATGCTACTATCTAAAGCCAGAGGATGGATGTGGGGCAGGCAATAGGACACAGCCTGAATCCATAAGGCTTCACAGGAGAATTATAACTTGAGATGGTAAAAACTATTATAATAATATATGATCATATGATAATAATTATGATAATTATTATAATTCTGAGCAGTACCATAAGACTAATAGCTACCATTTATTGAGCAATTAGTATGTGGCAACCATTTTGTCAAGAGCCTAGACTATATCATTTCATTTACTTAACAACCCTGATGTATGGATACTAACATCAACTTCATTTTATAAATGAAGAAAGTAAGGCTTAAAGAATTTAAGCAACTTACTGTGTAAGTGACAAAGTAGGAGTAGAACTCAAGACTGTGTGACACCAGTGTCATGTTTTAGCCACAACCAGATACGTGGAAAATTTCATTTCTCACACACTGAGCCCTAAACATTTGACAAAATGAATAAAACATCTTATGAAAGGCTTGCAGAGTTATAATTCTACGTCTTCAATCCCTTAGCAAGTCAAGAGAGAACATGAATGCGAAGATTGCTACAAGGACCTTTTTCTACTTGAACTTGTTCTTCCCTTAGGACTACATCCTAAGTCCAAGAAATTCGGTCTGTGTATACAGGAGCTCGGAATCCCACCTTGCAGATAAGAAGTTGTTTTTTTGTTTGTTCATTATTATTTCTTTTCTCCATGGTTTTGACTTAAAACTGTATAATAAATTGTATAATTCATTTTATTTGCCCAGGGAGCAGTTTGGGTTGAATACAATAAGCAAGGTTTAAAAGTTTGGCTAAACTCTTCAGAGGAAAGCCCTTTTGAAATTCAAGGCTTAGGGGAAAACATATTTTTACCTTGCTATTTTCTTTAAGTTTTTATCATTATTAGAATAGTGGTAACGTCCTAAAATCATTTTTAAAGGCTATGTCATTTCTGAACAGTTAATACATTCAATGGTTCAGATCAAATGAGTATAAAATGTACACACTGAGAGTCCTTTTTCCACCCATGATCCCTCTGTCCCCTATAGATCATCACTTAATCACTTTTATGAGGTTATTGTACCTTTCCAGTATTACTAAAATTATTATGTAAAACTATTCCACCGTAGCCATTACAACTATTAAATCCCCAAGTTCCTTACCAAATTTTTCCATGAGGAAATACTGCAAAATCAGGGATTTCACACCACTTTAAACATACAGAGGAAAGAAACCATGGGTGGAGGAAATCTGAGCCATAGCTACAGGTATCCCATACCATTTTTTCTTCCTTAAAATCTTGCAAAGTTGAACTCATATACTCTTCAGAATATGGAGTGCTAGTTTGGGTGCCAACACTCACTGCAACTTCAAGTACATGAGGTTTTCCTCTAGGTCCAGTGTCCCGCCACTGTGGATAAAACTGGCATTCCTGAAGGACCCATGCATTTGTGGAGCAGCCAACTCCTGTCAAGGTCTCAGGACTGCAAAAGTCAAAGAAATAGAATCCTTGGAGTGTGCAGTAAATCACATAGTGTCCCCAAGAGCCATCATGTAAACCAAGACTAGTAGGTGAAATTTCAGCAGTCAGATGAGGACGTGAGTGGGTGTTAAGGACATGTAGACTTTGGTTCAATCTAGGAAAGATGGTAGCAGTCAAAGCTGATCAACATTTGGCACCTTTGCAAGTATTCGTTGATTCTTCTATCATTGTGTTGGGGAAGAAAGATAACTTTCTCTCTACCCTTCTCCGTTCTTGGCTCAGATCCCTTTAATAAAAGAGAGATCGGGCTCCTGGGTGGCGCAGTCATTAAGGCATCTGCCTTCGGCTCAGGGCGTGATCCCGGTGTTCCGGGATCGAGTCCCACATCAGGCTCCTCCGCTGGGAGCCTGCTTCTTCCTCTCTCACTCCCCTGCTGTGTTCCCTCTCTCGCTGGCTGTCTCTCTGTCACATAAATAAATTAAATATTAAAAAAAAAAGAGAGAGAGATCAACAAGAGAAAAACACACAAGTTTATTAACATGTATACCTCATGTATACATGGGAGACTCCATGGGAAAGTAGTTTAAAACTCAGGCTTACATCCCATCCTAATAGGGAAAAGGAAGGGGGGGGATATAGGACTCTTAGGGGAGAACAAATTATTTTTAGGAAAAATGAATGGGCCCAAGAAGACCAGATGAAAGATACGATAGTTTGTGACGAAGCTCATCAGAGTATAGTGTCTACTTCTCGTCTCCTCTCGTGACAAATGTCAGTCTTCCCTGGTGGAGGAAATTCCTGGGGAGGAACTTAGGACAATTGAGTTCCTTCTGGAGGAGCTGTCTTTAGCAGATAGGGAAGTTCAGAGACAGCCTCTCCCTGGATTTCCTTTTCAAGTGCCCGTGGCTCAAAATCGTCAACGTGCCAGAGTGCCGTACTTGGGGGTTACATTTGCTGCCAACCTTCACTTGATTCCAAACTCCGTAAAGGCAGTTTTGCTCACTGCTATTGCCCCATTTGCTGACTTGCGTGTGATGTTCAATAAATAAGGAAGAGGCTGCCTGGAAGAGGAGGAGCTCCACTTCAAGGGGTACTCAGGCAGAACTCTGACCTCCATCTTGAGAGAAATTGGAGAAGAAGCTGACCTTTACGGTTTCCATCCAACTCTATAATGCTGTGATTCTCAGAATAACAGAATCAGTTACTATTTGGATTCCTCAAAGAAAAGGCAGAAAACGGATGGCAGACAATGAACCACTGGCTCTCGTCCTGCAGGTGGTGTGGGCAGTGGGGACTGTGCAAGGTTTGGGACCCTCTGGGAAATCACTGTTACTGTCGGACAGCCCCCAAAGTTGGGAGTGGAGCTTTGTGGCCTGAAGGCTCACAATGGAGAAATACATAAATAAAATAAAAGTCCTTACGTCTGCTGCCATGCTTTTCGGTCTTCCCGGCAAAAATGTAGAAGACAGTGTTTCCTAAAGAACACAAAAATGAAAGAGTAAAAGCAGGCAAATAGTGTTGGAAGCAAAATGAAAAACAAACACATAAAAATGAAAAGCAAGCAAACAAAAGCCATGCTATCCAGGAGGAATAAAAGTAGAGAGGGCACTAGTAAATCAGAAACAAATGGGAACAGCATACTGTGTTTTCTGAACTCTTGGGTTAGAACTTCTCATCCAGGATCTTTGCAATGTGGTAAGCACCTGTAATTGGTTTATCACTAAAAATCAATGCTATTAAAACCCACTTGTCTGATAAAGGAAACCTAAATATAAGCCCTATATAAATGGGTCGTTATGCAATGGGATTTCTTCATCGGTCGTAAGCATGTGATTCATTCCTGGGGATGGGCCTCCCCTCCACCTAGGGCAGGCAAGCTGGAGCCCTGGAGAGAGCGAGAGCCAGGTCCCTGTGGGCTGTGCCCGTGGCCCACAGGCTGGGAGAGGCAGGCGGCTCTCTGCTGCTCAGCAGCCTAGTCCCCACAGGGAGGCCGGCTCCTCCCCTCTCTTTAACCACAGCAAGCTGCCCTGGCAAGTCACTCTGAATGGGGAGAGGGGTTCTGCTGAACCGGCCCTGACTGCAAACTAGCGTATTATCCTTGAATTTCTAGTCTCCACTCCTCTCTCGATTCTCTTGCAGCAAACATTTCTCCTCTTATAAAACAGAAAAGAAATAAAGCTGTAATTACTTTTTCACACCCTCTACTAATATAAGCCCAGCAAATACTCCCCTTTCCCCTAGACTTCAGTAAGCACAGATCTGGGGTCCAGCAAGCATTATTTTAAAAGGGCCATGATTATGTGGCACTAGAAATTGAAGAAAGAAGAAAAAAAAAGTAACTCCCAGTTCAGATCTTTTAAATCAGTCTTCTCAGAACACACACATTTGGAGTATTTAACAACTTGGCCCTCTGTGGCCTGTTAGTCCTTCTCTGTGGACTTGACCTTTGAGTGGTTGAGGATACAACGCCTGGGAGATTCAGGGTGCGGGGGGGAGAGAGGAACCAAGTCCCAGAATCACAGAAAGGCAAGACAGCTTTCTAACTCTCTCTCTCTCTCTGCATTATCCCCTGAAGAGGCAGCCCAGGCAGAGCGAGGACACTGTTTCTGCACGGCAGAGGTGGTCTGCCTTGCATTTAGGCCTAAGTTCTAACAGCCAACTTGTCAATGAATGCCATTAGCGCAGACGTGCCACAGGCACTCAGGGACGGAGCGGCGGGCAACCTCGGATCAGTGTGGGAAGAGCAGGCATCGGGTGGTAACAACTTTCAGTCATTACTGACCTGGGCTCTATTCAAACCAGTGACCTAGAAATGAAGGGCTCCAAATCCCATTACTAATTCCCCGAGCCATCAAGTCTCCCCTATGGCCTGGATCTTGTCCTGAAACCCAGGTCTCCCGTTGAAATAGCATTAGACAGCGGCCACCGCGTTGGCAGGCGAGGCTTTGAAATAAAGGGGGCACAAAAAGAGGAAAATGTGCACATACCGAGTCGCCTTTAATGATTACTTTAAAGTTGTTCAGCTCCTTTAAACCTAAAAACCTGAACCTTCTTTAAAGTGAAAAGCTTGCCAGGAAGTACAGGAATGGTGTTCAAACAAACACAGC
Source organism: Ursus americanus (assembly GCF_024610735.1). NCBI lineage: Eukaryota > Metazoa > Chordata > Mammalia > Carnivora > Ursidae > Ursus > Ursus americanus. Next base: position 27,320,133 of record NC_142127.1, on the reverse strand, counting down.
CTTCTATTTTGTCTGAATGGGGAAAATACACATGCCCCCTCCCAAACCGAGGAATAATGAGAGGAAACCAAATGAGAGGAAGTTGTTGAAAAGGAAAGAAAGAGATTAAATGAGTATTGCAAGGATGAGAAGAATATTTACTGCCAAAGTAAGAGAAAGGAGCTAAATGAAAGCACCCTTGAACAGCTTTCCCCTCTTACTTATTATCTCTGTGTCGCTCTCTCAATCCCTCTCATCAAAGAGGGACAATTATTTTTCAATAAAAAGTAGGATTTTTGTGAGTTAGGTGAAGCCCGTGCAAAGCGAGCTGGATGAAAAGGGCTTGCAAGGCTGTCTCGCCTCTAAGCCCGGAGCGCCAGCTTCACGAGTCGTCCTGTAGGTGGAGCTGCACTCTGCAATTCTGAGATCCCGGGCTCCACAATGAAGCAATTGTTTCCCGTCTCCACTTAGCAATTCCTCCCTCTCTCTCGGTTCTTTCTCGTTGCATGTTCTATTTATTTTAATGTATACCTTTGTGTAAAGCCTGTCTCTGAGTGGTTAGATACCCTGTTGATATGTGGCCTTCAAGGGGGAAAAGGGAGTGCAGCCTATTCCCATGACATCCTAGGGCTTTGTAGAGCCAAAAAAACCTTCTCAGGAACACCTAATCCTTGGGCTCTGGCCAAGTACCACAATCCTTCTGTACAACTGACATGGGCCACTTGGGACACTTGAGAGCTTTAGGTGTGTCTCTCTGAAGTCAGCCCCGGCCAAGCATGAGGCAAATGTGCCCGACCAAAGAAAATAAATTATGTGGACTCCAATTTTCAGCAGTTATGAAGTATTAAATTACACATGTGAAGAATTCACTTTGGGATTAACCCTTTGGAACCGAAACACAATCTTGTCACAGCTCTTGTAAAAGGAGCGTGCTCTGTGTAAGGCCTGCCTTTCCAAAGACCCGGGGTGGGGGGTACCCCGGGGGCAGAGATTCTAAAAGAAAAAGATTGTAATTAAATCCAAATATGCTCCACTGCTACCTGGGCAGGGAGAGGGGGTGTGTTCGGGGGCTTCTGGCCCGTCTCTTAGGCTATGCTGCTCCCGCTAGATGGTAAGTTTCAGCGACACTAAGTTTTTTTGAAATCACTGTGAATGCCACTTTCAGCACTTAATCAGAATACATTCTATCATAACTCACACAGCCCCTGTGGCTGCTTCTTCATTCGGATTTGCAGAAGTGGTGGAGGGCCGCGGGAACTTGACTGAAATCACAACTACTAAACTCCTGAAAAGGCATTTGTCTTCTGTGACTCAGTGAGCGATAGAAAAGGACATCCTGCCCTGCCCCTTTCAAGAATTCTGGGTTCCCCATCCCTATCTGAAGCACTGAGCTGTTAGTACATGATGTGGCTGAAATTGGACATCTAGACTCCGGCAGGAGAAAAACAAAATGCTGCTGTTTGTTTCCCTTTGAAAGCTGTTTATTTACCAAAAGACCACAGAAAGCAGATCTTCAACAATAACAGGAAGAAATCAATCTTGAAGAACTTAAAAGAAGTGTTTTTAACCAAGTTAACTTTTCAGCAAAGTCTGTGTCTTAAGTACGCAAAGCAAAGCAGGTTTGGGGGAAACAGCCCAACGTGTCCCCTCTTCCCCTCTTCCTCTTCCTTATCCCAGAGCGTGTGATCTGCGGAACACTGTGTCTGGGGGCTGGCAAATTGAGTCTCCAAACAAATCCCTCCCTCACTTCACATGCGCCTCTAGAAAAGCGTAACTCTACAACCATATGCGGGGGAAACCCGTGGAACTCATCCCTTGCCTCATTTTAACCAGGAGTGAACTGAGGCTGCAGAGAAACCACGAGTTGCTCACAGCCACACAGCTAGGACTGGAAGCATCCCGACTTTCGGTGGAACTTGTTTCCTTAAACAACAAATCTCTAATTGGGGAAATAGGTTTCTTTTTCTGTGCCTCAGCTGCTCCCATTGGCACAGCAAATAACTGGCTTTTCAAATACCTGCTATTTTGAGTTATATGGAATATTTTGGGGCACACATAGCAACTCGCCGAATTAATCCACGTGATAATGAATGGGTGCATGTGTGTTTGTGTGGGTTAAAACCAGAGAGCAAGAGAAAGAAAAAAGGATGAGAGGGACAGATCGAGACCGAGGGAGAGATGAAGTTCTGGACATCGCAGGGCTGCTGGGTGGAGTAAGTAATAAAAGCAATTGCTAAGCACCGTGAAATTAGACTGCTGTGTAAGGCTAAACCAGGGTGAACCAAAATTTGCAAAAGTCATGAGACTTTTATTTTCAACAGGTGGCATTTAAGAATGCAAACTATCGGCACCCAAATGAGAGCTCAATGTAAAGGGGAAGAGATGCGGGGATTTTCACACTTGTGAAATCAGGGTTGAAAAACATTGCTTCATGTTTCTGATCGTCTACAGTATCCAGAGGAATGGCTGATTGGACATATGCTTAGAAAATGCTTCTCTTGTTTTTATTGGTCATGGGTTAGCATAAAAGAAGAAAAGAAAAGTAAGAGAATCTGCTACAAAAGGAAAAAGCCAACTGACACTGCTTGTGAACAGAGGACTGAAAGCCAGAATCTCCAAATGAGGAAGGCAATAAAGCAGTACAAAAGCCCGCCCATGGCACCCATCACGATATTCGAACCAAGCTGCTTTGCCGGTGTCATATCCACCCTCGTGTACTTACTCAGATAAGAAAGAACTTTTTGCTGGCAAGAACCCCAAGTTTGATTTATCACTCACAATATGAGAAGGCTGCCAAGCAAGCTTTATAACTCCCAGTTCTTAAAATTATTATCATCATCGGGCGTGGAAATAAGGCTCGAGGTGGTAGGTGTGTACTCAGTTCTCCTGGCAAGAAGCTGGTCTGTAGAGGCTGGTTCTCTCTGCCAAAAAATGTATCATCAAAGGGGTGCCTAGTCCATGTCAGACCTCAGGAAATACTTCCCCCAGCTGCGTGTGGATAGCAAGGATGTGTGCAGTGCGGCAGAAGCTTTCAAGGATAAACTACTTCTGCTTGAAGAGGGACATGCCCTAAATCCCAATATAATGATGACCTGAACTACCTGCTCAAGACATAAAAATGCTCATCCTCAAATTGTCTTAAAAAGATTACTGTACGTTTAAGACATTCGGAATTCTTCCCCATGTGTTGGATACCTGATTTGATCAGTCGGTACTTTGGATTATTCCCATATGGGTTAAGTGGCATTCAGGAATTTGCCTACAGTGAGGAGTCAGATACGATTCTTACCCCTCTCCTCCCATCTTACCCTTTGCATGAAATGTGTACCTTATAACTGGGAAGGGTTAGGGGGTGCATGCCTGAGGCCTTATTGAAGTGTGTGATGCAAGAAACTTAGTGGAAATCAAAGAGAGGTTTGTAAGAATCCTAAATTTCCCAGCCCTACTTTACCATAGTATAGAAGAGGCCAGATGTAGGATTGTCCTGACTTAAGTCTCGATGGCATTCGTTTGAAAAATAATTTGACTTCAAGTGGCAGAGAGCTTCCCTCTGACACGTACACAGTCCAGCGTGCATGCATATTTCTGAGGTGAGGTTTTGGCCTGTTATCATTAAAAATAATCTTCAGTTTCTCTTTTTGTCTCTTTTGTTTGTTTGAACATACAGTGAAAAATAGCTGTTAGAACTTTTTGGTGGAGTGCACGTATGATTTTTTTTTTTTTGAAACAGACAAAAGCATTTTGACCAATGTCTATTATGACAGCAGATTTTATATAAATATATGGGTGTAAAATAAGCTCATTTGCACATGGCTCAGGGGAAGCTAAACTCACTATAGAAACTTCCCTGATGTTTATTTCAGCCTCGTTTCCAGATTTCAGTATGTGTAGAGAAAACAGAGGCAAGTGGATAATTGTGTGGGAAAGAGGGCTTGTTACTTGCGTTTGTTTTGCTGTGATGCACAGAATAGACCGACTGGCCTGAGGTGAGTTTCTTCTTCAGTCAGAGATCCGGACCTCTTCTCATTCTGTTGCAAGGTCATGCCCAACAGCACAGGTGCTGCAAAATGTCACTGAAATACGTGGCTCTTTATGTGTTTAAATCTATCTATCTATCACTGTCTGTCTAGCCTGTACTATCTGTAAATCTATCATTGTTTTGATTCATTCCAGAAAGGAAGTAATATAATTTATATAAACGTGTAAAATTGCAATGTAATAAAGTAAAATTAAAGATTATAGGGGTTAGGGAATAGAACAAAGGTAAAATAACAGAAGGAAAGATGAGATGGAGGCAGAAGTGAGACTGGTACACAAAATGTGCTCGTTAAGGTATTTAGCATTTGCTAAGGCTGTCTATTAAATGAGACTGTTTTTGGAAGCAAATGTCAAAGGGGAGTTTCAAACTATTTTGTGACTTGGTGTCCATAGTTCGATAAGAGAGTTTCTTAGGACAAATACAACTATGCATGATTATAGGACCAGAAAGAACTTTCTTTCGTGGAGCCTTATCAAGAGCACAGGAAATTCAACCAGTGGCCACTCATAACATAATACTAAAGCTCAACTCACAGAGAATGCCTCCGTAGAGTATCAACACTCTACAGATGTAGCCACTCTTCGTCTGACTGCTTTGCTGGGTCTTCCTTAAAGGACCTGACCATTGAAACTCTCCTTTTCTCTGTCGATTGTCACTCTTCTGGTGATCTCATCCAATCTGATGACTTTAGATATCATCTTTATAAGAACTACCCTAAAATGTATCTATCATAAGCTTCTCCCTTGAGCTCCTGATTCAACATCTCATACTCAATAAGCATCTCAAATTTAACATGCCAAAAAAGAAAAAAAAAATGGGTTTACCCCCAATATCTACTTCTTCCCTAAGGTCACCTACTTAGGAAAAAGGAATTTCATTATTTCAGTTGTTCAGGCCAATAATCTCAGAGTTATTCCTTATTCCTCTCTTCCATTCATACTGCACACCAAAGATTTTTATTATACCTTCCTAGGAGATGTCTTGAATTGAACCACTTCTCATTACCTTTACTGCCACAGCCATGGACTAAGCAACCATTACCTCTTTTCAAGAACACTTTCACTTTGCATCTCATTGTATTTATTCTCTAGTAGTCAAATCACTTTGATCTGACATAACTCAGATCATGTCCCTACTTTGCTTAAAACTTTCCATTGGTTTCCAACAAGTTTTATTTTTTTATATATTTTAGAAGGTTTTATTTATTTATTTATGAGAGCGAGAGAGAAAGTGTGCGTGTGAGTGGGGGAGGGGCAGATGGTGAGGAAGAGAGAGAATCCCAAGCAGACTCCCCACTGAGCATGGAGCCCTACACGACCCTGAAATCATGACCTCAGCTGAAATCAATAGCCGCATGCTCAACCAACTGAGACACCCAGGTGCCCTGGTTTCCAGAAGAATCCAGGTTTCTTCCCGTGGACTATATAGCCCTACATGACAGAGTTTCTGTTATTCTCCTTAACGTGTCCCCAAGCTCGCTTCACCTCAGCTCTGCTGACCACCTTTATGTTTCTTGAACTTGCCAAGCACTGACCCACCTCAGGACCTTTACACTTACTTGATATGTTCTTTGTTCTTCACCGAGTAAACTACGTGGCCTCCATTCAGGTCTCTGATCAAAAGCCACATATTCAGATATGGCTTGCTTGAATAATCACTTCCCTTGCCACTACACTCTCTTCTCTTACCTTGTTGTATTCTTTTTCAGAAGACTTATTATTAACTGATATTTCTTTTTAGCGTATTTGTTTATTTTCTAGGTTGTATGCTCTGTGAAGGCAGGGAATTTGTGTGTTCTAATCATTGACAGATCTCAATGCCTAAAGCAGTGTTGGGCCTCATTGTATATTCTCAATAGGAAATAAACGTTGATTAATTAATGAATAAATCAAGAAATAGGTTTTCAGATTATCTAGAAGAATGGATAGTTTGCATATCCCTTGATTAGTTTTTGACAAATAGTGTTTCTCTTACTGTGTTTTTTTTGAATATGGATCAGCAGGGAGTTTGAGGTCATAATCCCTGAAGAGTTACTTGGAGTGTAGCTTTTACATTAAGCTACATATCAAGGACAGATCCATCTGCTTTGTCAACAATCCATACTAGAAGTTGATGTGGCATCAGTGTGGGAATGTAAGGAACCTAATGATGACATATGCTTTAATGGAAGACCCAGTGACCTCCACTTGGAAATGTGCCAAGGAAGTTTGGGACACAGAGATAAGATCATCTTTCAAAGAAGTAAAAAGAATAGAATGAGCATTTATATCACTAAATTTCAAGTCACAGAACATAAGCATCATGATTTTAACTTGGAAAATTTTAAAACATGCATAACCAAATGCCTGGCTTAGACATTTAAAAACAACACACAAAAATAACAAAAATTTAAAAGCAAAACTTCTATGAATGCACATAAACCATTTAGCCTCCAAGTTAAACTGATTGGAAAAGATGCACCAAGGCGTTTGATAGTTCACTTGTAGTAAACGATCATCGACTGTAACTCACCAACATACATACGGTCATGTAGGCATTTTAAATTACTACAAGCTTAGCACCTTAAAACAGAACCTATTTATTGTTGGAAGCTCATTGAACTCTACTAGACTCTGCTTCTAGTCTCACAAATCCAAAATCAAGGTGTCAGCAGTACTGCATTCCTTTCTGGAGGTTCTCGGGGCTCTTTCAGGTTATTCGCAGAATTCAGTTGTAAGCTGTTGTATGTCTAAGATAGGTCCCTGTTTCCTTGCTGGATATCCAGCGTTTCTTCCCAGCTTCTAGATCCTATCTACATTCCTTGCCTTGTGTCCTCAGTAATTTTAAACTCAGCAGTGATCCGTTGAGTCTCTTAAGTGCTTCAAATCTCTCCTATCTCTTCTTGAACAGCATCTTTTATGCCTCGTTTTACCTCAATGGGAAAAGATTCTCTGCTTTTATTTTAATTTTATTTTTTAAGGACATAGAAGTTTATTGAATATACTGCTCTCTGCTTTTAGATTTGTGGAATTCTCACATGGCTAATACAGGAAAATCTCCTTACCTTAATTTCTATAAACTTAATTCCGTGTGTATAGTCTATTTTGCCATATAATATAACAGATCCGCAGGTGAAACACCAGGGGGCAATGATCACTGGGCCAAAATCCTGCTCGTCACTGGCCATTTTCAAAAATATAATTTTAATTTTATATCAATTGTAGTCTTGTGTTTGAAGACAAATTGCAACCAGTATTCTAATTTGACCAGAACACTTCCAGTTTGTTGGAAGACCACAGTATCACCATATTGTCTGCGCATGAGAAAATGTCTATTTCTAAATTCTCAGTACTAAAGGAATCTATGATTTGCCATGTGACCTATAGTAAAATCAAAAGGGGTGAGAACAGTTTATTTTCTAAGTCATTTCAGAGCAATAGCTATGACTCATTTGTACATATTATAGCGCGGACATCACGCATCTTTTCTAGGATTCTAAAAAATAGATAGGGCTAGACAACCTTGGAAAGCAGCATCAGACAATCGGACAAAAGCTTCAAACCAGCAAGGTGACTTTTTCAGCCATGCTTAAAAAGCTACTAAATTTGCTTATGTGAGTCTGGTCTAATAAAATATGTCTGTTTAAGTAAGAAAACATCTTTACTGCAAGTCTATATCCTCTGACCTAGTAAAAGTGTAAGAGGATACTTAACTGAAATTTTTGTTTAGGAACCTAGAGATTAAACTTAAATCACTGGAATCAGTGGACTCAGGTCATGTAATGACATGCACCTGACTTCTACTTCTATCAATTTCTCTTTTTTCTGAGAAGTTTACTTCACTTTCATGACATACTCCATTTATTTTCATAGAGTTGAGCATACTCAAGGCTCTACTTCATCCACTTCAGCCCCATTAAAAAAAAAGGAGAGGAAAACCAAGATTCAGGCATTATTGTGTTGCAAAAAGTTTGAATGATTAACTGTGTAGCATTTCCTTCCTTCATCCTTCCCTCCTTTCCTTCCTTCCTTCCCTCCTTTCCTTTCTCCCTTCCATCCCTCCTTCCTTCTCTCTTTCCTTTCCTTCCTTCCTTCCTTCCTTCCTTCCTTCCTTCCTTCCTTCCTTCCTTCTTTCAATATTGATTAAGCACCTATTATGTAAGTGTTGTGTTGATTTTATAAAAAATGTACATATGAAGAAGACTTGTTTCTGGTCTTCAGAGTGTTCACATTCTAAAGGTAATGTCAAGACTATCTCTGGAGCATGATAGCAAGAACACCCAAGTGTATCAGGAGATGACAAGAGGAGAAGGAAATGTTGAACAGTATATTAAAGATGAATAGAGGTGATAGAATGGAGAGCCCAACAAAAAAACATCACAAGAGGGTACACTGTGTTCAGGAAAATTCTCAAGTTCTGAGTGGAACATTGGTGACTGAGAAGAGTAGCAGTGGTTGTACCTGGACAGGTAGGCATAGGTTCAATTAATAAGAATAAATGAGAATATTAAAATAAAAGTATTAGGCAATTGAGGTTAAGTATACAGTAAGGAATAAAAATGGATACAAAGGGAAGTCAGAGAGCGTGGGAAACCATCTCTACCAGATGCACATCAGGACTCGCTAGAAGGTGAGCAATATTCAAGATATGAGAGCCGACTTGATAGTCCACTACTTTCTCAGAATTCACCTTCTCTCTGCCTTTGCAATTTGCCTTGGAGCAAGCAACTTTTGACTGTATTCTCCTTCCTGCTTCTAGCTTTCCTTTATTTGTGATATACTCCTGTATATCTTGGCTTCTTCTAAATGCCTTCTCTATAGGTCTTTGAGTTTCAATGCCACTCACTTGTCAGCATGTCCCTCTGCACCTCCCATTTAGAGAGAATGTACTGGGATTGATTAGGACTCTGTTTGCAACCTCAAGTGCTCCTATTGAGCAGAGATCTCAGGCCATCTACTGCGCAGGTCATGGGCCTGCCAGTAGATGATTGTGTTTATCACACAGCCAAAGCACAATTGTGAGAGGCTATGGTTCAAGGATCACCAGCAACAAGGTTTCTCAGAAATGCTGGCCATTGATGGATTCAGAAAATCATTGTATGAATTAGATGCTAAAGATTTGACATTTATTCTGTGGGTGATAAGGATTCATAAAGGTATTTTAAGAAGGAGAATGAATTGATTGTGTTTTAAGAAGATCGTGCAATAGGGAGGATGGCTTGGGTCTACAAAGGAGTAGAGACAGTGAGAAAAGAAGAACAAGTTTGAGAGACTATTGCAATAATTAAGAAAAAAAAATAAAGTTCAGAGGTCTGAATGAAGTTGTAAGGTGGAGGGAGAAGGGGAATACAGTAGGGGCAGTATTTAGAAATTTGTGCTCTGGAATCACACAGGCCTGTGTCTGACACTGGCTCTGATACATACCTGCCCTGTGACCACAAACAATAGCACTTACCTTCTCTCAGCCTCAGTGTCTTTATGAGTAAAATGGTGGTAATGCTAATGTATATCTTGTTAAACTACAGTAAGTGTTCCCTGTGATTAAATGAGAACGTTCATGTAATGTTTTTAGCAAAGAGCCTGGTATACAGTAAACATTCCATAATGTCAACTCATGGTAGTTTTAGAACATTACTTTCAGACTTCTGGCTTCCATGACTTGCTGGATAGAGAGAGCAGTTATAGGGTAAGGAGGCATGTCTTTTTAAAATCCTGATCCCTGGCTAGAAAGTCTGAAACAGACCATCTCATGCTATCATCATTTATTCATGTTCTTGGAGGACATTAGAAATTTATGGCAAAGCTCAGATGTAAACACATAATGCTTTGGAGTTTCATATGATTCTCTTTTTGGAAGAAGGCACTACTTAAAAACATGGCTGAATCTCCAAAAATGATATTTGAAATGCTCAGATAGATTAAAGGGTTATCAATTATGGTATCAATATTCTACTCTGTAAAGCATAATTCAAGAGGACTTCCTCACAACTGCACCAATAGCTTAGAAGGAAAAGCAAATATTGACTAACTCAGCAATGAAGAGACTTTCCAAATAAGTTACATGGTAGATAGGCTCATAGGAACTTTTATCATATCTCTCCCCTAACGTGAATATCTTTACATAATCCTGTTAATAACTGACATGGTTTTAAACAGGTTACTAAAGCAGAAATCTTAAGATAGCAGATGGGAGAGCTATAAGAGACACTTGCGTTAGACCGATTCCTCTTGGTTGACACATTTTCCTTTCTTTCATGTCTCTAAAGAGTACTAGAATCACAAAAATTCTTGCTTCTCTTTTCCCTCCATGAGCTTCCTTAGAGCTAAATCTATGTCTGTTTATTCAATAACAATTTGTATACAATCCTCTGTCTCTGGCACTTGACCAGTTACAGTGGTATCTGTTTCTTATAACTACCAGATATATCAAGAAGTCGTTAGTCCTCTCCATAAGGCAAGAGGCCTAATGAAAACAGATTTTTATGTTTGAATCAGATTGATAATGGAACATAAACACCAACTAGAAGACTTTTGTATTTCCCAGTGTTTTCTATTGCACTAGGAGCATACTGTTTGAAGGTATCACTGATGTTCTTCCATAGGGTTGAATTCTTCTAAAAGAAGAAGAGTGGTTTAGTTTTCAACTTTGTAACTCCTTACTACCTAGGATTTCCCTTACTCTGTTCATTGCCAGGTACAAGACTACTGCAGAAGTCTTTTCTAGGGGACTTTTTTTTAATGGTGCTCCTTGAGAAGGTGAACTAGTTGGAGTAAATGATTTTTTGGCTGAACAGTTTGAGTTTGTCAAATACATAAAAGGTAGCCTGTAAGGAAGTACAGAGGCAGGAGTGAGGAAGGAAATGAAAAGGAACTGAAAGAAAGTGCCTCTCATGGGAATAACTTCTCCATTAGTTGGATTCTTTGGGTCGTTGTCATTTTTCCTCATTACATTTATGTCAAAGTTAGGCTGCATTAGAAATTAATTACAATAGGTTAAAACAGTAAGAGCTACAATCATCAGGCTGAGTTCAAATTGGACTATAAAAAATAACTAGGCATTACACTATAGGAAGAAAAAGAATTATTTTGCAAGGGACTTTGAATATATATATAGGTTTTTTTTTCCTATGCCTAATTACTTTTTTAGATTTAACTAAGTTCAAAGTATCTTCCTTTTTACAGAAGAAAATATCATTATTACACATTCACTTAATAGTCACTTAGGTGGCATCTTCTACATTGTCCCAGGCACATAGTGAATACTGGAAAAGCAGAAGTGAAAAATATATAGCTCCTGCCCTCAAAGATCTCACTGATTCTGATCAATAAGGAATTAGTTTTTTTTTAGGTATGTTTATTTCAATTTTGAATCTAGATAACAATATAAAATTATCTTACAGTTGAATAATTAATAGCCTAAAGTCATTGTTGTGATAAATTAATAAATTGAAAACCTATACTATTATCTCTAGCAGTTGCTATTCCTGAAAGCAAGAAACACAAAACTTTTCCAATTGTGGGGCTATTCTCAAGTTACTATCATTTGGAACAGCTTTTTTTTCATAGTGTATCACATTGCATTGATTTGTTCAATGAAAGTACAAAATATAATTGTGAGGGAAAATAACATGGACAGGATGAAGTAATGAAATTGTCTCTGTATAATTAAAATTAGGAACTTACGGTTAAAACTAAGTCTGGGCTGACATTCTGACTTGACTCATACTTAGGCTGTTTTCTTTCTCCCTCAATTCTTGGAGGAGGTCAATTAAGATGGCAGTGTCAGCTCAGGTTTTTGTAGGTTTAAAGAATCTCAGCTTGTTGAAGCATTTATATTTTCCTGATTATGGCATCTTGGAGGCTGTAGTGATTCAAATATTAATATTAGACTTTCATGGGTGTAATAACCCTGTTGACACTGAATCTCATTTCAGGCTATGCCCTCGAATTAAAGTGGAAGAGAATTCTAAGCCAGATGTTTGTATAAAACCCTTTGCCACAATTATGTATATGTCTCCGGCAAAAAAGTATTCTTTTGGCCTGCATTGTGGAGCTAACAGACTCCATTTCGGTTAACCCTGGCTTATGTTTCAGCACTGCCACGAGCCAGAATGTGTAGCCATTCAGATTTTTTCCCTATTTACCATGAATAGCTGTTCTGAAGCTGCATCTAGTCAATAACTACTTAAAAACAGCTCAATTCTCATTCCCTCCTCAGAGTGGTAGATCTCTATATGAAGAACGGCTAAATTCAAGTTTCCTTAACAGAGAGAGATGGAAGCTCAAAGTATAAATTCTTTTTTTTTTTTTTTTAAAGATTTTATTTATTTATTCGACAGGATAGAGACAGCCAGCGAGAGAGGGAACACAAGCAGGGGGCGTGGGAGAGGAAGAAGCAGGCTCATAGCAGAGGAGCCTGATGTGGGGCTCGATCCCAGAACGCCGGGATCACGCCCTGAGCCGAAGGCAGACGCTTAACCGCTGTGCCACCCAGGCGCCCCTCAAAGTGTAAATTCTTACATCATGCATTTCAGTCAGCTTGGCATACATTTAACCAAACTACTGCAGGTCATTATTTTCTATCATGACTACTCTTTTCCTTCTTCCTTTTTAGTAGTCACCGGCTGATTTGGATACTATAATAATATTTTAAACAGCAATGCAGTTCGGTTGAGGAAAAGAAGAGAGGGAACATTTTGGTAGATACATAAACAGGAACATAACCTATAAAAACTAGAGATTCACAAAGTTCAGAATATGTGAAGCATTAGCAGGGGCCAATTTAAAGGATTAAAACTGTGTCAGAATTACACAATTCCAGAACAATAGGGTGCTTCAACAATCAATAAAAGGGATCCAGCGGTGGAAAAAATGAACACGAGAAAAGTATTGGAAAAACTGGGAGCATGAAGAAAGAAACAGGCATTTCTTAATCTGGAGAAGAAATGGTTTGAAGAAAACAATAGAAATTTCATCATATGAAGAGTTATTTTATAGATGATGGGGTCCAGATGTTTCCCTGTCCCTTTAGTTAGTATGGAGTTATAGGACAACAAAAATTTTAGGTTAATTATTGTGGCTATACAGGCTGAGAAACCTTGAAATTGTTTATCAAGAGATGTGTATAGGAAGATTTAGTGAGCCATGCAAATTGACATGGGGCCAGGTACCCACAGGGCCTTATTAAAATTAACCTTTGAACAAGAAGCTGAGAGTTTGATGGCCTCGAGCGTCACAGTTAGTTATGTGCACATATGTAAAATAAACAATTTTTTTAAAAAATGAAAGAAATTTGATATCTATTTAAGATTAGTCAGGATCATTCTTCCATTGGTATCTCAGAATGGCCATTCTTCTCAGGAAAGTTTTCTGTTTTGCAGTGTTTCAATTGAATGTCTCCATAAACCTGGATATTTAGGACTGAATTGTCATGTGGTATATATAGGGAGAGCCTATCACTAAGTTAAAACAAGAAAGAAGGTCACGTTTAGATTAATAAGACTTTCTCAAGAATATGCAATCTTTGAAATGTATAGGATAAACTCACTGTTACTAACTTACAGTGAAAGGTAGACACTTTGAGGCCCTCATCATTTCCTTCTGCCTAGAATGGCCTCTTTGCTATTAAAAGAGGAAATTAAAGTGAAACAAGATAACCATTCAGAAGAAAGAATTTGGATAGATGATTTGAAGATGCTGATATATTTAGCTAAATGAGATGATGAATATGATTCTTTTATTCTCTAGTATTTACAAAGAGATACAAAATTCAAAATCACAAAGTAGCATGTACAATCAGAGGCAAATGTTATATGTACTAATTAATTATATCAAAAGTAACATTGGAAAGACCCATTTGGGGCTTGATGAAGTACACACAGACTGGTCCATCAATAACAACAGAAATCTCTAGACAAACTGCTTAAAAAACAAACAGCAACTACCTGAGGATACCAATAACTAAACAAAAATATGAGGCTTTTGGATAGAAGACAAAATTTGGAGAAGCAATCAATGTGGGGTTGAGTTTCCTTCTATTTTCCCTTTACCCATGACTAAAACTCCAAAGAAATCATGTCTTTTTGGACAAAAGAAGAAGGAAAGGAGACTCGAACCTGGTGAACCAGAAGATAGAGAAGAATCCTTGAGGTCTGAGATCCAGAGAAGGGGTATACTAATTCTGGAATAAGCACACAACTTAACCTGTGAACTATGCACGTGTGGGGCAGTCCTAAGGCTGTGTCATAAAAGTTTGAGAAATGAACTGAGATCTGAAGGACTCAGAATGATCCTGAAGTAGGAGTGTGTGGATAGGTCCAAATCAGCATAGTGAATGAGATTTAAAATGCTATAAGTTAGAGGAAAAAGGACAGAAATTACAATCTGAACATAATCAGATTGATTAGTAGCTAAAATAAAAATATCTACAGTCTCTAGTGGATTATAACAAGACTCAGGAGTCTACAAAACATAACATTTGCAATGTCCAGAATGCATTCCAATACTACCTGGCATGCAAAGAACAAGAAAAAAAATGTGTCCAAATCCCAAAGGAAAAAAAAAAAAGTGAAATATGACTCAAAAGCTAGAATTATCAGATAGAGTTTTTACAGCAGCTAAAATAAGTATACTTCATGAGGTAAAGGAAAAACACCCTTAAAGTGAATGAAAAGATAGGCATATTTAGCACAAAAATAAAAACTATAAAAATAAATGAAATGGAAATTTTGGAACTGAAAAATAGAATATGAATAAAAAACTCACAGGATGTACTCAATAGAGAATGGCAGGAAAATGAAGAAGATGAAGGTAGATTGGTAAAAATGGTCCTACCCCAAAAGCAGAGAAAGAAAAATTTAAACTGAACCTAGACTCAAGCACCTGTGAGGCAATATCAAAATTCTAACAAATAGATTCGTGGAGTCCCTGACGGAACTCTAAGAAAAAAATGGAGGAAGAAAATATATTTGAGGAGCTGATAGATAAAAATGTCCTGAATTTTGTGAAAGGCATAAATTTATAAATTAAAAAAGCTCAAAGAATTCCCAACATGATAAACTCAAAGAAAACTGTGAATACATGCATGTAATCAAGTTTTGAAAATCAAAGACAATGGAAAAATGTTAAAAACAGTTAGAAAAAAAATGGCATATTACGTACAGAGGAAAATGATGCAAATGATCTTGGATTTGCCATCAGAAACCATGGAGGTAAGATGACAGTAGAAAAAAAAATCTTAAAATTGTAAATACGAGGACTGTCAATCCATAATTTGTTCCCACTAAGAATACTTCAGGAATGAAAGCAAAATGAAAACATTCTGAGATAACAGGAAATTAAAAAACAAGTGGCCATTAGACCTGTTCAGTAAGAGATGCTAAAGGGTGTCCTTCAATTGAAAGGACATGGTACAAGAGGAGAACTTGAATCTTAGGAATCAAGAGAAACAACAGAAATGATAAAGGGGTTAGGTTAATATAAAATGCTAATTTTTAACCTCCTAAGTTCTTAAAAATATGTATGACTATTTATTTATTTATCTTTATTTTATTTTTTTTAAGATTTTATTTATTTATTTGACAGAGATAGAGACAGCCAGCGAGAGAGGGAACACAAGCAGGGGGCGTGGGAGAGGAAGAAGCAGGCTTCCAGTGGAGGAGCCTGATGTGGGGCTGGATCCCATAACGCCGGGATCACGCCCTGAGCTGAAGGCAGACGCTTAACGACTGAGCCACCCAGGCGCCCCTGTATGACTATTTAAAGCAAAAATGATAACATTCCCTAGCGAGATTTTCCGTTTCTGTAGAGGTGACATATTTGACAACAATAACATAAAGATCAATGGGAAGGGAGGTAGAGGTTCCCAGATTTCAGGGTGCCTACACTTTATGTGAGTTTTAACAATATTGACTTTACAAGACAATGAAAGATGCTATGCGTGCATATTTTAATCCTTAAAGCAATCTGTCTCTCTCTCTCTCTCTCTCTCACACACACACACGCACAAGCGTTCATACACATACATATAAAGAGACACAGCCAAAAAGTCAGTTGTCTAAGTTAAACGGAAATTTTTTTTTTTGGAAAAAATTCAAGTAATTCAAAAGAAAGAAAAAGGAGAGGAGAGAGGAGCAAAAACATATCGAAAAAAGCCATTAAATACATTGTAAAAGTATTTCAAACACCTCCTTAATTACATTCAATTTTATGGTCTAAATACTTCAATTGTAAAACAAGGATGAGCAGGTTGTAGAAAAAATCAGGTTTCTACTATATGCTGTCTACAAGAGACATATTGTGAATATAAAGACAAAGATAGGTTGAAATTAAACGGACAGAAAAAAGTATATCATGCAGACAAATGGTAAGCATAAGAAAACTCAATATTTTGAGATCAGATAGAATAGACTTCACAGAGTACTAAGAGAGATTAAAAAGACATTTCATAATCAAGAAGACATAAAAATGATCAGTGGTTATTCACCTGAAAATAGAGGCTCAAAATATAACAAAGATTGAGAGAAAAATGGAGACACTGTCAATGGCCCAGTCATGGAAAAGAATATTAACACTTATGTGATGAAGACTCTGACATCATTTTTGTGTTTGCTGATAGCTTTTAAGCTTCACCCCTTCCTTTTCCTCTTGTGCCCCACATTTTGGGCAAGCTGATAAGAAAGCTTGGATATTCCCTCCTTTGGCACCAGCTGGAGACTCAAATCCAAGGAGCCCCTGCTCACCTGCAGGAACTCTCACCTCGGTCCCAGGCCCCAACATGTTAAAAATCCAAGCCACTCTCCTTTTGTTGGTCTCTCGAGACATTTTGGATTTGTTTGAGATACCTATCCTGACCCCCTCAGAGACCTCAGTTACGTAATGAATAAACTGGTTATGCCTTTTTAGTGTATGTGCGGTACCATCAGTCTCCATATCCAAACCAATTTTAGTTGAGGGAGGAGGGGGTCCATCTACGTCTGCGGTGGCCATTACAACACATCTTTCAGCAACTAATAGCAAAAAGGCAAAAATTCAGGTAATTTATTCTAACTACATCTTTCCTATTTTTTGCCATCGATTTCACAAAAATTAATAAAAATTTGCACTACAAAACCCTACTAAGAAAATAAAAGGAGAAGTTATAGACTCAGAGAAATTATTTGCAACACATTTATCAAAGGACTTGTGTCTATATGTATAAGAATCCTTACAGCCTAATTTTAAGAAGACAAGCAGTTGAAAAAGAAAACAGGCAACAATAATTAGATATTGAATAAAAATAAATTTATCAATAGGCTATGAGCACATGAAAAGATGTTCTGCATCAATAATCATCAAGGAAATGCAAATATTAATCACAGTGAGATATTATTACACACCCACTAGAAAGCTAAAGTTAAATATTCTCTCTATGTGAATTATTGGTGAGAATAGGAGGCAAAAGAACTTTTGTACACGGCTGGTAGGAATATAAAATGTTACAACCCCTTTGGAAAACACTTTGGCAGTTTCATAAAAAGTTTACCATGCATCTATCATGTCACACAGCCTTTCTGCTTCTTAGCATTTGTCCCAGAAAACCAAAGATAAGGACATATGTCCACACAAAATTCTGTACCTCAATGTTCATAGCAGCTTTATTTGTAATAACCCAAAGCTGGAAACAACCTTAAAATCCTTTAGTTGGTTAATGCATAAACAAATTATGGCAAATCTGTCCAGTGGAATACTACTTTGCAATAAAAAGAAAACAATCTATTGATACACATCACCCCTTCAAAATCACTATGTTACATTTTAGGAAGCCAGATTTAAAAAAGATATCTAATGTGTATTTTCAACTATATAAAGTCTTAGATCATGAAAATTGATCTATAGTGACAGAAAGCAGGTCAGAGTTGGAGAAAGAGCTGGATCGCAGAGGGGCTTGAGGAAACTTCTGGGAGTAACGGAAATATTCATTATCTTGATTGTTGTGATGGCTTCATGGTTGGATACATATGCCAAAATTCATTAAATGGTGCCCTGTATGTATATGCAACTTATTATACTTATACCTCAACAACATACTATATTTTAAAAAGTGATGTTTGATGAAAGAATGGATTATTAGGCTTCAAGTTTGATGGAGTATTAACAAATACCAGAATACCAACCAAGTAATATTTGGGTTAAAGTGAATTATTTAAATGATGCACAGAATCAATAGTGATTTAAGTGAGTTTCTTTTTCAACCACCAGAGTGCTAGGTATTAGAATAGCTAAACAGACGAAAAGCTATTCTTTTTTTACATATATTTGAAAATAATACATTTTATTTTTTTATTATAATATTTTTTATTATATTATGTTAGTCACCATACAGTACATCCCTGGTTTTTGATGTAAATTTCCATGATTCATTAGTTGTGTATAACACCCAGTGCACCATGCAATACGTGCCCTCCTTACTACCCATCACCAGCCTATCCCATTCCCTACCCCCCTCCCCGCTGAAGCCCTCAGTTTGTTTCTCAGAGTCCATAGTCTCTCAAGCTATTCTCAAATGTTGTTTGTTGTTTCTGAGACACCTATTACATATAGACAAATACTATATACCAAAGAGAAAGATTAAATCACAGGGTAACACAATCCTGTGTTTAGATATAAAGCTTGGTCAGAGAATGAATTCTAGAATAGGTTAGAGGTAGTTGTAGTTTAGCGGAAAGGTAAAATAAGAAAAGTAGAGTTTTAAACTCAGGCTCTACAAGGGACCAGTTAGGGACAATTCTGTGACAATTTTGACTCTAAGTCTTACTTTTCTTATCTGAACAATTAGTATAATCCTACTACCTCACAGGTTTATTGGGAAAACAAAATGCTTGCCATGTTTCTGGAATATAGATAGCACTCCACTGGTGCTGCATTCTGCTGCCATTCATTGTTTGTCACCGGGTCACTCGCTTTAAATATCTTAAACCCTCCTGACTGGTTATAATTTCATAGAAGCCTAAATGGAGTCTCCGAGAGTGTGACTCCTCCTCAGGAGAGCAGAGCTAGGTGCCCTGACTCCAAAGTCTAGGCGCTGATCCACTGCGCAAAAGGAACCTCACCGAGGAATGCTTGCTGTGACAGGTGACTGTCCACGGATTGAAGACGGGAAGGAGAGCGTTACTGGGGGAGACAAGTTATTCCAGCCTATGAAATCGATGGAACAAGGTTTAAGGCAGAGAGTGTTAAAAGTGATTTTGTTTAAATTAACTCAGAAATGGGTCCGTTTACAGTGCTCGAGAAAATGAGATCTTCCACTAGATTGTCTGGAGTTAGAAAACATTGTTTTTGCATATAATTGTGTTTCAGTGCCCCTTCCTATTAGTGTTTTGTTGTTGTTGATTTGTTTTTTTTTTATCCAAACCAATATTTCAGGAATAGGCAAAGCTGAATATAAATGAAGGAAAATTCGTTCTCCACGGTATCATCTGAAGAAGTGACACAGTGCCATTAGAAATAAGAGGTGCATTGGAACAGAGGGTGCTGTAATGACAGCAACTACTTAAGATGAGCTTCATCTCCCTCTTGACTTGGGTCACTTCACATTCAGCTTCTTCTTCTAGCCACCTTGGTCTTTCCAATGCTATGTTAAACAAGATAGATAGAAATGGGAAAATGGCTAAACAATCAGATTTTTTATATTCAAGTTTCTAAGAATTTATAAATTTCCATTCATTTATTCAAAACTAAGTCATTTTTGCTATTGTTGTGATTACCTTTATTTTGAGAGGTTGAAATCAGGTAGTATAACTTTAAAGTAACTACCTGACACATACACATTACATACAATTATAGATATAGAACATATAAGCTATATGTTATATATATTACATATAAATATACAATATGAGATAGAGGGATAGATGGAGTCATACATATATCATACATACATACATACATACATATATACACATAGATGCCAATGATTCCTTCTCCAATATTTACTGAGCACCTTCAATGTACAAATATTTTAGTGCATGTTGTCTTAAACATGATTAAAATTATAAGAGTTATGGTGATTTGTTTTAGACACCACACTGTCATTTTCTATTGCTTATAAATAGACATTTGGAGCTTAGTTATTAATTCATTCAATATCATTTACAAAAGATCTATCTTGTATTATTTGGTAAAAATCCAGTATTCTTTCTAGAAAGAAGAGAAAATGAATGAAGGCAGTTTATAAGATAGCTTCTAAAGTACTTTCCATCTAAAGAACTGTGTGCTTCTACAAAATCAATTTCTTTCCAATCCCTGGCACATGATATTAATGTATAGACTAATTTTTAATAGCAAAGTCTATAATTAAGGTTGCCGTCAAATGAAGCAGAACAAATAGATCTAAAAAATGTGTTGTTGCTACATTTTTATCCAGTCAGTGTGACATATACCAGGACTATTTGGTTCCTGCAGCATCACCCACTCTACATACCAAGTGGCCTGCACTGAGATACGTTGGGCGTGTTCTCTTTCCAGCACCATCAAAGAATTGCAAACCCTGTGATAAATACTTTAACAATGCAATGCCTACAACCCCTGTGGCAATGGCAGATCTAGCAAAAAGCAAGACTAGAGCCTCAGATGACACTGAGAGTCTGACAACTGACATTTACAACAATGTTAATGACTCACAGTTTTCAGATCTACCTATCCTGAGAGCCTCCAGTGCTGCTGCCGCTTGCATGATTCATATGCTGTCTTCCCTAGTAGAATGTAGGAAAATGGAGCTTCACGTTGCTGGAGAAGTAGGGGCCATTCAACTCTGCCAATGTCTTGTGCCTGGAATTTTTTTTTAATTGAGTAGCAATAACTCATTTGCATTTTTCCCACTTTGTATCCCCCCCCCCAACTTTGTATCTTAAATTGGAATGCAATAGATGGTTTTTCTTTTCTTTTTTTTTTTTTTGAATCAGAGTACAGAAAGTAGTAGAAATCAACATGTTCATCTTTAGGGGGTCTGACATTTCAGTAAAAATATACTTGTAGGAAACTAGTGTTGACAACAATTCTTGGTTTGTTTTTTTGTTTTGTTTACTTTTTGTTTTTCATTTTTGTTTTTTGAGAGCAACTTGCAGTGATCTCAACAGGCTCTAGTTGTATAATCATATAAAAATTCTAAGATTTTGTACATTTGTGGGTATGTTCCATTTATAAACCTAAAATTCCTGCCTGATAATTTTACTAAATGTATTATTCATGTGCTTTATGTTTATTTCAAGCTAACATAAATATTAAAAAATTAAAGAAAAACCATGAACAACATACACTTCACCATATTTTCATGATGCCAACAGAATAGGTAAATACACATTGTTCGTAATAAAAGTAACCATACGCACCATTTAGAGAATGACTATTGTATGTTAGGCAGTTTGCTTGTATTTTCTTTAATTTTTACGATGACTTTTCAAGTTAGGCCTATTATTTTTATTTTACAGATGATGAAATTAAAGTTGAAAAAGCTAAGTAACTTGTTTTTAAGTCCATATAGCTAGATGGCAGTATAAATAGGATTCATACCTATTTTATCTCATTCCAGACCTGTGTGAACTATGTTACCTCTGGTACTTTCCTCTATAACATATAAAGTATGTAAGGTATAATATGAATATCCCACTACATGTGTATATACTGAAAAGCATGTATTTTCACAGATGAAATATATTCTATCCCAGCATTGTAACATGGCTAGATTGGAAACTAAAATGTGGCAAGGGTGCTTATTAAAACAAAAGCCTAAACATTGCTATTTTAATATATACATTACAGGATATGTAATCCTTATAAATCTACTACATTAGTACATGAAAGCTTTGCATAGATGTTTATTAATAACCATGTTAAAAATAAGCCATATGCTGTATTTATTGCTTTTATTAACCACTTATTTGATCTTTATACCTCTGTGACATCTAGAAGTCAGAATTATTTACTTACAATTTTATTTGGCTTACTTTTCTTTTGATATAAAGAAGAATGATAGGGTTCCTATAAGAGTTTTATTTCCATTATAATAAAATATTTCAGAACTCCCAAATATTCAGTAAGATTAGACCAGATATTTCATGGATGTCACTTTTTTTTGTCAACTGGAGAGATCTTCTGTGATTCTAGCATTCAAGTTCGGATACACAGAACACAACCAGGTCGTTTGTGCTTTGCGTGAAGTTTGATCACAAAGTTGAAACCACCACATAGTACTTAGATTATTTTTACACTGTCTATGCTGTTCCTTGTTGGGTGAAGTAGTAAGAAACATATTTCCATTTCTGTAGATCAATTTCCCCTCCAAGAAGAATGTACATAGTATAAGGGTTACTAAGTCAAATGAATTCCTTTTTCTTATACATTATTGATGGCTCAAAATCATACCATATATTATTTTGCTTTATACTTGAACCATGATTTTATCTGTTTTTTCATTTTTTATTGTGTTATGTTAGTCACCATACAGTATATCATTAGGTTTTTTTTTTAATGTTATGTCAGTCACCATACAGTACATCATTGGTTTTTGATGTAGTGTTCCATGATTCATTATTTGCATATAACACCAATGCTCATTACAACATGTGCCCTCTTTAATACCCATTACTGGGCTACCATATCGCCCCCTCCCCTCTGAAATCCTCAGATTGGCGGAGTCCATAGTTTCTCATGGTTCTTCTCTCCCTCTGATTTCTCCCCCTTCAGTTTTCCCTTCCTTCCCCTAATGTTCTCCATGCTTTTCCTTATGTTCCACATATGAGTGAAACCATATGAAAATTGTCTTTCTCTGCCTGATTTACTTCACTCAGCATAATCCCCTCCCGTTCCATCCATGTCCACGCAAATGATGGGTATTCATCCTTTCTGATGGCTGAGTAATAAATATTCCATTGTATATATGAACCACATCTTCTTTTTCCATTCATCTGTTGAAGGACATCTCTGCTCCTTCCACAGTTTGGCTATTGTGGACATTGCTGTTATGAACACTGGGGTGCAGGTGCCCCTTCTTTTCACAACATCTGTATCTTTGGGGTAAATACCCAGTAGTGCAAATGCTAGGTCATAGGGTAGTTTTATTTTTAACTTTTTGAGGAACCTCCATACTGTTATCCAAAGTGGCTATACCAACTTGCATTCCCACCAACAGTGTAAGAGGTTTTCCCTTTCTCCATATCCTCTCCAACATTTGTTCTTTCTTGCCTTGTTAATTTTTGCCATTCTAACTGGTGTAAGGTGGTATCTCAATGTGGTTTTCATTAGAATTTCCCTGTCGGCTAGATGTTGAACATTTTTTCATGTGTCTGTTAGCCATTTGTATGTCTTCTTTGGAGAAGTGTCTGTTCATGTCTTCTGCCCATTTTTTGACTTGAGTATTTGTTTTTTGGGTGTTGAGTTTGAGAAGTTCTTTATAGATCTTAGATACCAGCCCTTTATCTGTAATGTCATTTGCAAATATCTTCTCTCATTCTGTGGGTTGCCTCTTAGTTTTGTTGACTGTTTCCTTTGTTGTGCAGAAGATTTTTATCTTCATGGAGTCCGAAAAGTTCATTTTTGCTTTTGTTTCCCTTGCTTCAGGAGATGTGTCATGAAAGAAGTTTCTGTGGCTGATGTAGAAGAGGTTACTGCCTATGTTGTCCTCTAGGATTTTGACAGATTCCTGTCTCACATTGAGGTCTTTCATGCATTTAGAGTTTATTTTTGTGTATGGTGTGAGAGAATGGTCGAGTTTCATTCTTCTGTATATAGTTGTCCAATTCTCCCAGCACCATTTCTTGAAGACACTGTCTTCTTTCCATTGGATATTTTTTCCTGATTTGTCGAAGATTAGTTGACCATAGAGTTAAGGAACTATTTCTGGAGACTCTATTCTGTTCCATTGGTCTATGTGTCTGTTTTTGTGCTAATACCATGCTGCCTTGATGATCACAGCTTTGTAATATAGCATGAAATCAGGTAACATGATGCTTCCAGCTTTGTTTTTCTTTTTCAATATTTCCTTTGTGATTCACAGTCTTTTCTCATTCCATACAAATTTTAGGATTGTTTGTTCCAGCTCTTTGAAAAATCCCAATGCTATTTTAATAAGGATGACATTGAAAGTGTAGATTGTTCTGGGTAGCATAGACATTTCAGCAATGTTTATTCTTCCAATCCACGAGCATGGAATGTTTTTCCATCTTTTTGTGTCTTCCTCAATTTCTTTCATACGTGTTCTGTAGTTTCTAGAGTATAGATCCTTTACCCCTTTGGTTAGGATTATTCCTAGGTTTCTTACGGTTTTTGGTGCTATTTTAAATGGAATAGATTCCCTAATTTCTCTTTCTACAGTTACATTGTTAGTGTATAGAAAAGCAACTGATTTCTGTGCATTGATTTTATATCCTGCCACATTACTGAATTGCTGTATGAGTTCTAGTAATTTGGGGGTGGAGTCTTTTGGGTTTTCCACATAAAGTATCATGTCATCTGTGAAGAGAGAGAGTTTGACTTCTTCTTTGCCAATTTGAATACCTTTTATTTCTTTTCGTTGTCTGATTGCTGATGCTAGGACTTCCAATACTATGTTGAACAATAATGGCAAGAGTGGGCATCCTTATGTTTCTGATCTTGAGAGAGCTTTTCCCCATTGAGAATGATATTTACTGTGGGCTTTTCATAGATGGTTTTTATGAAATTGAGGAATATTCCCTCTATCCCTACACTCTGAAGAGTTTTACTCAGGAAAGGATGATGTATTTTGTCAAATGTTTTTTCTTCATCAGTTGAGAGGATCATATGGTTCTCGACTTTTCTTTTATTAACGTTCTATCATACTGATTGATTTGAGAATATTGAACCACCCTTGCATCCCAGGAATAAAGCCCACCTGGTCGTGATGGACAATCCTTTTAATGTATTGTTGGATCCTCTTGGCTAGGATCTTGTTGAGTATTTTGGCATCCATGTTCATCAGTGATATTGGTATATAATTCTCTTTTTTGATGGGGTCTTCGCCTGGTTTTGAGATCAAGGTAATGCTGGCCTCATAGAATGAGTTTGGAAGTTTTCCTTCTGTTTCTATTTTTTGAAACAGCTTCAGAAGAATAGGTATTATTTCTTCTTTAAATGTTTGATAGAATTCCCCTGAGAATCCATTTTTTGGGGAGGTTTTTGCTTCAATTTTGTTACTGGTTATTGGTCCATTCAGATTGTCAATTTCTTCCTGTTTCAGTCTTGGTAGTTTATAAATTTCCAGGAAGGCATCCACTTCTTCCAGGTTGCTTAATTTATTGGCATATAGTTGCTGATAATAATTCCTAATAATTGTTTCTATTTCCTTGGTATTGGTTGTGATCTCTCCTGTTTCATTCATAATTTTATTAATTTGGGTACTTTCTCTTTTCTTTTGGCTAAGACTTGCCAGACCTGTATCAATCTTATTAATTCTTTCAAAGAACCAGCTTCTAATTTCATTGATCTGCTCTACTGTTTTTCTGGTTTCTATTTTATTGATCTCTGCTCTAATCCTTATTTCTTTTCTCTTGCTTGGTTTAGGTTATATATTATGAGCTTTCTCCAGTTCCCTTAGGTGTAGGTTAGTTTGTGCATTTGGGATTTTTCTACTTTTTTGAGTGAGGCTTGGATGGCTATGTATTTCCCCTTAGGACCACTTTTGCAGTATTCCATAGGTTTTGGACTGATGCGTTTTCATTCTCTTTGGTTTTCATGAATTGTTTAAGTTCTTCTTTAATTTCCTGGTTGACCCAAACTTTCTTTAGCAGGATGGTCTTCAGTTTCCAAGTGTTTGAGTTCCTTCCAAATTTCTTGTGATTGAGTTCCAGTTTCAAAGCATTGTGGTCTGAAAATATGTGGGGAAAAATCTCAGTCTTTTGCTATCAGTTAAGACCTGATTTGTGACCCAGTATGTGGTCTATTCTGGAGAAAGTTCTGTGTGCATTTGAGAAGAATGAGTAATCTGTTGTTTTAGGGTGTAATGTTCTGTATGTATATCTATGAAGTCCATCTGGTCCAATGTGTCATTCAAAGTTCTTGTTTCTTTGTTGATCTTCTGCTTAGATGATCTGTCTGTTGCTGAGAGTGGAGTGTTGAGGTCTCCTACTATTAAAGTATTATTATCAATATGATTCTTTATTTTGGTTAACAGTTGGCTTATGTAGTTGGCTGCTCCCATGTTGGGGGAATAGATACTTACGATTGTTAGACCTTCTTGTTGGATAGACCCTTTAAGAATGATATAGTGTCCCTCTGCATCTTTTACTACAGTCTTTAGCTTAAAATCTAATTTGTCTGATATGAGAATTGCTACCCCAGCTTTCTTTTGAGGTCCATTGGCATGAAAAATTGTTCTCCATCCCCTCACTTTCAGTCTGGATGTAACTTTAGGTTCAAAATGAGTCTCCTGTAGACAGCATACAGATGGGTCATGTCTTTTTATCCATTCTGCAACCCTGCATTGTTTCATGGGAGCATTTAGGCCGTTCACATTGAGAGTGACTATGGAAAGATATAATTTTAGTGCCATCATGTTGCCTGTGAAGTCCCTATTTCTATAGATTATCTCTGTAAATTTCTGGTCTATATTACTTTTGGGGTCTTTCTTCTCTTATAGAATCCCCCTTAATATTTCTTGCAGGGCCGACTTGGTGGTCACATATTCTTTCAGTTTCTGCGGGTCCTAGAAGCTCCTTGTCTAACCATTATTTCTGAATGACAGCCTTTCTGGATAAAGTATCCTAGGCTGCATGTTCTTCTCATTTATTACCCTCATATGACTTGCCAGCCCTTTCTGGCTTGCCAGGTCTCTGTGGACAGGTCTGACATTATTCTAATGTTCCTTCCTCCATACATAAGAAATCTCTTCCCCCTAGCTCCTTTCAGGATTGCTTCTTTGATTCTAAGATTTGCAAGTTTTATTATTATATGTTGAGGCATTGGTTTGTTCTTATTGCTCTTGGGAGGGGTCCTCTCTGCCTCTTAGACACAAATGCTAGTTTCCTTCCCCAGATTAGGGAAGTTCTCAGCTACAATTTGCTCAAATATATTTTCTAGTCCCCTCTCTCTCTCCACCCACTCAGGGATCCCAATAATTCTGGCATTGGAACATTTCATGGTGCCATTAATCTCTCTCAGTCTGATTTCTTGGGCTTTTGGCTGTTTATCCCAGGCCTCCTTGGCTTCCTTCTTTTCTATCATCTTACCTTGTAGCTTACTAATTCTTTCTTCTGCCTCATTTACCCTGGCTGTGAGGGTATCCAGTTTAGACTGCACCTCATTCATAGCATTTTTAAGTTTGGTCTGATTAGATTTCATTTCTGCTCTTAGAGATTCTATATTGTCACTAATATTTTTCTCAAGCCTAGATATCGACTTCATAATTGCTACTCTGAAGTCTATCTCCGACATCTTGCTTATATCCATATCCATTAGGTCTGTGGCAGAAGCCATAGTCTCTGATACTTTTCTCTTTTGGGGGTTCCTCCTCTTAGTTTTTCTGTTGAGGGGTGGTTGAGGGAATGTACAGAGTCCAAAGTATTAACCATGACCCAAGCAAGATGCACCCATTTTATGGGGAGGGGCCTGCTGCACAGTTACTCATGCAACCCTGCTTGGGCAAACTTGCCCTGCCCCCTGTTGAGGGGGTGGGCTCAGTGGAAACTTGTTTTTGTGCTTTTGTTCTCTTGACTCTTCTGAGAGTCAGAGCAGAAATGACCGCACCCAAACATCTGTCCCAGAGCTGAGAAATTGTAGTCTGCTCTTCACTGAGCTCTCCAGGACACACCATCTCGATTTCTGTCTCCACTGCTAAAAACCACAGACTCCCAGGGTGATGCGTGCCCACAGCCACTCTCCTAGAGGTTGATCCCAGGGCTGGGGCATGTCTCTGCCCTTTGTTCTTCTAAAACAGCAAGCTGCCCCGGTTTGCGTGTGCCCACCTGCAGCTCCTGGATCATGTCTGAGGGCTGCTCTAAAGCCATTTCACCAGTCTGTGAGTCTGTGCCTGATCCCCAGCCTGGGAAGCTTTTATGCTCGGTGTTATATCACCTTCCCGGTGCCAGCTTATGGCGGCTTCCTCCCCCTTCTGTTTATCGTCTGATATCTGCCTGCAGAATCATGACTCTGCCCTTTGTACCTCGCCACTGCAGGAGCTTTTCTGCTTATAGAGATCCATATATATATTCATACTTCTCAGGCTGATTTCATGGGTGTTCAGAATAGTTTGGTAGATATCCAGCTAAATTCCAGGACCGGTTGAAATAGGATACCCTACTCCTCCATCTTGCCTCTCCCCCCCAATTTTATTTAATAGATTTTTTCCATTTATAATTTATATTTTCCATTTTTAATTTCCATTTTTCCCAGTGGGATAATAATAATAGCTTTTATTGCAACATTTGTCTTTAAATTTTATCTTTTTTTTGAATTTCTAGCTTCTCAATTTTTCTATATTTTATGTACTTGTTATTATGAATCTGGAATATTTTCATACTAATTCTTTCAATCTAGACTATTTTTTTTCTCTAGGCCTACACACTTGACATAGTAGGAATCCACTGTTTCTTAGATCACATATCTTGCTATGTCTTCATATATTCCCCCTTTTTGACAAAATACTGCTTCAACAAACTTTTAAAATTACTTAGAAGGAAAGCCTTTACATGTCCTGATAGCTATCTTACAAAAATATGGTAGTCTTGCTGGGTATCAAATACTATGTTTAATTTTATTTTCCTTTAAAATTCTAGAGAATTTGCTTCACAATCTCTTAGAATCTAAAGTTGGGATAATGAAAGTTGGTGTTTCTGATTTTTATTTTTTTTTTTAAGTTACAGGTTTCTCTTTTCAATTAGAATATAAGTCTATGTATGGCTCTTTTCTTTTGGTAGGCATGTTGTAAACCTTCCAAACCAGACATGTGTCCTTTAGCTCTTGGAAAGAGCTCCTTGTGTTCAATGATTATTCCTTGTATGGTGCTTTTTTGCTTATGGATATTAGGCAAAACTCTTAAAAACTCTTAATATAATCATGGAAGTTTTCTTTTTTTAAAAAACTTCTTGTCTTTTTTCCTATTTCCAGAATTAACTTTTCCTCAAAGTTCAGTTTTTCTGCTTATCTATCTTTGTACTCTTCTTTATTTTGCTGGATATTTCCATATACCTGGAAATTCTTGGCTGTGCAATTGTATTTAAGATTAAAGGACTGGGTAGCTCATGTGAGTTTCCTGTGCTATTTTGAAAATAGATAAATTCTGTACTAATCATCTTTCACACGTGGGAAGTATGCCTGGGATGAAGTATAGTCTCAGGCTTTGCTTTGCTTGAAATTGAGTGAGCAGTGAGCTAACTTTCAGACTGGAACCCCTATAGTCCAATTTGAAGAAGGTTTTGCACTGGGGTAAACATCCCTTATGCTAAAACTTTTGACTCTATCCAAATGAGGGTGACTACACAACTCCCTTGGGTATCTTGTGCTTTATGTATTACTATTGGGAATGGCTGCCAATTGACATTGTGCTTGACCAGATGATTGGAGGCTCCTCACTCCCTCCCCTGTCTTTGGAACGTGTGTTCCACTTTCCTTTCCTGTTCCTGAAGGCTGCTGCAAGGACATAGTTTGGGATAGTGATATGGTGTTGAGGACACCTACATGGCCTATGTAACTGAAGGTAGTTAAGGCCTTTATATAAACTTTCAAGATTTGGCTGGCAAATGTGGTGATCCATTCATCTTGCTGCCTCATATGTAGGTTTCCTTCACCTGTTGAAACCACAACCCACCGACCTGGAGTGGCCTGCTTCTTTCTTCAGTCTCTTCCTGCCCTATGTGTTCTGTCGTGGGAGGGAAGGGGCTGGCTTTGGATTACATCAGGGATGCTCCCAAGAAGTTTGCAAACCCAACAATCACATCACCTTTTACCAAGTCTTTCAGACCAGAAACATATCCTTCCTGCTCCCTTCTCATTGGAGTTGCTGAGTCTGCCCTAGTGTTTCTTCGATCCATCTCTGGTCCATTTCTGTTATGAATATCCTAATTTAGCTGTATCACTGCAATAACCTCCACACTGGCTTTTCTAGCTTCTGTCACTGTTTCTCCTAATGCATGCCTCACCCCACCATCAGAATGACCTTTCAAAGACCAGAGGATAGGACTCTTGCTCCAAAACATTCAAGGGTTCTTCAAGTCCTCAAAATGATATCTAACATTCTTGCCTTGGCATATAAGAATTCCCATGATCCTAACTGTTTCATCTCTACCTCTGCATCTCTCTCATGCAGCCAATTCCTAGTGGTTGGCTTTCCTGTTTGAAGTATCTTCTTTCACACCGTATGCCTTTCAAATGCCCAGCTCCACTTCCTCTTGTTCCTGATACACCTTGACTGAAGTTTATGTTGTCCTTTCTAATTTCATGTTTAACTTTGTATCTGTAATCCACTAATTCCCAACCAGGGATGATTTTGCTCCCCACAGGAAATTTGTTAATGTCTGGAGACATTTTCAATTATCATGATTCAGGGAGAAGTGGAGAGAAGATGTCTGGCGACCAGTGATGCTGCTAAACATGGATTGGCTTCTCACAATCAAATGTCAATAGTGCTGGGATTTAGAAACATTCCTTTACTATAACACTTGTTATAGTCTTTTTTAATTATATGTGACACACTTAAATCTTTTACTAAAATATAAGCACAGTTAGAACAGGGACTGAGTCATAGCCTCCTTAACTTCCCTTATTGCTTAGCACAATATTTGGAGGAAAAAACAAGGAACTGAACAAATGCTTGTTGAATTGAAATGTGGACTTCTACAAACTGTTTGACATGTCCCATATTTTCTGGTCTCAATTTTCTTTACTTTTTATAAGCTTTCTCATCTCCATACAGATCTTTTTTTTTTTTTTTTTTTTTTAAGATTGTATTTATTTTTTGTCAGAGAGAAAGCACAAGCAGGAGGAGTAGCAGGCAGAAGGAGAAGCAGGCTCCCCGCTGATCAAGGAGCCCAATATGGGACTCGATCCCAGGACCCTGGGATCATGACCTGGGCTGAAGGCAGACCCCTAACAGACTGAGCTACCCAGGTGTCCCTCCATACAGATCCTTGATTACATGTGTCTCCACTTCTTTTCACAAGATCCTTTACTTACATTGTTATAGTTCTTATAATCCTATATTTAAATGTTTCCCATTTACTTATTAATTCCCTCACTATCCTATAAGCTCCTTATGGACATGGATAATATGCCTTCATCATGGTAACTACAGAGACCAGGACAGTGTCTGGGGGAGGCATTTGGTAGATGATGCAAAATAACTGAAAAGCCCTACTGTAGAAAACAGTTTTAAGAAAAGATATAAGGCTATTTCTACTGCACATAGATTTTCTGTGGAGAAAATTACAACCTCAGACATCACTTTAGGCTGCTGCTTATACTTACCAGCTTCAGAAAAAGTGTGTGTGCCACCAGGTAGACCGAGGTATTCCCAATCTAGGCATTTGTGATTACAGTTATTTAGATTTGTTAGTAATCAGACAGGGCATGTCTTCAGCATTTCTCAAACTCTACTTGGTGGACCATCTGTATCAGAACTGCCAGACGGTGTTATATAAAAAAAACAAAGTCTCCGGAGTTAAGGGCCAGAAATCAGTATTCTTGACAATCTCCTTGGGTGATCCTTATGCACACTAATACTTGAGAACCACTTCCTTTTTTTTTTTTCCCCACTTGACATAAATAAGACTCTCCTTTTTCTTCCCACTTATGTCATTTCCATAATAATGTCAATAATAACTAATCTTTAGTGAATCTTTCATGTATACCAATTATTGTATTAAACACATTATGTGTTTAATATCATTCAATCCTTACAACCCACCTATAAGATAGATTCAATTATTACATCTATTTTAAAGATGTGCAAATCCAGGTACAGAGTGGTTATTTGTCTAATGTCTCATCTAGAGTAAGTTCCAGATCTTGCTCTAAAACTCATATTTTTAAACACGATGGTTTCCTGCCTCTGCATCTTTTGAAGATTTCTTTTTTTTTTTCTTAGTTGATCATGAAGTGTTCTGCAGTCTGAGATTTCCATTTCATTTCAGACAGCTCAAATATATTCAGAGTTGCTTCATTATTTGTGAATAAAAAGATTAGTGGATTTTCCAAAAGATATATTCCATCTAGAGGACTGGGTTAAGCTCTTATGTTTCAATATCATTAATTGATGAAGAATTTCCTTTCAACACATGATGGAATCATTAGTAAATATAGATTTAGGACTGCTGAGAAAAGTTAGCCTATTATCGGTTAGCAGTTTCAAGAAAACCTGAAAAATGAAAGCCTTTTAGACATTACTACTGGGGTGACATGAACTGACAGGGCTGTTGTCACCTGATAATGCATTTCTAGGTGTGCTAAGTTTTCCAAAGGCCGTCGTGTCCTGTGGTGATGATGGCTTGGCGTTAAACAGCCCGCTGGGCCGCCTTGAGAGAAATCGTCCTAGATCACGTATAGAGCAATACAATTAACAGGCTTATTCCGGAGCAAAGCAGGGGGAACACAAACTTTGATGGTCTCATATAAGAAATAGTTTTCCCCTTGGCCACACACTCCCCAAAAAACATCTTTCCCCATTTATAAAATCCAAGAGCTGCTTCTCTGACAGATACCTGACCCTGTAGCAAACCGGGAGGCTGCTGGTCGAGGGAAGGGAAAAAGAGCAGACACAGATGATGTCACCCTCTATTCCTACCACCTGTTTATTGACTTGGAAACACAAGCTTGTTTGTCTTTATCACTGCCCAAACTGTTCTTCATCTAGTATTTTTCTTGGCTGCCTCATTCTGCTATCTCCTCGCTGCGTAGTGTATGATTGTAACTGGAATTCCGATGGCTCTCATTTTACGTCCAAACAGTTCTAGTTTCCCCTTACCATATGGTCATCCTGATGTTACCATTTGCCTCAATCATCCTTTTTGTAGCTGCTTGAACATCTTAATTGATCTCATGAGCTATGTTAGGGATTTATAACAGACATCGGTATAATTCATCTCACACACATGGCCTGGGTCTTTTTTCTGATTGGATGTGTGTTATATATACATAGATATTTACAATTCTCTAAAACCTCGGTTTCACCTTAGTGATAACCTAAACGAGCTTTCAAGGGCTACAGCTCACCAGGGAAACAATTACCTGTGTCCCCCTGTTTGATATGGTATTTTCCATTTCCCTCAAGTGTTTGGTATTTTAAAACATACTCAAGCCTTTCCCTCTGTTTAAACAAAGTGATGATTATGCTCAGTTTTAAAAGTTTTCTGGAATAAAAACTGAATTCTTATTTTACTAGGCACCCACATTGTTTTTCTTACTCTCTCACTCATCCATTGTTACTATCAGCAAGACACTCGAAATGCATTCATGATTTCTTTTAATCATCAGGACACAAAAATTTGCATTGGATCTTTCCACTTTTATCAATGATTTTACATCTCTTCTGAAGCCTGCCCTTCATTCGATTACCTCTCTATCATCAGAGTAAATTCTCCAAAGCAGATTCCTATAGCTATGTAAACTCACCCCATCTCACACACACACGCACACACACACACACACACACACACACACACACACCCTTATAAACCTGGTAGAGTGAAAGCTAATAATAAAGACTGAAAAGATAATTTACGCATTTTTCTGTCTAGTGTCTGTTAGGCCTTAACAAGTGGGTGTCAATCTAAGTCAATTTCATAGAGGAAAGGTGACTAACTAAGGTTATTTTCAGTATCTGGGTATTGGGCATATTTTCAGAAAAGCTGTCAAGGGAACAAATGCTATCATTAGTACCATTAGCTTTTCTGAGCCTCCTCATTCTCTGTCCTATTTAATGCATGCATTATCCC
Organism: Ursus americanus; assembly: GCF_024610735.1. Classification (NCBI taxonomy): domain Eukaryota; kingdom Metazoa; phylum Chordata; class Mammalia; order Carnivora; family Ursidae; genus Ursus; species Ursus americanus. The sequence continues at coordinate 27,286,225 of NC_142127.1, read as the reverse complement.
TGTGTGTTTTCAACTTTCTTAAATTGTACACCACAGATATAATCTAGATTTTTGTACCTTATTCAGGTAAATTAATTTTTGAAAATTGACTTGTAATTGTGAAACAAAGGTATTTATCCTGAGGCAGAATTTTGAAGATTATCCTCTATTATGATGATTATGATGTTTTCTCTGGTGGGCCTGCTAGATGATGATCTGGTCACTTAAAATCACGTGCCCGGTGCACAGTGCCTTACAGAATATCAGACAGACTTCCCAGCTCTGCCTAGCGGGAGGACCGCTGGATCTGTTATAATTTGAAGCCAGATCTCTCTAAAGAGAAAAGAAAACACTGAATATCTTAAATAAATATTATTAAAATGAATCTGAGGCAGCGTGAAGCTGGAGTTTTTGCTCATATGGTATTAGTCTATTGGGAAATTTCAATGAATAAATCACTCTCAATAGGCAATTGTCTGTAGAAGCCTGTTTGGTGTACCTGTGAGATTATATTTGGAAAATTAAAAAATTTGGTGTAATTCAAAAATTACACCATTGCATGCCATGTTTACTCATTTATGCAATTTGACATGTTTCATTTAGGTGGCTTAACTTGAATAAATGAGTACAAAACACACACTGAAGCTTATATATGCCTGCATGAGTTGGTCGGGATACTAAACCTCTCTGTGCCTCAGTGTCCTAACATGTGAAATAGGTATATTTATACTTCCCTAAAAACATGTCCTGAGATGGATGGAAGGGACTGATTATAACCGGGCGGGCTTACATCTAGGCTGTGTTTCCACAGAGGGGCACCAGATCATCATTTCGTCTTTTGGGGAAGAATTGCTTAGGCAGCATAGCTCAAATTTGAATTTTAGTACTTACTAATTCTTGATGTATGGGAAAAATACTTAACTTCTCAGTTTCCACTTCTTTAAAATGGGGGTAATATCGATCTAGGAAGGTTTCACGAAGACTAAATGGCATAATAAATGTGCACAGTGCAGTGCTGGGCAGAGTGGTCCTTTACCAGGTGTCATATTCCTTTTTGATACAGCTGTGTGTGGCAATGATGAATCTCTCTACAATTTCCATAATATAGAAACAACTACATGGAAGGCTACAGAATTGGCAAATGTCCTACAAGTAAGACTTAACTGAAATAGAACCAAAGGTTTGAACGAGAAGCAAATAGTAGAACATTTGACAAATCAGTTTGAAAGATACCAGGGGCAAGAGATTTAAAAAAAAGGGGGGGCATTAAAGGTCATACATAAGAAAGTAAAAATAAAGAAAAAATGTGCTGTTTAAGGATGAAGGAGGCATCTCATTCTAAACTTAAGGTCCCGTAAATCTTTTGAAGGCTACAGAGAAGGTTTAGACATAGATACTGCTTTCAATAATCTCAAAGGTGGTAATTTGAGAGTAGGATTTGGAATTATTTCAAATGGTGGGTTTGTTTTAAAGATTGGATTAACTGAGAGGTGAATGTTGTTAAAGGGTGTGACCCTGGGCGATGAAAACACATAAGATTATCGTATAGAGATGGAGTCATATGGAGTCAGGCTAGAGATAGAAACTGTGACCTGACTAATAATGTCCTTAAAGAGAACCAGAAGGCCTGTAGATGACAAGGACAAAAAGATGGAGACAGTGGCATGACTGGAGGGGGTCATCTTCAAAACAACTCAAGATTTTAAGTAAATACAAAGGAACAATGATTGGGTAGCAGCAGGAGTCATTCCCACAGAGGTGATAATTGGAGCAGGGACTGGATGAGATTGCCAAGGGCTAGAATAAAGAAGAGAACTTCAAGGATGAGATCCTCACATATAGGCCAATGCTGACTATGCAACAGAGTCCTTTCTGTTCTGTGCAGTGGATGGAGATGGACACTGAGCCTGGGTTTTACATGTGGCTGGTGCTCTGGCACAGGTATTCATCGATAGTTAGATACCTATCTGCTTAATATCCCTACACCATTCTACCAGATGAGAGGAGAAAAATCTATGTTTCTTAAAATGATATAGGCTATTAGGCAGTTAGTATTAGCTCCTTTTTATAGTTTCCTGGTTCATAAGGGCTTAGTTTCATTGAAAGAGCCTTTGTTCTACAGCCATTGCCATCCATCAGGGCCCACTGCTAGGAAGGAGAGCTAGATGCGGAAGCTTGTCTAGATGGCATAGAGATGTTTTCCCCTTACTCCTTACTATGTAACCAAGATGCATCCTTAACATGACATCTCAAATCCATTCAAATATATTTTGAGCTTAAAGTATCCATTAATTATTGCATGTCATCCTATTGATGAGTAAGTAAAGAGTAAATTTATTGCTTCTATCATTACTCATCTATAGAAAAATGTTCTCAATTAACTAAAGTTGGGATTTTTACAGTCTTATATTAGTTATTCTACATTTTCTTATATTAATGCAGAAACGGACGATGACTAGTTTGTTTAGAACCATTTCTAGGAGGGAAAGAGTACTGTTCAAATTTCACCGAAGGATTCAAGATTTTGCGAAGTTGAGGAAATTCTACACATTTTAAAAACCCTTTTATTTAGCTTGAGATGCTGCTTAAAACAAAAATAATAATGTATTGAGTTCTTAAGAGTCATCAGGCATTGAGCTAAGAGCTTACCTGCATTGTCATAGATAAAGACAATTCCATGAGCTACTTTATTATTGTTAGAAGATGCCCATAAATGGGTCACTTTGGAGAGTGGAAGGGCAAAGTTATAAACAATCACACAGGCACGTATGATCACCTAATTATATCCTCATCTAATTACAGGAGTTTGCAGACATTGCCATAGCCAATGCAATGGGCATGATTATTTCATATTTTTAGCAGTCTACAAAATTCGGGTGTAAATCACCTGCATTTATTTATATATATTTTTTATATGGCAGTTAGCTTAATTCTCTGGAACTAGTAGTAACAACAAACTACATCTTGGAACTGAGTCATTTCCAGTTTAAAACTGAATAATGCCCACTCAGTTGAGGAGTCCCCTTGTTTCCCATCTGTTGTTTCTTCCTTTCTACCCAGAGCGATCGAAGTTCCAGGAGGACTGAGGTAGCACTCTGGCGTTCTGAAAAGGTACCTTGTTAGGTCCCACTGGTGCGCTGGCTGTCCTGCAGTCTTTTAGCATAAGCTTCTGTCCCCACTGCAGTTGATGAGTAAACAGAGATTCCTCTGTACCCAGCAGTGGTCAGCGCTACCCCCGCAGGTCCCTCAGAGTCCCTCTGTGACTGAACTGTGACTGCTACTGTAGGAATCCTATGCCACTCTGGATCTCCTCCCTGACTCTCCAGGGACTCAGAGACTGTGCTTTCATCACATCCCATTTTTGTACGTGGGATCTTACCTGGCTGACCTTAGGGGTCTTCCCCAGCGTTGCACCTCTGTGGGACGTCAAGCTTCCTAGAATTTAACCTGGGAAGCCAGTTCAAACTCTTCTGCTTCTGTAGTATCCTCCAGACCACCTGGGCTTCCTGGGATTATCTCTGGGATTTGGCCCAGAGTGTGAGAGTCACACATCTTTTCAGATACTCAGTCTCTGTTTATTCCTATTCATACCCTCTCCAGTAGCATACCCTCTGCTGTCTGGTCAGGTTTTTAATCTTCTACAACCACCAGAAATATTTTCTTATATCTTCCTGTATTCTCTTTGTCCTCCATAGTTTGTAGTTTAAACTCGATTTCCCAATTTTTGATGCAAAACTAAAATTTCATAATTCTAAATAAATCTCTCCCCCCTTCTTTATCTTAGCTCTTGCAAGCTAAAGTGATTTTGTATTGGTCTTATTCCCTGTGTTACAAATTAACAGATGTCTGCAACAGAATTTAAAATAAGGATCTGACAGATTTCCCTGTATTCTTGTGTCTTCTTATCTATGAAGTAAGAAGGTCAAGTTGTGTGGAGATGTTTGGCAGTGGATGAACTATAGTGTAAGGATAATTTATGGAGAATAAAAAAGACAATAGAATTTTTTTAATATTAGTCCTCTGCTCCAGTAAATGGCAGATTTGGGTTTAGGGCACTTACTCTACTCCTGACCACCATATGCTATCATACTGCTATGCAATGTCAGAATATTTTAACTTGGCTCATAACCAAGAAATGAATTTTCTTATTTCTCAACTGGTGAGTTTTTTCATTTGTTCAACAATTATTTGTTACACTTACTATGTGATAGGTACAGTGCTAAACCATGTGACACAGCAATTAAAAAATATATATAGTCCTTATCCACAAAGAGTTTACAGAATGGTGGATAAAAATAGATTTAGAGATGAGCAGTTATAATATTTCAGGAAATAAATTTGTCTTGGGATGATTTTGGTGTCTTACAGTTATAAGGTTTAACTTATTTACCTATTAAGTCTATGAGAGACAAGCTGCCTTGAATTTATTTGAAAGATTCAAGTGAACTAAATTTTCACACACCTATTAAAAGTTGTATTGATCACTTAGAAATATTTTATTGTGTAGCAAATTGTAAAAATTGAATGACTGCAATCTTAGGTTCAAGGATGGTACCCACAATATACGTACTAATATTAATACAAACCTGAAGGCGAGTAAATTACCGCAGGAAAAATTTGTAAAGAAAAAAAAAGAAAAACAGAATCAGAGTTCAAAATTATTGGATGTTTCTGTTGGAGCAGAACATACAAGAGCATGTAAATGAGAAACCATTTCTTCAGAGATCCTTTGCCACTCTGTGAGTTTCTATACTCATCCCCAAAGGGGTAGTTGAGTCTTAACTTATCTCAAACATAAGGAGAGGAGTTTTGTAGGACCCCCTCCCCAGAAACCATGGCATGTTCCCTTCAGTTTAGGATGACACAGAGTATTGGCTTATACCTAAAATAGCAAAAGCAACCTTGTACGACAGAAGAGACATGAGTACTTTGGGATTTGCTTGGATTCCAGAGTTTACTGGGGCAAGAGATGTTTTTGTATTTCTGGTGTGCCATGCAGAGAGATTGCTTGGCTGGAATTATTTTAAGCTCTGCCAAAGAATGTCATGGGACTCCAAGAGCAAAAGTCTGTGAGAAATAAGCATCATGGGAGTGATGAACAGAGATGCCACCTGGGAAGTAGGACAATCTCTGAAGAAGCCATGAATATGCCCATTAAGAAAAGGGATCCACTCTCAGATCCTCCATGAAACTAATTTACAACAGTATCCATCATCAACCAAATAAGAATTTTTCCTGGTTTATCCCTTTATCTCTGCTGCTGGTACCTGCTTAGACCCCAAGTATCTAAAATAACAGCTAGAAGTCAGAAAGGAAGTAAACAGGAAGGGAGAGAAAAAGCCAATATCCCCCATCTCCACGCTCTACTAAGTCAAGTTTAATGATAGTTTCATTTCAGGAGAACTTAAGAATGTTATTAATGGCAGTCATGGAGGAAAAAACAAAACAAACCAAAACAAGAAAATGGACCTGTTTTAGATCAAGTGGAATTTATTATTGGACTGCAAGGGCGGGTTTAATATTCACAAATCAATCAATGTGATATACCACATTGATAAAAGAAAGGATCAGAACCATATGAGCATTTCAGTAGGTGCAGAAAAAGCATTTGACAAAGTACAACATCCATTCATGATAAAAACCCTCAGCAAAGTGGATTTAGAGGGAACACTGAGAGCTTTTCCTCTATGGTCAGGAACATAGCAGGGATGTCCACTCTCACCACTATTATTCCGCATAGTACTGGAAGTCCTAGCCACAACAATCAGACAACACAGAGAAATAAAAGGCATCCTAACTGGCAAGAAAGAAGTCAAACTTTCACGATTAGCAGACGACATATGGTAGATCAAAATAAACGAACAAAAGTTGTGTTTTGATTGTATCAGAAATCATGCTTTTTACACTTACTGATTCCATTTGGTGATGGCAGTGGCGATTAGTATCAAGGAAGTTTCAAGAATTGATATACAGAGAAACCCTGGACTCTGTTATCAACTGGAACTGTGTGCCTCATTTGGAAATGATGTAGAATGTGTTCTATTTTATTTTATTTTTTTAAGATTTTATTTATTTATGTGATAGAGAGACAGCCAGGGAGAGAGGGAACACAGCAGGGGGAGTGGGAGAGGAAGAAGCAGGCTCCCAGCAGAGGAGACTGACGTGGGACTCGATCCTGGAACGCCAGGATCACGCCCTGAGCTGAAGGCAGACGCTTTAACGACTGCGTTACCCAGGCGCCCCCGAATGTGTTCTATTTTAGTACTATATGACAATTACTTCAGGAAATTTATAATTTTATTAAATTTCTTTTGACCAAGGAACAGATACAGATGTATCTCTGTAACTGGGTTTGCAATATAAATTTGATCTTTTGAATATTGATATCCATGTTCAAATTATAGGAAACTCTAATAACTATGAGAAATTAGCAGAGAGCTGTTACCCTCACTTAGGTCCATTTTCATATCCACAAATCTCCCAAAAGCTTGGCCATGAAGTGCAGCACATTCTCCCACACTTCTGATAAACCATAATGCCATGGAAGAAAAGCACAGGATACTTCTGGTACTTAATATATACAAAAATAATGGGAAACACACACACACACACACACACACACACACACACACAACAAATACACACAGAGACACACTTCTTATTTGCATGTATATATGCGGTGAGAGCATTCTAAGAGCAGTTGTTAATTTAATTTACAATGTTTGACCCCATTTTGAAATGTTTAGTAGAAAAATCAATGCTGGCTAAAATTTTAAGTCTCAGAATTAATATTATGAGCTGTGTGGGACCTTGGGAAGTTTTCCTAATTTTTCTGAACTTTAAATTTTCTTCAGTAAAATTGGTACAATTAAATAATAATGCCCAACTCACAGAGTTGTTACAGGAATTTAACTGAGAAAGAAAATTCCCTAGAATATTGTAGGCTTTCAATGGACAGTAGTATTCTTTCTTTCTTACCATTTCTAGAGTAGAAGAAAAAAATGAAACAAAAATGCATGAACTAGTCTGTCTGAGAAAGACAAATACCGTATGATTTCACTCACATGTGGGGTTTAAGAAAAAAAAAAAAAACAAATAAAGGAAGATAAAGAGAAAGAGAGAGAGAGAAGCCAAGAAACAGACTCTTAACTACAGAGAGCACACTGATGGTTACCAAGGGGGAGGTGGGGGAGATGGGTGAACTAGGTGGTGAGGATTAAGGAGGGCACTTGTGATGAGCACTGGGTGATGTATGGAAGTGTTGAATCATTATATCGTAAACTTGAAACTAATATAACATTGCATGTTAGCTATACTAGAAATAATAAAATAAAATAATAAAATAAAATTAAATTAAATTAAATAAAATCATGAATTAGGAAAAGGGCACCTTCAACTCCATGCTGCCTCCCGCTACAACATTTCCTTTAGTTGGATCTTTCTTTCTTATTTTCATGGGTTGTATTTTTGAAGGCTCTACTCTGGTTATACAAAGCAAGTTGTAGAGTTTCCTTCTGGAATCCAGTGGGATAGTAGGCACACCGGCTAGTGGTGTCACATTATGATTACAATGGGCATCACTGAAGGCATCAGAATTGAGTTTCTCATGGGCAATTTTTTTTTCTCATTCTTTCCTTTCTTCTTATTTTTTTCTTTTGGGAATCATCTTTCCCAGTTTGACTCACCTTAATATTAACCAAACCTATACTTTCCCCCCAAAAAAGTGTGCAAATGGATTAACCAATATCTTTTCAGTTCATTTCATTCATATTTTTATGCAAAATGTATCATTCTGACAAGCTATCCCAAAAGAGCAATGGGAAGGAGGAAAAGTGAAGTTAAGACAAAATGGATCCTAGCATGAAGTTTAGGTACAGAAATTTGGATTAGCTCTTTTGGATGGGGATGGACTCTTTTTTTTTTTTTTAATCTCTATTGATTTTATCAGGCCTTTATTGATTGACAGCATATGATGAGCCTGTTATGAATTTCTAAGAAAGCATTACAGGAATGTATAGCTTTCCAAGGTTTTATACTCACAGTATTTGTTCATTCCATGATTTCTTTTTTTTAGCTCAGTGCACTTAAAGCACTTTTATCTAGAATTTCAATAACTCATTTGAAATACGTACTTCAGACATTGTGTAGAAAGTAGGAGGTAGTGTTTCTCGCCATCAAGAACATGGGTTTGTAAGGTGGACAGTCTTAAATTTAATCTCTAGGTCTGTCACGAAGTTGCTATCACCCCTTGAGGTAATTTTTTAACCAATCTGAATCTCAGTCTCCTCATGCGTTAAATGAGAGCATTTCCTTGGCTGAATTGCTGTGTGAAATAAATGCAATCGTGTTTGAAAAGTGTTCAACATGAGGCCTGACGAATAGATCTTAAAGCCTTTCTTAATAAATATCATATCATCTAATATAAATAGCTGCCAGAAATGCATAAGGATATTTTTTATATCTTTATATACTGTTACACTAGATCTTCCAGAGCTTTTTAAGATCAAGGGCCAAATCAGATCACCATGATGCCTGGGGCACTATGTAACTACTGGAAAGAGAACAGGGACATTTGCTTCTTCCTAACTTAGATGCCTAATCTTGGGAAATGAGTTTCTCCTCTGATCCTCAGTTTCCTCATCTGTAAAAATGAATATAATATCCCTCTCAAAGAATTGCTGTTGGTATTAAATAAAGGAATGCCTCACAATGAGAAAGGACTTTATACCAGATAGCAGTTATTATTAAAAGGAGTAGTAATACACTCTCTTAAAACAAATAGATCTCTGATCACTGCACCAACATAAATCAGACTTTAGTTTTCAAATATTCTTTCACACGTACCATCTCACTTTATCCATACAGCAACTTCAAGAGTTGGCTTGAAAGGAATGATCCTTTATCTTATAGGTAAGAAATCTGTTGTTCTGAGAGATTTATGTTTCCTTTTATCAAATAGCACAGTAGTTGTAGACCCAAGAATCAGGTGTCTAACTCTCCACCCTTGGATGCTTTTTAGGATAATGTATGGCAGTCCAATTTCATTTTTTTTTAATTCTTTTTTTTTTAAGACTTTATTTATTTATTTGACAGAGACAGAGACAGCCAGCGAGAGAGGGAACACAAGCAGGGGGAGTGGGAGAGGAAGAAGCAGGCTCCCAGCGGAGCAGCCTGATGTGGGGCTCGTTCCCAGAATGCTGGGATCACGCCCTGAGCCGAAGGCAGACGCTTAACGACTGAGCCACCCAGGTGCCCCTGGCAGTCCAATTTCAGATCGGCTAGTGCCTTCTATGCTTTGGTTTGTTTAAGGACCTTAAGGCCGCTGCTCCCCTCCCCCTACCCCGTACATTGAAAAAGAAAGGAAAAATCGCAAGACTTGTTTAGCTACTTCCCCTCATAATGTAGTATCAGATTTTGATTTAACATGGTTTGTGAATTTTATTAACTTCAAAAAAAATATGTGTCTAGAAAATTATTAAACCTGACTTTGTTTGTGTTTATTCCAGGAAAAAAATGACTTTGAAGATAACTGTAGTAAGATTTTCAAACCATATTTTGTGTTTTTACAATACAAACTTGAATGTTCCTGTGTTTTTCCACTGCAGGTGAATTTGATATTCAAAAGAATGAGAAGACTAATGGTTCCGATTAGAGTGAAGCAGAAAGTGAGGAGGATGTGTGAATTTCCCCACACAGACATTTAGCCAGATAATTTCAGCTTGGGTGTCTGTTACTTTATTTTATTTAAAACAAAATTGGCTGTCTTTCTGGAAATCCATGACTTAACTATGTACTTCAGTCTTTACCTGGACTAATGTAATTTTCATACACCTAAGAATAAGTTAGTAAGAGGACACACACAATGCATGCATTTGCAATGAACAGATTACTGTACTCCTTAAGTCAACATTTTCTGATCCTTAGAGGTGTCTCCATATTAATGTCTTTGTATCTATGCAAAATAGACATATTTATGGCATGGTCTGCATGTATTTAGTTCATCATTTTTCAATCGTGATCCATTTAACAAATTTTATGTGAAAAAGAAATATTTGGTGACTAAAGATATTTGTGTGATGCTGGGATATCTAAGTTTCTGTCTAAGTGAGGGACATGTTATTAAAGATGGTCAATATGATTTGACCAGGAATCACTCTTGCATAAAGCTTGTATTCTTTGTAGTTTTCCACGAGACGTACTTTGGTAGATCTTACTTGGACTTTGCATAGTGAAGATTTTATTTAATAGTTCTGACCCCACTTTCCTATTTTCTGTGTTGTAAAATAATTGTGGAGGATGAACTCTTCTGACTTCCCCTGGGACTTTACCGGCTTTGGTACTGAAAGGGTTTGATCTCAGAAAAATACTGAGGTCCAGGCACCCTGAGCTGGTTGGTCGCCCTTGCCAAGTTTGATGCCTATTATTTGATATTGAAAATGTGATTACCTTTAAAATGCCTATAAGTGCTTTGATAGTTCTCCTCTCCAAGGCAGTCTACAAGCTCCTTTCTTTTGAATATGGGCTTGCATTGTGCCTTGCTACATGAATTCTGAGGTTAGAAGATAAGAGGCAATACATTTCCTTTCTATCTGACTTGCCGTCTTGGGATACATGACTTTGGAATCCCGGGACACCACGTAAAAAGTCTGGCTCTGCTGAAGCTTCCATGCTGGAGAGGCTGCCTAGAAATAGAGGTGCCTTCAGGGTCCCATCTATTCCATTTCAAAATCTTAGAGTCCAGGTGCCAATTGAGTATACAAACCTCTGAGATGACTTCGGCCCAGCCACCACTGACTGAAAGTGTGTAAACCCTCAGCAAGAGCTGCCTCGCTGAGCAGGGCTAACCTCTAATAATGCAAGAAATATGGATAATAAATGAGAATTGTTCCTCATTACATAGCTTCCTTATTACCTAGCTTGGATAACTGGAACAATAGCAGAAATACCATCCATTCTGTCACCTTGAGAAGATATTTTCCAAGTTTTCCAGGGCTCATTAGGATCACTAAACAAATGTTTTACAAATATTTATTGAGGGAATATCACTTTGTAAACCTGCAAGGTACAAACTCATACACAGAAAAACTTAATAACGCAATTATAGTCAATCAATATTTATAGTGTGTTAGTGTTGTGTATTTGTTATTTTTATGATTTATGAATGTGTATGTGCATATATATATGCATATATGTATATGTATGTATATACACATATGTGTGTGTTTGTGTGTATGTGTGTGTGTGTATCTATATCTATATCTATATCTATATCTATATCTATATCTATATCTATATATCTATATCTATATCTATATTAAATAGATTAAGCTTATATGTGTTGCTTTAGGTTCTTTTGTTTATATTACCACACAATAAAAATTTATTTTAAAGAGTTACAAGCAATAAAGAGGAGAACAAAAGAAAAAAAGGAATTGAAGGAAGGAAAGGAAGGAAGAATAAAAGGAACGGTGGGAGGGAGGGGGAAAGACACAGGAATCTCACTCGTATAGCCAGTTCTCAAGATAACCTGAAAAAATATGCAGAAGGGGTCTGATGAGAAGAATAAACATTACAGAGCAGTTTTTACAGTTTTCTAGAAGTTGGTTTGGATGTGAATTGGCTTCGTTCATTTCCCTTGAGCATTTGGATTCTCTGACATTAATTTAAATCACCAATGTGTCTCCACTTCTGCTTTTACCACCACCAATTATCTGCTTTGTTTTTTTTTTTTTTTCTTATTACCCTACCTTCTGCTTGCCCATTATGTCCGTTCACTCATAGCTTTGGCTTCCTAAATGTTCCTGATCTTGTGTGGCCTCTGACTGTACCCTTTCATGTTCTTTTCATATGTAACTTAGATTCAGATTTCCCTGACAGAAAATCTCATTAGTCCGATTAATGCCCATCACCCACATTTGTACAGATCCTTCATGTCAAGCCAATGTCCCACGTCACACCTCACAGGCCAAGAACAGCCAGCAATCCCTGTACTGATGGATGAAAGATTACTCCAAACTTCGCCGTGCAAGAGAGGAGAAGGCAAGGGGATCAACGCTCAGAGGTGAAGACCCTTTGCTCTTCTTTGCTCCCACTTTTATTGGTCCTTCAAGATTATCACTGTTTCTCAAGCACATGATGCTGACAAGGGGTCTTACTGAAATTGGGAGGATCTGTTTACGGGAAAGATACGATGTTAATTTCGGTGTGTTCTATTAAACATAGACTAAGGGACAATGCCTACCTCTCTTAGATCACAGGGCGACTGTTTGGGCTAGGAAAGCTTCCGGAAGGCAACTCCCCGTGGCATTCCAAGGGCAGAGTGGTCACGTAGGCCTCGGCATTCCAAAGGCCTAGCCATTCTCTGAAACCTTCCCTTTAGCGGCCTCTGTTACATTGTAGCGAGCCAGGTATCATGGCTGATTTCATGCTCTACATTAACCCCAACACACACACAATCACTGACGCACTGAGAGAGAGTCAGCTTGCATCTGATGCCTACTTGGCCCAATCAGCCCTAGTTGGAGGGAGTGAGGTGACCTCTGTATCACATGGATGCTTAGGGCTGCCCCCTTAACAGTGAGCTGTTCGGATAGTTTTGAAGAAGGAGCTGTAGAAATTGCAAAGTCCGGGTTCAGCCTTCCCAGAGCACATGAAAACATAAACATAGCGTCTTTGGTTTACGTATCTCTCCTGCTATCACCACCTGGGTTATCATTATACTGTATTACATTAAAAAAAAAAAAAAGTCTCCAGCAAGCTCTCCTTGATTCTAGCCTCATCTGTTCCTAATCTGTTTTGCTTAGTGCTCTAAGGAATAAAAATCCAATGTAGTGTCTTGTATTGTTTTCCTGCTTCAATCTTTCATCATCGAGGAATTCATGTTCCTTACCACAGTTTAAAGCATCTTTCAAAATAGAGCTCTTTACTATCTCTCGAACTTTATCCTTTTTATGAATTCTTGTCCCATCCATATTTTTTTTCTTTTTTTAAAAAAGATTTTATTTATTTATTTGTTAGAGAGAGAGTGCGAGAGAGCACAAGCAGGGGGAACAGCAGGCAGAGGGAGAAGCAGGCTCCGCGCTGAGCAGGGCTGGATCCCAGGACCCAGGACCTGAACCAAAGGCAACCGCTTAACTGACTGAGCCACCCAAGTGTCCCGCCCCATCCATGTTAAAGTGCTTACCATCCACTAATGACATCCTGAATCCTGATGCCTTTGTTCATAGTCTTTCCTTTTGAAATACCCCAGTTTTCTTTCCCCTAACCCTGAACCAAAGAATTCTTTTTTTTTTTTTAAGATTTTATTTATTTATTCAACAGAGATAGAGACAGCCAGCGAGAGAGGGAACACAAGCAGGGGGAGTGGGAGAGGAAGAAGCAGGCTCCTAGCAGAGGAGCCTGATGTGGGGCTCGATCCCAGAACGCCGGGATCACGCCCTGAGCTGAAGGCAGACGCTTAACTGCTGTGCCACCCAGGCGCCCCTGAACCAAAGAATTCTTTAAGGTCTATATCAAATGCTACTCTTTCATGAAAATGCCCTGGATTATCACATTTGGAAATGACCTTCACTTCTCCAATATCATATACTTGTTTTAAGAAGTGTCTACATTTTCACAATTATCTAATATGTCATTCTACTAGAATACAAGCTTCTTAAGGACAGTAGTGGTTTTTTTTTTTTCTTTTTACAACATTATTTGTCCCTTCTTCTCTCTTACCAAGGCTTTCAAAAGAGTGCTATGAACTAAATAAATGAAATTTGCTAAATAAATATGTAATTTAGCAAGCCCAAGAGAAAAGCCTAGTCAAAGAGAAAAAAATTGGGGGACATAAGCAAAAATTATTAAAAATGTTAAAAAGTGAAGGACAAAATGGTAGATGAGAGTAGTTTTAAGTTAACATTTTCAGGATTTGTGTCTGGAGAACATGAACGTAGAGAATTTAGATTAATAGCCAAAATATTTTTATTCATTCATTTATTCATTCATTTATTCCACAAGTTCTTTTTTTTTTTTTTTTTAATAATTACTGTTAGAAATGTGGGACTACAGAAACAAACAAGACAGTGAATTTCCCTATCTTTAAGGCACTTGCATTCTGTCAAGGGAAACTAAAATTAAACCAGCAAAATTAGCATGTAACATAATTTCCAGTATTAATGAATTTTGTGAGAGAAATTAATTGGAAAAGAACTGGCTTATTTTTGACAGGCAGGGAAAGCTTGCTTTATTTATTTATTTATTTATTTATTTATTTATTTATTTATTTATATTTATTTATTTATTTTATGGGAAATGGACATCTGGGCAGGGTCTGACAAAAGTGATAGAGCTTGTCCTGCAAAGGCCTGAGAGAAAACATTTCTAAGCAGAAGGAAGAAGAAAAGCAAAGGTCTTAAGGTAGGGAAGGCAAAACGTCCAGTGTGGTTAGAGGAAGTGCAGAATGGGGAGGAGTAGAAAAGAGACACAGATCTTGGAGATCTCATAGGACATGGGAAAGGCTTTAGATTTTCTTTTAGGTTTGGCGGGAAGTCATTAGAGAGTGATGACCCTTGGAGAGCCATCAACTAAGTTACAGTTTTAAAAGATAACTCTGGCATCCCATGTAAAGAGTAGCTTATGAGGAATAAGACAGGACAGGATCTAGATAATCATGGCAATGGTTAAGAAGTAGTCAGATTCAGGGTTCATTTTTAGAAGGAGACTACATAACATGACAATAGATTGAGTATAGATCCTTCAATTGTCTTTACCAGGATTCTTTAAGGGTAGTAAGAAACAATAAAGTCAAAATTCTGGTATGTTCTGATTTTTTTAAATTAACGAAGTAGTAACATATTAAATAAATATAAAGTGATCTTACAAATCACCTATGAGGGGCGCCTGGGTGGCTCAGTTGTGAAGCATCTGCCTTCGGCTCAGGGCTTGATCCCGGCGTTCTGGGATCGAGCCCCACATCAGGCACCTCTGCTAGGAGCCTGCTTCTTCCTCTCCACTCCCCCTGCTTGTGTTCCCTCTCTCGTTGGCTGTCTCTCTCTCTCTGTCAAATAAATAAATAAAATCTTTAAAAAAAAAATCACCTATGAAAACATCTTAAAGAATGTACAATTCTATTAAGTTTTGATTTTTCATGATAAAGTTCTGTTTATATAGTGAGGTTATTTTTTGCTATAAATGTTTTACTTTAGAAATAGATATTTTATGTGATTTGGAAAATACATTGCTGAAGTTATTTAAATTTTACTACTTTTGAGAAATCTTTAATAAACTAAATTAACAATCGTTGCATACAACGACAACAAAATCAAGCAAAGAGCACTATATTTTTTTGGTTGCTTCACACTGTTCGTTCAGATTTAAGAACACTAATTTTTTCAGACAAAATGGATGTCGATTTTTTACCAGGAAAATGAATTGGTGCTACCACAGTCTGCTAAATTTTGTCCTTTCATGGTACCTAGAAGAATTTTCCCAAACCATGTCCATTATCCTATGACAATAAATCAATGGGATTATCTCCTTTTTTCAAACATGCTTGTATTACAGAAGGGATTGATAATAAATTATTTTTATTACTCCTCTTTTCATAAATAGGAATCCTAGTCAACAGAACACATTTAAATATGGAAGATAGCAATATTTTTTGTAAGGACATGTAACTTTCTGTCATATGTAGATTCACAATATTGTTATTTTTTTCAGACGCAGTTTTCACCCCTTTTTTGGTGAGAATTTCTCAACTTTCTTTTATAATGTATTTTTGTATTGATTAGCTGAACTTTTTATCTTAATATTTTTTCCACACTTTTCTTATTCATAATTTTATTTTATTTTTCAGTGCTGCAAGTTTCTTCTTGCCAGTTCTAATGGTCCACAATTTCCAAAGGAAAATCTGCTGCCAGAACCTTCCTTCCTTTAGTGTTAATGGCTGCTCTTGAGAACCTGCCCTGCCCTCCATCATCTAATTTGAGTCGATGAGGGGGCAGACAAAACAGATGGTTGGCACAGGATGGGATGATTCACTGTTTGAAATCACGGTGAAACATTTTTGAAATTGGTGAGGGAGAGGGAAGCCTGACATTTGACAGAGCCATGTAAGAATTGCAGTATCCAGACGAAGTTCAGTTTAATTTTGACTGTTATTTTCCAGATGTACTGATCATATGATTACAATTTTAAGATTATATTGAGAATATACCTTATCCCAAATGCACTGTATTCATTTCAGCAAAATGAGTTTATAGCAAGTGCCAATGACAGAACTATTCTCGAAGTTACTTTGTTGCCCTTGTTCTTTGTACTTTTCAGAACTTAATGAATACCTTCTCCACCGCCATTCATGTGAAGCTTACATAATCTGTCTCCCTGTCAACTAACTGATTTCTTCACAAATTATGGATGCAATGATCTGCAAACTACTTTGTAAGGGAAGAAGTTAACTATATATATTTCATCTGTACTCTTTTTATATTCTAGGGCCACAACTTTATGACATAAGACAATATAACTAAAAAATACTTGTCATAGTGAATCGTTGTGAAAATATAAAGAGAATGATACAACAACAAAATTTAGCATACAGAAATTTAGAATTTAAAACACTTTCTAACTTTGTATACAAAGGTTTCTTAATGGAAATGAAATAGAACAAAAGATATAGTAAAGTCACCATGATGAGAAGATATTATAGACCATGCATTCTAGACAGAGACAATATTACTCCTAAGTGGGCAAAAATTGGATTTTGGGGTATAAAAACTGTAGCTATTGCAATGTTTCTAGCACTCCAAAGGCCGTGTTACATAAGCAGATCCACAGTATTTTGTGATGCTAAAATTTTATGGGATGTGAGATTAGGAAAAAAATATTTTGAAAGCTTCTTCAGGGGAAATGTAATGCAAAAAACAAACAAGCAGACAAAACAACAAAACTTTGAGAAACACTGTGATACTCAAATCAAATCTTTCTTTCTCCCAGTTCGATGACAAATAATGGTTCTATGATCCACCTTTCAAGTTATTTTCATGTATCTACTACTATAAATGCCTATCATAGAGTTTGTCGACATGATATATTGAACAGTAATATATTCAACAAAGTCATGAACTTACTTGCACAAACTTCTTTGCAAAGGAAATATTTAAAGATTAAAATAAACTAAAAATTCAGAGATGAAAGGATCTAATACATAGGCCTAAGCAATGGCAGTGTTTAAACATATACACAAACACAATGTTTTGCATATAGGAAGGTTTTTTTTTTACGGTTGTATTTTTAATTTTTATTTAATTAAAATTTTTTTGAAGTTTTTTTTTTTAATTCCTGTTAGTTAATATACACTGTAATATTAGTTTCAGGTGTACAATATACAATTCACCACTTCCGTGCAACACTCAGTGCTCATCACAACAAGTGCGTTCCTTAATCCTCATCATCTATTTAACCCATCCTCTCACCCACCTCCCCTCTGGTAACTGTCAGTTTGTTCATTATAGTTAAGAATCTGTTCTTGGTTAGCCTCTCTCTCTCTCTTTTTCCCCTTTGCTCATTTGTTTTGTTTCTTAAATTCCACATGAGTGAAATCATATGGCATTTGTCTTTCTCTGACTGACTTATTTCCCTAGGCACAGTACTCTCTAGCTCCATCCATGGCAAATGACAATATTTCATTCTTTTTATGGCTGAGTAATATTCCATTATACATATATATACCCCACAACTTCCTTATCCATTCATCAGTTGATGGTCAATGGCCTATTTCCATGATTTGACTATTATAGATAATGCTGCTATAAACAGGGTGCATGTATCCCTTTGAATTAGCGGTTTTGTATTTTTTGGATAAATACCTAGTAGCACAATTTCTGGGTCATAGGGTAGTTCCATGTTTAACTCTTTGAGGAAACTCCATACTGTTTTCCAGAGTGGCTGCCCAGTTTTCATTTCCACCAATAGCGCAAGGGAGTTCTTTCTCCACATCCTTACCAACACCTGTTGTTTCTTGTGTTGTTGGTTTTTGCCATTCTGACAGGTGTGAGGTGATATCTCATTGTGGTTTTGGTTTGCATTTCTCAAATGAGTTATGGTGAACATTTTTTTCATGTGCCTTTTAGCCATCCAGATGTCTTCTTTAGAAAAATGTCTATTCATACAAGGCAAGATACAACAATTGAAGAGAAGGAAGGGAAGAATGAAGGGGGGGGTAAAGAGAAGGGGGAATGAACCACGAGAGTCTATGGACTCTGAGAAACAAACTGTGGGCTTCAGAGGGGAGGGGTGTGGTGGATTGGGATAAGCCAGTGATGGGTATTAAGGAGGGCACGTATTACATGGAGCATTGGGTGTTATATGCAAACAATGAATCATGGAACACTACAACAAAAACTAATGATGTACTGTATGGTGACTAACATAACATAATAAAAAATTAAAAAAAAAAAAAAGAAATCCAGAAAAAAAAAAGTCTATTCATGTCTTCTGACGATTTTTAAATTAGATTATTTATTTTTGGGGTGTTGAGTTTTCTAAGTTTTTTATATATTTTGGATGTTAGGCTTTCATCAGATAAGTAATTAGCAAATAACTTCTCCCATTCTGTAGATTGCCTTTTAGTTTTGTTGGTTGTTTCCTTTATTGTGCATTTTAATGAAGTCTCAATACTTTATTTTTGTTTTTGTTTTCCTTGCCTCAGGAGACATATCTAGAAAGAAATTGCTAAGGCCAATGTCAAAGAGGTTACTGCCTATGGTCTCCTCTAGGAATTTTATGGTTTCAGGTCTCACATTCAATCTTTTTTTTTTTTTTTAAGTTTTTTTTTTTTTATTTTAATGTTTTTTTATTATGTTATGTTAGTCACCATACGGTACATCCCTGGTTTCTGATGTAAAGTTCGATGACTCGTTAGTTGCATATAACACCCAGTGCACCATGCAATACGTGCCCTCCTTACTACCCATCACCAGCCTCTCCCATTCCCCCACCCCCTCCCCTCTGAAGCCCTCAGTTTGTTTCTCATAGTCCATAGTCTCTCATGCTTCATTTCCCCTTCTAATTACCCCCCCTTTCTTTATCCCTCTCTTCCCCTACCAATCTTCCTAGTTCTTATGTTCCATAGATGAGAGAAATCATATGATAATTGTCTTTCTCTGCTTGACTTATTTCACTTAGCATTATCTCCTCAAGTGCCATTCATGTTGCAGCAAATGTTGAGAATTCGTTCTTTCTGATAGCTGAGTAATATTCCATTGTATATATGGACCACAACTTCTTAATCCAGTCATCTGTTGAAGGGCATCTCGGTTCCTTCCATGATTTAGCTATTGTGGACAATGCTGCTATGAACATTGGGGCGCATATGGCCCTTCTCTTCACTACGTCTGTATCTTTGGGGTAAATACCCAGTATTGCAATGGCTGGGTCATAGGATAGCTCAATTTTTAACTTTTTAAGGGACCTCCACACTGTTTTCCAGAGTGGCTGTACCAACTTGCATTCCCACCAACAATGTAGGAGGGATCCCCTTTCTCCACATCCTCTCCAGCAATTGTTGTTTCTTGCCTTGTCAATTTTTGCCATTCTAACTGGCATAAGGTGGTATCTCGGTGTGGTTTTGATTTGAATTTCCCTGATGGCTAATGATTTTGAACATTTTTTCATGTGTCTGAGAGCCATTTGCATGTCATCATTGGAAAAGTGTCTGTTCATATCTTCTGCCCATTTTATGATTTATTTGTTTCTCGCGTATTGAGTTTGAGAAGTTCTTTGTAGATCTTGGATACCAGTCCTTTATCTGTAGTGTCATTTGCAAATATATTCTCCCATTCCATGGGCTGCCTCTTAGTTTTTTAAACTGTTTCCTTGGCTGTGCAGAAGCTTTTTATCTTGATGAAGTCCCACAAGTTCATTTTATCATTTGTTTCTCTTGCCTTTGGAGATGTGTCATGAAAAAGGTTGCTTTGGCCGATGTCGTAGAGGTTGCTGCCTATGTTCTCCTCTAGGATTCTGATGGATTCCTGTCTCACATCGAGGTCTTTCATCCATTTGGAGTTTATCTTTGTGTATGGGGTGAGAGAGTGGTCAAGTTTCATTCTTTTGCATGTAGCTGTCCAATTTTCCCAGCACCATTTATTGAAGAGACTGTCTTTTTTCCACCAGACGTTTTTTCCTGCTTTATCAAAGATTAGTTGCCCAAAGAGCTGAGGGTCCATTTCTGGGTTCTCTATTCTGTTCCATTGGTCTATGTGTCTGTTTTTGTGCCAGTACTATGCTGTCTTTGTGATCACAGCTTTGTAGTACAGCTCGAAATCTGGCATTGTGATGCCCCCAGCTTTGTTTCTCCTTTTCAACAGTTCCTTGGCGATTCGGGGCCTTTTCTGTTTCCATACAAATTTAAGGACTATTTAGTCTTTAAACCATTTTGAATTTATTTTATTGCTTGGTGTAAGAAAGTGGTACAGTTTCATTCTTTTGCACGTGGCTGTCCAGTTTTCCCAACATCATTTGTTGAAGAGACTGTTTTTTCCCCATTGGCTATTCTTTCCTGCTTTGTCAAAGATTAATTGACCATATAGCTGTGGGTTAAGGATGTTAACTGAATATAATAATAATAAAAAAGCCATTCCACACGGCATGTCCCCGAAGTCACTTCTTAGCACTAAAGCAGTTGTGAAAGAGAGTTATACCTTCTAAACTTCCTTCTTTGCCAATATTAATGTGACAGCAAAATTAATTAATGTAATGACAAAAAGAAACAAAATGAGAAAAAAAGAATAATAAAAGTAGTGTGACTGAGTTCTACAACTGTGTGCACAACATGCAGATAAACACTGTATAATATTGTTTAAATATTTTTATTATGTGCACTACAGGTATTTTAGTCATAAACCTATACAATTTGGGAGGTTATAGAAGCAGTTCAAATACAAGGAAAAAATGATGAAAATCACGGAGCATTTTGAGTGCAATAGTGAATTCAAGTTAATAAAAAGCTAAACACGTTAGGGTTCTAGAAAGAAATTCTTGGTGACCTACTAAAAAACAGTTTTGCCCACTGGGTTGGGCCAAAGCTCGATAATGAAGGAAGAAGCTTACATACTTAGCTGTTGTGGCCCCTATCCGTAGTACCCTAAATTTTGTTGATTTGTTTTAGTCCATTTCCAGATGATAAATATCATGATGACACAACTTGATTCTGTTTTATTATCAATATAGGGTTTTGTATTATCAATATAATGTTATCAATATACTGTTTTGTTATCAATATAGTGTCTACAACCATGCACAGAAAATGTGTGTTTGTGTGTGTGTGTGTGTGTGTATTCTATGTGCTAAACAGATATTTTTGAAACTTAAAGTGGTTTCATAAAAACAAAGGACTAAGGGGCGCCTGGGTGGCACAGAGGTTAAGCGCCTGCCTTCGGCTCAGGGCGTGATCCCGGCATTATGGGATCGAGTCCCACATCAGGCTCCTCTGCTATGAGCCTGCTTCTTCCTCTCCCACTCCCCCTGCTTGTGTTCCATCTCTCGCTGGCTGTCTCTATCCTGTCGAATAAATAAATAAAATCTTTAAAAAAAAAAAAGAACAAAGGACTAAATGTAGACTACTCTTTCAATAAATTAATGATATGGAGAGAAACAGAATGTATATTTGGGGAAATAGTATGAGATAAGGAAATTAACTTTAGGATTGCCAGTGCCTGGAACTGCTCCACAAAGTATTAGGTCAAATATAAAGTATGCTGTGTCCAATTTGCCTCACATAGCTTTGAAATTTATTATACATTTCAAAGCAATAGAAAGTCATAAGGAATTAGTGACATAGTCAGGGTTAAACTCTAATTAAATTTACTGCTCAGCCAGCTAAAGTAGAGTACAAGTAAATGTTCATCTTTTCTTTTTTGAACACCATTCTATTATATAACTTATTATAATCTTTTCATTTCTTCTCTTTTCATCGATTGTAATATTTGTAGGCATATTATTGATTCTTAAATTAGGTTAAAAACCAATGGGCACTACTTTAGTTAGGCAGCTTTATAAATTTAATCTTTAAAATTTACATATTATGTTTGTGAGTACTCATATACTTGCCTTCCCAAATTACATCAATCATAAGTTATTACCAAGTTTATTTAAAATAAACTATGACTAATATTTTTAAGAATCTGAGAGAAAGTTGGACATATGCAAAATCAGATGGGATAAAACTATAAGAGAAAATTCAATAGAAATGTTATAAATGAAGACCACAGTAACAGAGATGTGGAATGTCTTCATTAAGCAATAAATATAATCAAAACATCCCAACACAGCCAAGTTAAGAATCAGAAGAATTGAAGATGGGTCAATATAAATTATTCAAACTGAAAAATAAAGATAAAAAATAGTTTGAAAAAAAGAAGAGAAGGGAAAAAAAAAGAACATCGGGATAGACCATTCATGATCTGTGAGATAATATCAAGTATTCTAACATATGGGCAATTGATCCAGAAGGAGAACATAGAGGGAACAGGGGATAAGAAATACCTGAAGAAATAATGGCCTAAAATTTTACAAATTAAGTGACAGACACAAAACTACAGATCAACAAAGCCCAGAGAATACCTATCTGGGTAAAGTTTATGCTTTATAACAGTTGCAAATTGCTGAATACAAACGACAAACAGAAAATATTAAAGGCTGCTAGTAGAGGAAGGAGGAAAAACATTACATACAGAAAATAAAAGAAAATGAAACAAAACAACAAACAACAAAACTATAATCTTTTCCTTAGAAACCATGGAAACCAGAAAACAATAGATTGACAAATTTAAAGTGCTAAAGAAATGGTGCACTCAGAACTCTATACCCAGAAAAATTATCTTTCAAAAATGAAGAAACAAGAAAGACTTTCACAAACAAAACTAAAGCAGTTCATTGCCAGGAAAATCTTTCTATAAGAACTTTTAAAGAATATTCTTCAGACAGAAAAACTCTGAGGCTGAAAACATGAATCTACACAAAAAAATGTGGGGCGCCTGGGTGGCACAGCGGTTAAGCGTCTGCCTTCGGCTCAGGGCGTGATCCCAGCGTTCTGGGATCGAGCCCCACATCAGGCTCCTCTGCTATGAGCCTGCTTCTTCCTCTCCCACTCCCCTGCTGTGTTCCCTCTCTCGCTGGCTGTCTCTGTCTCTGTTGAATAAATAAATAAAATCTTTTAAAATTAAAAAAAATGAAAAGCACTGAAAATAAAATAAATACAGGTAAAATTAAAATTGTTTTTTCTCATTTTAGTTGCTCTAAAGCATACCTAATTGTGTAAAGAAAAAATAGTAGAAATTCATTGATACTTATAGTATAATTAAAATAAAAAGTCTAAGAAAAGCAGACAAAAGATGGGAGGGGAGAGGAGGAATATATGATTTCGAGAACTTTACAGTACACCTAAAATGGAATTCCTTCATTTGAAAGTAGACTTTGATTAATTAAAGATGTGTATTAGGGAAAACACTAGAAAAATGCAAAAAAAAAAGTGAATAAATAATGTGTCAATAAAAGAGATTAAATGAAATCACAAATCTTAACACAAAAGAAGGCAGAAAATGAGGTAAAGACACAATGAACAGGTGGATAAATTGAAAGCAATTAGCAAGATGGTATATTTAAATTCAATCATATCAATAATCTCATTAAATATAAATGATCTAAACACATAAGTTAACAGAAGGAGAGTGTTACTTTGGAGGAAAAGCATGATCCAACTATATGTTGTATATAAGAAATCTGCTTTGAATAGAAAGATATGATAGATTAAAAATAAAGAGGTGTATGAATTTCATTATGTAAATATTAACAAAAGACCTTGGGTAATTATTTTAATTTCAGGCAAAGGTAACTTCAGAATAAGAAATATTGTCAGGTATAGGGAAGAGCGTTATAAAATGAGAAAGTGTAAAATTCTGTAATATATACTGTCCTAAATATTGATGGTTCTAACAACAGAGCTTCAAAATATGTAACACAAAAACTGATGGAACTGAAGAGAAAATAGACAAATTTATATATAATTATAGTTGGACACTCAACATTTCTTATCAGCAATTGATATAACAAATAGTAAATTATGGTACAAAAAATTCAGTAAAAGTATAGTAGAGCAGAATAATGCCATCAAACACCTAGTGTAAGTTGATATTTATTAAAAATTTTATCCAACAGCAGAAGAATACACTTTCTTTCCAAATGCAGAAGAAACATTTACTAAGGTAGACCATATTCTGGACCAGAAAACAAAACTGAACAGATTTTAAAAACTAGAAGTTATATGAAGTATACTCTCAGACCCTGATAGGACTAACTCAGAATTCAAAAACAAAAATCTATCTGGGAATTTTCCCAAATTTGGAAACAAAAAAATATATTTCTGAATAACCAACATATCAAACAAAGAGTCTCAAAGGAAATTTTAAATACTTTTAACTAAATGAAAGTGAAAATGCAGCATATCGAAATTTGAGAGTACAATAATGGAATTCTATGAAGAATTTTGTGACCATAATTCAACAATTTATGTTGAATAGACCAATTCCCTGAAAGATACAAACCACTGAAACACATTCAAGGAATAGATAATATGAATAGTCCTATAATGATTTAAAAAATTGAATTATAGGGGGACCTGGGTGGCTCAGGTGGTTGAGTCAGTCTCTTGGTTTCTGCTCAGGTCATTGATCTCAGGGTCCTGGGATTGAGCCCAGCATTGCGGTAAGCACTCAGCATGGAATCTGCTTGTCCTTCTCCCCTCCCCCCCAACTCTCTCTCAAATAAATACATAAATAAAGAAATAAAATCTTTAAAAAATTTTAAAAAATGAATTATATTTAAAAGTCTTCCAAAGACAACAAAAAACTCCAGGCACAAATGATTTTATTGGTAAATTCTACCAAGCATTTAACGAAGAAATAACACCAATTTTACATAACCTCTTGCAGAAAATAGACAAAGACTGTAACATTTTTCAGCTCATTTTATGAATCCCTGATACCAAAACCATTAGAATGTGAAAGTGAAAAATATTAATTTTATAGTGGAGAGATTTGATGGACACAACCTTAACCAAATGATCGAGTACGGTGTTACTGTTAATAAACCATATGATATTATTTACCACCTCATATGATGCAATTCTGTCCCCAAAGCCTTAATTAACTTCACTCTAATCACGAGAAAATATCAGACAAGCCCAAATTGAAGGACATTCTACAAAATACCTGACGACTACTCTTTGAAATGGTGAGGTTGTGAAACAAACAAAAACCAACAACCTTTCACAGAAGGGAGAGGACTAAAGACATGACGAGTAAATGCAATGTGGCATCTTGGGTTGGATATGAGAAAAACTAGAAACCTGAATAGAGCCTGTAGCTTAGTTAATGGTATTGAACCAGTATTAAGGTCAACATTTTGATAAATGTAGCCCTCTCATGTAAGATGTTAATACTA
Organism: Ursus americanus; assembly: GCF_024610735.1. NCBI lineage: Eukaryota > Metazoa > Chordata > Mammalia > Carnivora > Ursidae > Ursus > Ursus americanus. The sequence goes on along the minus strand of NC_142127.1, from coordinate 27,260,767 downwards.
GAGGAAGCCGAAAGAAAGATATGACAATTTTCTGTACTATTTTTACTACTCTTCCTTACATTTAAAATTATTTTAATAACAATTTCTAAAAACATATTTAAAATCATATCACGTCCTTCTACAAGGTCCCTTTGGTCAAATATGTTCTTGCTCTGTTTATATGGTAGCTTGGCATGCAAATTTGTCCTGAATATTATTAAGGTATTAGCTATAGTTGACATGGTTTAATAAAAACAGAATTTCATAGAAGATTATGAAAGATCGCATTTTGAAGAGTAAATTTTACCAAAAACCATTTCTTTATTTAAGAATTTTAAAATATAAAATGTCATTTGTGTTGCTATCCTTATGTTAAAAATCATTCTCAATGGACACTAATAAAAGGCCCTTACTAGTTGGCTAGGTTACTTTTTCATTTTTGTTTAAAATCATTACTTAAAGGAACATTTTAATAAATAAATAACAAAGATAAATTTATGTAAATATGCTATCAGAAATAATTTAGTGATAATAATTTTAATGATTATCATAAATTTTAACTGATAATTCAATTGTAGTGATCAACACCTATTTTTATTATATCCAAAATGTCAGTTGGGTACAAATGTTTCTTTTGAATAAGTAACTCTAAAACCGATTATAATATATGCACAGGTTGAGCTATTTCTATATAGCAATGCAATTTCAAAGTCAGAAAAATTAGAAATGACCTTCTAATCCAATAAGATATTTTCTTAAAAACAGGTGAAAAGATCGAGGTTCGGAAAGGTTAAGTAGCTGTCTAAATGTCACATGGTTATCAAGAAACTCAGAAGAAAAACCCAGTTTCTCTGACTCCAGAACAGTTGTTTTATTCATGCCACACTATGGAATGTCGAAGAAAAATGAATCAATAGGAATCAAACAAAAGAAAGCAAAAGAAGCAAGCACACAAATCCAGAAGGTAGAACATTCTGTGGGAAAGCTGGCTTGGGCTCCTCATGAGAAGGGAGCTTTATTAGATTACATGCTATTTAAAGGAATGACAGTCAGTAGCAGCCCCTGGTCTGGGACTGTATACAGACTTCAGGAAATGTTAATATTGTCTATATATTAGACGAAATGATAACTTACTGAAATGAAAATATTGAGATCAACGATTGAAAGATCAAGATTACAAAATGGAGATAGTATCTTCGCAAGTTTAAAACTATTATACAATTAAAGTTTATTAAAAAACTATTGGAATCATATATGTTTGTTGTGCATCTGTGTGGTTTGCATGTAAATACATACAAAAATATACACTAAAATATCAACAGACATAATTTGTGGGTAGTGAGAATATAACATTTTCTCAACTTTACTTTTGCTTGTCTAAATGCCATGAATGTGTACAATACATATTTACGACTTCTGGAATAATAAAAGGTTATTTTTTTAAATAAAAGAAAATTTCTTACGTTACTTTAAAACAGAAAAATGAAAACCATCAAAAAATGACTTGAGTGCTTCATTTATGGCTGATGTAGCCAATCAAGACAGATTCTCTATGTATATAGAGCCCAAATTCACCAATTGTTTACATTTTAAGAACAATTTTAGAAGATGTTTTTAATCTTTCAAACTCAACTCCCACTGATTTAAACAAAATGATAGGAATCCATTTCAGCAAAAATCAAGTTATAGATATCAGCAATAAAAATTCAGTTCAAAAGTTCTCAGGTTGCAGCTGAATTATTCAATTCAAGTGAATTGATTACACTGCCCTAAATCTATATAGGTCAATGAACATGTTCAATAATACCAATAAATTATTTTTAGCTTTGAAATTATCAGAATATATATTAGAAGCGCTAAGAAAAATATTGTATTTCTTATTCTTCCAAATGCTAATGTTAGCAATTCAGCCTAAAGGTAAAAAATATACCCTTTATGTATGTTATTAATAATTGTGATATATGTATTTTTAAGCTTTTTCTGAACTCTCTACATCTGTAGAAGAGTCTCAACTAGTAATAAATTAGTACAGAAATACTTTGTAATTATACCATAACTGACATGAAAAATAAGTACAGAAAAGTATAATCCAAACTTTAAGAATTTATATTTTGTTTTTCTGACACCAACTCACAATAGCCAAAGCAGCTTTTACTGTTTTAAAACATGTATTCTGGATTTTGCAATGTATTTCTCTTAATGCATAGTTTTAAAACAAGTCACAGAACAATTCCAATTTGCAAGAAAAATACAGTAAATATTTTGTTCTCCAACAGTTAAAAACTTCAAAGCCTAGATAATACTGAACATAAAAAAGTTAATAATTTTATAACACAATCAATTGATCGAGTCATAGAATCTTTCTTATCTGATCTTACTAACAGTGAAAAATGAAAGACCCGTCTGTATCCTGTACCACTGCCACTTAAAGTATGCTGTGGAAAAAGCTATCCCACTTTCCCACACTTAATATAATTTATTTTTGAGTCATTTAGAACGGAAAGGAACAGGAAAACTGCTAGCCTAGAAGCCAAAGAAGATGATTCCAAATGCAATTACACTTAACAATAAGTATTTCATTCAAAGTTATAAAATATTCTTCTATTTGTAAATTTGATGCATATTTGGGTATCTATATGTAGTCTCCAGCAATTCGGCAAAAATAGAGAATACTAGCAAATAGAAAAAGGAGCAAATAATACAATGACTCAGTCAGAGATTAGTTTTAGAAAATAAAACAAAAATAATTATTTTATGTTATATTAGATTTTAAGTAGAATATGAACATGATTGTTTTACATTTGACTTAATTATTTTAATAGTGGTTTATTTCCTGAATTTTTCAAAGTTTTGCCATGTGAAGATTTCTTGTATCAAAGTTCTGTCATTTTGATGGGAAAAAGTAGATCTAATTCATTCTTGTCTGTTGTATTTTGTATACCACATTTTGATATCTTGGTGAAAAATGATTTATATTTTATCATTTAGATTACAGATATCTTCTATTCTCTGTCAGAGTAAAATAAAAATATGGATTTTTTCTTCATATTAAACTGGACTCAACATTAAACACATGCTTTTGAGTCCTGAACTTCTATTTTTTAATATGGCAGACAAAATGTGTACAGAAACCCCTTCCATATAGTTCCACTAAAAACAGCAGATTAAAAGAAATTGTGTGTGTTGGGGTGCCTGGATGGCTCAGTCGGTTGAGCATCTGCCTTCAGCTCTGGTCATGATCTCAACGTCCTGGATCTGAGCCCCATGTTGGCCTCCTTGCTTGGTGGGGAGCCTGCTTCTCCCTCTCCCTCTGCCCCTCTCCCCTATGTGTTCCCCCTCCCTCTCATTTTCTCTCTCAGATAGATAAATAAAGGTTTTAAAAATAAATAAAAATGAAAAAAAAAAAGAAATCGTGTATGTGTGTTGTTTATACAGGTAGGAAATTACGGTTATTTGTTACAGGCCCAACATAATGAAGAATGTGCATATCATGAGCAAAAATAAGTACTGATGCCACAATTTGTCTTGAAAACATATAATAATCCCTACCAGCTTGGAGCAAGGGTGGCTTGTGTCACAAATTTAAATAATAATGGAAGAGACAAAGAGTTTTTAAGACACATCTAACCATGAATTAAAAAAAAAAAAAAGACACAACTAATCAGAGTTTCAGAAGAATTAAGGAGACAACTGGAGAGAGGCATTATTCAAAACAATACTGGTGAGAATTTTCTTGAATTAATACAATTGAATCATTCTTGGGCTCAGGAAGCCAATTCAACCATGAGATGTACAAACATGGAGAAATCTGTATCTGTATAAATCACTGCAAAACTGCAGAACAGCAGTGAAGAAAAACATATTAAAAGCGGCCAGAGGAGAACAATTCAGACAAACTAAAAATAAGTGACAAGAACAAGAGTTGACTTTTTAAGAGTAAAAATGGAAGCAAGAAAACAATTGATCTTATTCTCAAAGTGATAAAGTGTTAAAACAAAAACAAAAACAAAAACTCTATCAGAATTTTATGTTCAGTGCTATTGGTTGAATTGTGTCCCCCAAAAAGATATCTTGAAGTCCTAAAACCTAGTACTTCAGAATGTGACCGTATTTGAAAATAGGTTTAATTATTTAAGTTAAAATGAGGTCATACTTGAGTTAGGTGGGCCCTTAATCCAATAGACTGGTGTCTTTATAAGAGGAAAAGAGAGACGAAGACATACAGGAGAGGATGTCATGAGCCAGGGGAGTTAGATTTAAGTCCTGTAGCGGCAAACCAGGGAGGACCAAGAATTGCGGGTAAACCACCAGAAGTTAGGAGGAAGCAAACCCACATTGTGTTTTACCAGTTTTGGAAGGAACGTGGACTTACTGACCCTTTAATTTCAGACTTCAGACACCAAGCTGTGAAACAGTTAACGTCTGTTGTTTTAAGTCACCTAGTTTGCGGTGGTTCCTTGTAACAGCCTTGGGGAACTAATATACCCAGGTAAAATACATTTTAGGGATTTGGGGACGAACACCTAAAAACTAAGAAAGAAAACTATCTTCAATTTTCAAAAATTTTCCTATGGATTGATGAGACCATGTCTTTGACGTTTGAAAACTGAAGATACAGTAAAGATAAAATATTTAAAGCAAAAATATACAATGTATTTGGGGTTTATAAAATATATAGAAGTAAAATACATAAAAACAAGGAGACAACAAAGAAAGCTAGATATTTACCCTTAAAATATTAGTCTATCCTACATGGAGTTTTATGATATTGTACTTAGGTAGACTGTGATAAGTATAAGATGTATATTCTACCTCTAAAGCAATTATTAGCAAGTGAAAACAAAGAAATAAAGCTTATAAGCCAACAGGGTAAATAAAATGAAATCATTAAAAAATACCCAATTAATTCAAAATAAGGGAAAAAGAAAAAAAATAGAAACAAAGTAAAGTCAACTAGAAAACAAATAGTAGCAGCAAGCTTTGAATGTAAACATATTAATAATTGCATTAAATGTAATAATTTAAGCTTTGCATTAGAGATTATAACGCTATAACAAATGAAGAACCAATCATATGCTATTTATAATATACACATTTTCATCGTAAAACACAGATATATTAAATGAAAAAGAAAAAAACCCAGATGTACTCTTCAACCTCTGGCTATATGAAAGCTGAAGTGACTATATTAGTATTATGTAGATAATACTTCAGGATGAGGACTAGTACCAGAGACAAGAAGATTGATTATGATGATAAATGTATGTATGCATCTAGTAACAGAGCTTCAAAATAAATAATGCAACAACTGATATAAATGAAAGAAGAAATGGAAACAATTCTATTTGGAGATAATGACACTTTTGTTTCAGAAATTACTAGTTTATGGGTGCCTGGCTGGCTTACTCGATAGAGTGTGCAATTCTTGATCTTAAGATTGTGAGTTCAAGCCCCATGTTGGGTGTAAAGATTACTTAAAAGTAAAATATTTAAAAAAAAGCAATTAGTAGTTAAGTAGATAAAAAACAGTAAAAATAAAGACATGAATAATATCAAAAACCAACTTGACTTAATTGACATTTATGACCACTGCCAATTCCACCATCAAAACCAAATGCATAGGGGCACCTGGTGGCTCAGTCGGTTGAGTGTTGGACTCTTGATCAGGTCATGATCTCAGGTCCTGAGATCAAGCCCCTGAGATGGAGACCCACATCTGGCTTTGAGCTCGGGGTGGAGTCTGCTTGAGACCCTCTCCTTCTGTCCCTCCCCCTGCACTTGCTTTCTCTCTCTCTCAAATAAGTAAATAGAATAAATCTTTTAAAAAAATGCATATTCTTTCCAGATGCACATGGAACTTTCGTCAAGATAATCTATACTGTAGGCCAATACATTTAATAAGATTTATGTTATATAGAGTAAGAAGAGACTATATGCTTTCCTCTAAGACTGAAACAGGCAAGAATGACTCATCTTACTACTTGTATTAATTACAGTACTGGAAACCATACCTTGTGTATTAACATAAGAAAAAGATATAAAATAATTATACATTGGACCAGAGGAAATAATACTGTATTTACTTGGAGAAGACATAATCTTGTACATACAAAATTCTACAAATCTACAAAATACCACTAAAACTAACAATTTATAAAGATGATGGGATGTAAGGTCAATGTGTAAAAAAAGTCAATGCATTTCTATAATTTGGCAATGAATAATCAGAAAAATAAAATTTAAAAATAATAAAAAATATCAAAAAATAAGAAAAAAATAGAGATAAATTTAACAAAATATGTGAAAAAAAAACTGTATCCCAAAGCTATTGAGTATATAAATGTTCCATGCATTGGAAGAATGATTGTTAAGATGCCAGTTCTCCAGATTGTTCTATCAACTCCATGCAATCCAAAAAAAAAATCCCAACAGGAATTATGTGTGTGTGTGTGTGTGTGTGTACATGTGTGTGGTGTGTGTGTGTGTGTGTGTGTGTGTGTGTGTGTGTAAATTGAAAAGCTGGTTCTAAAAGAAAAGGATATGGAATAGCCAAACCAACTTTGAAAAAAACAACTCTGAGGGGACAGATAACAACCTGATTTAACAACTCTCTAAAAAGCTAAGGTAATAGTGATAACGTGATGTTGATAACGGATATTCATCAATCTAACAGAATATCTGTAGGGTCAATTGATTTCTGACAATGGTACCAAGATAATTCAATGGAGAAAAGAGTCTTTTCAAAAAATGGTGCTGGAAAACCTGGATATCCAAGTGGAAAAAAAGGTAAATCTTAACTTTTCTGTTTATCCATACACAGAAATTAACCCCAATGGATCACAGAACTAAATGTAAGAGATTAAATTATAAAACTCTGCTAGAAAATGTGAGAGGAAAAAAAAATTCTTCATTACCTTGGGGCAAACAAATATGTATTTGATAGGAAAAATTCATTAATCATTAAATAAAAATGATAAATTGGACTTAGCAAAAATAAAATATTCTGTTCTCGGAAAAAAACATTGCTAAGAAAAGGGAAAGAAAAGCTATTGCCTAGGGAGAAATAGTGACAGTGCATATATCTGACAAAATTTTATACTCAGAATATGTTAAAATAACAAAGAATCCTTAAAAGGACAAAGTATGAGAAATAACACTTCACAAAAGAAGAAATGCAAATGGCCAATAAGCAAATGGAAATATGATCAACATCATAAGTCACGAAGGAATTACAAATTAAAACCAAATAAGAAATCTCTACACACCCAAAGGAAAACCAAAGACAAACAAGCAAATAAAACAAAACAAAAAAATGAATCCTGAAAATCAAGTATAGTGAAAATGTAGAGCAACAGGAAATCTCATACATTTCTGATGGAAGTTCACCGATTTTGAACAGTTTGCCAAATTCTTACAAAATTAAACCAACACTTTTCATGTGCCTTACCCACTTCACCCAGAACTCTGGGTATTTACCTAACATAAATGAAAACATATGTCCACACACACACAAAACTTGTAAATGAATATGCAAAGAACTTTAGGGACACTTGGGTGGCTCAGTTGGTTAAGTGTCCAACTCTTGATTTCGACTCAGGTCATGATCTCAGGGTCCCGGGATCAAGCCCCACATCAGGCTCCCTGCTCAGTGGGAAGTCTGCTTCTCCCTCTTCCCCTCTCCCCACTTGGGTGCATACGCACGGGCACTCCCTCTCTCTCAAATAAATAAAATCTTTTTAAAAAAAAAAAAACTTTTTTATTCATAATAGTCAAAAACTGCATACAGCCTAAATGTCTATTAACAGATAAATGGATAAATAAACTGTGGTAAACTCATACAGTGGAAGACAATGGAATTTATTGCAACTCTGGGGTAAGAGAGGGTCAACTACTGATAGACGATGCAACATGGATGAATCTTAATATCACTATGCTGAGTGAAATTAGCCAAAGAGTACATACTGTATTATACTACTGACGCACAAATCTAGATGAAGCCAAGTAATATGGTGACATAAAGCAGATCAGTACTTTCTTGGAGTGGACTGGGAAAAAGGAGGTGACTAGTCTGGGACACAAAGAAATTTTCTGAATTGATGAAAATATCCTATATTAATTGTGGTAATTGTTACACATGTGCACATTTTTTCCAATATGCTTAAAAAGGGTTCATTTTATTTTATGTATATTATACCTTAATGTATATTATACTTTAATATAGTTGATTTCAAAAATTAAGCACACTGATGTAAAGAAAATTTTACAGGGGCACCTGGGTGGCGCAGTTGTTAAAGGCGTCTGCCTTCGGCTCAGGGCGTGATCCCGGCGTGCCGGGATCGAGTCCCACATCGGGCTCCTCTGCTGTGAGCCTGCTTCTTCCTCTCCCACTCCCCCTGCTGTGTTCCCTCTCTCGCTGGCTGTCTCTCTGTCACATAAATAAATAAAATCTTTAAAAAAAAAAAAAAAAAAAGAAAATTTTACAAATGGTAAGACTTAGTATCATTCTGTCTGTTCTGAACAATTCAACAATTGCTCTGACCCTTGGTATCCTCGGTTTTACCAGTTCCATTAACATGAAATACATACGCCACATATAAAGGGGGACCCAATAAATGCTGATTCGCTTTTCTCATTCACCCCCCCACTAACTTATACAAATATTCTAACCATATAAATTGTGTCTTCTATAATTTTGTGATGATTTTCTAATAAGTTTTGTAAGTCATTTATCACAACTCTGCTCCTAGGTCATTAGACCATAGTCTATCGGTAGGGGAAGAAAGGGATAAAGAAAGGGGGGGTAATCAGAAGGGGGAATGAAACATGAGAGACTATGGACTATGAGAAACAAACTGAGGACTTCAGAGGGGAGGGGGGTGGGGGAATGGGATATACCGGTGATGGGTAGTAAGGAGGGCACGTATTGCATGGTGCACTGGGTGTTATACACAACTAATGAATCATCGAGCCTTACATCGGAAACCGGGGATGTACTGTATGGTGACTAACATAATATAATAAAAAATCATTTAAAAAAAAAATAAAAATAGTGTTGTTTTCTAATGATGCACTATATGCTGGCTAATTCAACATAATAAAATAAATAAATAAATAGTGTTTTTTTTTTAATTTCAGAAAGCATATTTGTAATCTGTAGATTCTATCAGCTAAACAGTATTTACAGAAGTAGCAAGTATTGAGTTGATTTAAATTTTGATAATCATATGCTAAGACATTTGAATCTAGTCATTTACTGATTTTAAAATCTGCCATTAAATATTTGCTATACACTATGACAAAGTTTCCTGTAGTGAAATAAGGATGAAAAAGACATGATTACACCATCATGTAACTAACCTTTTTAAAAAGCTACTGAAGATATGATGAAGGGAATCAAACAGGAGAATTTAATGGTAGGGTAATTATTTGAATTTTTTGTGGGTAGCAGTTAATTCATCATCTAGTTACTTCTGAATGTTTCTACACTTTTCACTTAGTAAAAACAGTCAGCAATTTATTGGAGGGAAAAATTAGCTCAATTTCTTTTTGCTCGTTTGTTTCATGAAGAACAAGCAACACACTAGAGTATAGGTTGGTCCCACCACAAATTTAGTATTTATGTGTATATCTATAGCTATTTTCCTGAACATGCATATAAAAAAACATAAAAATAAAATCACCTAGATCATTGCATATATGGAATAAAATATTGTAATTTTCTAAATTCTTACAGATCAAAAAAATTCTTGTTTTGTTCTACTCAGATCAGATACTAGTTCTTAAAACTAGAATGTCACAACTGGTGTCTTCAGCATGAAATCTCTTCTCTTTAACCCATTCAAGTTAGTCAAGTGAAGTCAAGGACTTTTTCCCCAAATTACCTGGAGAAAATCTGTTCACCCAAAATCAAACTTTTGATCATACCAGATGCTAGTAATCCCAACTGCTTTTCATTAAGAAATACATAAACAACAATAATAAAAGTGTGCATGATTGTAAAGGGTATTCCTTCTACAAATATTTAGATTTCTAGTTTTAATCTTTGTAAATTTCAACATTTGAAAAATTGATTCGCTTTACCACATTTCAGAAAAAAATCAAAGTTCCTGTATGTGAATGTTAAAAACCTGTGATTTCTCAGATGAGTCCATGTTTACCAGAAGGACTCACCCAGGAAGGCCAGCTGAACATCCAGTGTACTTTCCCCTGGCTGTGGTCAGTGAATCAGCAAGTGTTACAGGAGTTCAGGGTGAAATGCCAGGTGCTATTTCAACAGTCCTTCTTTCACAACATCTAGGGTGGGGTCACTCTGTTAGGCTCTGATAAGGTTACTGGAACTCAGTTCCTAGGGTAGTCAAGTTAACATCCTCTACCCTCATGCTCTCTGAATGTAGAAGGTAGTCACAGAGACCTGGTTCCCTTTTTTGGGCAAAAGGCTACTCAACCACAAACTGCTTATTAAACTCTGTCTGGAAAATATTATTCACTGAAATTATGTCTCAATAGCATAAAGCTTAATTTTGTAATTAACCAAACCATCTGTCATTGCAAGGCTCTCTTAAGGCCATCCAAATGGAAGAACTTTTACTTGTAGAACCTTGCATAGAGTTGTGTATTTTGTAATGAATGAGAAGGAAATGGTATGAATTTTAAATGATGGCTGCAAATAGATTGTCAACCTTTTTCTGCCTTTGATAGCTTACCCAACTCAGAACAGACAAATTTCCTAAAGAAAATCGTCTACATCTTTCAGTAAACAGATTATTATTGCCCTTTCCATAAGACGTTTAGCTCTCTACTTTATAAAATAAAATTCATCTGAACATGGGTGTTGTTGCAGCAAAGACTTGTCCATGTTGTCAGGGTGTATGAATAATAGTAACATTTCCTTGAAACCGGACAGATAATTCTAAACAAAAAACAATTAGTATTAATCAGTTATATAATTTATTCTTCTGTTTAGATTTCAAGGTTCTCTGTCTTGATGCATTTAGAACAAATGCAAATGCAGAGACATCAAGGAATCAGATATCTGGAAGGGATAAAACTGTCAGTTGGGGATGCTTGAATCAGGTTTGTATTAGTTTTGATCTTTAATGACCATTATGTCACATATTTTAATGTGACACCATCCAAACTGCTCTGAACCAAAAGCTCAGACAGGATCTAAAAGACAACTTTTCAAGTTTCATGTTTTTATTTTTGGATGTACATGAAAAAAGGATCAAAAAATTTAGAATTGTTAAAGTTAAATTATACATCTATATCTTTATAATTGTAATATATCTACCCAAAAGAAATCACATAGATGAAAAACTACTCAATTTACACAACTCTTTCCACATCTTACCAGTTTACATCATTAAATGTTGGTACTACATAGTCCATTGGAAGGAAGGAAGGAAGGAAGGAAGGAAGGAAGGAAGGAAGGAAGGAAGGAAGGAAGGGGGGAGGAAGGAAGGGTTGAAGGAAGAATAGAAACTGTTCTATTGAATAGGTGACAGAAAAATAGTGGTAATCCCTACATGTTGACTATTGGGCTTTTCCACAAGCCTTTGGTCCAAATAGTACTTAGAGTTTTAATTAATACCTGAGTAGAGCTTTCACTGCCAACCAGGAGATTTTGACCTAGATTACCTATAACACCTTAAACCTAATATTGCAATGCCACTTGCACTTGCATAGATCCTCTACTCCAGGGATGTGAACGGACAGAAATGCAGTTGTAGACACTGAAAAAGTTGGTTTTTATGGATCAGCTATTTTCTGATGAGATCAGTCTAGCTCTGCCACCTGCATTACAAATGATTGGTCCCAAGAGAGTGGTGATGTCATTATGCCAACACCATCACATCTCAGTGTTGTTATATTGAGTCAGCCAACTGTGGCCCCATACTGGTCTGGTTTCTATTCTTCTGGCCTAACACCAGTTTGAAAATGCTTTTTGAATAATTAATGTCTTCAGTTGTAATTATCTTAATTACCAGTTACTGTCTGAGAATGTTATCTGGATATTGACTGAAATCGTATGACTTGATCTCAAATAGAATATTATAGGTTTTATCTTTTTAAAGTAAATATTCACTTATAGCTTTTTCAGTATGTAATCTATATGTGAACTGTTTTTCTATAGTTAATCTGTTGCCAGAATATAAGTGCCAATAGAGGCAGAGTGAAAAAATAAGGACATTAATCATTCCTAATTTTTAAATTATTTAACCAATAAAAGAAAAAGAAAACCCAACGAATTCATTCCAGATTGTAGGGATACGTACAGTGAGTATTTCATGATCCTCACTGAAGATAACGAGGGGAAAGTGCCCACCAAGATTAATACAACTATTGAATGTGTTATAAGTTTTAAATATATACCCATATTTATTTTTGCTAGAACATAGCTGTTGAAGAAAACTCCAGAATTGATTTCTGATGCTGTGTTTTAGTTTTTTAAATTTTTTCATGAAATCTGTTTGCCTCTGTGAAATGTATCTATAATGGTATACGTTAGGTTTGGAACTTAGTTTTAAGTAGCAAATTAAGATCTTATGAATTTGAGCTAGGCTGTCAAACTCTTTAGCTTTGAAGATCACTAAATTATTTTCCTAAAAAAAAACCTAATAAGTCAACAAAAAGAAGTAATTCCACTCAGTAATAAAATTAAAACACACAAGGAACACATTAAAACTGAAAGAAATTATTGGCTATCTCAAAGGTGCATATTTAAGACTTCCATTAGTAATAATTACAATGAAAATTAGCAATCCAATACACATGAAGAAGTTTCTGCCTATTATTGGTTATCTGAGAGAATTATTTTGAAAAAAAATCTTCCCCAATTCCCCACACTACCTCCAGCCCCTTTCAGAACTAATCCTCAGTAAAAAATAAGATGAACAAGGTAGTAATCCATTATGACCTTACGTCAATTATTCTCAAATAGATCTGTTATAATGGGGGGGAAAAGATATTTTCACATCTTTTTAAGTGCTTATTTTGTTATGGTACAACATTACCAATTGTCCAGATTAAGCAATTTTTCCCTTATGTTTTTTTAACTATATTTTAAACTCTTGTCAGTAAAGTCACAAATCTGTGAAAGGTGAAAGAAATTCTATCCATTTTCACTGGAGTAAATAAAACTTTTGAAGAAAATAAAGATAAAAAATTAAATGGGGAAAATAAAATTGTTTAAAAATACCTCTTTTCATTATTGAGCTATATAAGCTATTATCAGCAGCCCTTATGTTTTTAAAATTGGTACAGATTGGGCTGGTTATATGCTGCTGAGTCATCCAGTTTGGGAATTTACCAGTAACAAATCACTACAGTTCAACCCCCTTGCTCTACCACCACACATATTTTCAAGTAGCTACAATCAGAACAAAAAAAATAAATATTACAGGGTTTTGGGTTTGTTCAAGATTTAAATATCGCTAGTAACTCAGGTCCAAAGATGCATATTATTCCCTTAATGCTTTCCAATTTTTCTGATTCCTATAATTATAATATTCTGTCAAAAATTGATAGGATGTAAATCGAATTAAGTTTAGCAAACAGTTTTCAGATTATTCAAACCAATTATGAGGGCTTCCCTTCAAAATCACCAATGAATTTATTATTCAATACACTGGGAAGAATGAGATATTTTCACATTGAGCTTCTATGACATTGACTTTGGTACAAGTTATCAACTAGCAAAAGTGCTGTCTTAGGATTTTAACACCCTATTTTGTCATTGGTTAATTTCAGAAAGGAACTCAAAGAATTTTCTAACGCTTGATCATTTGTTGCTTAAATTTTATAAATTCATCTCTAATAAAACACAAAGCCTGAGTTTTTGTACTTAGTTTCCAAAATAAAGCACAATGCAAATTAACTCAATAATTTAGTATTTATTCAGAGAGGAACAATATTTAAACATTCTACATTCAGAGATAATAAACAAATTTATTTTAGAATTAAGAAAATTTATCATAGGGGCACCTGGGTGGCTTCCCCCTCTCCCACTTCCCCAGCTTTGTGTTCCCTCTCTCACTGCCTCTCTCTCTGTCAAATAAATAAATAAAATCTTAAAAAAAAAAAAGAAAGAAAATTTATCATAAAAAAAGAAATAGTGGGAATTAAAATGGTTAATTTTCTGTTTGTTGTAGACAATTCCTTGACTATAATATTCAACTGCTTTGATTGTGTTTTTAAAAATATGCTTTCAGACCTCCTACCTCAACCCCAAACAGAGTTTTTAAAAGGTATCCGTTTTGTTCTGAACACGTTTTGCTTCTGAAGTCTTCCTTACTGGAAAGACAGGCTGTAGGGAAATTAAAGGGAGACCCAGACTATTTCATACAGACCAGTTGAGACCCTCTCGAAAAGGGTCACTCTGATGATTTTAAACAACCTACTTAGGTAAGGTATATTATTTAATACAGCTAAACTTATGCCTTCCATCCAATGTTTTAGTGTCACGTAGACCAAACCATAACAGTTTACATATTAGTAAGAAAAGTCAATGTAGTATCTTAAAATAAGTGGAGTGGACCTCATTCTCTCTAGTTAAGTTTTTTTTTTTTTTTTTTGCTATCCTGGAAATGACTTGGAAATGTCAAACTTTCTGCCCTATTTTATGAGCCTGGGTCAATTTCCATTGGTGATATTTCATTATAGATTCCATTTCAAAAACAGTATTTTATATTTCCCCAGAGAGATTATTACATTGATGCCTATGTATCAGGCACCAATGACCCTATGTATCTGGGTCTGTCAGTATGAGAAGCAATCTGTGTTACACACAAAATCTGTACATCTGCAGTCAACTAAAATTGGTCTCAGTTTTCTCATCAGTAAAATGGGTGATACTTAATTCCATTGAGACCTGTGAGTGGAAAGGAAATTTAACCTAGCTTTATGTATAGTTCCCACATAATAGGAAGAAATAGATACAGAACAAGCAACTATATATGTTAATTTTCTAATTTTTCTTATTTCTCTTACACCAGCAACTCATAAGCAAAGTAGCTGCAAAGTAGAATCCTAATTTGACTGCATAAATTAATGTGGGTTTGCCCTCAGGTGGTAAATTCCAATTCTAACAACTCCACCCAGTTTGCAAATATGGCTAAGAAACTTACTTCTTTTTTTTTTTTTCCTACTTGTTCTGTTCTCTCCATCCACCCCTCATACCACCTTTCCCAAATTAACACCTCCTACCCCAACCCCAAACATTCTGGCTCCTCTTGATAGCTTATAAACTCCGTATCAAACACCTGTGTGCAATTTGTTCCAACAGAAAACACGATTTCTCTTCAGAAGCAAATAAAGCATATGGCATTTGATTCTCTAAGCACACTCTCAAATATTTTAAGCAACTTCTTGATTTTCATAATTCCGGCTTCTGAAGTGCTTCCTTTTTTTTTTTACCTCAATTTCAAAATTACTAGGTATCATATGATTATTGTAAAGCTGTGCATTTTGCAAATCAACCTCAATTATTATTAGCCTTTGCTTTTTCAGCAGGAGAAATAAATTCCCCACAGTGGCCATTCATTTGCCTCTCAGCATGATCTCGTCCCTAAAGAAACTTGAATCTGAATCTAGTTCCTCTTTTCTGGTTGGAAAACAAATGTTTGATTTGGGGCAAGCATGTAGGTGGGTTTTATGCACACATACAGGTAATAGCATGTCCCCGGTACCACTTTATCCATTAAAGCAATTTCAAATTCCCAGGAATGGGACCTGTTTCACAGGAAAGCAAAGCACTGGGGATTAGTAGGTAAGCAATTTGGAGGACTTAGGAAATGCAAGTACTCCCAGTAACTGGCTGCACTCTGCCCTCATTCCTTCCCTGCAGCTAGAAAGACTTGGGGGAAAGTTGCCAACCCATTAGCATTTCCAGAATTGAACATACTTTCTTGGAAATATTCTCTTCCCAAGATAGTATTATTGGAATGATAACAAGAAATATTGAGCCCAACTTTACTGGCTCACTGCAGGGTCGTGGGGAATACGGTGGTTTCATGGATCTGCTTCAGAGTCGCCTATGACAAAAATCTGAAAGGTGAAACATCTGTAGTTTCTCATTTTTTTTTTCTCCTTGACTTTCTCCTGCCAAGGAGTCTTTGTACTGGCACTGGTGAAAGCATGCTGACGGCCCATTATACCTTCATGTCCGCATTCTGAAAGTCTCCTCTTACTCAGCCTAGCTCAGAAGTGGTAGTCTCGTCACAGGACTCAGGTTGCTATGACTCTTAACGAGAAAGAAGAAAAAAGAAAGAGAAGAGTGTAAGAATATTATATTTAATTGAAAGTGTAGTGGTCAGTTATATAAGCAATAGAGTTAAAAAAAGAATAAAAAAATATTACTATAAAAAAAAAAGACTTCCTTGCCCTGGGGTAAGAGAGATGAAATACTGCAGTAAGATTGCTAATAAGATGGCTTATAAAACATCTTGTTTTTCTTTCCATCAACAATTTTCATTCACTCCATTCCCCCTGTAAAGACATTATGACCCTGAGTGGGACCTGCTTTAAATAAGTCATCCTGAAGAGAAGTATTTGATCGATCTAGGTTTAAAAATCTCTAGCAGAGCATGATTGCACAACAGACTTGCATACATTGCGATAAGATAGGCCAATAACTTGTTCCTTTTATTTTTTAGATAAAATACAGTATAATTGTATTTCGTATTTACAATAGAGAATACAAGGTAAATAGTGTTCCTTTGGAATTGTGCAGTGTTGTGGCCCTCAGATTTTCATTTGTTAGTTGTGTTGATCACTTCTGAAAACACTGGTTCAACTATACGATCACTGGTGCGTCATGCGTATGCTTGGGTGAGGAATGTATTCATTTCAAAACCGCCCTCGATAAGAGAAAGTCAAAAAATGGGAAACAAATGAGTAATTTTGGATTCTACTATACTTGTTAGTAATATTATTACCACAGTAGAGAGACAGAATGATCACCTTGACTCCTTGTTTGTATTTTTGAGATCTTGTAGAATCATTTGACATGAATTTGGGCAACAAGCCTGTTGATACCACCTAAGCTACTAATTAGATCTCATTTAAGTCAACTGCAAGGTAGACCGCTGCCCAAATGGTTAACCCAGAATTTTCTGTGTCACCTTTAATTTTGATTCTGTCTCTCTGTCCCATTGAATTTATAACTAAGGACCGTGTGAATATACTATTGTTGCTCTTTGTAACTCTCTGGCAGTACTTCCACTAATTCAAATTGATGAACAGCTATTTACATTCTTTGGGAACCCATGGTGTAAGATGATGTATCTGATCATTTGAAAAGCTTTTCCTATGTCTTGTGATATCATTATGACATGATGTGAAACATCATGGGACAGGACCTATTGCCTATGTGTCACTACATTTTGCCAAAACCTGGAACCTCTTTTGTCCGTTGGCCAATTAGCTTATTTCTCCAGAGATTCTCAGCTTTATGATGATTGCATTCACAATTCAGATAGGAGTTGACATACCCATTTCTCTGTTTATCCAACATCCCCACCCACAAGTCTGTCATCCCCATCTATATCAGTTTGAGAATCTGCAGCTTTGTTTTACTGAAGAAACTAGTTAGGAAAAGCAACATAGAAATGTAAAGCGTAGCAAGCTCCATTCCAGTGGCACAGTGGCTTTGGGGCATGTGACTGACCGACTTGCGTCTCTCAGTTTCAGGTCCTGGGGACACAGGGAAGAACAAAGGATATTTCGTTCTTGAAAAGAAAAAGAGAAAGAAAAAGTACAGTAAACATGAGGCAAAGAAATGAAAGACAAAATCACACTGTGCACTTGGACATTGAAGTTCATTTAAAGTTGAAGGCATCCACTATTTCTTAAGTTGTATTTGTTAAGTTCATAGATACAACTAAAATGACTCAAGCTTGACCAAAACTATTTTTACAGCCCACCTTCCTTCTAGGTTGTACTCATTTCCAAAATCTTATCTTGGTTACTCTAGTCAATGGACTGACTGGAAATGACTCATCAATAGCCACTCATGCAGGTTTCTTCTGGGAATTCACTTTAATGAGGCAAGATAAACGTGGCAAAACACGCTATGAGCTGGAGCTATTATCTTTATATTGAACAAAGGTCTAGACATGAACACATAGAATCATGTCTGCTCAGATGTTAGGTTTGCTGAAAATGAGGACGTGTTCTGTATCCTGGTATTTTAATATGTTTTTTTCTAATCCTCCATTGAATAGTAAGGAAAATTTGGACCAGAGGGGAGATACATAACAGTAATCTGATTCAGGAGGGTCAAGAACTTGAAATAAACTAACGACAACAACAAAAACAACAACAACAAAAAACTAGAAATCTCAAGGAAAATGGTTTCCTTTAGATGATCATGCCATCATCCTACAGGTCATATTTGCAAGCAATTTTCTTTGGAAAAGTTCCTTCTTACTGGTTGTAAATCTACTTAGTATGTGACTCAAATGGATAATAATATCTTTCAGAACATTTTTCTGGACCAAGTTTTTGGCCACATATTAATGTAGTGGCTTTGGAATTTGATGGAATAATGGAAAGATCAAAAGATAGGATATGTCCTTCCTTGTATATTGACTGTAGTAACTGTGGTCAATTGCAGTTATTTTTTTAATAGCCTCTTAATTGTATGGTTCATTTCTTTTGTGTAATAATACATAGGATCAGGCTCATTAAAAAGTATTTTAGAAATATTTTATTGAGTATTTACTATTTTAAGCATATTCATGTACATTGCTTCTATTATACTTCATTATACAACAAATAGGTCAAAATT
Source organism: Ursus americanus (assembly GCF_024610735.1). Classification (NCBI taxonomy): domain Eukaryota; kingdom Metazoa; phylum Chordata; class Mammalia; order Carnivora; family Ursidae; genus Ursus; species Ursus americanus. The sequence continues at coordinate 27,242,001 of NC_142127.1, read as the reverse complement.
ATTGTGCATGAATGTTTAGCCTTAGAGAGACTAAACATTCAAAGTCACACATAATTAGGAAATTGCACAACCAGTATTTAAACTCAATTGGCACAGATGCTCAGGCCAGTGTTCTCTTCATTACATAGAAAGGAACTTACTAAACATCACAGGCATCATCTTAGGACATAGCCCTGCTTGGCTCCTATAAGATTTGAGATTTATAACTTTTTATTTTTTTTAAAGATACCTGTCTATTATAGACTGAATATTTATGTCTCCCTCAAATTCATATATTGAAGCCCTAAATTCCAAGGTCGTGCAACTGAAAGATAGGGCCTTAGGATTAGGGCTAGATGAGATCATCAGAGTGGGCTCTTCTAAGGAGATTAATACCCTTATAAGGAAAGACACCAAAGAGCTTGCTTGCTCTCCATCCCCATGTATCCACCAAGAAGAGGCCAAGTTAGCACACAGGGAGAGGATGGTTGCCCACAAACCAGAAGAAGAGACCTCAGAATGAAACCTACCTTGCTGGCACTTTCATCTTGGGCTTCCCAGCTTCCAAAACTTTAAGAAATAAATTTCTATTGTTTAAATAACTCAGTCTATGGTATTTTGTTTTCATAGCCTGAGCCAAGTAAGGCACCACCTCATCTGAATCAAACTGACTATAATCTCATTTTAAGAATTAACATGGAGGAGAGGAGGCTGGTGGAGAGGAAGATCCATTTCCTTCTGCTTCAAGGGAGATATATTCTTTATTGAATTAAGAGGCACTACTGCTTGCTCTATTTACCAATTACTGTTCTCCTAACCACCATTTTAAGTCTAGGGTTTATTTTCATGATGTTCATATGTCCTAAAGAATATTCAGTCAATAACTTTCTTACACATTTTTAAATATTCAAAAAGTATTAAATTGATGACATTCTTATCCCTCTTTGCCCTATTCTCAATTTGTAACCAAATATCATACTCAAATGTCAGAAAATTCCTGAGGTTTTTGGTTGAAGATCATCTCTTTTCAGATTTTTTTCTCTAGCTATTATCAGTTTGAGAAAAGAATCACACATCAACTTATGACATTGATGAAAAATTTAGCAAAAGCCCTTGCTCTCTTCAGATTATGAGGGACAATTTGCATGTAACTATTTTATTCATATGATTTTAACTTTCAAAACAAAGATAGACTTCAACATTCAGGATAATTTGTAGGAATTAAGTGACAATCATTCATTATTTAAAGTAGACTCAGCTCTTTTTGTAACAGGAGTTGAAAAAAATAATAAGCACTTGAAATGCAGCAAATAGATCCTATACTATCCTTAAAAATGATCACTTATGTTTGATAACAATAGCCTTATAATCGTAACCTCATAACTATCCTATCATAAAATCAATAAAGTCAATACTGTAAATTCTTGGAAACAAGTGTAAAACAAAATTAAAACAAAAACAGAGAAGAGCTGGAAACTAAATTCTTGAACAAAGGCATGATAATGAAGGAGATGGGCACACTTGGATAACAACGCTGTTCTCACCAGAACAAGCATCAAGTGTATGAGAAGAAATGCTAACTAAAATGACAGGAAAAGCTTTGCTGAGACAGGAGGTAAAACTCACCACTGTCATATTGCTCAACTCTTTCTGGAGTCCCAGTTCCGCTTCTCTTTCTCCAAGTTATTTAAAGGTTTCAAAGTAAAGGACGGACAATCCACTGATATTTTCCAATTTAGCTAGCAGCTCATGAGAATAGACCACTGATAGCACTTTCAATTAAGTGTGCTTAGCTCCTAAATGTGCATCAAATTTATATTTAAAGGATCTGTTATAGCATGGTAATTACATGTGCAGTGAGATGGCACATTCCAGGTCCCCTGAACACAGCAGAGCACTGCCGGAGGCAACTAGAAAGGCTTGACCACCTCCCTTGCAATGAAACATTATTCACTAAACTTCTAATCAAAATAATCTCCAGTAGTAAAAATAGTATGTTCAAACATGGAAAGTCAAGAAAAATGCAGAAAGGAGAAAAGCTACATTCACTTTTGTATATTAATTTTTATTAATTTTGAATACTGTTTTTATTATTAAAGATACTCTCCTTTTAAAATGATATGATTTCTATATCTAAACTCCTCCACTGCCCAATGGTCAGCACTTTTTTTTTTCCTCATCAAAATAATAATTTCTGGAATAGAAAATGGCACGTTGCTTCTTCTCCAAGGTAGCCTATTTTCCCTTTCCTAAATTATAAACTAATGATGTCTTATTATATATATATATATATATATATATATATATATATATATATAGTTGTTTCTATTAAACTTGAACTGAGAAAAAAAATATATATGTATATAAATATATGTACAATGTCAGTAAGTGATCTAATAATATAAAACTTACATGGATGATTCTTTTTTATCATAAAATCAGAAAGAAGGTTTATCTTTTTCTAAATGTTATTCAATGTACTAATTTGAATATTTTATTGCTTAGAATGTAGAGCAAAACAAAATCATATTCTATAATCATTTCAAAATAAAGTGAATTCAGAGATTCTGAAAGAGGCAATATCTTTATTTTCAAAGTAGAGATGACTTTGCTGAACTCATTCCACAAGCACTAATCATTGCCATTATTACTTTTTTATGAGAAATAGAGTTGTAGATAATCATAATGGAATAATATTGAGATACTCCATAAAGAATGTTCCGACTTCTTTAAAAGCTTCTTCATGAATGTGCCTAAAGATACTCAGGTGCCATGAATGGAATGCAGGTATATGGAAGATTGGGCCCATTCCTTAGTGAAGCTGTGTGGGACAGGGGTCTGCTGGAGTCCCTAGGGCCAGATGTCTTGAGCCACAGGCAACCTTCCCTTTACCCTAATCTTCCACACAAATATCACTTTCCATTTTGTTTTATTTTATTTATGCTGTGAAAGGGGTTGGAAAATTGTGCTTTTTATTAAGAAAAACAAAAATCTTCCTGACCAGATCTACCTTAGTGGGAAGAAAATATTAAACCTGTAAGTGTTTGGATGTCTGCATCAAAATTGAAACAACTGTGTCTTTAAAATTTCTGAACTTACTTTTCTGTTTACCTAACCTCTTTGACAAACCCACATGATCTACCAAATGGTCTTCTGAAAATTTCATGTAGGCACCATCCCACATGCAGATGGCTTGATCCCTGTGATTTCTCACATGCGTTTACCTACATCAGGTTCTATTCCATCAGGTCAGTGTCCTCTGGGTGACTGACTACTAATTTGACAAACCATTTGTGGTTAAGTGGTTTGATGTGTTAACTTACTTAGATAACATTTGCATTTTAACAAGGACGACCAGTTCTGCTGGATGGTAAGGAGTTGTTTGCATAACCACTGGACAAAATGCCTGGTTCATAGCTAGCACACAATTTTGTTTGTTTGTCTGCTTTTTAAAGAATTAATTGATGCCCTCTAGCAGATAAAGATAATTGCAACAAAATTGTAAGGTCCTTAGATTCATAATGACTGGTTATGTATCTGTCCCATCCATGGGGTCCTCAGTGTCGGTTTAGAATAAGAATATTTTCACGGTAGAAGGAAAGATAATTTATACATGTTTGAGAGATAAAGATAAGTGGTTCTTAAACTATCATGTCTAGACTGGACAGTGTGAGGGAGATATTTCTTTGACATTCTTCTTAAATGATTCAGATTCACAGGAATAAAAATCATGTTAATCTTTTTATTCAGAGTATTTTTGAAGGGTTTGTACGATGTACAGAACTAGTAAAAGTGAGATATGTCAACTGGTGATGACATAAGGAATCTTTCCCCTTTTGTTTCTTTGCTATTGTGACACATTTTATTTTGAAATTAAACTTTTCACATTTGGATGGGAACAGAGTATGTTCTTTAAATCCTGGTAAGGAAAACATGCAGGATGGCTTTGGATTAGAGGACATAAGGTATTTCTCTCAGTAGCAAGCCAGTTTTCACGAGGGGGCGGTTTGCTCCCAGCACCCATCTGCATGTGTGTGAACAGACCTTCCACCAGGTGTCCACCCCAAGCACACACAGATGTAGAACAAGGAGAAGGTGTCCCCAGTGGAGAAGAGGAATGGCCCTATGATAAATTACAGAAACATCGTGTTCTAGCTGGAGATTTCACCAAATTAACTGGAGAGGGAAAGCAAATAGCACTATGAGTCATTATACACAAAGCATCTTTTAAGTATAGGTAGAATTTCAAATAAAAATGGATTTGTTAATATTGTAACTATTACACGCCATGGGCATTGTCTTTAGCAATAAAGGATACATCAAGAAGTATAAGGCATAATTTCTGCCTTCAAAGAGTGAGCAATCTAGTTAAGGATAAATATGCTGTATCAGGAAAGGAGAGGAAATAATTCAATTCAATAAGCATTTAAGATAAAGTTCAACAGGTGGTGCCATATAATTGTGTATAAACATTTCTCCTTAGGTGGTAGGAATTACTAAATGTTCTTGGAAAGTGAAGCAATACATGCATAATAGCAGAATGGACAACCAGGGAATGGTAGTTTTAGTGGAACACAGTGGATTAGGAACACAGTTCCTGACTTTACCACTTACAGAAAAAGAGAACATTATAGAAGGAAGAAAACTATCAAGGGGAACTAATGCAGGATCTGGGAGTAGTAATAAATGGTCCCCCTAGAGAAGTAGGCAATATTTGGGTCATAGCCTTCCATTTGAATGTCATCCAAAGATTTTTTTTTTTTCCAGTAGACATTGAGGAGTCATTAACGGGACAGATTTTTAAACTGGGAATGAAATATATTAATATATTAAGAGAAGGGCAGGTGATATCCTTAGACCTGAACATGAGGAGTTCCACACTTTAGATGACCTCATATATCAGAAACACAGAACAAACAGATGTATTAAATTATAGATGAGTGCTTCTGGCCCCCCCAGCGGGGGCATAGTAAGACCCATAATCCTGAAGGTCCACTTTGTGGCCCAAACCATTTTGGTCTCAAGGCAATGCTCTTCCACATCTTTTGCCTTATGTCCTTGAAATCACAGACAATTGCATCTGAATGTCCTAAAAATGTGAGAAGTTTGGTTCTGATACCAGAGAACAGTGCTTCAGAGAGTAGAAAGCATGAACGGTGGAAACACTTGGCAAAAGGAAAGACTAATGTCAAATTCTTCCTCTCAGAGACCATACAATAAATTTTTGTACAAAGTATTATTTCCCAGGAATGTCGTGTCCATGTTTGTGCTTTTCTTCATGCTTTAATTTGAAGTTCTGGAGAAATCTGTGAATTAGCACAGTATTTGAGACAGTTGGCTCTATAGCTGAGGAACATTTTTTGATGTTAAGCAATTCTAGGTTAACTTTTTATATGTAGGGCCAGAAGGAACATGGTGATGTATGATACCACTTCTTTATGTCTGGGTTAGGTAAGCACGGTATAGAAGAGCTGTGATAGTTTTATTTTTATAAATTTTTATAATAAACCTTTCAAAGTTTAAATAAAAAAATTATGTTCTATTTAAATAAGTGAAATTACATTTAGTAATTAAAACTTGTATTTGACTTTTAAGTTTAACAGATGATTTTGACTATTGAAGAATAAAAATACTTTTGAAAAAATAGAAAATCTAACTATACATTTTTGCATTTCCTTTTTAAGAAATTTACAATATGACATACACATTTAGTACACGATGAATGTGATGGCATTTTATTTTTTATCTTTTACATCAACACTACCATTATTATTAAAATTATATAAAATCATGATGATAATAACTTAGTAATTTAGCTGAAATTAAGAAATAAAAAATAAATTATTTTGAATAAATACTTCATTAATGCATATGTCTTTCTTTATTAACCATACGAACATTACCAGTTTAACACAAAACAACCAGAAACTCAATAATTAAATTCTGTCTTTGACAGTTTACTTATTTTCAGTAATTAAAAAATATAGAACTTTATAATGTCTTCAATTTTATCCTAATGAATGCATATTTGAAAAAGATAGAGAAAACTTTTATTTAACAGGTTTTAGCTTGACTTAAATCTTTTAAATATTGAGACATAGTGTTTGTGGGCCTTCACACACTTTTGCCTTAGGCTTTGTGAATGTAGATGTGGGTTGACAAGAGCAGAAGGAGTTAAGAAACATTTCAATTATGTATATTTTAGGTACTACTACTACTAATAATAATTCATAATAAATAATCCAAAATTCCCTAATCCAAAAACAGAGCCTGTATTGGTCCTTCTAACTGAAAAATTAAATTTATCAAGAAATAGTTTCTTCTTTTAGTCTTTCCTTCTCTATGTTGGTCTTGTTCTTAGTGTCTCAGTGGCACAGTGGCTGCTATATTCCAGTCCTACATTCTCTTAGACTTAAACCCAATAAGAAGAGGAAAACTCTTTTCTGATTGTCTCTGTAAGAGTCCAGACATTTCTCTTATTAGACTTGCTTAGTAGGGGTGTGTCTATTGGCTGAGAACCAAATTTCTAGCTTCACTCCTGAAACCCAGTTGGAACACTAATCAGGAAACATTGAATATGGTGGAAAGTGATAAATCCTTAAATAAAAGCAAAGAATACCTGTTGGGAAAAGGGAACAGGACTACAGGGGAGGCAAGCAATTATTGCTCACTAATTGTATTGGTTATAGACCAATGAGCAATTATGAAAGGAAGAGCAAAGCTGACAAGGGGGAGTTGAAGGGAGAGATTCAAGAAATATTAAGTAAATCTAGTGTACTATAAACAATGTGGATAGTTTCTAAGATTGTGGGGAAAGTCCTCCAAGAACTTCAGATTTCTTTTTTCAGTAATAGTACAGTCTCAGATAGGAAATAAAGGAGTAGTGAGTTTGAAGGGAAAGTGATGAGGTCAGCTTTAAATATCTGGACTGTTATGCGTCCCTAAGACTTCTAGGAGGAAATGGGAGATGGGCATATTCCTGAGATCAGTTGATAGATTTCCATTGGAGTTATACAAGGCAACTCTGGGAATAGATTGTCTAAAGACAATGTGAAGAGTAGAAAGAAAGACACCTGCAGATAGGACATTAGGGACCATCGAAATTGAGCAAAGAACAAAAGGATCCGTAAAACTATTTAATGAGAGAATGGAAATGTTAACACCAAGAGAGGGTGTTTTCATAACAGACGTGACTGATGCAATTGAAAAGTCCAGGAAGATAAAAAAAAAAAAAAAGGAATCCTTTTTCAATGGCTTTGATGACGCTAACTGCAGTGGAGTGGTTCGTATGGAAGTCACACTACGTGGACTGAGGAAAGAAAGGGCAGGGAAGAACTGGAAGGAATACAAGAAACTGCTATTACAGAGCTTAACTATGAATGAAAATAGAGAAATGAGTTGATTGATATGACATTTTGACATTGAATTATTTAGAGGACAGGAGGGTTAATGGGTATGAGGAAGAGGAACATAGAGAGAGGAACACAAGATACACTGAAAAATGGAAGACAGCAAACATTTGTTAGAGACATGAAAGAGGGGGATTTCAATGACATTCACGAGTCAGCGAAGATCAGAACTGGGATGGGAACCCTGAATACACCCCAAGTTGCAATAGCAATCTTCAAAATAGATCTATTTGCCCCGCCTTGCATTGTCTTCAAATCATATTCAGAAGGGAGAGTGCAGAAGAAAAGGTGAAGTGTGGTTTGAGTAGATCTGGGAAAGGAATATGCCAGTTGTAGATCACCTGCTATGTGTCAGGTGTCATACTAGCCACCATATGTGACTCTACCTACAAAAAACATGCATTGGTACTACTATGATCTGTATTGAAAAAGAAAGGAAGTAATTTAACATAGTTCATGGTAAAACCAAAAATCAAACTCTGGACCCTGTATGACTATTCCTCTAGTTCTCTGACATGGGTTATCAGAGAACTACATCACTGACACAATGTTCGAATAGGAACAATGGTTTAATTTATATTTTATATTGCTTCTACCAAGAAAAACATGAAAGGTAATAATGGAAGAAAATTTCAGGCCTGGTGATAGGTGAGTGGAGAAACCTATTTATTTAAGTCAATATATGGTTATTGGGTTTAGATTCTTATCAAAGACATCTTAAAGGGCAAGTTGTTCTCCCGCATTAAAAGCAAAAAAGTAAGCTTCCATGTCTATTCAAGGATCTACAATGAAAAAAATTATATTGTTACCTAATTGCTCTAGATTGAATATTTATATTTCCCCAACATTTATCTCTTAAAATCTAATCCCTACTGTGATGGCATTTTAGAGGTAGAGCCATTGGGATGTAGGTCATGAGAGTGAAGCCCTCTGAATGGGATCAGTGTCCTTATAAAAGAGACCCCAGAGAGCTTCTCCTTCTCCACTTCCACCATGTGCAGACACAGTCAGAAGCTGTCTATGAACCACAAAATGGTTTCTCACCAGATACTGAATTTACTGTAGCTCTGATCTTGTGCTTCTTAGCCTCCAGAACGGTGAGAAAGAAGTGTCTGTTGTTTATTACCCACCCAGTCTACGGTACTCTGCTATAGCAGCCCAAACAGGTGAAGATACTAATCAACGTTATTATTCATGTTTTATTAATTCTAAGAATAATGTTAAAAACTTTTTGAATGTCTGAAATTGAGATTTTTACAATTAATGCTAGGTTACAGTAATGGTGTGATCTAAAATTGATAAATTAAGGCAACCCTCTCGGGTCCCCTAACTCTTTGGGAGCTTTGTATTATCACTCAATAAACTTTGCTTTGCTGCCCACTAAAAAATAATAAACAAACAAACAAACAAACAAACAAACATAAAATTGATACATTAGGGTCACCTGTGTGGCTCAGTCAGTTGAGCATCTGACTCTTGGTTTTGGCTCAGGTCGTGATCTCGAGTGTCATGGGATCAAGCCCCACTTTGGGCTCTGTGCTCAGCATGGACTCTGCTTGAAAGATTCTCTCCCTCTTTTCCTTCCCCCATGCTCTCTGTCTCTCTTTCAAATGGATAAATAAATCGTAAGAAAAAAATTGTTAGATTAGATTTGGTAATCTTGGAAAAATTGATGTGGTAGGCTAGATTTAATTTTTAATTTAAAAAAATCATAAAGAGAGATAAGAATATAAGAACTAAGTTTTGCCCAGGTCACTTTTATTCAGTCCCACACAAAAAAGAATGTTCTCGGATCTGGGACACATCTTCCAAGGGAAATGTTCAAGACCTCTGCTCTCCTGATGTTCCTTTTTCCACACTCAAGAATAACTGACATAACTGATTTGGTTTCTTGATGGCCCTGATAAAAGGGCTGCTCCTGAAAGTAAACAGGAATGTTCTAGTCTCAGGAAGGGAACTAAGCCACGTGGTAAATGAATAAATTTGGAGTCTGATTTATATACTAGTTAGATAAGGTTTGTTAGCTAGCCCAATAAAGTAAATTACCTCATTTCTTAATAAGGAATTTTTTAAAAAGATTTATTTATTTGTTTTGAGAGAGAGAGCACAGGAAGAGAGGGGCAGAGGGAGAGTGAACCTTAAGCAGACTTTGCGATGAGCTCGGAGCCTGATGCTGGACTCGATCTTAGGACCCTGAGATCATGACCTGAGCAGAAACCAAGATTCGGAGGCTTAACCAACTGTGCCACCCAGGTGCTCCTAAATTATCTCATTTCTAAGCCTACTACACCAAGCGCAACATTCCCAACTATGTTGATCCCACCTGTAAGAACTTGCCCAAGGTGAGGTGCTGCGTCTGGGGTAGCTCTGTAATGTCTTCCTCAAACTGCAGCCACGGGAGAGTTGAGCAAGCAGGACTCCAAGCTGCCCCCAGACAGCAGCACCTCTACATTATTTCACATATGCTTCTTGTCTCTTACAATCAGAAAAATAAAATTGTCTTTTGTAACAGAGTGATTTCTAAATAATACATTAAAAATATATTGTTAGGAAAATCCCCTTAAAAAGAGTCTAAAATACAACTCTCTACAATTCAGAAAAGAATAGTTCTCTGTACGTGGAAAGAAAAGATATCTAACTTGTGAACCATGATTCTTCTGAATTACCAAAATTAGTCAAGGCCAAATTTTCCCAAGTAAATGGCTTTGGTAAGAAAAGAAGGATATCCAATTTGACAATCTGTGGTTCAGATTAACAGCCATTTTCAGATGATTTTCTACTTAGTTTTTATATAAATACGACCTAACATCTATAGAATTATGGTTCATTAAATAGCTGATAAATTACAATAAATATGATTGAAATTTAATTTGTTTTTCATTGAAAAACAATAAATACATGTTAAAAACAATGAAATCTTTACTTGTGTCAATAATATGAAAATCTTTATCTGTTTTTTGCAGGTAAAGAGGCAATGTAGAAGCATCAGATGTGTGTGTGTAAATACACATGTATTTATTTTTATTTATATTTTATTTTACTTATATATATTTTATTTCCTTATATATTTATCTTACTTACATATATTTATATTTACACAAATATACAGATATATATGTATGTATATGTGTATATTTACACATGCACATAATGAAAGGCTAATTAGTTGAAGATACAACATAATAGGGTACTATAGAAAGGTGAGTTGAGGTAGAAATTATATATATATGAAAAATAGTGGCTTTTTTCTAAGCATATTAATTATCAGGTAATTTAGGATAGTAGATATTTTCGCCCCTGAAAACAGCCAGTTTTAGAAAGCTGTATCTCAGATTTTTACATTGATTGTGTAAAAGTACTTCTGTTAGCAGTTTTTAGCCTTTTGAGAATAAAATTGACTTGTGTTTAAATTTTAAATCATAGGACATAAAGGGGGAACAATATCAGAGGTAACAAACTGAGTTACGATAGGACTTATAAACAAGTTTCCAAATGGTTAAACTAACTGAACATTAAAGAGAAGGAAAATAAGAACTTGAAGTGGAAACAGTGGTTGGACATGGATTACAAAATTTGTAATCCAAAATGAACTCAAAATTGCTAACAAATAAATTGTAAAGGAATCTGAGTCAACAAAATGTGAACAAAGAAAGTGTCACCCCTCTGTGATGTTGTTTTATAGAAATCAATACCAATCAAGGCCGGGATAGAATTAACCCAAAACCTAATAGAATGTCAGACACACAAAGTGAAAGTGAGAATAGAATCAACTGTAAATACTTCCACTTCCCTAAATATCGCTCTCTAAAAATCAAGAAAACTGAAGCCAAATTGTTCTAGTTTGAATCGGGAATATCCCTTATGTTACATTCTGTCTAAATCTGCATTTCTAGTTACATTGTTTTAAATCTGCTTTAATAATCCTAAAACAATAGTAGCAGCATTCATTGAACCTTTCCTACGTGCCCAACCCTGTGGCACTCATTATAAATATATCGTATTAACTGTTTTCAGGACCACAGCAGAGAAACAGAGGCAAAAAGAGACTACGTGATTTAGTCACTAGTTAGAGAATTTAGTAAGTGTTGGAGCGGCAAGTGCCACCACGTCTGGCTGACTCAGAGAAACAAGTGACACATTTCACTACACTAGATACATCTGAAAGGCTGATCCTACAAGAGTCTTAAGGGTAACAGTATGTCATCTGCCCATCAGCAACATTTTGAACTTTCAGTGAAAGTAACAAATTGAGTTGAATAGGGCTAAAACTAATATGGGAAATATTAGAGTCCAGCGTAAGACATTAAGATAGTTCAGTAATATTTCATGGTTACCAGAGTTAAAGGCAGCTGAGGTATCTAATAAGATGAGTACAGTCAAAGACCCTATTTCAGAGTTAATAGGCAGATCATTACAAGCTTTGACCAAAGCAGTCCCCATACTGACCTAATCAAAATCCAGAATGAAAATTATCATAAAGTGCATGATGAACCAATTAGCCTGGAGCTGGGTTGCTCCTATCTGCTCAAGTATCTCAGCTGGGAATGGTAAATTAAAAACTAAAAGGAAATGAGGAGGAAAAAAGCACTAGAAGGCAGGAGGATTAAATTCTGGACCTCTATGTAAAAGTTTCAGAGAGAGATCCCTTCTGCTATGTCTATAGTAACACAAATGAATGAGCACATACATAGGTCTGAGGCCAAGAGCAGGAACCCCTGCGTGGGCCTCCACCAACCTCAGGGGAGCCCAGATGCTATGTAGCCTACCTAGGCAAATAATAAAGGAGTGTCTTCATTCACTGTTTTGATGTAAAACTCTGCTTATGGAAAATATTTTTTAAAAAAAGTGTGTAGATGCAATTTTAGAGCTTCAAGTTCATGAAAATTGTGGACAGAAGCGACTAACTCATTTGAACCAATGATAACAGAATTTTAACTAGGATCCTATCGAGAAATGATAGTTTCAGTACTTCTTGATTTTTCTGTGTATTCTCTATTTTGTGGCTTTTTCTGTAGCCAATCTGAAGGAAAAATTTAAAAGTAGATTATGGGTGAAAACTAAAAGAACACAAAAAAATTTACACTGTTGGCATGCCACTTTTCTCTGAAGACACTCTGAGGTTGGGAGACATCAAACCTACAATCTCTTGTTGGGTGAGACTGAGTCATGTCGTAGAGAGAAAACAAGGAGAAGCTATAGGTTGGGAGACTATACAGAACTATGCCGTTAACTAAGCATTTGCCATCATCAATCTGCTTTCCATAATTTAAAGTTAGCTATTTATTTATTTGAATGAGAGGGGTTGGATTCACAATGTTCTAAAGAATTTCTAATACAAACATGTTCTCATTTTAAAATTTCATATGGACATTTGTAGGAAAATAATTACAAAGAAAGAAATAGTCTCAAACATGCTTTGACTTCCTCTCAAATGCAATCGAAGAATAATTGTGCATTTTCTGCATTTTCTGGTCTTCTGGTAAACACTTCCCGAATTACCTTCCCTTCCTTCTATTTTTGCATCATCCCCTTCAAACACTTACTTAAGAAAACTATGTACTGACTCTAAACATGTTTCCATTGTTCTAAACTTTTTAGAATTGCCTTCATGTGAATTTGGACGGAAAAAAAAAAAGCGGTATTACATAGAAGTCACAGGTCATGTTCAAAAATATAACCCAATTTGATCATATTTAATCTTAAATTACATTAGGCTCTTCTTTTAGAAAAATAAAATGTTTCAATGTTGAAAATGTGCTAATACTATTTAACAGAAAGTACCCAGGCTTAAAAGAAAGAAAGAGAGAGAGAGAGAGAGAGAGGAGGAGGAGGAGAGGGAGAGAGAAGGAGGGAAGGAAGGGGGGAAGGAGAGAGATTCTAAATTATTTGCAACAAACAGTTCGTCCTACCTAAACGTTACTGGCCAGGAAAGAATTGTCCTGCTCTATGAATCGTTTATTTTGTTGGGGACATACTCCTATGTGTCTCAGAACCTGGGACTGTTAATCAATATATTCCCAGTCATGTCTCATTGCTGGGTCCTTTAATTTATCTCCAGATGGTAAATTCCAGTCAAACTTAGTATAATAAAATAGCATGGGCATTAGAGTCAGACACACTTAAGCTGAAAACATAGCTTCACTGCTTGCTAATTATGTGATTTCAGGGCAGTTACTGAGTCTCGGTTTGTCAACTTATAATTATGGGAATATTATCTAATCATGTGGCTATTTTAAGATTCCAAAGAGAATAGTGAAAACTCTTAGCACAGTGCTGGGGCAGAACGGCTGGCTGAGCGCAGCAAGGAGATGCATCTCGGTTCCCTATCACCTGTACGGGCGGCAGAGAACTGGGCGCCTCCACCTCAGTGGAAAGACTCCATACCCTGGAGAGATGGTGGTAATTTTCATTAAATGGATAAAACTGCAGATTTTCAACAGAGAAATGAAAGGACTGATCAGGAAGTAGCTGGGTTAAAAATGGGCATCTTTGTATCTGATTAGATGAGAAATGGTAACTCAAAAGAGGCTGGAGTTCCTGCAAATTGGCAGATGGCCTGGAACCCGGACTCCTACAAGAGAGTGGGAAAGGTTTTAATTTAATATTTGATTTAAAAGAGAGACACCCCCCCTTTTTTTTTCTATCAGAGTGGCAGCTCATTTGGGAGCCATTGGCAGGAATTACAGTACATCTGGCAGCTATATACTTCATTTGGGAGTGGTGGGTGGGGGCATTCGGGTTTAAGCTTAAGCTTCTCCATAAACCCAGGGAGCATTACCTTCATTACCTTTGCAGAGACGGCACCAAAATTGAAGCCAGGGAGGGGATTCTGGTCATGGAATTTCAAGACATATGACAATAGAGCTTTCTTTTGAACATCCTTGTGGATCTGGTTACTCTCAAATAATTCATGTGCTCACACACACAGACTCAAAGATGAAGCCGTTCTGGAAGCAAAGTAATTGGCAGATAAATATTATTGATTGCATTTAACCAAATACATTGAGAACATCAAGAGTGCCGGTCGGACTGAGAGCACTGACTGCATGCTTGGCTCTGTTGTTGACATGCAGTTCTCCCCTCGCTTGCAGAGCTTTGCATCAAGTCATTCTTTCCTTCTTTCCTTCTTTCCTTCTTTCCTTCCTTCCTTCCTTCCTTCCTTCCTTCCTTCCTTCCTTCCTTCCTCTTTCTTTCTTTCTGTTTTTTTTTTTTTTTGTGAGAAAAAATTATGAAAGTGTCACTTTCCCTTTGCAGTTAATTCAGGAGAGATCCTCAATTCGAGCAGGGCACATTTTCATGCAAATACAGCAGCACAGTTTCCAGCCCCCTAATAGCTTCTTACAAATGATGTGCCATTACAACGAGGTTTATTTAAACAAATTTAATACATCTTTAATCAAGCTGGAGAGCATTTTCAAAGGTCACGCTCCAAGTCAGGATCACTGTACTGAGCTTATCAAAGTATTAGCTTAAGGGGGAGGGAGAATTATTTCTTGGACAAGTAATTTTAGGCAAATCTTTATTTACATTTTTATTCAGTTATTAAATTTTATTCCTTTCCCTCCTCCTTCTAGTCTCCATTTATGAACCTATAAGAAAGTCTGCAAATGGAGCTATAAGCATATCACTGCAGTCAGTCCTTCTAGAGGCGACGCCTTTGAAGACAGAGGGTCTAAAAGGCAAGGACAAGAGACCAGGCATTTTCAATGTCAGAGATAATCTTTTAGTGCCTCTAAAGCATCCTTCCCAAAGGTCCCACATTAGGCTCTGTATATATTGCTGAAATTCTAATGCACTGTTTCTTCAGTGGCTAAATGAAATAGACTTTGAGAGTTGTCCTAACATAGACCTTCATTCTTTCTCCCTCTCTGTGTCTCTCTCTCTCTTTCACTATATATATATGTATATATATACATATTTATTGTCTCCCACTAATTATTCCCGCAAGAACTAATATGATTATCCAAGACTCGTCTTGACTCTTGAATATTTAACATGAATATTTATGGAACAAAAAAGATCAGCTTGGTGCACCTAAGAAAAATAAGTTTATCTTTGATACTAAATCTTTGGACAAATGTCAGTAACAGCAACCACCATATGCAGTCATGATGACAGAGGAAATGTCAGTGTTTTCAGAGTGTGAGCTTCCATTCTATAAAATTCAACTCTTTATCCCAGGATAAAAGTAACTAATGAGGCCCCAAGATTAAAGGGGAAGTGAACTCTGCAAAAAAACCCACAGAAATAGCTGATGGGAAGAGAAGAGTTACTCCTGAGGATTTTAATGCTCATTAGACTTAGGAGCTTTCAAACTTCTCAACAACATAGAAATGAAACAGAGCATCTGAAAAGACAACCCTGAGATAATGAAAAGATCATGCAGCACTGCTATTGAATCTATTTTGGGGTCTTAGCTCACCACCAGCAATTGCTTCTAGGTTGAAGAAAAGCGGGAACCAGAACAAAATAAGAGAATCACAGAGGTGATTGTTTCTGCAGGCCAATAGGGGACAAAGTGACCACCTTTCCACATAAATGATGTGCAAGTAGCACCACACAGAAAGTGGCACTTTGTAGGTCAGGGTAAAGGGAACAGTACCGAGGTAGAAAACAAGAGAAAGAAAATAAAATCATATATGGCTTAGGATACTAGGGAATTTGTATACAATCAATAAGGGCAGAAGAAGGATCAATGAACAGTGATTTAGGATTTGGGTTGATTCACGAAGAAGTTATTGAATGTCTTATTATTGTCTTTGGTTGCAAAACACACAAACGAACAGAGACGCCTGGGTGGCTTAGTCGGTTAAATGGTTAAGTGTCAGACTCTTGATTTTGGCCCAGGTCATGATTTCCAGGTTGTGGGATTTGACCAGCGCTGTGCCCCACCTAAGAGTCTGATTGTCTCTCTCCCTACACCTGCTTGCGCAAGCACGCATGCTCGGTCTCTCTCTCTCAAATAAATAAATTAAATAATAAAAAACAAAAACAAAAAACCCCACACACAAATGAATAAAACCACATGTGCAGACACACACACACACACACACACACACACACACACAAAACCAAATAAAAAAAGCACACCAATGCTTTGAAATCAATGCTTTGAAAATCAAGTGTATTTTTAGAGATAAAATCTCTACCTACACATCAATCCCCCCCCATTTTTTAAAAAATATGATTCTCCCATTCTTCTGAAGGCACAGAATTTCATTTCCAAGGGATGCGTGGCAAAAGATAAAAAATGAAGATGAGTTTTAGATGATTTTATATCTCTGGTCCATTCACGTTGTGTGCCCTTTCAAAAAGGTGATGGATTAAGGGAGTATCAGAAGTTACCTCCGCTTGAATAAATGGCAGTCAATCTTTTCTGTAATTTCTGGGCAAATTTTTATCTGTCTTGATGAGTCTGTATCTTACATCAACAATTCTGCAATTGCCCGTCTCACAGTCTCCCTGACTTCCCTGCCAAGGGTGAGTGGCCACATACTGACTCCCCTGGCAAGCATGGGTTCAGAGTCGCCCTTCTTTTCCACATCACTCCTTCCTCCTCTTCTCTGTGCTCCAGCCCCACTCCTCTCACCCTTCTCTTCCTGAAAGAGAGTCTGGAATTCTAGGAACATTGGCACAAGTCCTCTAGTGTCTGTGGTGCCGGCAGCCCTGCCTTGGCACATGGGCATGGGTGTGATGGGAGGAGGGCAGGAGGTGGCATGGCCAGGTTGTATGTTCTCAGGTCTCCCTGCTCATGCTATTCACCCGTGCAGCCTTAGAGACGTGTACACCCTGGTGCAGGACTCAGACACTCTGACACATTGGGTCTGGCCTGAGATGTGGCACCTGTAATTTGGAAAAGTTTCCCAGGTGACCTCTGTAGAAAAATTAGTGAAATCCTGCAACCCCCTGCCATCTTCCTGATTCATTTTCTACTATGTTATTTAGTCGCTTATCTCCTCTAAGCCTCTGTGAAAGATGGAGAACTATTCATTTGTCCCTTCATTCTTCCAGAAAGTATTTATCATGTGTCTGCTGTATGCTTTGCATAAATGAATCATCCCTCCAGAAAATTTCAGTCTGGTGAAATAGACTGATTTAGATTTGATAGGTATGTGTAAAGACCTAGGAAGGCTGGAGCTACTAGTTCTCTCCAGGGATGTCAAAGTTGATAAGATTTCACAGATCAAATGCTAGTAGCCAGATTTTAGATCATGAAGGTACTTTGTCCAGGAGGAAGGAGAATGATGTTTTAGCAAGAAGGAGGAGCATATTTAAGATATGGAAGCATCAAACACATGGTGTCTGAAAGCTGTGATCTGGAAAATAAGGTTTGTGGATTAAGGGAAGGGGCAGTAGTGGCCAATGTGACTGGAAAGATAGGTGAAAACTAAATTTTGAAGGTTCCGGAAAATCATGCTGATGAATTAGATTTTTTTTCTTGTGGTGAATGGGTTACCATTTTTTTTTTTTTTTTTGGTCTGTTTTCAACCTGGAAATCACATACCCCCACACGGACACACAGACACACAGACACAGACACACACAGACACACACAGACACACACAGACACACACAACTTATAATTCCAGACATAAATTTGGTAATAGGGTAGAGGAAGTGACCAGGACAGGAAAAATGGTTAGGAAGGAGGTACAAGAAGGAAAATATTTGAGAGTCACTTCTCAGGTACAATCCACAGACCATGCTAAGTCTAGGTGATAAGAAAACATCAATGGTTATTTCGACTCTACCAAGTTGAAGACAGAAGGAAATTACATACATACAAATATTTTATAAATTATAAAAAAACTGGCAGTGTAGAAAGTCATAGTGGAAATATCTGAAGAGACAAACATTGATCCCATTATTCAAGATATTAGCTTGAAAGATGATATCACTGGAATGTAGATAACATCCATGTCATTTAATAAAATTAAAAGAAGGATAACTTGGTTCTGTGAAACATTTTTTCCACATATTTTGAGAGATATAGAATTCTAAGGACTCATTCTTTTTCCAGCTCTAATTTTCCATTTTAGTCTTTACAGACTTAAAAAAAATTCTTGTTGCCATAGCTCCTTTAACAGTAAAACAGTGGTAAAATTATTTTTCAACTTCCTATAGACTGTGGCTCAATGAATTACTGGATGAAGTGTGAATTATGCTATGTTACTCTACATGTTTATGAGTTTAGTAAATAGAAATAACAAATCCATGATGCTCAATTCTTGAACAAGGGAGTGATGTGGTGGGGGGTGGGGATTCACCGTGCAAAACAGAAGATAGCTTCTCTATGGTGCCTCCATATATTTAGTATGTTTTGGTGTGGATAAGGGTGCAAACAGAACTGAAAATGCTGACTACAATTTCCCTTTTCTTGTTATTGTTTACATAGACTCTGTTTTTCAGGCCACTTTTAGGTTCATAGCAAAAGAGACAGAAATTTCCATTTATATACACCTCTAGCCCCACAGGTGCATAGCCTCCCTCCTCTACTATCAATATTGCCATCTGTGTGTCTTCTTTGGTGGGGTGTGTGCCTAGGTTCTTTTGCTCATTTTTAATCAGATTGTTTTCTTATTGTTGAAGTTAAAGAATTCTTTGTATATTTTTGACACTAATTCTTTATCAGATATGCTTTTTGCAAATATCTTCTATCGGTCCGTGGCTTCTCATTCTCTTGCCAATGTCTGTTGCAGAGCAGATGTTTTTTAATTATAGTGAAGTACAGCTTATCAGTGATTTCTTTCATGGATAGTGCTTTGGTGTTATATCTAAAAAGTCATCCCCATACCTGCTGGGAATGGCCAGCAGCCCCTGTAACGATGGATGGAAGATTACTCCAAACTTTGTTATGAAAGACAGGAGACCGCAAGAGGGTCAACGCTCAGAGGCCAAGACCCTTTTCTCTTCTTTGCTCCTGCTTTTATTGGTTCTTCAAGATAATCACAAATCCCTATCCCTGTTTCCCAAGCACGTGATGTGTGACATGGGGTCTTACTGAACTGGGAGGATCTGTTTACAGGAAAGACACGATATGCTAATTTGGGCGTGTTTTAGGAGTTCTGCTAAACAGAACCTAAGGGACAATGCCTACATCTCTTAGATAACAGGGCAGCAACTGTTTCCTCTAGGAAAGCTTCTGGAAGGCAACTCCCCGAGGCATTCCAATGGCAGAATGGTCACATAGGCCTCAGCATTCCAAAGGCCTACGCCCTTCTCCAAAAACTTCCCAGCCCTTAGCGGCCTCTGTGTTACATTGTAGCGAGCCAGCTATTATGGCTGATTTCATGCTCTACATTAACCCCAGAACATACCCAAGTTCATATAGATTTTCTCCCACTTTATCTTCTAGGAGTTGTATAGTTTTGCATTTTGTACTTTGAGTAATTTTGTGAAGGTTGTAATGTCTGTGTCTAGATTCATTTTTTATACATGGATGTCCGGTTGCTCTAATCTACTTTTGCTCAAGGAAAAGAAAATAATTTAAACAAGGGTGGGCATTGTGTTATTTAGGAGAGCATTGTAATAAACCCCATTTTTATGTGGAAGACCCTTGGGCCCATTCTGAAAACTGGAAGATCAGAAAAGAAAATTAACAGCATTCTGGGAAAGAGTAGAGCCGTATCTATGAAAGACAAGTAGCCTTGTCAATATCTTGCCTTTAGGAAATTGTTGATCTGTTATAGAGATTTTTATCTTATTATCTGGGAGAATCATTGTTTGCCCTTGGGAAATGTGTGTGTTCTGTTCAGAAAACTACCCATGAGAGTCTAGAAGTTAGGAAATACAAAGTGGGGCATAGTCTGGACTAAATAAATCAGTCATTCGAAAACATACTGCTGAGAAATACCAAGTACTACGTATTATTCTGTCGTGGGAGGGGCCGGATTCTTCTGGAACACCATCCTTGAAAACAGTGGGTTGTGTTTACCTAAAGCAAGTTGAAAAGGGTGCTTTCTCAGGAGATACTGAAAGAAGGTAAGGCTCCAGAAGGAAAAGAAGGTCTGGGAACAGGGATATGCTAATGAAAAGGCTACTCAGTCAGGTTCCTGGCTTAAAATTGATGCAGGTATAATAAAACAGTTATGTTTAAAGTAGTGGGTGGGTCTAAAGGAAAACCAAAAACCTAAAAGGTCCTGGAAGGGCAGAACATATGCAACACAGCAACCACCTGGGTTTGTGTGTGAGTGTGTGTGTGTGTGTGTATGTGTGTGTGAGAGAGGGAGAGAGACAGACAGACAGACAGAGGAAGAGTTTTTGAATCTAACAGCAAGTTTTCAATGTTGTCATTTCCTCTGCTTTCTCCTAAGTGTTCAGTAAAGTATTTTTTCCAGTCTAGTACTTTGGCCAAAATGAAAGAAGGAGTCAGTATGAAGAAGGTGGCCTTACTCATGGGATGTTCTGCTAGGGGAACAGCAGGGGAACACCATGAACCAAAAAATAAAAAACAAAAAACTCTGAATCCTGGAATTCTAATGGATGGCGAGCCATGAAGCCAAGAATGACGTAAGACCAAGGTACAGTCGGCAGGGCCGGCCGGCATTGGAAGACACTGCTGTATAGGTGGACTGAGAAGTGGACCACCCTCTTCGGACATTTGTTTTTCAAAATATACAGAAAAGGTGACACATAGGATAGAATTTATGAATATTTTATTATAACAAATTATTTTGAAAGTATCTATAATCACCAGCTAGTAAAAATAGTCCCTTTTGCTTATTTCCAGATTGCCTCATATGGGTCCTCGAGGAAGAGGTTCCAAATTTATTTTGACCTTTTGATTACTTAGAAACATTCACCAAGAACATTTTGCAGCTTTCAACCTTTCTACAAAAACATTCATTTGAATGAGAGGGAATATTCTGCAAATTGACTCCCAGGCTGATTTCCCACTATCGTTTAGAATGGATTTGGGCCAACTCCGTCAACCATTAGCTATGTGATACAAATTGATTTTAATAATGCATTCCAAATATGAGTAGAAATGTTTATTGTGTGGGCATATGTTTTGAACTATCTGTTTGTCATTTTTAAGCCAGGTAAGAGAAAATTTATCCCATTTCTAATTTCCACTTTTTTTTTTTTTTAAAGATTTTATTTATTTATTTGACAGAGACAGCCAGCGAGAGAGGGAACACAAGCAGGGGGAGTGGGAGAGGAAGAAGCAGGCTCATAGTGGAGGAGCCTGATGTGGGGCTCGATCCTACAACGCCGGGATCACGCCCTGAGCCGAAGGCAGACGCTTAACCGCTGTGCCACCCACGTGCCCCTAATTTCCACTTTTTAGTAATTAGATCCCTTTGACTTTTTTGTCTCAGTTAGATAGTAATTAATAAAAAGACTAGCTCTTTTTTCCTGGAAGAAAAGTATAGCAAATACCTCTTGAGAAAAATATATCATGCACAGAAAGTCATGAGTTTGTCAGGAAGAGGTAATTTTTTTCATATATAATGGGACATAATATAAAAATGAGTGAAAGCATCTTTTAGGAAGATCTTTTGACTTCCTGTGAATATTAAATGGATATACATTTATTTCTAAGACAGTGTTTCCTTTTCTTTTTTTGTGAATGCTGGCACTAAATTCATTGAAGTCCCAGTAGTCTGTGTCATTGCCTTCTAAGTTTTTACTAATAATAGTCAAAATCAGCTATATAAAATCTCTCTATATCATATGTATACAGCATAATTTCTAGCTCTTACACTTTAATCACAACTGTTTATATTAGCAGTTAAAGTGAAACCTTTAAGAAAACATCTTATACAAACACACACACACACCTATGCACACACACACACACATTCTATATTTATGCTTTCAAATTCACTGTATTGGCAAGTAGATATCCCAGATTCATATTCTAGGCACTCTAAAATATGGGATTTTGTCTCAGATTTCATGGGATCTCCACTAGCACAGTATCTACATGCTAATATAATTGTACTATACTTTTAAGAATAAGCATTACTCTTTAATATAGCCATCCGTACAGCCTAAACCATACTTTGCTAATGACTACTCTTAAACAGTTTTTTGATCTTTGTTTACCATATATCATCAAAGTTCAAGATTTTATTTGAATGTATTTATATTAAAAACATAGAGAAATGTGTATATATTAGCTTTTGGTTTTGTTTTAAAATAAAGATAATTTCAATTAGTCAAATATATTTTATGATTACCAGCTATTACATTGGATAGTCATACGTAAAATGTAATCAAAACCTTACTGGGAGAATTATGCTAAACTAAATCACTTTAATGTAGAACATTTAAATAAACAACATTTGTTATTCAATATTACTTATGCTTTATGCAACACGCTAATTTTTTCTTAGTTTTTGATTCGGAATATATAATATATCACACACACACATACACCCACGTGCGAGCGCGTGCACACACACACACGACAAAATGGTAGTTCTTGATTGTAGCCATTAGTTATGGTCAATTTTTATTTTGTTAAAATAATCCACTCTCTTACCATATTAAATGTACTCTCCCTTGAATGGATATTGTTAACGAAATGTTTTCCATTTTCTTACACATGGATATGAAAAACAAAAATAATTTAGTGAGGACACTTCCACCACCCAAATTTAAAATAGTCAAGACAAATCCAAGATCTTAAAGTAAATTGATTTATTTAGTTCAAATCATTTTGTGAGTGCTCAGAAATGGTACCTGTGAAGGGACACTGCCATAATTGGAATGTTGTGGTGATTGTGACAGTTTATGGCCCAGAGCTCCTGAGCAAAATGATGAACTTCTCAAAATACAGGAGAACCAGGCCCTTTGGCTTACGTTTCCCTTGAGGTAGGCATTCTGTCCTCCTGCTAAAAGATCCTGTGTAAAGAAATATCACAACTTCCTTCAATGTTCTTTTCTTTGCTTAAAATGTCTCCAAATCAAGAAGGGAAAAGTAACTATTTTTTTTCTTTATACCATATTCAATTTCAAAAATTTTGGAACAGGACCCACCATGGAAAATGTTCAAACTTTATCCTCTTGATAGATACTAGATAGATACTTCAGAGTGAGATCAATATGTCCTCACATTTAAATAGAACATCCCATTACACAGAGCCAGGCTGTCAAGATTGGATTGCATGTATAATCTTCTTTAAAAGAATTAATGCTTCCAAATGAATACGATGAAATAGAGTAGAAAATAATATTCTCATTGCCAATCTATCATTTTAAAGTAATACCTAGGCAGTCCATCAGCATCAAGAAGATAGGGACATCTGCTACACAGTTCTGAGACAGCCTGATTTACATATTTGTAAATATTAAATATAAATTTAGAAATTGATATTTCCTTTTTCTTCATAAATGGTCATAACTCTTTGATGAAATCTGAATATACTTGAGATAAATTGATGCGTCCTCTGGTTCTCTCAGAAGCATAGCTCCTTTTGTTGGCCGTATTTGTAACATTTGTGCTATGACAGGGTATTCGTGAAAGATAAAGATGTAAATGTTTCTCTTTTATATTGCACCCTCTCTTTGGTTACTAAATATGTCCACTGCAATGTTGTGTCCAGTGTTTTGTCTAAGTACATTACTCAGACACTGATTTATTTTCAGGTATCTAGTAGATAGCTGTCGGTTATTCCATTTTACTATATTTTCCCGGTTTCAGGTTTATATGCTATGTGGACACTGCAATAGAGCGTGTTCATAAATCAAGTCAATTTTCTAAATTCTAAGCCAGGGCTGACCCTCCCCCTCAAAAAAGTAAATATTTTCTGGCCATTGCTCACTGAGAACATTCATTAGCCAATAATTAATCTATCTGAGAGGCACCTGGGTGGCTCAGTCGGTTAAGCATTTGCCTTTGGCTCAGGTCATGATCCCAGAGTCCTGGGATTGAGCCCCGCATCAGGCTCCCTGCTCTGTGGGGAGTCTGCTTTTCCCTCTCCCTCTGCTCCTCCCCCTTGCTTATTCTCTCCCCCTCTCTCTCTTTTCCTCTCTCTGAAATAAATAAATAAAAATCTTTTAAAAAATTTTAAAAATTATCTATCTGAGAAATTCTATTTATAATATATTCTCTGGTTCTTGTTTTCTTATTTCTTATTATTCTTTAGCCTACAGATGAATATATATCAATGCTATTTTTAAATGCATTTGTTAATTAAATGGCAAAAAGATGTAATAAAAGATATAAAATATGAAGGTAAGCCAGATAAAATAAGATATCATAAATTAAGAAGGTCAATTTATTAATAAATATATTCCAAATGTTCACCTGTAGATAGGCTGTTTGTCACTAGTAACATGTTTTTCTGTAGAATGTAATTGTTAGGTTCGCAGGCTAGCCCACATATAAATCATGCTCTTTAATCAATGTGAATCATACCAGCCTTGGTTCTTGACAACAGAGACCCTGCTACTTCAGGGAAAAGGAGAATGAGGAGGATAATGAAGATAATTCCTCCCCCATCTTCCCTTTTTTCTTGGATTCGAAGCTGTCTCAATACTTTTTTGGCATATTTAATTTAAAAAATTACACCTTTACACCTCTTTTTCTGCATCTATCTCCAATTTAAAATAATCCTCTTTACTGATTTCTAAACACTTACATATACTTTCCATAGCTAACATTTTTAAAGCTCTTACTATTAGCCAAGAAGAATTAAAATGCTTTGTGGATACGTATTATTTCATTGTAACCACAACTCTGTGGTCTGGGTACTAAAATTGTCACCATTTTACAGATAAGAATGTGAAAGTAGAGTGGTCTTCAGCTATTTTTCACATCATGAGAAAATAACAGTGTCAGGTCCCAAGCCCATTTATTTCATGCTAAATCCCATCCCAGTGTGGCCCCACCACGTCTGGGTCTACCCTCCACAGGGCTTGCCCCCTCTCTCCCTGGTTAGCCCTCAGCACCAAACTACTCATTTGTTCACACAACTGACCTAAACTAGGACTTAGGAAGGAAGCAACATTTATACTTAATTATCACGGTCTCTTCTAAATTTTCTCAAAGGAATTTATAAAGATACTGTTTCTGACTTTAGATAAATATCTCATGGGTATAATTTCTATCAACAGGTGAAGGAAAAGCTAACATCCTGTTTGGGTGAGTGAGGTGCTATTTGTTCTGACCCCTGGGGCTGCCCTCCTCCTTCTCACTAGAGTTCTTTCTCTTACCCCATTTCTTTTTTTAAAAAAATATCCTCTTTGTTATGGAAAAATCACCTAGCACCTCGTCATTCTACAAAATGTAGAAAATAAAACACATAGAAAGATTTTTAAAAGTCATCTTCAATCCTATCTAACAGAGAAATAAAATATTAAAAAATGTTGTATACTTGTTTTCAACACCCATCTCCTGTACTCAGTAAACAGATGCACACTTGAGAAACTAATAACAGATTTCTTTCTTTTTGAAACTTAACATATAACATTGGTATTTTCCCAAGCCTTTACCAAATTTTGTTGCTGTAATGTAAAATGTAGAATGAATGAGTCCTCTCTCATCATACACTCTGAATGGAAAGCATGGGGCACAGGTCTATACCAGCGGTCATTTATAAACAAGAGTTTGCAAACATAATCTTTACTTCTTTGTCATGTAAAGGTTGGGTCTGTAATGCATGATATGTATTTTAAATGTGTAAATGAGAAAGCTTATGTCTCAAGCGAAACAAAATTTCCTCAGTTGAATAGGCCACAACTTGCTGGGTTTACTGACAGGCGGTGTAAATGGCTGGGGTAAATGAAACTCACGTCCATTGCTTTCAAACTTGAAAAGTAAAACTTTGTGAGTTTTTTCCCTCTTATCTTAAACATTTTGAGAAACTAAAAGCAGGGTTTTTTTTGAAAGCAGCAACTTTATTTTTTAAAATGTATATGTCTGGCAGAAAACCTTTTAGTCCTCGGCACCTTTTATAAATGCCAGTGTGTGAAGACAAACTAACAGTGGGCTGATTCCATAAGAAAAGATATGAGAAAAGAACAACTTATTTCCTAGCACTTACTAAGCAATTAATTTTCTTCCTTATCAGACTTGAGCTAACAATGTTCAGTCAAACAATAAAAAATTGTAATAATCAATTTTCTGGAATGATTCAGACTCTGATAATTCAGATGGTTGTACTCTTTCAATAGTTTAAAATCTCAACATATAGGGCTTTAATATTGGAATAAAAACTACTCCATGTATAGGGCTTTAATATTGGAATAAAAACTACTCCATGTGGACACTGTAACATATACAACATTTGAGGAGGTTAAGGACAACTTCCGGTAACTGAGGTTGACCAAGTGTTTTGGTTTTTTGTCTGATTCGGGTACAGTAACCTGTTCAATTACCAGTCCTTGCCTTGATCTGTATGAGCAATGGCAGTACTGAATCCATGGTTCGATTGCAGCTTCAGGACTATGATGCAAAAAATTTCTGCTTTGGCTGTATGGAAAATTACTCTCAGCTTTTAAAAGATAATTAGAACTATCAAATTAGCTAGCTTTCAGATCTGCACATTACACCCGTATTAGAAATTCTATCACCAAACATACAAAACAGAGCTTTAAAAACCAAATGCGATAGAAAAAATGTACAGATAGAAAAATCCAGAACTGGAGTCTTTACAATTTATTTCCAAGGAAGTCCATTGCAAAGATGAAGAAGACTCCAAATACTCTCACTCTCTATTCATTTCTTTTGTAATATTAAAAAGTGGACAGTCACTTTTACAAGACCTTAGCTATAATTTGAACTGACATCCTTATAGGCAAGTGCATTAAAATTTAGAAGAAATTCCCAAGAGGAATACTCACAAGAGGTAATATATATGTATATTTCTGTGTATACATATATGTATAAAGGAAAATGGGTAGGTCAGCAAATACAGGGAAATATATTCATAATAATTAAATTTCATAATAATTAAATGCCTTTCTTCTCTCACTAGCCTCTTTTCTTCTACAGCCCAAGTATTTGCTTAAGAAAGCTGATTCAAAAAAGGGGCAAATGAACCTCATGCTTTTGGTAGCTGGACTAGTTTAGCTTATCTCAGTTAGAACTGGTAAATAATTCTCCTCAGCGGTATGAAGAAAATCCAGCTCAGTTTCCTGCATTGTAAATCACTCTCAGGTTTAAGAGAAGGTGCAGGCTTAAAAGTTATTACAACTCCACTGTTTTCTCTGATAAATTACATGAATAACATTTGAGACAATGCATTGTTAAATATTTATGTCTAGTACTATGGAACCAAGAAAAGCACAAGAACCCCTAGAAGAATAAATATATTTACCTAAATAAATTACTAAGACAAATATACTCCTATGTGCTCTGTACCAATAAACAGTAGGTATTCACTAAATTGTAGAATATAAATGGTTCATTTCCTCTAAATGTACACTGAAAGATCTATAACATGTTACACATTTCCTGTGCTTTGCATATATATTTCAATATTCATCATGAAAAGCCTTGCTTATGTGTCAATATACATTACTTTGCATACATTAAGAAGGGCTTTTTTTTTAATTTTAACATTACGGATGCTTTTTATATGGGGGAAAGCTTAGGTCTTATTTCATGATTAACCCTTTCACGGCTCATCCTTTCTTCTCTACATGACATTTGCACAAAATGAATTGCTTGCTTAGACACAGCTAACTAAATAAAAGCAGGGCAGAGCTGATAGTATGAAAAATGGATTTTCATTACTGTTTCATTGATTCTTGTAAATAAGGGCCTGAGGCCTGCTCCGAAAAGGCTGCAAACAGTAATAATTTAATCTGAGGTGACATAGACCAAAATGTATGTGGACAAAAATCATCCTTGAATATTAAACAACAGCCTCAAGACAGAGAAAAGTGTTGCAGGCGAATTTAAATGTATGCAGATCGGTGGGTAACATATTTAAAAACAGAAATTAAAGATTCCTGTCATAAATCACATTTGCTGCCATGGATATGCCTTGTTATGCTGGCGTTTAAGAAAACCTGAAAGGTTAAGGCAGTTGGTGCATTAAATCGTACAAGGATAATTAATACTTTTCTTGTGGCTATTTATAAGAAATGGAAAATATAGTCAGATCAGCTGTGGCACTGTAGTAATTTGAGGGGGAAGCAATGAAAGCATGAGTCAATAGTTTTAACTGGACAAATGTCAAATGCTTAATGATGCAGGATCCCAATTTGGAAGCTGTTTGAAAGTTGTATATTTTTAAAAATGAGATAAAATAGTTCATTCTCATACTACAAATATAATTTGTTTGCCTCTCATCCTCCTCATATTGCCCAAGAAAAAAAAATAAAGCAATTTTTCAAATGGAATTCCTTTTGGTAGCTATTATACTTTAGTCACCTATGCCGTAGATGCTATACGAAAATAAATGCCATTTCTAGCATCAAGTATCATAAATTCAGCCTTTCACCATGTCTCAAAAAATAGCAATGACACCATTTTTTGAATGACTAATTTACTTGTCTCATCAGGAATTAGATTAGTAATAGCAGAAGACCTTCCCACTGCTTTCCCGGAGAAAAATGTACCTTTGTCACTCAATGAACTTGGGTTTATGATCACTCTATTATTTAAAAATCGTCCTATCATTATCTTGTAGGTTCTCTCTACTCTGAACTGAAATCAGTGCTTTCTATTACTATCATGCATTATGGAAAGTCCCCTCACAAAAAGAAGGCACGTAGCACCAAATTCTCAGGATGTGAAAAGGCCATTGATCTTTCAGTGTACTGCTACCTGTATAATAGTCCTTGGAGCTAAGAAAAAGTATGGTCTAGCCTTTGGAAACCAAACTATTCTTGTTACGGATAACATAGTCTTACAATTCTACGTGCATTATTTGTACATATGATAATCTAACTTATAGGGTGTTTTGGTTTTTAGTTGGTTTTAAAATAATAGTGGGGTTTGAAACTAGCACAAGGGTAGGCCCACCATATTTTAGTACAAAATTAGTATGAGATAAATAAGGATAATTTATTTAAAAAATACTGATATTAGTTGTATTCAGATTCTTTCCTCTCTACAAAATCTATTAGTTTTTTATGATTGAATTCAGTCCAGGCACCTTTAACTGAAAGAGCTCAAATGGGCATTTAATACAGTGGTCTTTTAAATATCTTTTACATAAACAAGTAGCATGAAGTTAGCTCTGGGGTTTTGCCAGACTGTACCATCATTGAATGTTCTCTGTTGGCCTGAGAAACCAAACAATCTGTCAGGACCTTTATTATTCTTTAAATAGGAGGAGTTAGGAAATCTTGTTCACCCACCATTGATAGTTGACACTGAAGCAAGGTCATAAGACCATTTTCACATTAGCACTTTCACTCAGTTTTGAGGTCACTGGGTAGGCCATCAGTTATGTATGCCATCTTTCAATACACTTAAACGAGTCAGAACTCACCCATACCTTTATTCTTACTGGTATTCAGCCTCATAACAAAACACTATGATGATTTTGAGTGAATGAGACCTCCTTTGCTAACATCTGAAGGTCAGTAATTCCTTAAGTCTTTCACCCCTCCCGGTGACTCAGTATCCAGAGACATTGCCTCATAGGTAGCGGGTGAACATCAATACATCTGGCCGGACAAATATTCTGTGAGTAATGCCCCCATTGACCAATAGTCTTGATTTGAGCAAAAATGGTGTGGCTCCTGGGGAATGAGACTGGTTTAATATCACGACAGCCTTCCTGACTAAGCATGTGAATTCAGAGCACGTGATCTGGCAAAGTTGAAGGCCTTCCAGCAGAGTGAAACTGACAAAGCCATAAGAAGAAGGGAACTCCTGTCTTCACACACTGGCCTCAGAAATCATGGGTTAAGTACAATTTCTACTTAAAGCATATTGGTCCTGGACCAGAAGCTTGCTGATACAAAGAATGCTATGGATTAAGTTATGATTGAAATAAAAATGATTACCTTTGACTATCTTTTCTGTCTTTCTGGAGACTGGGCCTTAGTCATTAATAATCTTTGTTAATAATTAAAGTCATGATCACCGCTTTGGTGATCAATTTAAAAATTATTTGGCAGATTGCTTTAAACCTAAATGTAAGGCTATTTTCAGTTTTCAAAGTTCTTTTTAGCTATTGGTATTAAACATACATAACACATTTCCCTGGAAGCAGATATATCCCAGCTGTTAGGGATAAGATAGGAAAAACAGACTAAACATGAATTGAAAGTGAGAATTTTTCTTGAAGAGAAAGCTTCTGTAAGTTATGTTGCAAGGTGTTGGATCTAGGGAATAACATTTTATGCCTTGCTATCACTTACTATTGCAGAACAACCAAAACCTTTGCAAGATGTGAAATATTTCCTATGCAAGAGTCAATTATTGTCTAGGCCATTATCAAGAGTGGATTAACAACAATAGGGACACAACTTCAAAGTCAAAGAGCAAGTACTTGCAATTCTAGAAATAGGTTTGATTTGTATGCCAATAAAGTATTTTCTAAAGTCTACAGGTATAATACTAACTTACCATTGCAATCTACCAAAATAGTTTCAATATGAGGAATTACAAAACAAAAACAAAAAAAACCCCAAAAAACAAAAAACAAAGAAAAAAAACTCATCACGGCAACAACAAAAAACAAGCTCACCAGCTAAATAAAGTAAGAAGATAGAATAAAATGGGAGTGATCATAGACACTAATCTCTTAAGAGCTGTAATGGCTCCTGTGGGTCTGTTATTGCCTGCGTAATAAATATATCTACCGTGCATGAGCATTAACCTCTGCAAAAATATCATGAAGATATGTAGCACATGGACTTGTAAACATTAGTGGCAGCTGCCTTGATATATAAGCGTACAATGAAATGACTCCAAAGTAGATATAATGTCCTATCATGGCAGGCTTGGTGAACGCCAATGCATTTACATGATCAAGGAGACAAATGAATTGGCTTTAAATGTATCATTAGTTGTGAGCTTCACAATTCGTCATAATTGACACTGCCTTTCAATGTCATGCAGAATAAAGCACATTAAAGCTATGGAGAAAGCTATGGCTTTAAGGTTTCCACGTCGATCTGAGCTCTGGGTAGGAATAAATACTGCCAGTTTAGAAAATTGCAAACATGCTTTAGATCTGCACTCAAAGCAAACTTTAGGGAAAATGTACCATTTAACCAGCATAAAAATCTCCATCATATCTATCTTAAACAATCATTGGTTATAAGGCACACTTAATAAACAGAAAATGACACTACGAGAGAGGAAGGCAGTAAAAATGTTCCATTTAGCTTAGGTCCTGGAATGTGATTTCCCCACAGTAACCCTAATAAATAACCAAGTGATCTTAAACATCCTTTAAGCATACTTTTTAATCAAGTAATTCCACTTCTAAGAACACATGATTTTTGTATCATGTATAAAGATCATCTGAGTTACATGTAATGAAGATTAGAACCCATATTATCCATTTAAATACTTTAATATTTAAAGTATTATCAGCTCTAATGCTTTGAATTTTCAAAGAATATTTAATGACTTAGAGATTTACTTTAAAATAAATAAATAATAACAATATATAAAAGTGTATTGCTAATTTTGTAGAAAATATGTATCCATATTAAAAGTATTAGATGGAAATATAAAAATATATTAACAATGCCTTCATGTAAGTATAGATTTTTTCCATTAAATTTTCTCTATTTTTCAGTTTTTGTCAAAAGAATTACTTGCATAATCAGAATGAAATTTTAATTTATCATATTTTCTAAATAAAAAAAATTGAAGGGTCCATTCAATAAAGTAGTGATAAAAAGCCATTTCAAGGCAACTAGGATCTCTTTTCAATCTATCTTCCAATCAGTTACATTGATTTTCTTTCTTTTAAAGCAGGGTTTCATTAAGGAGTCTTCATGGAGCTTCCTGTTTCTATGCAGTGAAAATGAGAGCTAGGGAGAGATTTTCCAATATAGAATGACCACTAAAATACATTTTAGAATGCAGGAATATTTGCTTTATTAAATCATCCCAGTAAATATTCATTCAAATCCCGGTTATTCCACATCACTCTGTCAGCTAGATAAACATATAAACATTACATTAGTCACATTTCTTGGCTTTAAATTTGCCTCAAGTCAACTCAGGACTATTGAGTAGACCAAGAACAGGCTCCTTTTTTGCTTTTTATACCACTCTTCCAGGCAAACAGATTCGTAACAAACACAGATTTGACTTCTGAACATCAGTACCTAAGTGCCTATTCATTCTCCACATTTTGAAATCTGCTACATGCTGCAAACTCAAAATCAACAAAACTGTCTTTGGGAGTGCCCTCAAATGCTGCCAGCCACTCAGTAGCCTAATTACAACGCTGAATATTACTTGTGACTCCTCTTTATCCTCATAAATGACAATTTCCCTGTCTTGTAGATTTACCGCCTAATATGTCTTTCATACATTCACTGTTCCCCATCATTTCTACTGTTGTCCTAGCTCTGACTACCATTATCTACCACCTAGACTAGTCTACTAGCCTTGTAATAGTTTTCTCACACTCAGGGTGAACAGACTTACTTCTGCCAATTCATTTTCCCAGTGTAGAAAGAGTCACATTTCTAAAACTGTAATCTTTGTCATGTCATCCCCCTACATTAAGCCCACAGCCTTTAAGATAAACCCAACAGTCTTAGCACAGCATTCAAGTGCCATTGTGACCTTTCCCCTGCTCCCTCATCTCATCTCATCTCATCTCATTTCATCTCATCTCATCTCATCTCATCTCATCTCATCTCATCTCATCTCATCTTTCCCTGAACGCTTGTGTTCCTTCATGCACTCATATTGCTTCTTAATGTATGGAGAAGTTGAGTCACTATGTTGTACACCTGGAACTAATGTAACATAGTGTGTCAACTATCATCAAATAAAAGTGTTTTTTTTAATCTGAAGAAGAAAAGGAAGAAGAAGAAGTAGGAGAAAAAGAAAGAGAAGGAGAAGAGGAAGAAAGAGGAGGAACAAGGGAAAGAGAGGGGAGCAATAGGGGGAGGAGGAAGAGGAGAAAGAGAAAGAAAAGAAGAAGGGTAAGAAGAAGAAGATACTGCCACACTTCCTCTTACCTCCTGGCCTTGGCATATGCTTTTCCTTTTCCAGGAACTCTCTTCTCCCTGTCCAGCCTCCATATTCATTCCTTCAACTAGATAAGCCCCAGGTAATTCCCACTTGTCACTAAGGCCTTGTCTTAGAGTCATTGATTTCTCCAGATTTTGTTAGGTGTCCTACTTACTTGCTTCTATGTCATCTTTTTCTACCTTAAATATGAGACTTATCCCACATATTGCAATTGTAGAATAATCACTTGTTTTCTCCATTAAACAATATGGTCTGTATAAGGGCTAGAAAAGCATCTGTCATATTCAATGGTATATCTGCAGTTCTTAGTGACACTTCATAAAGAGTAGGTATTTAATATTTTAATGTATGAATAAAAGAAAGAAGTATTAACATTTTTATTTCATAGTTCAAACATAAGAAGTAATTCTTGGTGTTCATTTATGTGATATAAACTTAGTCTTACCAATTAGACATTCTATGTACTGAATCATTGTAACAATGATGATGATGATAATGGCTGAGACGACCTCATAGTGTTTGTCAATCATAATTTGTTCTAAGAACTCAATATATACTACTTTAGTTCATCCTTCAACAACTCCATAGGGAGGTGTTAATATGGCCATTTCACACATGAGGATGCTGAGGCACTGCAAGTTTAGTTTTTCTCAAGGTCATATAGCTAGTAAGTGCTTATATTAGGGTTCAGTGGCTATGGTAATATGCAAACACAACATTTTGAAAGGATTTCTATAGAAGATATGTGTTTCTTTTTTTTTAAAGATTTTATTTTATTTATTCGACAGAGAGAGAGACAGCCAGCGAGAGAGGAAACACAAGCAGGGGGAGTGAGAGAGGAAGAAGCAGGCTCCCAGTGGAGGAACCTGATGTGGGGCTCGATCCCAGAACACCAGGATCACGCCCTGAGCCGAAGGCAGACGCTTAACAACTGAGCCACCCAGGCACCCTAGAAGATATGTATTTCTAATTTTGAAATACCCCACTGCAGTCCCAAATCAGTGGTGAGTTGGGGATGGGAAAACTCTTTTTCACATAGTCCTTCATAAAACCAAGTTGATCAAAGTTCTGCTGAGCTTAAATACATGTTTTCCAAGAAGATGTTAAAAGATGACATCCAGACAATGAAAGGATAAGGCTCTTTGGGACAGACCTAGATGTTACATATCACTTCCACTCACATTAGATTGTCTAGAACTCAGGTACATGGTCATCCTAATATCAAAGGATGCTGAGAAATATGCTGAGGAAAACAGCAAAATAGATGTTTTTGGTGAATGGTTTGCAGACTCTATAATAGGCCCTGAAGCCAGATTTGAACCCAGACATCATGACTCCAGAGTCCAATTCTTAACTCTATAAAACCTTTTCTAACAGCAATGTGCCATACACATTTAATTCATATCCTAATTAGATGCATTTATATGTCTTAATGCTATATGTTTCCTGCTAAAATAAATATACAGCGTATTTTTGTTTATGTTTGGACTTTCTTCCTCATATGTTTATACAGAAAGTAGCTAGCGTAATTTGTTCTGAATAGCTAATGGAGAGAGTTGGTAATATCTTTGCCAAAACTTTATCTGCACCCTGGATAACTATTTGTGAGTATATAATAATAATTATATATTGAACTACAGACAAGGCATTTTCCAGTCCTCTGAGGATATTTGACTAAATCCATGAAGAAAACCAGTTGGCCAAATTTAATAACATTATTTAATATCCACAAATGATGGTTTAAGGAACAAATCCATGAGAAAAGTTTGTTAGCTATATAAAAGTTAATCAGTACTAGTTAAATAAAATCTGAGGAAAGTTTTTCCTGGGATACCACAAATGGCAAAGATTGTCAGAAAGAAAGGGGAGGGAAAGCAAAACAACTGACAGATGTTTGACATATAAAGTAGAATATCCTAACAGACACCTGAAAAAATGCTCAACATCACTCATCATTAGGGAGATACAAATCAAAACCACAATGAGATACCACCTCACACCAGTCAGAATGGCTAGAAGTAACTACTCAGAAAACAACCGATGTTGGTAAGGATGCAGAGAAAGGGTAACCCTCCTACACTGTTGGTGGGAATGGAAGCTGGTGCAGCCACTCTGGAAAACAGTATGGAGGCTCCTCAAAAAGTTAAAAATAGAACTACCCTACAACCCAGTGATTGCAGTACTAGGTATTTATCCTAAGGATACAAAAATAGTGATTCGAAGGGGCACATGCATCCCAAAGTTTATAGCAGCAATGTCCATAATAGCCAAAATATGGAAGAAGTGCAGATGTTTGTCCATTGACTGATGAATGGATTAAGAAAATGTGGTATATATATGCAGTAGAATATTACTCAGCCACTAAAAAATAATGAAATCTTGCCATTTGCAGTGATCTGGATGGAACTAGAGTGTATTATGCTAAGTGAAATAAACCAGAGAAAGACAAATACCATATGATTTCTCTCATTTGTGGAATTTAAGAAACAAAACTTATGAACATAGGGGGAGAGAAGGAAAAAATAAAATGAGATTAAAACAGAGAGGGGGAAACCGTAAGAGACTCTTAACGATAGGGAACAAACCGAGGATTGCTGAGGTAGGTGGGGGGGTATTTGGGCGATGGGCATTAAGAAGGGCACTTGACGTAATGAGCACTGGGTGTTACAACGATTTTAATTTGGGTCATAATTTTGTAGGTGAGGGTCAGACATTTTCGAGGTACTCACTAGGCATTTCTTGCTTGGGTCATTTGTGTAATTGCTGGGAGTGCAATCATCTGAAGCCTCAGCTGAGTTGAACATCCAAGCTGGCTGGCAGTGGTGCTGACTGTTGGCTCAGCTGAGCTATTATTTGGAGCACTTATACATGGGCTCTTTAGTATAGTAGTGTTAGAGTAGTCAGCTTCCTTAAATAGAGGCTGCCTTTCCCTAGATGAAACATCTCAAGATGGAGTCACATAGGATCTATCTGTTGTGTTTTGTCACAAGTAAGTCACTAAGGTGGGTCCTGATTAAAGGGAAGGAGAAACAAAACCTCCCTCTCAATGGGAGGACAGTCAAACAAGTTGTGGACATTGTTTGTAACTACCACAAATTTGGGGGCACCTGGGTGGCTCAGTCAGTTAAGCGTCCGACTCTTGATTTCAACTCAGGTCATGATCTCAGGGTCATGAGATCAAGCCCTGTGTCAGGCTCAGCACTGGGCATGGAGCCTTCTTGAGATTCTCTCTCTTCCTCTCCCCCTGTCCCTCCTCACATCCTCCCCTCTCTAGCTCTCTCTCTTAAAAAAACAAAACAAAACAAAACAAAACTGCCCACAAATTTTTATTCTAATACTAAATTTATTACTACTACTACTACTATAATTTTAGGAGAGTATGGTAGAAGGCTAAGTAGATCGGGATAGATCTTTTGAGAACAGCTTTATAGGCAGGATTTCCTAAATTCTGAGATCCATATGCTTTCAATCTCATGGCAATATTTTTTGATCAAAAATGTTTTCTTTCATATTATATAAATTATAGGTAAGGAAGACACATTGACCAAGTTGTTTAAAGTTTTATTTTTTTCCTTAATGGTAAGCCCCCTTCTTTGTCAAGTTAACTTAAACTATTTCCACAGAGGCGATTCCCTCTGTATAGATTCAAAGCAAAACTTACACAATTTTCTTTTCTTTTTTTCTTTTCTTTCTTGTCTTTCTTTTTACTGCTTCAAATTTTCCCATAACTTCTTGGTCTTTTGATTTAAACAAAAAGTGTAAACTGTGACTAGTCATTTGTTCTTGACAAGTTGCAGATTTGGGTCTTTAGGTTCAATATTTTATAGAAGAAACAAGTAAATCTCAGGTTTTACTATTGAATATTATTCATGACATTTACATAAAATGGGCACTTGCAGCTTACCATGGAAAACAGAGATGATTTATTATACACTGGATAACTGATCACATCATTTAATATCAAGAACTTTGAGTAGTTTTGAGATAGTGGCCCTGATGACTTGTAAGCAATAAAAAGAAGCAGAGCTTATTATAAACCGCAGCAATAACATCCTTTGTCCCTCAAAGTATATTTTGTATGACTGACAGGTTATTTTCAACAGTTATTTGAATGATATAAAATTATTTCATTCAGTTTCTTCATTTTAAAATAGCTTTTATAAATATTAGCTATAAAAGTATACATGAAGATTCTTATAAATGTAGCTAAATCAACGGAAGGTTTGGGTGGGTGCCTGTTAACAGATGGAAGTCTACTAGGAGAAGATGCTGAAACATTAAACAGAAATGTTCTTTAAGAATATTATTGATGGTCTAATCACTTATTAACACCTTCTTGAATAATAGCGTTTAGGTTAAGTGCTATGAAGACCTTCTATAATACTAGGAAGTAGTCTTTCAATAGAAAAATTGATCAGCTCTTGGAGTAGATTTGAAATCCCTTATGAGAACTCCAGCCTTGCGATATTGTCAATGTGTGTACTATAAACCAGAAACTCTTCTAGAATGGAGCTACATCAGTGCACACACATAAACAATCAAGTACGTAATAATTCAGGTGGTCCTATGAAGACACATAAATCAACACAAAGTACAGAGAAGTATACAGAAGGGGTGAGGTATACAGATAGAATGATCAGGGAGTGTGTCTCTGATAGGAGAGCCTTTTAGTAAAGATCAAAAACAGTAAGAGAGACATATGGGTCATCTTGGAGAAGAGAATTCAAGGCCAAGGGTCTTGCCCTGCTGAGGTAGAATTTTTCAGTTTCCCCAAATGCTTGCTAGTTTCAGAGTCCTGCCTGTTCTTGCTCCCTTCTCCCAGAGTCAATGCTCCACACTTCACATGAAGTGTCTACTGTTATCTGCTGTAGGAAAAGATGCTTGGTCATGTGATTGGTATGACCACACAGAATATTCTCAAGACAGCTGCCGTCTTTGGCACAAAAGACCTATTTTAAGGAGTCAGTTTATTTTGTAAAATATCTTAATATTTCAGGCATTTATTTTTTATTGGCAGGTGTCGCCCCCTCTCTCCACCCCAATAGCAAATGAACTAGGTGTTTGTTACTGTAGTTCAACTTCGCACCAACATTCATGGCTTGATTTCCAAAAAATTAACTCAATTCCATGGTTTTATACCTGATCAACTTTTAAAATGTTGATAGACAGGCCTTATTTCAACCATTTATATTAGAATCTGGGGATAAGAGACAGGCATCAGTGTTAAAATGCAATAGAACAAAACAAAACACAACAAAATAAAAATCTGCCACACTGTGCTAGTATTACTCAAGCTTGAGGGTCATGGCTGTAATCCCTAAACCACCTGCAAATTACAAATATAAAGAATATTATCATACCTTGTCCAGTTCCAACTACTGCTTGGGGGAGAAAATTGAAGCCCAACGATACAGGAACAACAACTACAGCAGACTTTTTTTTTTTTTTTAAGATTTCATTCATTTATTTGACAGAGATAGAGACAGCCAGTGAGAGAGGGAACACAAGCAGGGGGAGTGGGAGAGGGAGAAGCAGGCTCTTAGCGGAGGAGCCTGATGTGGGGCTTGATCCCACAACGCCGGGATCACGCCCTGAGCCGAAGGCAGACGCTTAACCGCTGTGCCACCCAGGCGCCCCTACAGCAGACTTTTCTGAGAAGAAAAAAGAGCTAAGGAGTACCCGTGAGCTCTTCAGAATGGTGGTTGTCTGAAAGAAGGGTACAGAGCAGAGAGTGACTATGTGAGGAGGTTTCAAAGGTTTTGACTGACATCATTGCTGTGAGCCCTTTTCCCTGGCTTCAGACACCCTGCCCTTGAGAGATGGCTGGTGAAGATGTGAAAGCCTTGCCTTTGGGAATTAGTATGATCTCCATGCAAAAAGGAGCAGTCTATCCTTTTGAATGAGAATATTAAGTTCTTAAATTGCCTCATTTGTCTTATCTCTCCTTCTTGCCCTTAAATTTCTTTGGCATTTTCTTTTCACTTTTCTTTTCTTCTTATAACTTTTTTAATTTGAAGGTTTTTGAAGTATTGTAAAATTTCTAAGAAGCAAATTACCAGTAAATCCATTTCAGTACATGATGCCAGTCATGTACATTCAACATTCAATATATAATTGTTGAATGAAAAAATATTGAAATCATCTTGAGTAACAAGAGAAATTCACCATAAATTTTGCCTCTTACTCTTGGCTCAAATAATGCCAGTATTTGCTGATAAAATCTGTTTTTTTAATCCAGGTGATAATTATTAAATTATTATTTATAATATTTGTCTCATTTCCTATAACTAAATTGTTGCCTTGTAGTTTATTTATCATCCTGGCTGCTAGGATATTTTTTTAATCATTAGAATGAAACATTTTCTTCAAAATAAAGTTTCTTCAATTTTCTTGATCTTGATATTTGTTGAGGTATATCAGTCTGTAACTCTGGATTCTTTTTATCATTTCAATAGAATTTTTTCTTAAAAAAATAATTTGATTATTGTTCCTAATTTTTGTTCTTGTTTAGGCTTTTGTTTCATATTTTATTTCTACTATCTTTTTTTTTCTCTTTTTTTTTACAGTTTTCATCTGAGTCTTAAATTCCTTGAATTTGACTTCCATAAAACAGTTTTCTATCATATCTGTGGTTTTTGAAACCCATTATAGTTTCATTTAAGCTATTGTCTTTTTCTTTCTCATGCAGTGTTTTCTGATTTCAAATTGTTCTTATTTCACACTTCCTTCTTCCGTGTAAATAAATAAAATATTCTCTCAAATCTTAATGAGATCATAAATCAGAAAGCTCCTAATGTAGTGTTTTTTAAAAATTCTGTTGTGTGGTTTTTAGGTTGCTTTATTGTGTTTTTACAGTATATCTATTTCATTGAATCAATTCCTCTAAGTATTCAGGAATGTCCTCTTGTTTTGACATAATGCGTCTTTTTATAGAACTGGTAGTATTTTTTTCTCTGATACTCAGTTAGAAACTTTCTGTTTGTTCTGGCTGCTAGAGAAGGAAGAAATCCTGCCATATTGGGTTTCTAAAATGTTCATTGAGACCACATCCTGTCTTTTCCCCTCACAGAGACTGTGATCGGAGTTCTCTCAGCATTTTCTCCACTCAGATCCTGGCCGCATTGCTCCTTCGGGAAAACCTTGTTGGTGGGAGAGGGTCAGGATCTGACCCCAATTCCCTCTTGCGTAACGATGGTGCGGAAGATGGGGCAGATGAGTCCCGCTAAGTAACACTTGTTGATAGCTTGCCATAGATGAAGCAACAGGCTGAGCATTTGCTTGTCATTTAAATCTCACAACTCTATGAGGTAGATATAAATATATCTCCTTCCCAATTTGTCTATGAGAAAAGCAAGGGATAGGGATTTTTAGCATTTCCTCCTAAGATCACGCAGCTATTGAGTGAAGAGTCTGAACTAAACCGACATTCTTATTCAAGTCATAATTTCTCCCTGTTTATTATTTAATTAAAATCCTTTGAAGTTGAAGGTGTGAGACTATCATCCTTTCTATTTCATCGCCAGTGAAAATTTCCCCCATTTTATTTATATTCTGCTAGCCATTCTCATCGATCTCTTTGAAGTGGAGAAGTAGAGGACCAAGTACACAAAAATCATCTTTCCCAATGTGTGCAAAAGAATGGCCACTCAATTCCCAGCTTATCTGACTTCTAAGTCATAGATCTCTGCCCTTTTTAACAATGTGGGAAACTCGAAATCAAGACATTCTAAAAGGCATGTCCTTAAATGGTTTGACATTCAAGTCCTTTCAAAAACCTTGATGAGAAAATAATATTTAAGAGATACAACTTAGGGACTGATTATATAAAATCTCAAGGCTTCTTAGGTCTTTATTTCAATGGCTTCAAAAACTTGGCTATGAAGCATTATTTCATGGGATTAACTGTCATTAGGTGACACTAATGCCATTTCAAAGGATTTTGAGACTTGCCTATTGACCGCCATGTAACTAATATGGCCTCAATCCATCTCAGGAGAATTGGATCATTGTAAAATTCACAAAGCAGCAGATCATAAAAGCATTTGTTACTCAGCACACTAACATACAGTGGCTTCATCAAGGTTTTTGAAATTATCTTAAAAAATTCTTAGCAAAGTGGAACATACCACCAATATTTAAGAAGCTGGAAATTGCAATAATACAGAATGTAGTAGGCAAGTATAGAGTGGCTTATTTGAGAAAAGAATGTTTCTTGTATGTTTGAGCCAGAATACGTGTTTTATATGGCCATCAACACCTACCTGAGTGCTTTGCCCATAGGAAATGCTCAGTAAACACTTCCCCAACAGGTGATGAAGTAGTACTATAATCAGTGTCTGGAGGAAGATAATTAAAACAGAATGCTGCATTGATTTTTCAGTACCCATCTGGGGAGATGCAAGTCAGAATGTCACTAAAATTGTATGTTGACATTTGAACTCCCCATGACACGTAAAGTTTTTGCTTAAATAAAACTTAAGCACCCTTTTCACATGTGTTAAAATCATGTCCTTCAAAAAATTAGATTTGAAAGTGTTTCGGGAATAAAAATGGTAAACAAGTATAATGGATTATTATTATTCACAGACATACCCAAATTTGGGGACTAGAGTGTGAATTTTTAGGTGTTTATTTAAAATTCTGCACTTAATGCTTTTAATTTAGCATTGTAATTACAACATTTTACTTTTTATTTTGATTTTTTAAAGATTAATTTATTTATTTTAGAGAAAGAGAGAGAGAGAGAGTGAGTACACATGGGGGGAAGGAGAGAGAGGGAGCCATAGAATCTCAAGCAGATTCCCCACCGAGTGATAAGCCTGACATGGGGCTCGTTCTCAAGACTGACCCTGAGATCATGACCTGAATCGAAATCGAGTTGGATGCTTGACTGACTGAGCCACCCAGGGGCCCCAACATTTTACTTTTTAAAGAGTTTCTATCTCTTTCATCCTATA
This sequence comes from Ursus americanus, assembly GCF_024610735.1. Taxonomy (NCBI): domain Eukaryota; kingdom Metazoa; phylum Chordata; class Mammalia; order Carnivora; family Ursidae; genus Ursus; species Ursus americanus. Next base: position 27,199,573 of record NC_142127.1, on the reverse strand, counting down.
AAGACATGCACATTTCACTCAAGTCACATATTTTCAGCAGTTCATATATAAGAAACACTATCATGGAGCTGAAATCAGGGCTTTTTGATACAAGTCTACTGAAGTATTTCTCATGAAATTAGAAGTATGCATTATAGGAACATATAAATCCTTGGACAGAGAGAGGAAATTTTGCACATATGGGTGAGTGGACATAGGTGTGCATGTATTGGTGAGATAACATATTTCCAGTTGACAAATTTTAAATATTTCTGTTTAAACTCCTGGTTTATCTTCACTGCATCTAGCCAACGAGTAACAGTCATTTGTTCTATCAGTCTCACTGTGGCCATGTCTCTGTCATCAGTCATTTCTTTTCGATTTCCATTGCTGATGATCTTGGTAAGCCTTTCTTTCTTTTTTGTGTATGTACACACACACACACACACACACACACACACACACACATTTACTTAATAATAACCTTCTGGGGATTTTATACTATTATACTTTCTCCAGCTCACAATAATATAAAAAATATTTTAATAAGACAGAAGCACCAATTTCATTTTTTTACTTTATTCTGTCTACCAAATAATTTCTGAACTTCTTTTCCAAAATTCACAGCTTCTTCAAATATGACCTCGGCTCTATTCAATTTCAGCACCATTAAAATGCAAATATAAAGGAATAGGACTCCATCTTTATTTACATCATCACATTATAGAACACAATTCTCCTATGCTTGATCCGACATAGGAAACACTCAATAAATGTTTGTGGGATTGAACCAATCCTTATTTAGAGAACGATTTAATACCCATCTTGTATTATGGTTTCTGGACACTATAGTTGAAAGTCCACTTCAAACAAAGATATAAGGAGAACATATAAAAATGAAAATGTATAGTTTTGAGCTTTAAATTCTTTATTTTCCCTAAAAAAATTATACCTGAAAGTATATAGAAAGCCCAATTTGATAATTATATTGAAGCTCCCCATTGAATTTTCCAATTTTTTTAAAGATTTTATTTATTTGACAGAGAGAGAGACAGCCAGCGAGAGAGGGAACACAGACAGGGGCAGTGGGAGAGGAAGAAGCAGGCTCCCAGCAGAAAAGCCTGATGTAGGGCTCGATCCCAGGACTCCAGGATCACATCCTGAGCCAAAGGCAGACACTTAACAACTGAGCCACCCAGGCGCCCCTCCCCATTGAATTTTTCATATGCTGTATATCAGTATAGGTTCCATAGATTAAAAGATAGAAGTGAAATTAGTGAATATAATCATTTATTGAACATATACTTCTTGTTACAAAATAATTTCATAGATACAGCACCCTACCCCCCCGTAACTGTGGGTGATATGTCCCAAGAGCCCCAGTGGATTCCTGAAAGCACAGATAGTACTGAACCCTAAATACACTATGTTTTCCCTACATGTACGTATCTATGATAGAATTTAATTTATAAACTAGGTATAGTTAGAGATTAACAATAATGACTAATAATAAAATAGAAAATTATAACAATAATAAATACAAGTTATGTTAATGTGGTATCTTTTTCTCTCTCAAGATGTTTTACTGTACAGTACTCACCTTCTTCTTGTAATGATGTGAGATGATAAAATGCTTATGTGAGGAGATGAAGTGAGGTGCTGTGATGTAGCCTTAGGCTACATGACCTTCTGACCACATGTTAGAAGGAGGGTCATCTGCTTCTGGACCCCATTGACTGTGGGTAACTGAAACCACAGAGAGCAAAACTGTGGATAAGGGGGACTATTATATATTAATGCCAAAATTGGGCTTTTATCTATTCCAGGGAACAAACATATATTGTATCCCCGCCCCCCGCCCACGGAATACCTCACTTACCACCAGTGGAGTGTCACTGATGCACTAGGAGTGTTCAGTGAGTACATTTTTTTAAAACTATTTTTTAATAACCTTAATGCTTAGTATTGGACAAAGGGTTTTAGAGTTTGATGGCCTGGTTTCAATTCTCTGGCTGCCATCTGGCAGTGTGATCTTAGGGAAGTCATCCAAGTTCTCTAACTCTGAATTTCCTCTTCTCTAATCCGGGAATAATAGTAGTGTCTACCTCACACTTTCATTGTGAGGATCAAATGAAATCATGTATAGAGGAGGCAAACCAGGAAGAGCTACTCAATGTTGATGAGTGTATCTTGTGTATCTTGTGTACACAAGATCATGTGTATCTTGACCAGTTACTTTCAGAACTGTTAGATTTTAATAATCGCTCATCTTCTGTTTGCTCTGACAAAGTACACAAAATTGAATGCGACTGTGGGCCTCTTGTCCATCTCTGTCTCCTCCTGCACCCAAAAGTTCATCTCAGTTCAACATATTCAGTTGTTGAATGCATTTCATATACCAAGCAATGTGATGGATGTTGGAGACAAAAAATGAGCAGTGTTTGTTCCTAATGTATATAGTCTAGTAGAAGAGGGGCACATGAAGAGTTAATCTAAATAAAATAAGTGCTAAAATAGTTTTATGCACAGTGCGATAGATGTGTAGAGCAGGGCAGCATGGCATTTCACTTACCTTATGATTAGAGAAGTTTCTGAAAAATGACAACTGTATTGAATTGCTGACTGATAATTAGAGTTATGGTGGAGATTAGTAGGAAGGGTTTCCCAGGCAGCAGGTGAACAAGAAGACAGGCATAGAAGTGTGGCTAAGTATGGCGTGTAAGTGAATCTAAAAACAATTCTTTATTGTGTGAAAACAAATGAGAAGCAGACACTAGCCAACAGTAAGTCTGCAAAAGAAGAGGGGTACTAAGTCATGGAGGTCCTTTGAGCTTATCTTTTGTCATCTGCAACTAAGAGCATAACCTACTGGGACCAGTGGCAGCTAGATCCCAGAGGTAGCTGGTGAGAAATACATAAAAATGAATAGAGCTTAAAATGAAGCATTGGATTGTCATGACTAAAAGTGTGGTGTCTGTGTTGATCACCTGGGTTCAACTTAACTCTCACTCTTTCTAGCCAGGAAATTTAAGAGGCAATTTACTTAATTCCTAAGAGCATTAGTTTTATTATTCAAAAACTACAAATAATAGTTAATATTATCTATCTCTGATTGGGCTCCTGTGAAGAGTAAATAAGCTAATATACTAAATCATCCCAGAGTAATCACTCAATAAATGCTATTATTGTTGATATTGTCTGTAAGCCAAAAGAGTTCACTTAGGAGATGATCTTACAGGTTCAGATGAGAGATGAAGGCTTAAATTAGTGCAAGGATGGAAAGAAATTGGCATTTGGGTTCTGGCAAACTGTAGGATTTCAGAGTATATTAAATAATACAAAATAGATATAATATTAGATAAGTGGTAATCATATAACATAATTACAAACATATAATTAAAGTGTTTCTTTTTCATTAAAAGTAGCTACACAATTGTCCCATAGCTAGACAAAAAGGAAAAAAAAAAAGATCAATTTGAGTTTTGTTTTCTCCACTGGATTAACTGTAATGTTAGCATCTGAAAGCTTTGACCCAACTATGTTTATTGCAATTAGTCCAAGAGGTGCAGAAAATCAAGATTAAGAAAAACATTTAAACTTTACCCAATGCATTTAAGGTATGCAGCGAATTAATAGGAGTAGAGAATTTATAATTACTTGGTCAAATCCTTTCGTCTTAGCTCTAAGCAACAAAGTAACTCTGGATAGGAAGGTGCTGTAAGAACTATTGCTGAAACACTGACAATGTGAGGGAGAAGTTCCTCAAAGACACCAGCCGGGCATTTTCCTCTGTAAACTTACCATACTTTTCGTTGTGAAGCAGATAATCGTGCATTTATTTATTTATTTATTTATTTATTTATTTATTTATTTAAAAAGATTCATTCATTTATTTGACAGAGAGAGAGAGAGCACAAGCAGGAGGAGCAACAGGCAGAGGGAGAGGGAGAAGCAGACACCCTGTTGAGCAGGGAGTCAGATGTGGGGCTCCATCCCAGGACCCTGGGATCATGACTTGAGCCGAAGGCAGATGCTTAACTGACTGAGCCACCCAAGCACCCCGATAATTGTGCTTTTAAAAACTACATTGATATGAATAATTCTCATATTCTGGGTTCTTTATGCCATAAATCAAATTTGAAACAAATTGCCTCTGTGTATTCCTCCTACAGTGAAGCGCTGTAATTTATTGTAAGAACTTGCCATTTTAAAGTGATACTAATTGATAAAGAGATAGTCTGCCCCTCAAGTTGCCTATATAACTGGACTGGGACAATGTGCCTCATGGTGAACTCTTAAAAGTCAAGAACTATGTTTAATAACCTTTGTATTTATCAGATGTTGTCAATAATAGGGACTCAATAAAAATTTGACAAATGAATGATTATGATTTAGTGGGAAAAGAAGTATCACTGAGGTAGAGATACAGAGATAGAAAAGAGCTCCAAATAGGGAAATCGTGAAAGTTTAAAAAAACAAAACAAAACATATTAACTGCCTTGACTGATGAGGAATTCAGCAGGGAAACTGCATGAGGACAGAATATGCCAGACAAGCACAAGTACAGACATCCAAGTGGGATTAAACATGTTATAATGTTCAGGAATTGGTACCACAAAAGATAGATGAAAGAAAGATAGGAAAGAGAGACTTGATAATGTAGTCAGAGATTAAATTGTGCTTGGTATTTATTTATTTATTTATTTATTTATTTATTTATTTATTCGTTGTTCTGTTACTTTATTTATTTTTAATAATTTTTTATTACGTTATGTTAATCACCATACAATACATCCCTAGTTTTTGATGTACTGTTCCATGATTCATTACTTGCGTGTAACACCCAGTGCACCATGCAATACGTGCCCTCCTTAATACCCATCACCGGCCTACCCCAATCCCCCACCCCCCTCCCCTCTGAAGCCCTCAGTGCTTGGTCTTTAAAAAACAAGCAGAGAGATGGGAATTTTTTTTTTCTGTGAAAGAAAAGCTATGTTTTGAAGAAAAGCAGGACCTGATCTGTTCTGTACTTTCAGATGACTTCCCTCAGAATAACTTATAGATCCTATACAGAAACCAGGAGTAAATCAGACGGATATACAACGGAAAGTTCTCTATCATGCAACACACACACACACACACACACACACACACACACACACACCCCACAACACATAACTGCCTTAATGGATAAAATAAAATGATTCATAATAAATCAACTGAATAACATAGAATAGGATTTGTAAGTTTGAAAACTCAAACCAGCATTGATTAAATGACCTGCCTTCTCCCCATCACATACAGGCAGTGCTCAATATTTCTTTTGTTTTGGTTTGCTTTTGTTTTGTTTTAACCACAGGACAAAAAGCTGTGAATGAAGTTATAAGAAAAATTCTCTCGTGAGTGGGTTATGCACAATTTTCAATGTACTTATTGTAATAATGCTCCCACCGTCATTCCCATTCCATAAAATATATTAGAAGGCAAGTAAATTAGAGGAGATTAGTATAGGGATAGCCTTTCACCGTCTCTATTTTTTGCTGTTGTTTGTTTTTAATGTAAACAAATGTTTATATAAGTATTATTAAAAAAATATTCTCTGTGCTCCATAGCTGATTGGAAAACACCATTGTCCCTTGCCTTATAGTACTAAATGAAAAAAAAAACTTTTAGGGGAAACCCAACTTCTGTTTTTATTTGATTACTGAGAAAATATTTTATTTCCTGAAAGCACTAGACAACATTTTAGGAACAATTCCTCTGATCAGAATGGAATTGGGAATTCCATTAACATTAACTGGTCACAATAACAATTAAGTTTCATTTTCAGGGTTCCTGCACAAACTCATGGATCTTGAATCAAGTATAGTCATGTTGAACTAATATTTTTCATTTAAGTGGGTAGGTATCAAAATTAAATACCTAGAATAATCATGATATTATTAGAAATTTTGCCTCATGCATTTTTCTGGTTTTCTGAAAATAAGGAGAGTGATTTTTTCCAACTGGGGGGGGGGGGAGACAAAAAATGTGTTTTGGAGCCAAAAGCCTTATTTGCTGTGAAAATTGCAAATGTTTGCCTGGAGCAAATATGTGAAAATTTGCAATTTGTTGTAGGTGTGGAATTTTGCTATTTTTCACAGTGGAAGAACTGTTCTGTGTAGTTTGCTTTTTTCTTCCTAGATGTGTGAATTCTTGGAGAAATTCTGAGATCTACGCATTTTGATGCCAAGGATGGCAAGGTGAACAATTCCTCTCAACAATAACTCAAAATTCTGCTATGTAATTCAATGAAATAATTTTTTTTCAAAGTTGAATGGTAACACTTGTTAGGAGAAAGAGCAGTCTCAATTATGTATTGAGTTTCCATCTAGCACAAAAATTCTCTACTAATGTATTATAATACTTTTACATAGGAGTATATTAATATGTAAAATAAGAGATGGAGTGTAGGTGGATTAAAACTCAGCCAATCTTTTATGACTTATAAATAAGGGACCTAAAATTCTAATGTCAATCTTATGTACACAAAATTAGATTCAGACACCATGTAGATTTGAATCAATTTACTAAACATAGATATTTAACAATTCCAAATTTATGTAATAATAAAATTCCTAGTTATGTAAATATATAATGTATGTTTCACTTAGAATTGGAGATATATATATATATATATATGTATATATATATATATATGCAGATACATATATATATTCTTGCACCTAGATAAGATTTATTAATTATTAAAAAGGAAAAGGAAATAAGGAATACTATATTTCTTTCCAGCTAATGTGATACTATGACTTCTATGTTCCTTCTGTCTATGACTTAGAAAAAGTGGTGAAATAATTACATTGTCTTTGCAGCCAGTTCCTAGATGTTGCCTGCCCAGACTAACCACTGGGAACAAAGGTGGAAGTCCCCATTCTTCCCTTCCTTCATACATGAAATGTTCTGTCCCATTTCTCACACCATCAGGGATAACTTCCTTTTAAATTCTAAAATTATAATCAGCTTCTTTCATTATGTAACCTGTGTTTTAACAGATTTCCCAGAGCTCTCTTTTCCTTCCTAGGTAACACATGCCTTTTAGAGTTCTTCCAAAGGAAATGTAGGACATTATATTTCTCTGGGTTAATGGAATTCTCTAATATGCAGAAAGCAAGACTAGATGGTTTGTTTTACAGTTACTTGATTAATCTACTCAATCAAAGTATTTTTAATTAACAAAATTGTATGTGTATAAGATTTTAAAAGTCTAGCTTACCATTTGAATTAGTACTTCAGTTGCTTTTCACTTTTCAAGTATCAAAATCACCAGGAGCTAAAAAACCTTTGCAGACTATTTTTGCCTCTCCCTAATCTTCCTTGGAATGCTGCATGAAGTTATTTTTGCTTTGTTTGTTTGCTTTAGTTTGAGTAAGATTCAGTACCTTCAAAGCTTTCCTTAATATCATATAACCCTAACACAGGCACCTTATTTTCTTCATGAATTTCTGAAAACTGCAATATGTATTTCTATTTCCATGGGACTAAAGAGAAAACTCGCCACAAAATAATTCTCAGCATATGTGCATAGGGTAAAAATGGTGGAGAAGTAGACAGGAGGAATCATCTATTTAGAGATATGCTATAGTTTTCTTTCCTTTAAAATAGTAGCCTAATTGAACATAATACTTAAAAATAAATTCAGTCAAGCTGAATTTATAAAAAGAAACATCAATTACAATGTAAGTTAATGCTAATAAAAATAAAAGAATTTAAAGTTGACATATACTAAAAATAATCTTCCCATTAAAATGAACCAAAAATCAAAATTGCAATCAATTTATTGCCATGTATTTCACTGTGGAGAATGCTTCTTGAAGCTTAATTCTTTAGTGAATTTCATTTATAGATCAGCCTTCCAGCGAAGTTTTCTACTTGCCAATAAACACCAAGGAATGTCTCCTTTCTATGTCCAGACCAGATTGCTACCCCCTTTCTTATCTGCCCAATTAGCTTTATAGGCCTCAGCTATCACCAGCCTAACTACCTTGGAGCTCCTAGATGAAAGTTTCTTATCCTAGGCTGTTCTATTCATCAGGAATCTAGCAAAATGTAGGTTTGAATAGTTTCCTATGAAACACCTCCCACTCAACTGATTTGTGGTCCCTAATGAACCATAAGCTGATGGACAATTATTCATTTGGCTGAGGCCCATGGAACATTTAAAGGGTACTCGGGATCTCATAAGGCTGCATATGTGACTTCCATTTAAGTTTAGATACAAGATTTCTGACACGAGCAAGAAATATAACAAGACTTTAACTGGAATCACTGTGAAAGAACAACCATGACTTGAAATCCAACTTCTCTGTGATTGGTGTGCAGATAAACCAAAAAAATAATAAGGGTAAAAATTTCCTACATTTAGAAAAGCAACACCAAGTTACATTAAATAGAAACTTTGCAGCTTTAAACCATAATCACAATGTAGTATAACTAAACAGGCACTGCATTTTTGAAGACCTTAACGTATTATTTTAATGTTGGCAAAAGTTTAAACTATTATTATACATCATTTAAGATCAAAATATCTAGAAATAAAGGATGACTGAAAATTTCTTTCTCAAAACAAAATAGAGTAAGAATATAGGTCACGAAATTTTGTGATTAAAAAAAATGCTATTTAGGTTTCATAAGGTCATCGGAGCACCTCTTAAGGATCTCTGGCACAATTCATTTGCAGGTACCTAGATGATCAGAAATCTTCCTAAGATGGGAGGATGCATGCTTAGTAATTGAAGACATCACTTAATTTTTTTTTGCCTGGGGTTACCTTTCGTTTCATCGAATGCAGCATCCCTGGTTAGAGTCTGAAGCACAAAAATGAGTACAGAGCAAAATGAGAAGCAGCATACCTAAAATATTTAGCAGATTCCCTCCAAAGTATCCCTTCTATCCGGGGTAGGCCATGGACATGGAGAATTTCTGGGCACAGCTATATACTAAGGTCTAAACACAGACACTTGATCTCATCAGTTGAGAACAAGGATTGTTTTTTGTTTTGTTTTGCTTTGTTTGTTTTTTGTTGTCATTGTTGTTATTTTTGTTGTTTTATTTTGTGTAGTTTGGGAGTGAGGACACTATTTTTTAAGGCTATGTGGTCAGGTCACTATTGTAAATTCAGGCTTGCTGCCAGTGAAACATACTAAAATAACATTTGTTATTGATTGATAAATTGAAAAATCTAAGGCTTACTTCAGTAAGATCTCCCTCTCCCTCACCCCACTGTCTGCCACCATTAAATAACAAAAATTATAATGGGTGTCCCAGGGAGCCTCAATTTTATAAGATGCAGAAGAACAGAAGAAAGAAAGAAAGAAAGTGAGAAGCTAGACAATGAAAAGAGCCTATAATTTTTTAATTCCTATTCAGATATTTATTTTGACATGCTCTAGGGCTTAATCTGTGAAATAAAATCTACCTTTACATGGAAATATCATATGACAAAAATATTCTGCTTTAGGATGATTCACGAGGTGAAACAGTTTGGCTAGTTAGGAGAAACTTTAAAGAATGAAAATATCTGGGCTTGTCTCTAACATCTAAAATCTTGACTATCCCTTTCCCCCATCCCATTTTTGAATTGCTAATAGATAGGATGGACTGCTTTAGTGAAGGATTGTAACATCTGTAATTGTAATACATTTTAGCAGCATATTGAACTTGCTCTGCTTGATTTTTTACACTGTAACTCACTTCTAGGAAGCTGTGCTACTTTTTGCAAATCTAAATATTAGCCTTTATTTTAAAATTTCAGATCTTGGAAATATTCTCCTGGAATCATCTCAATATCCCATATCTGGAAACATTTTGGTAATGGTGGATATGATCAAAAGATCATGTTGATGTTACTGATAATTAAAATAGGTCTATTTTTGTTGGAGCTTGTGTGATATTCATTCAAGTCCTTCTTAAAAATTTATTTCTCAGTGAATAGACAAGCTTCAGGGTCCTGTAATATTTGTATCATAAGCATTAGTGCTATGCATTGTAACCAGGTTTCAGAAGACCCCATACCATCAAAAGTGGTGCCCACACTATTTTAATGGGGCAATCAGAAGAAGCCATTGCAGTACATTGGAAATTGGAGGACGTTATTAGAATAAAGCTCATTCTCATTAACATCCTACAAAACAAAAGATGGTCTGTAGTTTTATTAAATTGAGAAAACTATTTGAACTACAAGGAGTACATTTACTTATCTATAAATTTGCCTGTTCTTTGGGATTCTTCTCTTTTGTTTTTTGAAGAGGATGTGCTTTTTGCTAGACTTGGTAATATTAACTGGACTATCTGCTGTTACATAACTGACTTAATATTTAATGAAACCATAAGAAATTGCCATTTTTTACAGAAGAAACATGATTGGGTATTGGCAATTTCATATAGATCTACATGTTTCTGGGTTGTGTGGTTTTCTGTCAAGAGGGAAACCCTGGATAATGAGCAAAAAGGAATCTGGCTGATAATTTTCTTCAGTTGTTATAATACCTTCTAATATGGTTTTCAAGGTTCTTTCAAAGGTAATTGTCAAAATGGTTCAGTTAAAGGTAATTCTTTTATTTTCCTTTAACATACATATTTTGTATAACACAGTAGAAACCCATAAAAAGTGAAATAAAATTTAAGTTATAAAACTCATTCTCTTTGGCTTATATTATAATGGCAAAGTTGTGATATCAACAAGTCTGTTTAGATACAACTTAAAATTGTTTCTGCCGTTGGAGAAAATAGAGAAATTAATTTTCATTTAAAAATATTATGGTTATTTAGGTTTTTCATTTATTTGAAAACAATTGCACTTCGATGAATTCTTATAATATTAAAGAAACAGAGATTTTGCACTTGGAAATTGGAAAATCTTTAATATGCAAGTAGAAAAATATCTTCTAAAATAGATCAATGGATGTGAGCCATCATAAGTTAGCCATTTAATGTGATATAAATGATTTCAGGTTTCTAGATTAAGTCAAGTCAACAGGCCCAGAAAGTCAACCAATCAAAACGAAAACAAGAATCTAGTTCTTATATTTCATTATACCCATTCAATGAATAAATTATTAGTCAATTTTAAAAAACCCTATTTGTATACTCAAATATTATTTTGAATTACTCACTTTTTATTTTTTTTACATTTTTTAATAATAATTTTTATTTTGTTATGTTAGTCACCATACAGTATATCCTTAGTTTTTGTTGTAATGTTCCATGATTCTTTATTTGCGTATAACACCCAGTGCACCATGCAATACGTGCCGTCCTTAATACCCATCACTGGCCTATCCCAATCCCCCACCCCCCTCCCCTCCGAAGCCCTCAGTTTGTTTCCCAGTGTTCACAGTCTCTCATGGTTCATTCCCCCTTCTGATTACCCCCCCTTCATTCTTCCCTTCCTTCTCCTACCGATATTCCTATTTCTTATGAATTACTCACTTTTTAGAAAAGATTTAGAGAGAGAGAGTGTGCACAAGCAAGGAGTAGGGGAGGGGCAGAGGGAGAAGGAAAGAATCTCAAGCAGACTCCCCAGTGAGCACAGAGCAGGCTGGATCCCATTACCTTGAGATCATGACCTGAGCCAAAATCAAGAGTTGGATGCTTAACCGACTGAGCCACCCAGACACCCCTGAATTATTCACATTTGAGACATTTTTAGTATTAAAAAGAATTTGCCTTAAGAAATTCTTATGACCATTCTCTAAATATTTGAAATAGTTCATATGAACGCCTTTCTTTATCAAACTCACGTTCTGCAGTTAATATACCCAAATATCAGGTATAACCAAGAGTGTAGATGCACCATTGAGCCTGGTCTGATCTGCTTTGCAGACTCAGCCTTATTTTAAGGGGCACCAACTGGCAATGGGAAATGCTCAAACAAGCTGAATCTGATCCAGAATCTGTCATGAAAAGAAAACACCTGTAACTAAAGCATTTCTCCAGTCCTGTTCTGAGGCAAATCAACCAGAGAATTCCAAATATGGAAAAGGCAAAGGAGAAAACCCAGGAGGTTCCTGTTCCTAGCTTTGCCTCTTTCCCCTTTGTATCAGCGTGTCTCCCCCAAGATGGAACCGGTTAGTGTCTTAACACTTCCACGTGCCACCATGAATGGAATTGTGCTCTTGAGAAAGAACATGAAGCAAGTATACAGCATGCAAATAGCTCTCTGTATCCACTGGATATTTTAATAATAGTAACAGTGTTTTGAGGAAGGTTAGTATCCCCAGCACCAAATGAGGAGGTCAAAGTCAGAGTGATGGTTTACTTCATCAGGGTCTCACAGAGAGGAATTGGTGAGGCTGAGATCCCAGCTCAAAGCCTGTGGCTCCAAGTGGGTCATTTTTCTATTCCATAGTCATGTCTCTCTAAGGAATCCATTTACACTGAGAGGGGAAAGACTGATAAAGATTTAAACAGTGATTACTGAAACTACCTAGGGAACTTTAAAAAAAAATGTAATAAAGATTCCTGAACTTGGGCCTTACATGCTGTGTTTTAAAAGGGCTAGGGGTTTGTAAGGTGTTTGGTTTTGTCTTTGTTTTTAAGTTTTCTCTAAGTTCTTCTGCTCAGTCAGATCCGGAAATGCATTGAAAGTATTGAGACATCTTTAAAGTACATGCAAGAATATTTATAATTTTCAAGGGAGAAAATAAATCTTTTAAAGCAAAGTGTTGCTATTCAGAATTTTTGTATTATCTAGATGTCTTGAGAAGGTATTTTGAGGAGGGGGAGCTTCCTGGAATCTCTGAAATTATGACATGAAGGGAGGTACTCACTCTGCTTTCTAAAATGTGTGCTTGCTTTCACAGAGCATGCCTGGACCCTTATTAAATCTTGGATTCAAAAAATAAGTCAGTAGGCTGCTTATCATCCCTAGTAGAGCACAGGCTACAAGAAAAACAAAGCTGTTTCAAATGTTAGCTGCAACTCCTCTGTTAGCTGCGTGAACTGGGGAAAAATATTACACCTCTCTGGATCTTTGTTTAGCCACTAAATGTAGATATTCATATGCATCTCATGATATTGTCCCAAGAATAAAGCAAGCTGTTGTAGAATGCTTGGGCTAGGAAGTGTACCAAAAATGTAACTAACATTCGTTTTCAAAGCATGTATTCTTTGAGCAGTAATCTTTTGAACCAAAGCACCTTCCTCTTTGTTAGGGTTCCCCATCTTGTGTTATATTACCCTTCAAAAATGCTGTGAAAAATAAGGCTCTATGAACAAATTTGTTCGGTAAATACTGAAGAACTCATTCTCATTCAAAGATTCATAATAAACAGATTAAAAATCTTGAGGGGTGCCTGGGTGGCTCAGTCGGTTAAGTGTCTGCCTTCTGCTCAGGTCATGATCCCAGAGTCCTAGGATCGAGCCCCATTTTAGGCTTCCAAGCAAGGAGCCTACTTCTCTCTTTCCCTCTGCTGCTCCTCCTGCTTGAGCTCTCTTGCTCTCTCTCACTGTCAAATAAACAAAATCTTTTAAAAATTTTTTGAGAAGATGTTTTCATGAAGAAAGACTTTATTTAACCCATCATTTCTTAAACATACATAATGAGGGGACTGTTATCCACATGGGGCACCTTTTAATATTCTGGAAATAATTTCCCCCAAAATACACTTAGGGAAAAAATCTTCCTTTTATTAGTAATGTCTCAACAACACCTATGATTTTGCTTTAAGGTTAATTGAAACAGGGTAAAATGAAACTTCAGGATATAAAATGTAATTTTATGGAGGTATTATTTATAATCACATTGTGATCCCTCTAGTATACAGATCACATGTAAGGCTATGGTGCAGCCACTTTTTTTTTTCTGTTTATATGTAGGGGTGAATATATATGTGTACATGCTTGCATGCGAATGTGTTTGTATGTCTGTGTGAGTTTGTACGTGTGTGAGTATAGAATTAGGAATTTCTTTACATATCATCAAGTCGTGAATGATATATGAAGTGTAATTCCCTGTTCAATATAGAAGGTATTGTAATTACTGCTATGCTGTTTTAATCTTTATCGCATGTGATAAATATAGACCTAGTCAATCTTAGGGAGCCTATTAATTTAAACATCCGATCAGAGTACACATTTAAAATACCGTCTTGAATTCTATTCTTTTAAATTCATTTTCCCACATTCTCTTATGCTCCTCAGAGTTTACCTCCACTGGCTGGTATTTTCTCAGATAACCAGTTTATTTATAAAACCCAAAGAACTGAAAATTATGTTGCACACAAAGCAATATTTAGGTTCTTTCAACATTTGAGGCAAAGCAACAAGAGGTTTGACTTCCTCCAAGACCAACTTAGGGTCACTGCTTGTTTGTTTTCCTTTACATGGGCACTCTAGCCTTCCTTAACGTCCAATTTGCCTTCAATCAGTAGGTATTTAAACTACAGGAGGAGTCCAGCCAAAATAAGCCATCTTTCTGCCAGTTCCAAAGTCTCCTTTCCTCCCACTCTCTCTGGGTTTCCTCTTATAACTTTACCCTTCGCTTAGTCCATGGAACTTGCCTGGGCCCTCTAAGGGACATTTAACTTTAGCGAGTTATTACTCATTTTAAACAAAGTGGCAGCATCACTGTTCCTAGAGAAGGCAATTGTTGGCAGAAAAGCAAGAAAAGAAAAGAAGAACAAGCCTTCTTCTTACTTTGTCCTTGTTCATAATGGCTTCCTACTGATTCTGAAAATCTGGATTGCTAGGGGAAGGATAATCCCTTTCCCACTTTCCTTTTAATATAAAGATGATAGGTAGGTAGATAGATTGATTGATAAAGTCTGTGTGGGTATGTGTGCATGTGTGTTTTATAGTATGAATACATACAGTACAGAGAAGGTCAAATTCATAACCTAAAAAAATCATTTGGCATGGTTGTTTCTGTCTGAAGCCGCAGAAAGTGCATCTCCCATTTAAGGAAGCTCTGCTCCATGCCCTTGCCTTCCATTCCCTTTGCTAAGCAATATGTCCAGATTTATCCACGCTCCAATCTGTCTCCAAAACTCAAGTCCTGCACATTCTCTTGCCCGAAAACAAACTTTAATAGAAAGGACTGTTAAACACACTATCTATTAAGTCACACCAAAGACACTTTAACTCACTTAAATTTAAGCATCTAACTAAAGGTACGTTGGTTTTCCTTTCTGATTTCTGCCCCTCGGCACCCCTTTCGTTTCTCAACTCACCCATGGCAATCATGAACTACAGCATTTAGGAGTGAGAAACTTCCCTAAAGACACATCCAAAAATGATTTTTTCTCATATCAAGAGCCCTTTAAAATTCTTTTTTAAAATAACACTTTGAAAAAAATAACATCTGTTTAAATCCTTTTATCATGATTTAAACACATTTTCAGTTATCACATTTTTTTTTCTTTTTTTTTTCCTTTTTTTTTTTAAAGTTCTTTTTATACCTGTTACCATGGACACAATGTTTCTTGCCTCAGAGTCTAATTAAAATGGTTACTTGTTCAGCCAGGGAATTAGAGAATAATCACGTGTTGGGGGAGTGGTTTCAATCTGAGGAAACTATTGTTCAGCTTCTCTTGATAGAAATGTTTCTCCTCTATCAAAATCCTCTTTCTATTTTACTAGGAGTGTTTTGACTAATAAATCCCTGAACAGATCCAACATATACTATTTAGAGCTGTAGGTCAGATTTTAATCTTATGCCTCTGACCTTTGGACAGGTTTCCATGGGGTATAAAGCAAGGATCTGGTACTTGTGTATATGAGTGCATGGGGGGCAGGGGGAGAAGGAACCTTGTCTTGCTAAGTTATTGAATCCATAATATCTCACCTACTGTAAAATTTAGAAAAAAATGTGATGGAGAAATTTCCTAGGTTTCAATCCATCTTCTCATGAAACCACTCTTCTCCTTTTATATAGTTGATTTCCTCATATTGGACTGTATGTCTTTATTGTTTTTGTTTTTTGTTTTTCTTGAGAGAGAAATCAAATACTTTAAAATAGCTAAACGTTCGTTTAAATTCAATTATGATAATAGGTTTGTCTAATACATCATCAGGCAAACACGTGTTTAAAACTAAATAAGTGAGAAAGAATTTCTTTCTTTTTTAATGTTTTTTTTTATAATATTATGTTAGTCACCATACAGTACATCCCTGGTTTCTGATGTAAAGTTCGATGATTCATTAGTTGCATATAACACCCAGTGCACCATGCAATACGTTCCCTCCTTAATACCCATCACCAGCCTATCCCATTCCCCCACCCCCCTCTCCTCTGAAGCCCTCAGTTTGTTTCTTAGAGTCCATAGTCTTTCATGCTTCATTCCCCCTTCTGATTACCCCCCCTTTCTTTATCCCTTTCTTCCCCTACCGATCTTCCTAGTTCTTCTTGCTCAATAATAGAACTTCTAAGAGCACAGCTTTGACAATGTTGACTACCAGGGTATTTACAATAGACAATAATAAGTCAGAAAGTTACTATGGTTTTCCAACAAGGATGTAAATCCAGTGTTGAAAGTTTCCAAAGGTGGAGAGGTTTTGCTATTTTTATTTATTTTCCACAGTCCACTCACTTTCACAACTTCCATCATGCACCATCTTAGTGCAGTCTCTATGTTCTCTAGCATCCTACTAGAGACAGCTGAAAGGTGTTCAGAAGAATATTTAGTATGAGCTCCCATCTCTTAAAATCAATCATGAACTTGACCTGATAAAATGTTTTGATTATTTTATATATTATGATATTAAATGAAGTATATAAAAATACGAGATTCTAGGGGCGCCTGGATGGCCCAGTCAGTTAAGCTTCTGCCTTCGGCTCAGATCATGACATTAGAGTACTCAGATTGAGCCTCGCATCAGGCTCTCTGCTCAGCAGCGAGTCTGCTTCTCCCTCTCCCTCTGCCTATATGATCTCTCTCTCTCTGTGTCTCAAACAAATAAATAAAATCTTTTTAAAAAATGAGATTCTATTGAACCACAATGCAGTAGGAGTAGTGGCAAAACAGTGTAGGGCTAATGAGAAGCTGACCAGATGGTGTGACAGGAAGTTAGATTCAAGGGTGACCTCTGGTTCCAGTAAACTAGCAGGCCCTGTGCTGACCCATCATTTACCCTCCTTGAAAGAAAAGGGTTGGGTCCATCATCTCTAAGTCTCCTTCCCCCTCCAATCACCCGTGATAGTTCAAGTTTTCCACCAACATTTAAATCATACCTCTTCAACTGCCAATGATTTAGACTGGCAATTAGGTATCACATTTTCCTGAACCATAGTCTTATTCCCAGATTTGAAATCAGCTATTGAGAATCCAGAAGGGAATTTTCTGGTTGACAAAGCAGAATCTCCTTTAATTTTTATGATAAACCATGAGATTTCAGAAGACTTATTTGATTATGGTAGGTGGTTTTGGGTTTTAACCCCCTAATCTCTGAATACCTAATTCCTTTGTCATTAAGGTAACAGGCAGAAAATGTATAAGACTTTTTGGAAGGAAGACTGCTTCTTAAGAAAAAAAAAGAAAAGAAATTTTGGTAGTCATTGGTTTTCAGTTGTATCTATAAAATTTTGGTTGGTAAATATTATGTAAGTTGTTTAACTCATTTATATTTCCCACCAAAATTAGTGGCTTTTCATCAAAACTCAGTGCCTATGTTTTTAGACAGATTCTTAAAGCTGCCCAAAACAATAAGCTTATTAATTTATTATGTTTTCCTCAAGCAGTCAAAACCACAGTTTTTGCATTGAGTCTATAGGAAGAAAAAGGGAACTAAAAAACGAAATTTACCTGTCGTTTAGCCCCTAAGTTGTTTCTTTTTTGACCATTTTGCTAATCATTTCATTAAACAATATGACAATGCCTGAATGAGAAGTTCCTGGTCTCCTCCACCACAGACTTTAGAACCCACAGCCAGGAAAGCTCTTTGTAAGATGCTAAATGACTCTTGCTTGATCAAGGGATGAAAAAGGCAAAGATTTACAGAAAATCAAGTTTGACCTGAGCTTTGGTACTTTGAGAATCAATTTAAAAATGTGAGTAGAGGGGCACCTGGGTGGCTTAGTCGTTAAGCCTCTGCCTTCGGCCCAGGGCCTGATCCCAGGGTCCTGGGATCGAGCCCTGCCTCGGGCTCCCTGCTCCGCTGGAAGCCTGCTTCTTCCTCTCCCACTCCCCCTGCTTGTGTCCCCTCTCTCACTGGCTGTCTCTCTCTCTCTGTCAAATAAATAAATAAAATCTTAAAAAAATATGAATAGAAATTCAATGCACATTTAAAAAAATCTATTCCTAAGATGTCTCCACTCATGTCTGAGTGACTCAGTCAGTTAAGCGTCTGCCTTTGGCTCAGGTCATGATCGCGGGGTCCTAGGATTGAGTCCTGCATTGGGCTGCTTACTCAGCAAAGAGACTGCTTCTCCCTCTGCCTGCCCCTCCCCTGCTTGTACTCACACTCTCCCTCTCTCTCTCTCTGACAAATAAAAAAATAATAATAAAATTTTAAAAATCTATTCTTTTATGATTGGGAGGAACACAAGAATAGGAAAAGTAACACATGGCCTATGTCACCAAGTAATACATGGCCTATGCACTCTGCTTACTTAGTTAATATTTTGGAATGTTCAAGCTTCAAATTTAAATTAAGATGAATTTGAAGTCTTGAAAATTAAATTTGGTATAATTCCAAAGCAAAGACCACACCAAACCTAAAAGTTACTATAATGCATATATGGATTCATTGTTCATTCTTTGAAGGAATATTTAGTAAACTCTTTCTATGTGCTGGCCCTTGTTATAGGGCCAGTGAGGCCAAAAGAAATGATTATATTCTCTCATGGAGTTTATATTCTTTTGAGAGATGCAGATGATAAACAACAACAATAAAAGTAACTTCAGAAAACAATATTTGTAAAAACAAATTAAAATAAGTTGGAAGAAGCTCTTTTATTTACATTTTAAGTTTGTGATGGTGATATTTAAGCTGATAATGGAATGGCACAGGGAAATAAAGCATGAAAATGCGAGAGGGAGGATTTCCAGAAAAAGGCCTTGAAGGCCATGGTCAGAAGTTTGGATTCCTGTATGTGAGGTGAGAAGCTGCTGAGGATTTTAGGCAGAAGAGTGACATGCATAATCAGATATACTAATTCCTCCTCATCAGTCAGATCTTCGTTCCAAATCTCACCTCTTCTCAGGAGCCTTCCTAGGTCAACTAGGACCCTCTGTTAAACTTCTTCATAGCATTGTGATTATTTCCTTGATTGCATTTGGCATGTCATAGCATTTGATTTATTTATCGGCTTATTTGATTAAATCCCTCTTCTCTACTAGACTCCGAGTTTCATGAAGCTAGAAACTTTCTTCTTGTTCATCTTGTATAATGCTCTTTCTATCACAATGCTCTCAATAAGGATCTATTCAGTATATGCATGAATAATTGAACTATAAATTAATACATGAATAAAAGTTCAAATGAAAGAATTATATAATTTAGAATTCTAGGAATTACAAATATTAAATATTTCATATTATTGAAAGAGACAAGAAATTTAGGTAAATTCATTCCTTCTTCCCTAATCCACCTGAGTTATCATAAGGAAGGATAGTCATCTCGGAGGTAAAAAAAAAAAAAAAAAAAAAAAAAAAATCAGCACTTGTTTGGAGTCAAGGATACAGATAGAGATGGCACTAATCTGATTTTTTTCCCTTTGCTTAATGACCAAATTCATCAGGCAGTGATTTTCATAGAACATACATTTTACTACAAATTCAGTGTGTCCATGTTTGCCTGGAGTGATTCTGCTCTTTGTTTGGATTACAAATACTCCTGATATTTCTCAGTAGATCTGGGAAAAATGGGACAACATATAACACTAGTTTTTGTTTTTTTCATAGTTGGTGAGTCCATATCTTCTAAGAGCCGGTCCACTCACTTAGTGGACAAAGAATCTCTTCTCAGTTCCATTCTTATAACTAGAAAAAAAGATTTTAGCCAGACTTATACAGAAGAAAATAACCCCAGGGTAATGGGGACTATTATAAGAACCAGAATGCATGGCTGAAGTCCAAAGAGGGAAATAGAGGACAGTTTTAGATGACACAGATTTTAAACCATGGAGAGCCTTGTAGGTGACTTAAGAGACTTGGTCTATATCCTAAGAACAACAGATTTTCTTCCAGAGGAAGAGAATCAGAAAGGTAATGGCACTGTCAAGTTTGTATTCTGAAAATACAACTCCATCTTCCTGATGACAATGATCCAGTGGCCGAGGTAAGAGATGGTGGTACTGTGGGCTAGGAAAGTGACCGTGATGAAAGAGAAAGAAAAATATATTAAAGAAATATTTAGAATATAAAACCTTCTGGTCTTAGGAATATGTTGGGTGGGAATGATGGTAGTGATAACAAGGACTCCTAGATTTCTTCTGAAACATACAGGATGGTGGTGTTATTTACTATGATGAGGACACTGGGAGAAAAACAAGTTTGATGAGGAGGATCATGGTTTGGCTTTTGAAATGATAAAATTGAGTTTCCCTTGGAACTCAATTGAGAAATTCAAATATACAATTCAATATAAAGGTCTAAAAATCAGAAGAAAGTTCTAGACATACACATCTGAAAGACATTGACTTATGGGTAATAATTGAAAAACCTTGTTCTAAATGATATTTCCCAGGAAGAAAGCATATAGTGAAAAGAGGATCTGATATTGAATCTTGAGAGACCCCAGAAAGAATGAGATAAGCTGCAAAGGAGATCAAGGAAAGTGTAGTATAAGACAGATAAGAGGAGAAAATGAGCCAGTTTGGGTACAGTTTGCAAATTTTATTCATCTATTCAATAAATAAATATATATAAAATACTGTACTATAATATAATATTACTATAGGTCCTAGAGATTCAAAGAAAAGTAAATCACAGTCTGTGACAACACAACTTTAATAAAAATCTAAGCAGTTCTCTTAAGAGAATCAAGTTCGAAAACAAGACAGTTGACATCAACTTAATCAAATGAAAATAATCATAATATGTCTTATTCTTAGATGTATTTTACTTCACAGGATTTCTCTATTTTTATGAGAATGCATTATTTGACCAGTAAAGAGAAGACTGTAGTTTAAGAAAACATTATACTACTTTGACCTTTTCGATATTCTATATTTTGATTGGCTGGATTGGAATATCTCATCATGTCCATCCAAGTAAGGGCAAGACTGTAAACACTGTGAACTTGACTAGTCAGCCAATCAAATTATAGAGTGTTGTAAAGGTCAAAGCAATACAATATGCTACTATAATTTACATAACATATGTGCAGCATTACAAGTCCAATATTTCATCCTTCAGACAAGGATTGAACAAGAACATAAAAAGGCATAACATAAATGCCTTTTCCTGACAATACAACGAGAAAAACATTCTTGAGATTTCCAAGATAGCTACTGAAGTTAGGAAGAAAGAAAGAAAGAAAGAAAGAAAGAAAGAAAGAAAGAAAGAAAGAAAGAAAGAAAGAAAGAAAGATTAAAAGATATCCATTAGTTAAAATCGATTCAAGCCAATTGGTAGGATATAGGAAGTTCTCAGAGAAGTTCCAAGAAAGTGGGAGGGAAGCAAGAGATGCATTGGTCTGAAAGTCAAGAGACCTGGATTCTATGCTCTGTTTTGCTACTGACTAGTTATAAGACTTGGAAAGGTTATTGAATTCTTTGGCACTTTTTTTTTTTTTTATCTTTTGAAGGAAGAGGTACACTCATAATTATTGATTTCAATAACATTAGGTGACAGAATTTTTAAAGAATGCAGGAGTAAATATAAAGCTATCCCTCCCTTCAAAGTGAACACGATCTTGTGGGACATAAGACAAATAAATAAGCAATGAGTTAGATTACTTTAGGTAGTGATAGAAGAAACATCTTAGCATAGGCCTGCCCATAGTCTGTTATTGTTCTACAATGCCTCTGTCAGTGTGGAAAAATCTTCATTTATATATAAGATGTAGAGTACGAGTAGAGTCAATTCCCATAGACCTTGTGGTTGTAGACCCTTAAATTCTAGGCCAAAGATATAGTTCAGGATTCAACAATGAGGCAATCGGAAGCATAGTGATGCTAAAAATGACATGATTCACATTATAAACTTCTGAAATCAGTTCATAAAACCTGTCTATCATTATAAGGGGAAAAAAAAGCAGGTGCTACTATTCCATTCCTCTTTTGTTAACATTTTCTGGGTAGAATGTGATCTGTTGTGATTTTTTTCCTCTGTAAATGCTATTATAGATGTTGAAATAAGCATTCATCAAAATGTTAGAAGGTAGGGAACAGCAAAGAACCCAGTAAGATTTTTAAAAACCTGCACTTTCTAGGTCAATCATAGAAATATTAAAGACTAACAAATCAAAAATAATTTGTTACAAATAACAAATCAAATAAGTTATGAGAATGTTAAGTGAATGTTCAGAAGAATAATACATTTTCTTTTAAAAGTAACTTAATTTTGTGAATTTATAATTTCACAAGCCCAATCAAGAGCAAAAGTACTGAGCAATAAATGAAAGAATTCACTTAGCTAACTTTGATCAATCAAAATTATGGAAAAAGGACATTTAAAATTAAACAACCATTTCCAATTGCTGAAAATGACAATCTGGTGGATAATAAATATACTACACGTGTTCAATACACAGAATGGGTTTGCAAAAGTATTCTCAGAACCTCTTTTTGTCTTTTTACCTTGCATTAATCACTTTAAATGTGTATTAAAAGTGGGTAAGTAAACACGATCCATTTTATTCCCCCTGTAGTTAGTTTGTGATTATTTATTGCTCACCCAAATCATATCTGTACTTAGGGAATATTTTTGGTATTTCCATCTTCACAACTTCAAAAATTCCTTTCTTTAAAAAATTCTAGCAAGTATCCAGAATTTCTAAAATATGAAAGCTAAAATCATTGAAACAAATGTTTACCTATAATGATATACATGTGTGTGTGTATATATATATATATATATATATATGTATATATGCAGAATATATGTATATATATATACACATATATAGAAATCCATTTAAAAGGATATAGAAAATGATCTCCAGGGAATGAAATTTTAACAATTGTTTAAGATGAAGGACTTTTTAGTGATGTGAGCAAAGGTAGTCTCCTGGACCCAGATCCTTAACTCACCCAGTTAATAAAGAATCAGATTAACCAGTGTAAAGATGACTATACATTAAATACTTTTCAAAATATAAAGGACCTTTGAAGTGGTTCAATAGAGCAATTATCTTATTTTACAGATGAATACATTGAAGTGAGGAGAGGCCATGTGACTTGTTCAAAGTCACACATCTAATTAGTTGCAGAGCTCAAAATATTCCAAAAGCTTTCCATCTCAATATTCCCCTGGGTAAAACCAAATGCCTTACAACGGCCTCCAGGACAGTGTTAGTCAAGGTCCTTGCAGAAGTTGATGATACACACAAGGATTTAACTGAAGAGAGTATAATAAAGGGAACACTTATAGAGGTATTGAGTAGGGTTAAGGAAACCAATGGTGGAAGTAAAGCATCCAGGAAATAACAATAATGAGAAGCCATTATTGCTCTTAGATTTAAAGGGAAAATGGGAATAAAACATTGTTGCCAGAGTCCAGAGAGAACTTGGGGCCATGGATGAAGGACTGTGTCTGATAGAAGATGTAACTGGAATTCAGCCACTAACAAAATCAAGCCACTGCAAGGAAGGAGTGGGGGGTGGGTGGGGATATTCTATCCTGTCTTTTCCTTCAATCTCCTGGTAATGCTTCTATCTGACAAGTTTGAGTCAAGGCTGCTCTGAACCTGGAAAAGGCAGTTCTTGGAGTCAGCCTCTGGGGGCCGACAGCATTGCAGAGAAAGCTGAAAAGGGACCAGGAATGGGTAAATGGCACTGGGTCATCAATTTAATAACTCTTATGCCAAATATTATATTTTATCACTGTATAATCTAGTAAACGTGTAGAAAAACCCCAACACTTTCTCAACCCAATTGATCAATTACTCAGTACTTAGGCAGATGTTAGCCATCAATGTTTGAGATAAACTCACAAGTGGGCATGTTGGTGTCTTTATAAAATCGTGATCTCCGATCCCACTTGGGTATTCAATGATCTCTGGAACTCTAGTCAACACTCTGTCTCATACTCCTCAGGGACTATTTTCGTTCTTCCTCACTCTCATCAGATCTCTGACCAAAGAACTCCCTGTCTTGCCAACCAATAATTTTACTGCCTTGTTTATAGAGAAAATAGAAGCTATCGGATGGGATGGGTGATTTCTAGATATTATATCACCATAACTGTAAAAGTTACCATCATTCACATTTTACATTCTTTGCTTCCTTCCCCCTGCCACCAAGTCTCGTCTCATCACTTGTATTTTAAATACTGCTTCCTTGACTTCTTTCTCTCTCTCTCTCCACTTCTCTATTCCTTTCTTGAAGGTCACCATGCCACTCGCTGCTTCTCATGAGCACTGAAATACATTCAATCTCAACAATCATTTAGAAAGAAAACTAACAACAAATCTGTTGTCAGAAAAATGATGATACTTATTATAAAAATGATCTCCAAAATTTCACTATATGGGTGCTTTACCCAACAAAAGTTGATTTCTTATGACAGAGTTCAGTACCAAGAAGTTCCACATAAGGACTTTCCATTCTGTGTTTATCCCACTCTATAGGACTAGGAAGAACCCCACTCCATCCTGTGCGATTGGACAGCAGGGAAGAAAATGACTGTGAGGGATCCATGAGAGTATTTAGGAGACAAGCGTGAGATACCAACATTATTTTCATATACATCCCACTGGCTAGACTGTAGTCACACGGACTGTAGTCACTTAAACACAGAGGAGGCTATGAGCCAAGACTGCTTTTGCACTAATTTTCTATGGTGGCCACAACGAATTGCCACAAACTTTGTTCCTTATAACAGCATAGATTTATTATCTTACCACTCTGTTAGAAGTCCAACATGGGTTTCATTCATCTGAAATCACAATGCCATCAGGGCTGTGTTCCTTTCTGAAGGCTCTAGGGTATGAAT
This sequence comes from Ursus americanus, assembly GCF_024610735.1. NCBI lineage: Eukaryota > Metazoa > Chordata > Mammalia > Carnivora > Ursidae > Ursus > Ursus americanus. The sequence goes on along the minus strand of NC_142127.1, from coordinate 27,174,503 downwards.
CTATTACCTTGCACTTTCCGAGTTTTTTTTTCTTTATAGATTTTATTTATTTATATTAGAGAGAGTGTGTGTGTGCAAGAGATAGAGAGCATGAGCAGGTGGAGAGACAGAGGAAGAGGGAGAAGCAGACTCCCCACTAAGCAGCAAGCCTGACAGGGACTCCATCCCAGGACCCTAGGATCGTACCTGAGACGAAGGCAGCACTTAACAGACTGAGCCACCCAGGCACCCAGCCTTTCCTGGTTTCCAGAAGTGATGAAAACCTTGGCTTATGACCCCCTTTCTCCATTTTCAAAATGAGAAATTGCATCTCTCTGACCTTTTTCTCACTAACCACAGCCAGGAAAGTTGTCTGCTTTTAAGGACTCACGTAATTAGACTGGACCCATCCAGAAAATCCAGGATAATCTCCAATTTCAAGATTTATACTCTTAATTATGTTTGCTAGCTTGCTCTGTGGACCACTACTATGCTGTCTACCACACATTTAGAGAACACATTCCATTGCAATTGTCACAATTTGTTTCAAATTTCTCTCTAAACATTTCCTATCTTTCTTATTTCCTTTATAACCAAACTTCTGAAGTCTTTTCTATATTCCCAATCTTCAATTCATTCTCTCCTATTCACTTATTTTTTTTGAAGATTTTATTTATTTATTTATTTGGGAGAGAGAGGTAGAGGGAGAGTGCATGAGCAGTGGGGAGGGGCAGAGGGAGAGGGACAAGCAGACTCCCTGCTAAGTGCGGAGCCCTATGCAGGGCTGGATCCCAGGACCCTGAGATATGACCTGAGCCAAAAACAGACATTCAACCAACTGAGTTACCCAGGCAACCCTCTCCTAGTCACTTATAAAACTTAACTGGTGCAGACTATCACCTCCACACTCCACTGCTGTAGTTTCTCTCAGTGTTACCGAGGTCTGCTTGCTGATTAATCACAGGGGCATCTTTTCATTCTTACACAATAACATTGGGTGTTAATCCACCTTGCCTGCTGTGCCCTTTTCTCTTGACTTTTCTATTACCTTTCTTTGAGCTGCATCTCAGTCTCCATTAATGATGTTTTTCCCTCTATTTATGTTTTAAATATTGTTTACTTCCCTGATACTCTCTTAGGCTCCCATATATGACATGGCATATTTCCCAAACTTGGCATATAAATAATGCACGTTTTAATTTTCTACTTGAGACCCATCCACCCAACTCAGCAAACCGTGTGAGGTCACCCCAGTGGGGTCTTCCTGCACTCCCCCTGCATGCTCAATCCAGACTTGTCTAGGGACTAATATCCATCGAATACTTCTAGGGTATAAGCTTTCATCACAAACAATCTCATTTAATATTCTTAACAATATGAGATAGGAACTTTTACTATCCTTATTTTAGAGCTGAATAAATTGAGATCTGGCAGGATTAATTAATTTGCTTAAGGTCAGATAGCTAAAGAATGATTTGGTAAAGAGGAAATAAATAATGTTCCTAAAGAGGGGGGAGATAATTTATTCTTTGTCAAACCACATTATACATTTTAAAACAGGTCTTTTAATTAATTATTAATTTTTTGGAGGGAGAGAGGGAAGAAAAAAGAAATCAAAATGAGATTTCAGGTAAAATCTTAACCATCCCCACCTTTGTGCTTCAGTTGACAGTCTGTCTCTAGAAACAAGGTAGACGTGTAGAGGTAAATATAGTAACTAATTCTAGCCCCTTCCTTCAGTTTAGTCAGTAACTCAAAACTGTGTGTTGAATCCACCCTCTATGAAAAACATCGTGACTTTAACCTGCCCTCAAGAATGGCTTTGGTGGTAAAAGTCCCCAACCTAAGTTCTAAATAAACACAAAAGAATTTTTTGTTTCCGCTTTGCGTGGAGTATGGTGATCGAAGTAGAGAGTAAGGTCCTGAAACCTTTGGGCAACCATGTGGAGAGGAAGCACCTGCCAGCCCACCGTGGGCAGTAGCCCGGCACAGCAGGTGTCTGTCTACCTTCTAGGCTCCGCACGACCTGCTCTCTCTCATTTGCACACACTCTCTCTCTTTTGTCTCATTTAATTTTCCTCCTTTCCCCTCTCTTCTGCTTCTACTTTTTGTCTTTCTCCTTTCTCTCGCTTTCTCCCTCTCCTCTCCTCTTTCTCTCTCCTTTCCTGCGAGAAGTGTCAGTTTCGGTTAGCATTCAGAATGAATCTTCCTTGCTCTGATCTGGTTAATCCATTCTGACTGTGAGGTTCATTCGGCAGTTGTATAACTCTTCAGAAAGATTGCAGGATAATGAGGACCAAGTGACCCTGAAAGCTGCACTGTCAGGGGCTGATGAGCCAACTTGATAACCGAACTTAAATTTAACGTTTTAAAAATATGTGCTCCTCATCTGGAAAACATATTAAATTTCTAGTAGGGAGTTTTAATATTTTGGGGTTATATGTTAGAAGATTTAATACTTCTTACATATTCTGCTTGGATAGCATGAAAACCCAAACCAAATAAAAAGAACTGAAAACCCCCATTGAACTGTTGAAATGCATGTCTATGACTCTGGTCTTTCAACAGAGGCATTTGAAGAAGATATTTCCAAACTGCACTTGTTATTTGACCCTGACCATTATAATTAAGGAAGCTATCACCAAAGCAATAATCCCCTATTTTTATCATATTTTAATCTCTTCTTAACATCTTTCACTCTTAGAAAGCATCTTCTTTGTTACTAACTTGTTTAATTTCTGTCTCCTCCATGTTTCTAAGAAGCTCCATAAAAGCAGAGAAACTGTTACTTTTCTTCCTATATCCTGGCACATAGCACAGGACCTAACCTGTACAGTTAAGTGATCCTCCAATACTCAATCTGACAGCTTCTTTCAAGAAACTAAATTGGGTGCATGTCTGATATCACTCTGTTGAGGTCTACGTGCATGAATACAATGAATGGGAATGAGTGAATGGGAACAACTTATTGAGAGCTTGAAGAGTTTATCAGGAAAACATGATCAGTTCAACAGAAGTCATGACCAAAAATTCTGATTATCTATTTCCTAATATACAACATTTCAAGATTTAAGAAACTTTGCAAATGGCAAATGTTTCTTTTATACTCCTGAAAGCCACTGAGCTTGCCATAGAGAGAAAAGAAAAATAAGAAAGTTCTCCATTTGTACATGTTCCGCAACTTTATAATTTTCTTTCTTTATTCATATGTGTATATATATATATTTCTTAGGTGCAAGGTAAAATAGTAGATGGGAAGATACTAATAACTTTTGGAAACCCTATCCTATGTATGATGCCTCTGCTTCTAGAATCCCAAAGACATAATATGGTCCTGAAGACCTTTCCTAGGCCACTATCCACCTCTTTATCTCATTTCACTTGTGTCATTTTCTCAAACTCCAAGTGCTCTTCATCTTCATAGAACACATGCTGGTGCCCCAAACAGAATATTCTTTCTTCTAAGCTCTGCCAGTTAACTCCTGCTGTTTCTTCATATCTTAAATAAATTCTAAAGAAATGCTGGAGGAACACTTTACTTGTCCTTCCACTTCATGTCAAATATGTTATGATATGCTCTCACTTTACCACACAAATTCTTATTCTAAACACAATAGCTCTTTACATTTCCTTCAGTGATTATTTGATCAATGTCTGTTTCCACCACTAGTGTGAAAGCTCTATACACGCAATGAGAGTACTTAAAACAAGTATCGAAAGAATATGGAAGTGCAAAGCCAACAGGTGATACCTCCTAACTGTACATCTTACTGGGTTTTAAAATGTAGATTTAGTCTATTTAACAGCAACAATTTAAAGTCAAACAAAAACTGTGAGCAAATGGGTCGTTTAGGATAAATGCTTCACATTAGGTCAACATGCAGAGTGGATTGTATTTTTTATTTATTCATGAATGTTTGGTACCATACAAAATGGACAATGATCTATCTCATATGTCTATTATTCAGCTTATCTCCTTTTTAAAACTTTGTTTCTAAGTTTGTCCCATTCTTTCCCTTAACCCTATGCTAACACCTAAAGATTAGAACTAGTAGAAATCAATAATAAGGCATAATTCAGTTATAATATCATTTGAAATTTTGAATTCATTCATTTATGCTTATATTAACACACTCAAAAATCAAATATTTAGCACCTACGATACCAGATACCATATGGATAACAAGAATGTCTTGATATACTAAGCACATAAAAAGTTCTTATTCTCCAGCACTCCTTGATTTAACTTAGAACTTAATCACATAAATAGTTGCAACAAAGCCAATGTGATGAATCATGGTAGCTGCTTAAACTAAGTATGAGAATTTCAGAAGAAGGGATCATTGCTTGTAGGACTTCGTGAAAAGAGATGTCAGGAAGGTAGAATTTGCATTGTTCATTAAGGAACTGGAAAGATTTTGTTGGATTAAAAAAAAATTGGAGCAGAGAGAATGACATTAATAAAAGTGAGGAGGCCAGAGGTCTCAATGGGCAGCATGAGGAATCCAGTTGAACTGATGAGTAAGAATCCAGAGCAATGGAATTAAAGCTGGAGAGGAAGATTGAGCTCGTTTGTCAAAGGTCTTGCATTAAGGTGACTAGACATTCTGTGTGCCCATGCCTGTCCCATTTTATACCTCATACATTCTATCTGGTTTAGTTTTTGAAAATGTTATTTTCTAAATAGAACTTCTTTATAAGTTTACCAAATATTAGAACCAATTTATTAATCAATCAATTAATACTTTAAAACTTATGTACTTTTATAGCTTTAGTACCTCATTTGGCTCATAGGTTTGTCTCTGCTTAGAAAATAAATCATAAAACTCTGCTAGCAAAGGTGTTTCTATCATCGCTTATTAGGAGTGAGACAATAGGGACACCCTAGTGGAACAGTTGGTTAAGCGTCTGCCTTCAACTTAGGTCATGATCTCGGGTCCTGGGATTGAGTTCCACTTCAGGCTCCTTGCTCAGTGGGGAGCCTGCTTCTCCCTCTGCCTGCCTCTCCCCCTGCTTGTGTGCTCTCTCTCTCCCTTAAATAAATAAATAAAATCTTTATAAAAAAAGGTTAAAAAAAAAGAAAGAAAAGGAGTGAGACAATGAAAAAAAAAATAACCTCTTTAAGCCTGTTCCTCATGGGTTAATTAATAGCCTATACCATGTCTTAGAAATTAAATATAAAATGTGAAGAACATTGTTGTACTCAACATGCATTAGTTTTCTGGCTTCTTTTTATTAAAAAAAAAGAAAAAACCTCTAAGTTCCTATTACCAAATATTTTTCAAATTCAGAAATACAGTCAGTTAATACAAAGAATATTTTTCTAAATAACTATATTTGTAGCTGCATTTATAGAAATGAAATTCTGTATTTATAAAAATGGAATTCCGTGATCAAATAGATTCAGTTAAAAGTATATTTTATCATGTGTTTTGTTATGGCCTGAATGTTCATGCCCACCCCCCCAATTCATATGTTGAAGCCCTAACAGTGAATGTGGTAGTATTTGGAGGTGAGGCCTTTGAGAAGTAATTAAGTTTAGATTATGTCTCAAGGGTGGGATCCTCATAATGGAGTTAATGCACTTATAGGCAGGGAAAGAGAGAGATCTATGAGAAAAGGCCATATGAGCACACAAAGAGGAGACAGCAATCTTCAAGCCAGGAATCTGCCCACACCTTGATCTTGCACTTCCAAGCCTCCAGAGCTGTGAGAAATAAATGTATGTTGTTTAACCCACACAGTACAGTCTATGGTATTTTTGTCATAGCAGCTAGAGCTGACTAAGACAATCTTGGATAAAATCTTGGATAAACTTACTAAAGATTCACAATGAACATTACCCTATTACAGGCTTTGAAGTGTTCTGAAACAAATTTATTTAAACTTTGGTAACTCCATCTGCCAAATCTATTAGATCATGGAACTCTTTTGCCAAGTAAAATAAAAAGACATCATGTAGGGAAAAAAAATGTATCCCAAATTATTGTGGGAACTATTGTGAGACTTATTCCAATGTTGATTTCTATTAGTATAAATAACCAGTTAATTGGAGATATTAGTAGTCATGAATGCAAATGATTAGTACTTTATTTGTCTATATTCTATGTTTCTGAGTGGTTTTTGCAGGGTAGGATAGATGGGATAATTCATCTCTAGACTTTAGCAATCATAACACAATGAACCTGAACTGAAGTGCATTCAAAGTATAGTTTATCACATCCCTTGCTGTCACGGAAGTGAATCTATAAAAATCCTCCAGAACTGATAGCTCTTTTCATTTCTCCCAGCTATTTAAAGAAATAAAATTTCCAATTGCCCATTGCAGTCTATTCTGGTGGTATCCCTTTCCAGAGCAGTCCTCAATTGAGATGTTTTTGCTACAGGTTCCACTCAACTCTACTGCTTTTATTCGAGTGCATTCCTTTGTGTTTGGTCTGTCGCAGACACCCAGAACAACTGCTGAGCCTCCTTCTCATAAATGTTTCATATACTTGACGACAGTATTTATCCCTTAGTTTCCGCATGTTTGGATTTTATTCAATATCTTTTTGGTTGATGTGGAGGAAAGGGAGATGGCACTTATGTTTCATACTCCACATTGCTGCCAGCTCTATCGAAAACACAAATTGATAATGTCAGTCCCTGCTTAAAATCCTCTAGTGATTTCCCACTGACTCCAAAGTTAAACCCAACCTTTATAACATAGGCCAAGAGACCTTTCATCTTGCCTCTGCCTGACATTCTGCCTGAATTCTTAATAATAATCTACTTCCACTCCAATCCCAGCCACACCAGAATAATTTGTGTAATAAGCCATGCTGTTTACATCTTTATCCTTTTGTGTGGTGCTGTTTTCTCTACCTAGAATGTCCGTCCCAGCCTTCTTTAGTTTAATTACCACACATGCTGTAAGACTTGGCTTAAAGTACAGTTAAAAGAAATGTTTCTTGTGCCCACTAGGCAGAGGTGTTCACTCCCTCTAGACTGCTCCATGTCTGTGCTGATTTCTTTTGTTGATCTTATAACCTTGAAGTATAATTATGCATTCACCTGCATTTTTCCTCTACTGCACAGTGACAATGTTGACAACAGTGTATGCTTAACCCACACTTTCAGAATGACAGCTGATGAAGGTGACAGGATTGTTTTTCTCTTGAAACCAGAATTCCAGGGATAGGTAGTCCAAAGTGAGTACTGCAGCTCAATGACACCAACAGGGAGGGGACCTATCTCACCAGCCTTCAGGTCTCCATCATTATCCTAATTGCCTAGTAGCACAAGATGGCTTCTTCACCCCCAGATATCACATCCATAGAGTTGGGAAGAAAAAGGAAGGAAAGAAGAGAGAAGGTCCTGGAGTTGGCAACACATTTTCCTAAAAAACCTACAAGACTTCCACTTACATCTCATTGCCATAATTGCATCACATATCTATTCCCTTGTTACAAGAGAATTGGGGATGTTGTGTATTTTGGACTGGATGTATTTTTTCCCTTAAGAAAGTAAAGCTTTGGGTAGCAAGGAGGAAAGGCAGTTGATATAGGTCTCTAGCAGGGTTTGCTACAGAGATTTCTTCTTCAGTGCCTTGAATTATACTTACTACATCCTAGGTACTCAATAATTATTAGATAAATTGGAATAAAAAATAACCCAAATCTAGTTTTTTTTTAAGATTTTATTTATTTATTTGACAGAGATAGAGACAGCCAGCGAGAGAGGGAACACAAGCAAGGGGAGTGGGAGAGGAAGAAGCAGGCTTCCAGAGGAGGAGCCTAATGTGGGGCTTGATCCCAGAACATGGGATCACGCCCTGAGCCGAAGGCAGATGCTTAACGACTGAGCCACCCAGGAGCCCCCCAAATCTAGTTTTTTTTTTTTTAATTATATACTTACTAATTTAATAGTCCCTAAAACATATGTCTGCTTTCTACCAGGGCTCATAGTTTTGAAGTGATAGTTTCTGGCTTTGCTTTTTCCTTTCTATAGAATTTTAGTAAGGTAAAAGGCATTTTCTTTGCTTTAGACTTCCCTTGTCTTAACCTTGCAGAGTGAAGGCTTTGAATAAAAAAGTTGCCTGTGCAACCACAAATTTTAAACTTGTTATTGAAGGAATACATTTCTGTCACTTAACGAAAGGGCACTGACATCATATGCAAAAAAAAATTCTCAAAAATTTTGTGTAGTAATATTAATTTCTGTGATTCTAAGCTGTTTTATAGAACATATTCTTTTTTGTTTAATATCACTTTTTGTAATTAAAATGAAAAGGGAGAGAATAAATGTACTTTAAAATACATCCATTTAGTTAGAGTCAATACTTGGATAGGCCAGAGAACACAGGTGAAGTTCATTTTACTCTGTTCCCCATCTCCTTTTTGTCTTAACAACTCTCCCAAATCCCATTTATTTATTCATTTTTTCCACAAAATGTTTGCTGAACATCTACTACATGCTGTCACTGTTCTGAGTGCTTGAAATACATTAGAATATTTATGAATAAAGTATATAACGGATAACTGTTTTTTAGATCGTCTTTGTGTAAACAAACTCTTGTCTAGATCACTTGGACTTTCCTTATTATATAACCCAATGATCAATTGGGTCATTTGAACTGTCAGTAATATTTTGACACATGTCTGATCACCACTCCCATCTTAAAACACCCTCTATATGTGGCTTCCAGGATGCTACTTTCCCTTTAAGTCATCCTGCCTCACTGTTTATATCTTCTCAGTTTCTTTTTTCAGTTAGTTTTCATCTCCCCACACCCAAAAATAAATATTAGAGGCATACAAGACTCAAACCTAAGACCTTATTTTTTTTTTTTTTTGCTAATCTACTCAGGTTTTTCAGATGATTTTATCTAATGTTATGGCTTTAAGTAATCTCTACATGCCAACAATTTCACAAATTATATTTTATCTCTATTCTGGTTTTATATATCCAAATCTCTACCTAACATGTCTAGTTGGTGCTGATGGGACATTAGATCTAACAGGTAAAATCAGAGTCCTGTTCACTGTTCACTTACCCAAATCTACTTTGTCCATAGTGGTTCTCATCTCAGTAAAAGGCAATTCGGTGTTTCTGGTTGTGTAGGCCTAAATTCATAAACTCTTCCTTAGTCCTTTATTTCTGTCATACTAACCATCCACCAGCAAATCCTATTGGCTTAAACTTTAAATGTTCAAACCCAACCATTTCTCAATATGCTTATTACTACTCACCCTGGTCTAAACCATCAGTATCATTTGCCTGCATGGTTATATATTTGCCTGTACAATATATTTGCATAGGCTTTCTAATTGGTGTCCCTAATGCAAACATTGCCCACCATAGTCTCATCTCAACATGGCAGTCAGAGTACTACTAATACAAATGCCTCAGATGTCACTCATTGTTTTAAAACTCTTATAGGAAAAGCCAAAGCCCTTTTAATGCCCTATATGTTATACTTATTTTTCTTTTTTATGAAGTATTTATTCATTTATTTTTGGTGGGGGGGGGAGGCAAAGGGAGAGGGAGAGAGAGTCTTAAACAGGCTCCATGCTGAGTGTAGAGCCCGACATGGGGCCTTGATCTCATGACCCTAAGATCATGACCTGAGCCAAAACCTACAGTTGGAAGCTTAACTGACTGTGCCACCCAGGCATCCCTATCCTGTTGTATTTCTAACTTCACCTGCTATGATGACGCTCATCTTGCTGCAGGGACACTGTCCTCTTTCTTGTGTCCTGGCCCTTGGGATTCCTAAACTCCTCACTTCAAAGCTCTCTTACTTTCTGTTCCTTCTTCTGGAATGTGTAAATATCTAGCTGGTTCCCTTCTTCACTTTCTACAGTTCTTTGCTCAAATGTCACCTTCTCATTGATAACACTTATAATATTACCAATGACCACCCCACCCTGAACTTGGCCCTCTTCCTACTTATTTTGGTTTATTTTTTCCTATTACATTCATTAAAACCCAACCAACAAACCAAACATATATTTATGGTTGCTCTTACTTATTGTCTGTCTAGCCATTCTAAATGTCAACTTCATGATGGCAGTAACTGTGTCTGTTTTGTTCATTGCTATATCCTATAGCATATAGGTGCTCTGCATATAGTAGAAAGTCAGTAAATATTTTCATTTAATAAGAGTAGATGAATAAATCAAAGCAAAATGCATAGATAACATTATAATATCTTCTTAACAAAAACAACAAGCAGTCTTCTACATTATGAGTATTATGTTTTTGCCCATAAATGATTCAAATCAAAAGACATCAGGAAGTATTCAAATTCGATGTTTCATAAAGCTATAGTCTACCTTTCTCTTTTATTAGATGGCTAGGACTCAGGTATACAACAGTGTACAAAAATAGAAACTGTATCTATCAATAATCAAAAGAGGACAATCAAAGAAACATGTGCTGACTAAATATGTCTTTTCTCCTTATAGTGTCTATCACAGCTTAAATACTACTTTAGTTTCTATGGTCTCATAGGTTATAATTTTCTTTTTATCAGAATAAGAATGTTTTAAATGGCTCCTTTTATGTGATGAGAAGGTATTTGCTGATCATTTAAAATAGCTTACAAAGATAAATATATGTTAAATGGTTTTCTATTTAAAGCTTACATAGAAATAACCCTCAAAGACCAGACAGTAATTACTCTTAATAACAAATTAAACTATTACCTGCTTTTATTTTTCATTTTTTAGCTCGAAGATGGTCAGAATGAAAAACAAAACAAAACAAAACAAAAACCTCAGGAAAAGCAGTATCTTCAAAACTGCCAATTTGCATGTTTTGGTAAAGAAATTTCTTTTTTAACATTTAAGGAACAAAATTGCATTAGATGAAATGGAATGAAAGCCACTTATGTTTCTAGTCATTCTATTTAAAATGTAATGATGGTGGACACATGCCAGTGGTTCCATATTTCACACAGAAAACTTAAATAGAAGAATTATATGTGAGGGACCTCACAATGACCTTTTATTTTTCTTCTCAAATGTGCTCCCCCTCAAACAATTCAACCTACACAGAATTGAGAAAATATGCTTCCAATCCTTCCACTTTGTTGATTTTTGTAAATTATAATAATCTTGGTAAATTTCTTTCTCTTTGTCTTACTTTTAAATTCCCTTAAGGTTGTTATCATTCCATTTATTAACCAGTAACACTCACAAGTAGTGGAACAAATGTGACAAGGAAAAAACAATTGGTCAGTGCACCCTCACAACTTCCATTTGTGAATGGAGCCTCATATGCGGGTGATGGGGGATTACAACATGCTCTCTGAACTCTCCTGAAATTTTTTCTCTCCACTGAAACTAGCAATCATATTGATAGACAGATAGAGAAAGAGGAGATCCCAAAAGTTAGTTTACTCTGGATGCAAAGTTCAGACATTTCAAAAAGTGTTTTCTTTTTATTGTTTTTAACTCTTTCTGAATATCTTAAGCTTATACATCTATATGTTAAAAAGAAAGAATGATCAACTTCAATGTAACATGAAATAATTGTAGGACATCTAACATCTGGCCAAAAGATTATTTTACACAAAAATATGGAGAGTCTCATTGTGATCAGTGAATTCCTTGATATAGGGCCCCAGTGGGTGAAAGTTGAGAAGAGGAGCAGAGAGGTTTATTGACCTGGTGAGCAAGGAATAAATTTAGACCAATAAAGCAAAAGGTTTCAACCACTAAAGTCCAAGGAGCCTGACCAGCTGGCTGTCATGTGATTTCATAACTGAATTATCAAAAGATACACAGACATGCCCAGGTAGAAATGACCTCCCCTTTTTAATGTCAGAAACAAATAAAACCCTTCCAGCTTTGAGATTTTCAGCAGAATCAAGCAACAAAAAGGGCAATTATCTATTGCATCCAGGAATTTAGAAGAAATGAGGAAATTGTAATGTTATGTACTTCTGAATATCTGTGTTTGGGGTATAGGTAAAATAAATAGATAACAGTCCAAATTACTTTCTTTTTTTTTCTAGTTTTTTTTAAATAATATTTTTTTATTATGCTATGTTAGTCACCATACAGTACATCCTTAGTTTTTGATGTAGTGTTCCATGATTCATTATTGCATATAACACCCAGTGCTCCATGCAACATGTGCTCTCCTTAATACCCATCACTGGCCTATCCCAATCCCCCACACCCCTACCCTCTGAAGCCCTCAGTTTGTTTCTCAGAGTCCATAGTCTCTCATGGTTCATTCCCCCTTCAGTTTACCCCCCCCTTCATTCTTCCCTTCCTTCTCCTACCAATCTTCCTACTACAAATTACGTTCTCTGAAGATGTTACTCATCATCAAACTGGTCCACACTGTCAGGATCCTCGATGGATCCCTTAGTTCCTTGTAGAAGGTATAAAGCCAGCTCTTCTCCTGACACCATTTTAAGGTCCTTTCTTCTGTAAAGTAGGTACTTTTTTACAGTCTTTCTTTATAGCTTTGTCCTCCTTACAAACAACATCTCATTTTAAAATAACGTGTTAATTTAGTTAAAACAAAATTTGCTCATTGAGGCACCTAAAGTCCTAGGAAGTCTGACCTTTCCCCAGGTCATAAACAGGCCCCCAAAACAATTAAACTGTCAGCTTTCTGAGAGTGAAGACTATGTCTTCTGGCCTATAATCTGCTCACAACATATACAATGTGACACACACACACACATTCTTGAAAATTGTGGTTGAGAGTTAATTGATTCCAGGATAGCCACATAAAATAAACTTCTAGGACATCAAGATTACAGGGTTTGATTTAGAACATACTGAAAACTCTGGCACAAACAGAATAAAGCAGAATCTCTTTGTTTTCCAGTAAGATCAACACCTGCAGAGTTAGACTCAAAGTTTGCAAGATGTTGGAATAGATGTAGGGAGGTCTTTCTCTTGCTCAAATCTCTTGAATTTGTATTTCCAGGCTGCCTACAGAATTGCTGTTGGACTTCCTATGGTTTCAGGAAGTCAAGAAGACCTCCCCAATATTCTTTCTCTTCCAGACCTCCCCTTGACCATTCTCTCACACCTAAAGTTATTTAATAAGGCAATACTTTGAGCCATTAGTGGTGAGGCTTAAATGAAAATGCAACTGGAAGAGTCTATTGACATAAAACCACCTTACTCCATAAAAGATATATTGGGCATTTCCTAGGAAAACATTCTAATGGGAGACAGGAAAAGCCAGCATGTAGATTTCTTACAGAACACATGGCACAAGATGTGTGGTGTTTTACATTTTCTCTTCGACTCAACTCTTCCTGCTTTCTTGAATCCCCACTGTAGCCTAGCAGTCTACTTGAAATCAGTTTGAATAACCTACCACAAGAAGAGAGTCCCAGTCTTTAAGTAATCTTAACTCTGAATGGGAATACAAATTTCAAAAAAGGAACAATTTAAATCACAGAATAAGCATAACCTCAATTGTATTTAATTCAATTTTATCTATTTACATGGAAAATATGGAAATGTGGAAACGTGGAAATGTGGAAACCAAGGCTTAGTAAGTTAAGTGACTTCCTCAAGAAGATATGTAAAGATAAACCTAGGTTTTATCCTCAGGCGGACAAGGAAGAAAAATACACAATAATGAATAGAGAATTATTTTATTTATTCTCAGTTTTCAAAATATATTTACACACACACACACATTTTCCCCTTTATGGTAGTGTTTTGGTGTAATTGTTACTTGGCCACTAAAACATAATTAATATCTTATAAAATATTGTTCACATTCTATGTGCCCTAAAAATATCTGTGCTGAATAAATTAGTGAATGAGTAAGTTAACGAACTTGGGGAATAAAATAATTTTTTTCTAAATAACTGATCAAATAATTGTTTTAAACTTCAAGCTGTGTAAAATGTATTTTGATGGCTAACAATATTGGACAACAGGACTTTCATTATCATTGTATACAATTTGTTTTGCACATATAATTAAGTTTTTCTGGCCTCAATTATAAAATCTGTGTGAACCACATATCTGTAACTTGTTTTATTGTATGTGTTTATGTTAAGAATGGAGAGAGATAAGATATATAATGTCCCTTGGCAAGTGACAAAACGTTGCAAAATAAAATAAAGAGGATGAGGTATTTTCCTCTTTCTAGAACTATCTATATGTGACTCTGAAATGCATGCCAGGTTAACTCATTCTGTTTTGTACTTTCTCTTCTTTAGCTTTGACCATCCACCTTGTTGCTCATAAGTTTGTTTTTGGGTGGAAAAAGAAGAGCTCTCTTCCTAATTTTGAGAGGAAAATAGATGGGAAATAACAGAAGGGCATTTTTCTTCGGTGACTAGACATTCAGTGAACAAGCAGGTTGTTTTGACAGATGAGCTAAAGGTCTGTCCATCATAGACGTGGGAGGTCCTCACTCCTCTGACTGCTGAAGGAAAAATGCTGAAAAACAGCCAGTGTGTAGATTGATCAAAAGAAAACATAGGCAAACCTGTTAAAGAAAATAAGACCGAGCATAGAGACCGCTCATGATAAAATAAATGATGTTCTATGTGAATAAATGTGTGCTTACATAATTCTATTATTTATGATCCTTCTTTGGAGAATACTTACTATGTTTCAGTCTGCTTGTTCTCACATAAAACATGCACCTGGTTGTAAACTTGGCCGGAGTCATAATGATATCCCAAACCCTTGGGGTTGTTCTGACCCTTCCTCTCACCATGCCTTTGGCTTTGGCCATATCCTATTTGTTTCTCCTGATCTCCCTTCTCTCACATCCTCTTTGCTCGACTTCCTCAATACACTATTGAATAGAACTCCTTAGCCATTTGATTTTGGGAAAATAGTCAAACACCTTTTGTCTGTGTGTGTAAAATGAATCTAGCAAAAACTTCTCTGCTGACTTTGGAGGCTATCTTTTTTTATTACCCAGCTACACACAAAAGAATGAAACTGGATCACTAACTTACACCCTACACAAAAGTCAACTCAAAATGGATGAAAGACTTAAGACCTGAAACCATAAAACTACTAGAGAAAAACATAAGTGGTAAGCTCTTTGACATCAGTCTTAGGAATAATTTTTTTGGATTTGATAACAAAAGCAAAGGCAACAAAAACAAAAATAAACTGGTGGGACTACATCAAAATAAAAAGTTTTTGCACAGCAAAGGAAACCATCAACAGGATGAAATGGCAACCTTTGGAATGGGAAAAAATTATTTGCAAGCTTCATATCCAATAAGGGGTTCATATCCAAAATACAGAAGGAATGCATGCACCTCAAGAGTAGCAACAGCAAAAACAAATTTAAAAATGGGCAAAGGTCCTGAACGGACATTTTTCCAAAGAAGATATGCAGATGGCAACAGACACTTGCGAGGGTTCTCAGCACTGCTAATTATCAGGGAAATGCAAACCAAAACCACTATGAGATGACATCACCTCTCACCTAAGATATCCTTTATCAAAGTGATGAAAGGCTATTGTAAGAAATATTTCAGAGGACTAGAGATGCCTTATAAGAGAGTAAAATATTGCATTATAAGAAATACTTATTCTTTTAGTTTGTTATCTGATAATAGGAAACATTGTACTGAATCACCAAGGCAGATATTTCCAAGCTTGTTAAAAGTGAGTGCCTCTGCCTGCTGCTCCCCCAGTTTGTGCTCTCTCATTCTCTCTCTCTCTGACAAATAAAATCTTTAATAATTAAAAAAAAATGAGTTAGTTCTTCTGAGTGGTGCTAAAGTGATTTCACTGTTAAGCATAGCTGGATCCAGGGCCCAAATTAATCTTTGCAATATAAGGATTTACTCTTAGGTAGGTTTTACCTAGGTCACTGTTCAAGATTTAGGTTTTGTTATGGGTAACAAAACCTACAAGAAAGTTTAAGAAGTATGACTTTTCCCAGATAATTTAGGCTTAATTCTCAGTAATGACTCTACTGGTTTGTTTGGGTTATGTGCCCATTCGTGAGCAAATTATGGTGACCAAGTCATTTGTATACCCTGATTGGCTGAGCCAGATTCAAATGCCTATTACTGTTGCCAGACAATGAAGGATCCCACAGCAAATAAGAACACCAAGAAAGGAAGACTGATGGTTCCCAGAAATCTTCCTGTCCCTTGTTAATTGCAGAACTGATGATTTCCCCGAACTAACTACCACCAGCATCCCTAAGTTCAGGGGATACTTAAGTGGAATTTTCATCTTAAGGGGAGGAAAAGAATATTTGACTTGATGGATTTCTACCTTGCACAACAATATATTCTTTTGATATTCCTTAGGGAGGTCAACTGTAGATGAATAATTAACCCTAAAAAACTGCATAATTGATTGCAGTTCTTTAAATGTAAGTTTAAATTTTTTAAATGCAAGGAATGTTGTTACCTACAGTTTTTGAGTTAGTCTTTAGTGATCCTTAAAACACCCATCCTAGGTTTATACCCATAGTAGTTACTCAGTCAATGGATGGTAAATTTGATAGAGTCATTTTCTTCAGCCACATATATTCTGGGAATTGTTAAAGAAATAGCTATGTGTCTGTATGTAACTCAAAAGAAGGAAAAGAAAAGAAAAAAGAAAAGTAAAGAAAAGAAAAGAAAAGAAAAGAAAAGAAAAGAAAAGAAAAGAAAAAAGAAAAGAAAAGAAAGGAAAAGAGAAAAAAAGAAAGCAAAGGAAAGATAAGACAAGAAAAAGGAAAAAAAAAAAAAAAGAACGCTATCCCCCACCCCAAAATACCTTTAAGAAATGAAAGCAAGTCCTAAATGATGAGAGGTTTCTACCATCCTGATGGGTATACTTAGAATGATTGCCATGACTCATTAACAGATTACAATCAATTCCATGTTCATAACAATAGCTTAACAATATTAAAACTATGAAATACAATATAACAGAATAAAATAGAATAAAACCGGTCATTCAGAGTGGGGTGACGCATTGTTTCATGGGATTTTATTTCATGTGTTGTTTGTATGTCTGTGTATATACTAGGCCACACTGCAAAATGTCTCTTTCATTTCATTTCAAAAAAGTTTGAAAAACGCCACCCTCAGAGTGATGGTATGTGTTTGCTTTGTCAGTGTCCGTGGTTTATGTTGTCAGCTGGTAGCACAATCAGAGAGCAACATTGACACCTAACATATAACCATATTTGGCAGATGAAGACCTTGGAGACCATGTGCCACATATGAATCCAGCCTAGGCAGGTTTTCAATTTGTCCATAATGTGCTCATTGGTTTGGAACTCTGTGTATGTACGTGTCCTTTGGTATGGACGGATTTGTGTGATTTCTTGTCAAATCAGTGTTTATTGACTAAAATCTATTTTGTTGTTTTGTCCCAGAAATCTATATTGGCACCGCTCCCTGTGGATATTTGGCTAGTCAGTGGCAACCAGACATGCCAGCTAGAGTTTTTACTGTTTTTATGGTGCCAGCTGCTTTCTTGGCTTGGGTTTCTTTTGTTCAGATTGTAAATGAGGGCAAGACACCCAAATCCACCCCAGTGTGCTCAGTGGGAAATGACAGGAGCCCAGTAGCTCAAGGCTAAGCAGCAGGAGCTTTCATGAATGAGGGGTCAGATATAGTGGTGGCTGTAAACGTGGAACTGTGCTCATGGATGTTACTCATAAACGTACTAGAGAAGTATGTGTTTGAATGTGTGTGTGTGTGTGTGTGTGTGTGTGTTTGGGAGAGATTTTTTTAAAAAATTTTATTGGAAAGTCACTATTTTTAACTAAATGAGATGATTGATTTTGTGAAATGTATAATAGTCATATTACAGAGAAAAAAATCTCTTCTCACGGTTTGGGTTTTAAGTATGTGATTAAAAAAATTTTTTTTAAAGTATTCACAAACAAGTTACTCATTAACAAGTTATCCAAGATTCTGTTCTTTTTCTTCTGTTCCTAGTGTATGCACTTTGGCCATTCTAAGATTCTTTGGGGCTCCTGCCACATGTGCAATGAGGGAAACAGAAAAACATGAAATTTAAATCCCTCAGATGATATGATTTGTTTGCAGCTCTTATGAAATTTGGGGGATGGCGAATGAATATTGCGCCTATCATGAAGAGTTTGAATTATCT
This sequence comes from Ursus americanus, assembly GCF_024610735.1. Lineage (NCBI taxonomy): Eukaryota > Metazoa > Chordata > Mammalia > Carnivora > Ursidae > Ursus > Ursus americanus. The sequence goes on along the minus strand of NC_142127.1, from coordinate 27,156,456 downwards.
GTGTGCTTAATGATCTGGGCTTTCAGATTCAGATTATCACAAGTAATTGAGATAGAGATGAAGTGCACAAGAGGTCCCTTACCTTGCAGTGTACAGGAAGGCTTTGGGCCAGGGCTACGGATGGCACCAGAGAAAAGAAGCTGCAGTGTGCCAGAGTGGAGGGCTCCGGAGAGCCTGCATCCTCTCGAAGGACCATCTTTGATTTGGGGAGGTCAGTGTTCCTGTTCCACTCACTAGGATGCATTGAAAAGAATGTAGGCTCAGGTTGAGGGGCCATCACAGAAGTCTGTTTAAGACCAGACCTGGCAATGGGTTGGATTCAATTGTGCCACCTTTGGGGGAGAAAATGAAACGAAATAATAAAACCAAAGAAAAAAACAAAAACGATACAAAACTAAAAACCCAGAAGGAGACCACAACGGTAGTAATTAAATAAGGCCAGTATCTCCTTTTGAACTTATTAAGGTATGACTCCCAAATGAAGTTTTGATCCCTGGTATAGGAAAGTTTTCAATTTCACAATTTTTGATAGTGTTGTAATTTTTATACGTGTGTGAATGGTTCTAAATTCATTGCAAGAAATAAAAAAAATAATTACAAAATAATCGAATAAAGTTCTGTCGGTGTATTCTTCTACAGGAGTAAACTGTGGAAATGTGAGAAATGATGCATTATTTCTGCAAGTTATGTGGCTGGTGATGAGGGATTAAAAACAGAAGGTAGCAGTTTATGTCCTGATTTCTAAGCCACATTTCTTCTGTCAATGACTAACTAATATCTTGACCCCAACACCAGAATTTCCACATTGATTTATTTTTCAAGCCCCAATTATGTTGGCTCTTGCTCTTCTGGCCACCCAGGTAGTCTCTGCAAGAAATAGGCTGAAAGGTTAATGGAATCTAATGGGGGTCCCCTGAAGCCACAGTTCCAAGTGCAGACACAGCTGTTAATCCACCAGCAGCGAGACTCCTACCACCTCACCACCACCAACCTCCAGAACCCTACCATCTATTACCTTCACTGTTAATTTTGTACAAGTTTTGAAAATTGCTTATTTCCTGACTCCTACTCTAGATTAAAGCTGAATGTATGATTGCCCTCTGAAAAGTTGACGATACACAAATAATCTTCCGGGTACTCTTCTCCTTGTCTGTATCTAACAAATGGACTTCCTCTGAAAAAATTAACTCCACCAAAAACCAGAAGAGACAGAAGAGACACACCCTGAGCTCCACCCAGTCTTCAGATCAGATAAGAACTTTCTATTTTTTTTTAAAGAAATACCACAATAATTGCTTTTCTGCTGCCTTGCATGAAATCATGAGACATGGAACATCTGCCAAATAATTCTAAGCCTCTTAACGTGATCAACTACATGTGAGTAATGAAAAGGGATTCAGGAGGATTCTTTCAGTATTGAGATCACAAATTAAAAAAAAAAAAAAAAAAAGCAAAACTAAAAAATCAGCCCATACCTTTAAAGAAAACATTTCTAAGAAAAATGGTGAAGAGTAACAGCATGAATTATACTCACTTAAATATTTAGGAAAACGTACTTTTATGACCACAGAAACACATGTAAAAGTATGAGTGATATAATATTTAGTCACTAGGACAGGGACACTTGTACATTTTTTTTTAAACCTAGCAAATGTCCTGTTTAGTTCACATACAAATTAAGTGAACCATTCAGAAAAATCTCAAAATATAGTCACGAAGGAATCTGTACTCAAAGTCCCAGTGAAGAGAAGAAAAACCCAGCAGTCACATTACTTAACGTGGATGTGGGCCTCAATCTTTTGTAAAAGGATTGCTGTCATCATTTAAGGGTACAATATCCTTTCAATTTATTTCCAGGCCAAAGCGAAAGCAATGCTGGGGTGTATATAAACATCCACTCACTTTCATGTAAGGGTCTAAGAACAGAGAAAGTGGACCTAATGCTAGTTCACACTTAACTCTTCAATCCTGACACAATGAGGGTGTTGTGAAAACAGAGACGGGCTCATGTCACCATGAGATCATCTAATGCAATCTGTGGCCTCCGGCTTCTGGGTATAGGCCCCGTAACATGTGAAGTCCCAAAGTATTATCACGTAGAGGGCAAAACTCTGGCCGTGTTACTCTATTATGGCAAGCAAGCCTGTAGCTGTTCCCAGGGGGCCTCCTCGTCTCTTGTAAGACAAGAAGTCTGCATAACCTTTCTGGGTCATTCAAATGAGCCAGACGATCGTGGGGGTCTCGGCTCTCTGGAGTGCTCAATGCTTCTGCTTGTTTATTTGGAAAATGTGCTTCTTGAAGCTAGGGCTAAGGATCTCTGATTTATCCTTGTTTAGGGTCATTAATAGAGAGAAAAAGCATGCCGATATGGAAGGAAGAGTTGGTCCGCAAGCGTTGAACCAATGCATTGCAATGCTGTTTTCTAGCAAGTCTGAGGACTCTCTAGTAAACCCCCAAATCAGAGCAGAGCTTGTTGGCTATAAATATCCTGAAGAAAAGACCTGGGAGATTTGAGCACATTTCGCCTTTTGTGAGTGTGAATTTAATATTAATGGAGACAACGGAGCTCAGTTCAGGAAATAGTGCCATTGAGTTTGTCTAAGAAGAAACAGAACTACCAGGGTTACATAAATATACATAGATCCCAGTGATACAGCATTTGTAAGAGGGAATTTCCTCCAGCAAGGGGATGTGAGTAATGTAATATAAGAAAATGACTGGACAAGCAATTCAGAATGTGTAAAAAAAATACTTCCCTGGAAACCGTGTTTAAGGCAACCACAATTTTCTGGAAGGAAAAAAAAAACAAAAAACTGAACTCAGAGGTGGTATTGGCATGTTTAAATTGTTTCTAATCATAAAACATTCAGGTCAGGTGCCTGATTTCCTTGTTCTTCCTGATAAAAAGAAGAACTAAAAACAGTATCTTATTTTTACTGCGTACTAGCAGAAATGCACACGGTTTGCCTAGGCTTCCGGCCTAATCTAGCTCTAATTTACCCAATCAATTTATGTTGTTGCCCTCTAGACTTGCATTGAGAGATTATTACTCCATTGTTAAATATTAACATTTCCCTACTTTTTCTTCTTCAAGAACCTGGCACTGTATTAAATCCAAGTGCTTTTGTATTCTACTATCCTCTTTGAGTTGAGGGTGATTGCATAATTAAACCTGGCCTAAAATCAACCATATAAGAGTTGAATGAATACCAAGTCCAACTGGGGAGGATTTACCATATGAATGTTCCTTTCCTAAGACTAAAACACAGGTTAGATTTCCAAGTTTCAGAATGTTGCTCAATGAAAGAAATATGTTGCCCATGAGAAAAAAATAAATCAAATGGTGGTGTAATCTATAATCAAAGGCACTAATGGTCACAAAGCATTCAGAACAAAGGTTTGCTGAGCTAGCAAAGACATGAAAAAAAGTTTAATACATAATTCATTCTAAGTAAAAGGTCTTTATTACCTAAAAGAATAGGAATGCTTGGTGGTTTAAAGTAATATTTTTGTTGTTATTTTTGTTTCATTTTTAAATATCCCTAAGACTAGCATGACTAGATTAATTCTGTCTGTAAAGGGAAAAACCTTTAAAAATATGAACTCTGAGATAGAATAACATCCAGTACTCTTTTATTCACTCTAATTTCACAACTTGAAATACATTTTTAAAAGACTAAATTTTCTTTTCTTTCTTTATCTGTTTTTGAGACCATTGCAAATTTTTGCCTGCTGGGGTACCCTTGTATGAAAAAGAAGGGCTTCATCTCTGCTTTCTTGGTACATGGAATTGCTTTACAAAAAATATATGATAGACAACACCAGTGTTGTGAAGGAATGCAGTGCCAGTATATGCTTATCTGGGACTTTCTACAGTAGGAAACAACAGTGTCTGTGTGGAGGAAGAAGAAAGGAGTGTTTTATTTGTCCTTTTATTCACAGGTAGGAGACACAGGATATTTATGTGAAAGAAGCTACCCTGGTTTTCATTTCATTGCAAAAACCTTATTCGTTACTCAGCCCTAACACATTAAAAAAAAAAAAAAGTGTATGCGCATGTGGCCTGCATACCAGCATTTGAGTGGGTGGTGAACAGTAAATCTGTGGTATGAGCAGACGGAAGAAAATGGCTAGCATGCAGATTTAAGGAGGCATCTAAGAAAAGGACAGATAAATTACTAATTGTTTTTGACCATGACAAGATAATACGTGTCATTTGTAAAAATTCCATTCTCCAAGCAGCAGAAATAATTAAGTTCCTTCAGAAGGAAAGCAACAATATGTTAATATTATAAACATTCTAATATTACAACCCAAATGAACCATACTTTTCCTTCTACACTGAGTACTTCAACAACAATCACACATTCGTTCATTCTGGTCTGCAAATCTTGTTCCTGCCCACATGTTCGGCCATGACAGATAGAGCCTAATACTCTTGAGGGTAAGGCATGCTTTGCTATTTTTATATAAAAGTTTGCCACTCCCTAAATGTGATTCATTCCAAGATGATGATTAATTGCAATATTCAGAGAATAAGAGGAGTCTAGATTACTTGTATTTCTGATGTTAACCCTGAGACCATTTTTCTTTCAATTCGTCTTGAAAATTTTCCCAAGAGCATCTTTCACTTTCCAATTAGGTAGGGATCTGTATTCTAGTTCATGCGAGTTTCTAGCTGGCATAGTAACATAAGCTTCTTGGGTAAAATATAGGGCGATGATCCCTTGAGCTTTTATTTTGATCAGCTTTCAGAACAATCCATGATGTGCTTCATTATGGAAAGTCTTATGGAGAAAATGGAACTCTTCTCTGGCAAGTTTGAACATTGACAGTTGTAATGTGCCATTATCATGATCATCCATTTCCTTGTGGTGCTAGTATGATAGTAGAGGGTAGGACTCTGGTGCATTTTCAGTAGAGACATATCTATAGTAAATGAGGGGGCACTTTGCTGCTGGAAACACAATTACTCAAAGTGGAACAAATATAAGTTATGGGAACACCAACTGGAATTTTAGAAAACTGAAATAATGGCATGAGAATTATTTTTACAATATAAAGTAAAAATGTCAAATATGACCAACATATAAGCAGAAGTGGGAAGGGTTGGGAAAAATCTTAATTTTGGTCAATTTAGTTCTATTTACACAATTCAAGCAAAAACCTTAAGTCTCTGTCCAGAGGCCCATTTACCATTGCTTGATCAGGCATCGGTAAGGCCTGCCAAGAATGGTGCCTTGGAGCCAGAAGGCTCACTTCAAAACAGTATCCGTGCTGTGCAAGGATTTTTTTTTTTTTTTAATTAGTATTAGAAGAACTGAGCAGGGCAGATAGTATAGAAGAACACTGTCTTAAGACTCAAGAGATCAAAGTCTAATCCTGGTCCAGTTTGTAAATTGCTTTATGGTCTTGTATGATTTAATTTTACCTTTGGGAGTTTCAGTATCATTGTTTAGAAAGAAGAATTCATGATATCTATGATCCTATGTCAATGGCCAATATTGGTACATATCAAAGGTTCATTCATCAAACATTATGATCCTTAATAATATTAGATTGTCCTCTTGGCATTTACCTCTTCTACCAACCAGACTGCAGTCTGGTAAGGGAATGGCTTGATTGATTGTTCAATGGTCCTGGCACAGTGATTTCCAGGTATTGGGGGTTTCACTTTCTGGGGGATGCTCTACACATGAGGCTGAGTCATTCTTGAAGGTGAGAAGAAGCAAACTGTGAATGAAGGGTGAAGATACTAGATGGGGAAAGCAGGGACCAGGCTCTCTTGTGCCTATAGCAATAAGACTCAATGCAATAAAACCAGGCATCAGAATAGGGGCAGATAACAGGCCTGGTGGCCAGAGCCTGGTGGGTTAAACCCAGGAACCGAAGTAAGGCAGAAAGGAGCCAGGACTTTCCTCAAGTCACAACAAAGAAAGTGAAAGAGATATAATGGGCCAGTCAGAACATAGCCTTAACTAGATACTAAGCTGAACTTGTCTCAGATCCCAGATTTTAATGTATTTTCTGTTAACCACCAAAGTTTGAACTAAATGCTGTTAAATCTCTTCTACCAGTAATTTAAATGAGTGAGTGAGGTTGAAGACAGTGCATACAGGGAGAAGGAGTAGCTTTTACCCGGCTGGCCCTGACAAATCAATGATTTGTACTGGATGGTCTCAGCCTTGCTTGGATCGAAGCAGGCCTTATACTAGGCAGAGAAGGTGGCAGATTACATGCATACAGGTTGTTGCAAAGACCCATATACACTGATAATTTTATCCTAAAATTACATCAAATGCCTTCATTTGCAATCATTTCTTTTGGCTCTGCAATCATTCTTTAGGGTCTAGCCCTTTTTAAAAGGAATATATGGATATACATGAGATGAGCAGTACACACCATGGACACCTTAATATAAATGATTTGATTCAATTGCTCTCCTGGAGAAAAGCAGTATGAGAGCATTTGATATTTGGGGGGAAAGTATGATAAACGAGAAGAAATGAAGCAGAAATGGGGTGTGAGGGAATACATTTCCAAAGGCAAAAATCTTCTCACTTCATACTTCCCCCCCTAAGAATAAAATAATAATAACAATAATACTCAGGAGTGATTTGAACTTTCTAAAATGGAAAAATGAACACCTAGAGGCTTAAGATTTAATTTGATTCCCTGTTATATACATAGCCTGCCTGTGTGGCCTTAAACTCTAGAGGGCCTAGTAGTTCCTTTTACTAGTCTAGAAGGAAACTCAAACACATCCTTCCCTTAGTCTAATTCCTTTGTGCTGGAGCAGCTCTCTGGGATCCTTGGAAGAAAGGTGCTATGTAAACCATGAGGGTGTGGACTTGGAGCGCCGGGGTGGGGAGCCTGTGCGGTCTTGGATGGAGACTTGGTTTCTCCATGTGCATTCAATTTATAATTTTTTTTTCATTTCTGGAACTCACTCAGGAGGCTGATGGTGTATGTTATGAGTCTGGAAAAGCACATGCACGAAACAAATAAATAAATAAATAGCTGCCCTCTGCCATAGAAATGTGCTGTTTCCTCTGAGATGAGTCAGGGCAAGGCAGGCCAGTGCAGACAGCTGATGTGCCCCCACCTTTCTCACATGATTCATCTCCCTCGGATTTGCTGGCAGAGGGGCAAGCAGGAGAGTCTGAGGGAAGGAAATAAAAGAACAGTTCACTCTTTCGGGTGGGGCTTGTCGTGTGTTGAAAGGTCGCCTAGCAGGAGAGGGACCAGCAGGTCCTTCTTCACTTCACATCAGGCTCATTGACCCCACGATCGGACAGTTCGGGGTCACCCTCTTATTTACTTGGGATTCTCTTGAACCAAATATGCTCAAATCCTGGCTGGAGATTCTGATCTAGACCTGAAAATACTTACTCAGTTGTCCTGTGCCGTGCAATTGTTTCTGTGATTTGGGTAAAAAGAAAATGAATTAGTGTGGTTTTTTACTATGATGGTCATTAAAAAGCTCACTGAATGATAAAAACTGAAAAAGCAGAATGATACAAATCAGATACATGATGTATACAGACCTTTATTTATTTATTTTAAAGATTTTATTTATTTATTCAACAGAGAGAGAGACAGCCAGCGAGAGAGGGAACACAAGCAGGGGGAGTGGGAGAGGAAGAAGCAGGCTCATAGCAGAAGAGCCTGATGTGGGGCTGGATCCCATAATGCCGGGATCACGCCCTGAGCCGAAGGCAGACTCTTAACCACTGTGCCACCCAGGCGCCCCTATACAGACCTTTAATAGCAGCCTTTCTACTAAAAGGTATCTTGAAAAGTTTGAGTCATATTGCTAATATTTGTAGAAAGGTAAATATAATTAGAAATATAGAGAAGTGAGAAAAGATACGTGTTTTAAGGCCTATACTTTTTTAGGTTCATATTTCTTTAATTTGCAATTTTCACTCTTCATATGAAAGGCCTCAGGCAGAAAGTACGCAAAAAGTCCCTGTTCTACCAAATTTAGAGAAATGAGGTATAAAATAGAGAGAAGGGAGTCAATAGTGAGAAGAGAGCAATGTATGGTCCACTGAATAGACTCTGGTCAAATCGTAGGTAATACAAATAAGGTGGCTGGTTTCTTTCTTCCACAAAGAACCTTAAATGAATTAAGAAATGAAGTATTAAGGGGCGCCTGGGTGGCTCAATCCTTAAGCGCCTGCCTTTGGCTCAGGGCGTGATCCCAGAGTCCTGGGATCGAGCCCCACATCAGGCTCCTCTGCTGGGAGCCTGCTTCTTCCTCTCCCACTCCCCCTGCTTGTGTTCCCTCTCTCGCTGGCTGTCTCTCTCTCTGTCAAATAAATAAATAAAATCTTAAAAAAAATGAAGTATTAAAAATGGCTACATTACAAAAACATCTTAGGTAACTAAGATATAATTAGAATAAAGAGATAAACCGGGCTTCTTTTGGACTTGAGGAAGATACCCCCAGCTAGAGTCGCTTCAGATTCCTGAAAATCTAGGCTGCTTTGGATCACCTTGTACTCCAATTAATTTTTTACATATTTGCAGTTTCAGAAGTTTTCTCCCTTTTACTCACTTTCTAACCCTAAATCCCATGCCTCAGCCTGAAAGCCAGTTTATCTCTGTTCAGTGGCAATGGGGAACTCTTACAGAATTCAATTATTTTCGATGTTTCTCAAAAGTATGTTTTTCAGATTACCAGAGTCTGAATCACCGGGATGCTTGTGAATTCTGGGTACCTGACCCAGAATTCTTGTTTCAGGCCTTCTGGAATTTTCCTCAAGAATCTCCACTTTTGTCAAGCTCGGTAAGGCAATTTTATGCACAGCAGAGTTTGAGAACTTCTACTAAGCCAGCAGTAAGATATTTCCAGAAAATATCTCCAACTATGCTTCGAATCTTAGCCAAGTGACTATAATGATTACATCTAAGGTAGAGAAATCCCTTTGTTATGACATTTTCCTCGCTGGGAACAACCTTGATGAGCTTGCCTCTGGGGGATAAAAGGAGTCTGACAGAGGAAATGCCATTGGATTTCCAGACCTGTGGAATGAGCCATCCGAAGTAGAAGAGGCCAAAAGGAAAAGTAAATTTTTAGTGCTTATCACCAATAAATATAGTTGTTCCTAGGAAGCTTAGGACCTAGAGCTTATGACCAGATAGTAAATATTTTAGGCTTTGTGTGCCATTCACTCATGGCCACAATTACTCAGTTCTGTAAAAGCAGCAATTAACAATATGCGGAGAACACATAGGTGTAGCTGGGCTCTAATAAAACTTTGTTTATTGACACTGGAATTTGACTTTCATATAATTTTCATGTGATGTTAAAAAAAAATCATTTAAAAATGCAAAAAGCATTCTTAGCTCCCTGGGCTGTACCAAAATAAACAGTGGACAGGATTTAGCCCAAAGGCTGTGGTTTGCCAATCCCTGCCCTAAAACAGTTCTCAAAATTCAAAATCACCTGGAGGGCATGTTTAAACACAGATTACTGGACCTCATTTGCAAAATTTCTGATACTGGAGGTCTAGGGCAGGACCTGATAATTTGCATCTCTAAGAGAAGCTCCTAGGTGGATTCCATCTGTTCCAAGTGCCAGGCAAAATAACGTGGTAGCTTCAAACATCCATCCCATTCTATCAGGAGCATTTTATTCTTTAAAAATCCTATATTTGGAAAGAACAAGGATAAATCAAATAAAGTTTTAAGAGAATATTTTTGCTCAAAGTTACCGGGAGGCTGGTTTAGACTTATCTGCGGCAGAGGCAGAGGTGGAGATGTGGAAGATTTCTTGGCAAAAGAGACGGGGGAGCAGAAGCAAGTAACAGGGAGACAGGGTGGAGAGTCCTAGTTAGCCTTACATTAAGAACAGGTTCGGCTGATTCAGGCTGACCTTCAAGTAATCTAATAGAGAGGCTGAAACTGTTCCATGTGAATCATTTTTCCTGAATTCCAGGCCATTATTGTTATTTTTATTATTGAGGAAACAAAAATTATTGTGTGGTCAAGTCATTGGTTGACAGTTCAAAGCAACTACACAAAATTAAAAGGCCAGGCTCTTGTTTTCGGCTTACTTGCTTCACTGTGCTGGATGGAAAGAAGGAGCTTTACTTTGGGGGCTTCAGTCTGTGTCTAGAGGTCAAAGAATGAGAATGAGGAAGTAAAAAGAGGTCTCTCCACCCTTTTATGTTCTGGGGGATTCCTATCCCCATTTATCTCTCTATTTCCTTTGGTATTAATCCTGTCAAGTGTTTTCTCTCTCTCCCTATCTCTCACTTTCTCCCTCTGTCCTTGTCCACAGTACCTTCCATCTTTTTTTCCCACTGACTTCTAGCATTTTTCCTCCCCAACATGGATAGTCTTAACATTTAACCCTTTACCCAAATACGCTCATTCCTTGGGTTTACACACTAATTAATTTATGTCTTTCAGTAAGAGCCAGCATTTACAAATGTGGGAAGAAATGAATGCCCACCAAATGAGAAAAGCAAAGAAAGGGCTACTTAGTCTGAGCTCACAATAGCAAGGGACTCAGCCCCATCACTTGTGTTTTGACAGAGATTTAAAAGCAGACAGAAAAGTGGGAAAGCTTTCTGCTAGAAAAAAAAGGGAAAGCTTTAGGGATACCCTGACTGGAGGCTGTTGGTACAAGAAAGCTCTAGGTTAGCTAAGCAGAAGAAGCACATCCTGTATGATTAAGGGTGCGATTTGACTTTCTGTAGTTGGTCCTAAGTTGGAAGTGGGGACAAAAATTAGGGAGGCTGTCCATCAGAAAGAATGATTACACAACATTTGCAGCAACATGGACGGGACTGGAGGAGATAACGCTAAGTGAAATAAGTCAAGCACAGAAAGACAATTATCATATGGTTTCACTCATTTATGGAACATAAGAAATAGGAAGATCGGTAGGAGAAGGAAGGGAAGAATGAAGGGGGAGTAAACAGAAGGGGGAATGTACCATGAGAGACTGTGGACTCTGGGAAGCAAACTGAGGGCTTCAGAGGGGAGGGGTTGGGGGACTGGGATAGGCCAGTGATGGGTATTAAGGAGGGCACATATTGCATGGTGCGCTGGGTGTTATATGCAAATAATGAATCATGGAACATCGCATCAAAAACTAAGGATATACTGTATGGTGACTAACATAACATAATAAAAAATTATTTAAAAAAAATTAGGGAGGCTGTCGATTGTTAATCAAGTTCTAGCCATTTGGGGCTGATTGTTATGGAAGTCATTGTTCAGCTTTGAGGACTGTCACCAGAGATAATAATCAGCCTAACTGCAAGTCTGACCTTACCAGTCTGGCTTCGTAGGCTGTTTATTGTAGATAAAGGGGTTAGTTTCCTGGGCAAGTTGACCATTGTCTCTTCTGTGTATTCAATCTCTCATAAATAAATAGTTTACACAATAACCTCCACTTCTTCACCTCTTCTAGCTTACCCCCTTTTAACTTTCCATAATCTGGTTTCTGCATTAAATATGCTAATTAGGCAATTCCCAAAGTGTGTTCCTCAACACTTTGGCCCCACAAGACTCTCAATATAAAAAGGCTAGTGGCAAACAAGTAATGGAAAACAGAAATCTATTTCGGCTCTATGCTCTGCACTGCAAGCTCCAGAACCTAATTGGCATACTAACAGCTCTGAGAAGAAATTGAGGGAGGAAACACTTTCAGTTTCCCAAAAATACTTGATCAAGGAGTCCCACTCTTGTTTTATATATTTAAAATAACATCGATTATACCGTTATATTTAATATAGACATGAAATAGTTTCACAGTATTTATCATCCAGCTACATTTGTACTTAATACTTTTTAAGAAATGCTACCTCCAAGAAAAGTGCCAGTCAAGTCACCATCACTTCAAGACTGTCACAAAGATCGGAAGGTGGTTCCCTAGACCTCTTTTTCCTTTACCTCTGCATCACGTGACACTGTCGGCATAAACCTGTTGAAGTACTAAACTTCCCTTAGCGTGCTAGGTCTTTGCCCAATTGTTGATCTCTTTGTTGACTTATCTCTTAGTTACTCACATTCTCCACTTTGAAGAATTAATGAAAACTAAACTCACCATGTTCTCTATATTCTTATTCTCTTTATGAGTTTTCTTTAGGAGAACTCAATGTCCCTCCTTTCTCTCCTTTTCCTTCTCTTCCCTAGTGAGGGGGCTGAGGCTAAAAGTGAAAGACAAAGAACAGTCTATGTTTCCTAGGGGTGGAATTTTCAGAAGGTCAGAATAATAAGAGTGTGCAATTGCTCTTCTCTTCATTGCATTTGAAATGGTAAGCACTTAAGGTTGGTTTTCATAGCTTCCTTTACCCCACCCCTGTCTTGAAGACTCAGATTGGCTGATTCTGCCTTAGGTATTGTGGCTGAACTCTTTCATAACCTTTGTCCCTGCCTCCTTTTTCCTGTACCTGGGACAATTTTCCTTGATATTATAGTAAGAGTAGACATTTCAATTTGGAAGTCTAAGAAGTGGACTAATTAGACTCTCTGGATCTAATTAGCTCTGTTAGCAATGAATATCTATATTTGGTGAGGTTAGGGTAGCTAGAAGGAATAGGAAAAAGGCTAAGCAAGGATTAACTTAGGTAGAGTAAAGTTTAGATAAAGGTTAGTTTGTGCTCTCTTCAGCAGCACACACACTAAACAAGGTTAGCGTAAATAAAAGTATCTATTATGGATTCCAGTCTAGCTTCTGCATTAGGGTTTGGATTGTAAGTTCCTGTTACTAAGAAAATGCTGTTTTACTGTCTTTACCAGGAAGACATATATATACCTTGGAGACCTCACAGGGAAGAGGAGTGAACCAAGCTAGGACATGCATGTTGCAGAGTCCCTGGCCTGATGATATTAACACACTTTTCCCACCAATATCCCCAATGATATTTATTCTACTTCTCTAGTCTGAACACCATCTCCAACTGTTAGTATGATTTCAAGTTTATCTTACCAGACTTGCTTACACTCACTGTATCACCTTTTCCCTCAAATTGGCTTCCACGCTTAATGTATTTACCTACCTATTTCTGTCAATGATCATATTTTTCCTAGCCAAAGGGCTTCAGATGTCAGTATTAGCATGGGTCTTTTGTCTTGGTCCCCCCCTGCCTCCCCTGTATGTGCCAATGACCCTCATTCAGGTAGCTGACGAAGCATGCTGATTCTAAGGTTGCTAACATCTATTCCCCTCTCTCCCTGTAAACTATCCCCAACCCAGTCCAGTGCTCACTCTTGAATTTGCATCATTAGAAAAGCCTCATTGAAGTCAGCTTTTTGAGTCCAGTTGGCATATGTGAAGATACATAACTTCATAATGGAACTCCTCCCTCTTGTGCCCAAATACATCACAAATTAATCATGACTTTCTTTACCACAGAAAGCAGCTGAAGAATATTTTTCAGTATGCTGCAATCAGCACCAATACAATGGTCAATAAAATTTGAAAAAGATGGGAATCCTTAGCAGCAAAGTATGCAGAAACTAAGGGAAGGGTCTCATAGAGCTGGTAAAGGAAAATCAAGAATATCTGTGTAGGACACATGGCATTCACTACAAAGGATTGTTTTTACCCCAGTATTACAGATGGGGTAAAGGAGACTTAGAGTAAATAATTCCTTAAAGGTCAGTCGACAAGTGTTGTTTTTCCCTGAGGGCAAGGAGTTGTCTGTTTTGTTTGCCGCTGTGACTGCATCTTCTAAAACATAGTAAGTATTCAAAAATAATTGTTGAATTACTGAATGAAGGATGCTCCTTTCTTCATCATGAGATTGGCCTAGTCTCTGTGGATCTATCAGTCGTCAGTCTGTGATTTTCATCAAAGCTCAAGTCTTGCCAACTCCATTAAGACATTCTTCACCGTTCCAGAACTCTATGGTTTCTCATTTTATCAAATTTTATCAGTGATACACTACCTTATAATATTGTTTTCAATTTTGACATGTGTGTATTTTGTCTCACTCAGATCTAGGTTTCTTAAGAGAAGGTTTTATTTCTTTTATTATATCACAGGACTTGATTATCCTCTAATTAAAAATATATTTATTAATCATCTACTATGTACCAGAGCCCATGCTAGACTCTGGGTGCAGAGTGGCTGATAAAATAGACCTCACCCTCAGAGCTTACAGGCAAGTGGAAGAAAATGACATTAAACAAGCAGGTGAACAAATAAAGTCAATTACAGACTGTGATCAGTACTCTGAAGGCAATAGAACAAGATGATATCAGAGATAGGAACCATTTAAATTGAGTTGTCAGAGAAAGGCTCAGAGGGGGTGAGATTTAACTTCAATAAGGAGCTAGCCAGCAGATGAGCTTCAGAGGCTGAAGAAATGTCCTGGGCGAAGGTCCTGGGGTGGGAAAGAGCTCAATATATTTGAGGAAATAAAAGAAGGCCAGTGTTGCTGAAGTACAGTCCAGAACAGAACGAACAGTGGGAGATGAGGCACTCCCTGAATATATTTAAATGATTGATGCTTTATAAGAAAGATCACAAATCAACCACACAACATGGACATTGACCATTCTGGCAGCAAAATCTGTGAATGGTATCATTTTTCTCTTTTTTATTTTATATTCTCTACTTCTGGTCTCTTTTTATAAAGATGTATTAATGATTAGAATTTTGGCTTTTAGCCTACATTTTTAGATACTCCTTTGGAAGTCTCAAGCTTTGAGACAGACGGAATTGGATTGGAAATCATGACAGCATAAACTTTAAAAATAATTTCGTTTTTTTCTGTTTCAAAGGAAGAAAATAAAAATATGGAGGAAGAAAATTATGAAAGAAAGTCAAGATGAATTTTTTTCCCAATTTTGTGCAACAATGGTTCACATTTTTTATTTTTGCAATTGGTAGAGACATAATTTTTTAATTGAATTATATGAATTAAAATTGCAAGTTAGATTACTTATATCACCTAAAGCAGGATATTAGATCTCCTTTTTCTTTAGTTTTAGCTCAAAAGTAATTTAGAGTAGGGGCACCTGGGTGGCACAGCGGTTAAGCATCTGCCTTCGGCTCAGGGAGTGATCCCGGCGTTGTGGGATCGAGCCCCACATCAGGCTCCTCCGCTATGAGCCTGCTTCTTCCTCTCCCACTCCCCCTGCTTGTGTTCCCTCTCTCGCTGGCTGTCTCTGTCTCTGTCGAATAAATAAATAAATAAATAAATCTTAAAAAAAAAAAAAGTAATTTAGAGTAGAACTTCAAACACAATTTCCATGCACACTCAGGTGATATTAGAATTATGCCCTATTATACACGGGGTCAAAAACTGGTACAAATTTAAATTAAATTATTAAACTCATAATAGAAAGCAAAAAATTTTTTATGAACATTTATTTCCATGGTAGTATACTCAGAAACTATTATGATCACACAGCATAAAGTTAAACATTATAGAAAAATATTCCTATAGAAAATGAACACTGACTCCCATCCTGCAACCTTCCTACTCTTTACACTTGATCTATAAGCACAAAATGAAAATAAGTTAAATCAAACAAACCCTAAAACTCACGCACACAAAAATTAGAGTAAAAGTGCTTATCGGCAAGTAATAGAAATCTGTTTCAGAAAAAAAAATCATTTTAAATAACTCCTTTAAAAAAACCAGGACAGTACAAAATTTCTTGATTTCCCTCATTTTGACCCCAAATATTTCCAAGCCTCATTTTAAAAAAATACTCTATGTCAAATATCTAGAATTTCTATAATTATTTTTGCTGAAGACATTCATGAGTGTTTCAGGAAAAGTGATAGGCCTAAAGAAGACTGGCCTTCAAATAGTTAAATATATAGGCATTCATGTTTTCCTAAGGTAGACGGTGGATATGAATAAAAGACATCACCTTCATCTAATCCCACTAGGTTGGGATTAGTTAATTGCACTATAAAATTATTACGTTCTACAGGATAAGAGACATTACGATATACATTGTAATTTCTAAATCAACATGCCAGTTCCGTAGGGCAGAGTCTCACCTACGTGTATAGTAATGTACACACACTACTCCACTATTATCAGTGAGATTTACATACAAACTCCTTTTAGTAGCTAAAGGGAAACCTAACTCAATAAAATCATTTCAAGTTTTTAGACAGAAACAGGGATCAGACTACCTTAAGCTAAAGAATGTCAATATTTCACATGTCAAGAGACAATGGATATAGAACATGCTTATACCATGATTTCTTATGTTAATACTTAGACAAAATAAAGAAAAAATGACATGAAATCGCTTTACTGAAAATACTTTCAGAAGGTTCTAGTGACCTTCAGCTTACCTTAGGTAGAGTTTTCTTCTTGGTTCATGTATGATATGGTCGGCCCAAACTTCAGCCAAGGTCATTATTGTTACAGTTTCTATTCAAACACATTTTTAGTCTTTTTACTTAGGAAAAAGACAGAAGGGATTTCTTAGAGGGAAACAACTTGGAAAACGAAGAGAGATCTTTAATTTTAGTTTACACAGCTTACAGTAAAGCTTAAGGTTAAAGCAACAAAACATAGCAAAACCCAACTTGCATCAACAGAAGCAATTGCTTTAAGGTTTTATAAACGAAGAAGAAATAACAGATCTAGTTTTTAAAGTGGTCCCAGAACATGCCTGAATCTATTTGTTGGTAGACTACAAGAAAGAAAAGTATTTAAAGGAAAGATTAATTAAAACATTTCATTTTCTCGAAATGTTTGTGAGTCCTCTACACCAGGAACATCACATTTCACCCTACAATTGGCATCTGGACAGATTCCTAAGTAGGCTCTAGTTGGACAGACAGACTCATTAATTCTCTCTTTATCACAAACCCAGAACATCTGGGTATTGCCCTTTAAAACAACATCAGGTTAAGAAAACAAACCATTTCTCAGACCTGACAAAAGGTTTTGAGTTACAGGATAGACAGTCTTAGGGTGAATGAATTAATATATTTGGGTATCATATGCAGGCTGTTTAGAAGTTGATTCACAACTTTATAAAATTCTTAATCCCACGCTCTACATTTCTCTTTTTTTCCATCCTTGTTCCCAGATTTTGGCTAAAACTGAAGACAATTACTGTGTTTCAGGGAACAAATAAATTTGAATAAATTAAACTTGATCTCAGAATATTTGGGTAAGAGTTAAAGACCTCACATATTCCAAGCCAACTCATTTTTGGGACAACACTGACCTAACTTCATTGGAAGGGAAGCTTAGTTTGTTCTTGCAGACCATGAACACTCTAGGATATTTTTAAATTCTAAACTATTTTATTTCTAATGATCCACCCAGAAGGTTTTTAATTTTTTTTCTTCTTCAAAGATACATCATGCTCCTCCTGAAACATCATAATTGTTAGAGAGCCAATAGGATGGTTCGACTGTCATAAAAATGAACAAAATTTCTTCGAGACTTGTATACAGGAAAGAGTGTGTTTTTTTATTTAATGTTTGCAGTAAAACAAACCTCAGAGACAGCCAGTAGATTCACAGCCTTAACGGAGATGCCAGACCCCTTTGGATCTCATATATAAGTGATATCACCACTTATAAGAGAAAAAATGGGTATTACCAGATCTGAATTGACTGGACTTTGAAGTGTGTGTGTGTGTGTGTGTGTGTGTGTGTGTGTGTGTGGTGTTCACTTCATAGATGTGAGTTTAAATCAGCTTTCCAAAAGTGTAACACATTTAAAAAAATTTTTTTATGATAAACAGACCTTCACACACTACTTTGACAAGATTACAGACTAAAGCTTCCCTTCAGATTGTGAAGACAACAACAAAAATAATTCATTGGGTGTTTTTAGATTAAATTGGTACCTGAAGTCAATCCAAATCGAAGCTCTTTGATTTTCCAAATGTAAATTATGTGTAATAGGCCTTCCCGAAAGCATCTAGGATCTAAAGCTTCATTGTATAAGGGCCATATGCAAAAACAAAAAACAAAAAAAACAACTTTTCAATATATAAAATGAACCCCCAGAGTTGCTTTATTTTAAATGTGTTGTTGTTAGCACTTTCAAATGCAAAGGGGACATTAAAACACACACATATACCCACAAGTTTAATGTTTTCATTTCACCTCTTCCCGTTTTATTCTTTTAATAACAATGATAACTCTTACCATCAAAGCCCAGTGTAGCGACACAGCTAACTACCCCCGAGCTTCTATTTAAGGTTACCTGGCATAGCTAGCTCTGCCAGATGTAGTTTTCTCTTGGATAATTTGATTTGCTGACAATGTGCACTGCCTTAAAATAGGAAGTGCCTAGGTGACTGGTGTCCAAATCACACATATTCTTTTGGTTAAGACGAAATGTGAGTCTGAATTTAGCCTTTAATTACATTTCCTTCCCTACCTCCAACAAACAAATTTTTATAAGCTCCCCAATGAAAAAAGTCATATTTTGTGAATTACTACTTTGGAAGCAGCCCAGGACCAAACGTTATTGAGAAAATTTCCTATTATTTGCATTAATCAAAGATGTACATCCTCTTGTGTTTTCAATGGCTTTATCAAATAGCTAATGCTTGCCTTTGAGGCCTGGATGGCCACAGGATTTCAGGCTTTTATCGAAACTACTAACTGGTAAATTGAAATTACTCTCGTAAGAACCTAATGCGGAATAAAACAAGCTATTGTATATGCAAAGTAATACAGGAGAGCTTCTGCAATATCTCAGGCACTTGGATTGGCTCAAAGCATCTTAATTTCAGGGCAAAGAATATACCCAGATCATGTAAAAATTAAAGTTACCGTCAGCAAAAAAGAGGACTTTATGTCAAAAAAGGAATAAAATAGTATTGTTTAAAAGAAGCATTAAAACTAAGCATTTCTGAAATGATCTCCCCTAATAAGTTGTGCCTGTCATTTTTTTCAGTTTGGTGTCAGCCCTGTGGAAGCTGCATTGTTCCATCAGGATTGTTCTGTCAAATGAAAAACCTGTCTACATTTTACCATGTGCTTAAACAAGCAAGACTAAGTATTAAATCTGAGGGCTCTGTACTTTAAGAAACGTTTTTACAAGTGGAAAGTTATTCAGCTTAGATAGTTCATCCATTTTCCAGAGCCTTTTAAACCTGCATAATATATTGAATGTCAAAAAGCTATAAAATCTCTTTAACTATTGATATCTATTTGTAGATAGCAATATAAATCCTGCCATAAATTTGAATAAGTAAATGACTTTATCTAAACAAAGATTTGGAACATTGCTCTAGTGTTACAGAGGCCTAGCCTTCTTGTTATATTGTATACCAGCGAGCTTGAATTTTTTTTTTTTTTTTTTTTTTTGGTCACGGTTTCTAAATAATTGTCCTACAAAGTCAATACTGTATATTTTTAAACAAAAGTTGGGTTAACTATAATATAAACGTAACTGCTATCTACTGTGTTTCTGTACTTTAGGTACAGGTGACTATAACTACAGAAATATTATAATAAGTATTAAAGGAAAAACATGATAATATGGTGAACTTTCTTCAGATAGGGCTTTATATTAGCTAAGGTGTTCTTAGCTGCCCAAACAAACCCAAAAGTTTGTTCACTGATGTAAGACAAAAATTAAACATTCCTAATCTGGGGCAGTTTTTCCCCAAGTGATAGTTCAGGGACATGGTTTTTGTACATCTTGCATTTTTGTGCCTCTTCAGCAGGAGGCTTCCAATGTCACCACGATCATCTCTGTCTGCTTTGTGAGAGGGGAAAAAATGCGGAGGATCACGGGGTCCTGGTCTGGAAAGGACGCACAGTCCTATTCCTCTCATTCCATTGGCTAGAACTCAGTCACATGACCACCAAAACTGGAAAGGAAGCTGCAAAATTCAGCCTGGGTCTAGTGGTCCTGTGTCTAGGAAGGGAGGAGATTGGGTTTGTGACCAGATAGTAAGTCTCTGCAACAGTACTATTTGACGTGCCCCACGGTTGCATGGCACAGCCATCTTCATAGTCCTTTCTAGATGATCTTTACATTCTGGCCCTTTCAGCTTTTCCATAGTTCATCTTCTTTTTTTTTTTTTTTTTTTTAAGATTTTATTTATTTATTTGACAGAGATAGAGACAGCTAGCGAGAGAGGGAACACAAGCAGGGGGAGTGGGAGAGGAAGAAGCAGGCTCATAGCGGAAGAGCCTGATGTGGGGCTCGATCCCAGATCGCCAGGATCACGCCCTGAGCCAAAGGCAGACGCTTAACCGCTGTGCCACCCAGGCGCCCCCATAGTTCATCTTCTGTCAGTCCCTGTATTTCATTTCAGTGACACCAAACTACTTGAACTTCTTGAAACAGGCTGCATACTTACCTGTGTCTATATGTATGCATATTTATGTATCCCATCTAAAGGCTTTTCTTCTTGTCCTATATGGAGAGATTCCACTCAACCTTTAAGTTAAAATTTTAACTTTCCACTAAATTTTTATTGATTTGTCAGGAAGTCTTGATCTTTTTTTCCTTATAAATAAACTAAATACTCCACCATTTGTAGTACTCACACATACCTATGACTATTAGTTTATTCTTCTATCTCTTTCCTAGGACTGGGAGATTCTCAATCTTATGAATTATGTGATATACTTCTTTGATCCAAAACATCTAACATAGAATCTGGCACATAACAGGCCAAAAGATGAATAGAATCCAATCTTTGCCTTGAGCTGGCTAAATTATTTTGATTGAATGAATGATAGTCAAAAGTACAAGATGAACTTTCATGCAAATATGAACATATTGTTATGTGGGAATTTAAATACAAACTCCACAGTTCAGAATTCAAGCTGTTTGGTCAATAGTACCATGTTAAAGAAGTTGTATCAGCTTCATCAAGCTAATCTAAAATTATTATACAGATAATCTCTATTATTTTCAATCATATACTGTCACTTACCCTGACTTCTGCCACAAACTGTTTTCCAGTCAATAGCCATAAAGTTTTTCAAGACTTGATGTTTCTAAGGGATATTCTCCAAGTAAATCTGCCCTTGTTGATCGTTCTCATTTTGATATTTATTAAAAGTATGCTTTTGTGTTTAATCAACATTATTCCTACTCCAGTAGAACCACATAGAAGTGGTCATGAAAGCGGAAGAATAAATATTTGTACAAATAAAATTATTTTGCTTGTTCTATTGGTAACTTTACAACAAATCTGATTCCACATACCAGCAAATCACCATCCAAATAACAAATCCTATGTAGATATTTTGGGGCTATCACTGGCCAATTCAAAGACATTATTAACTATTTGAAAGAATGGAACTTATTTTGTAACCTCCAAGGAGCTCAATACAATGCAATGTAAGCAACAGGCAATTAATAATTAATAATAATAACTTGCTGAATGATTTTTTAAAAACATGTATGTTGATTCCAGACATGGTCACAATTTATACTGACTATAATTATAATATCAACTTATAAATTCAAAGCATTGAATCAGAGAGAAAATAAGCAGAACAAATCTTACAAATTAATTGACTAATATTGTATATAAAAAGAAGGTTTTGCTTAAGTGAACACTTCACATTTTAACTACTTGTAATTGATTAGAGATTCTCAACCCAGGATGATTTTATACCCTATGGGACATTTGACAATATCGAAGACATTTTTGAATGCCACAACTTGAGGGGGCTTCCAGTGTGTAGAGGCGAGGGATACTTGTAAACATCCTATAATGTTCAGCAGATAATTCCTTCGCAACAAAGAATCATCTGTTCCAAAATATTAATAGTGCCAAAGTTGAGAAACCCTGGGTAAACCATGGACTTACACTTCATTTGAAAGACATTGCTTTGTTTATTTGCTGTTTCTCTGGCCTCTAATGTTTATCTCACCTTCCTCTGTTCATATAAGCAATAAACTTAAAAACCTTCTTTTTTTTTCCCTCTGAGTACAGAATGATACCAAAGAACCATGACTATGATATTTAACAACACACTTACATGCTCACATTGGAAACAATTTACACATAGCTTGTCAAAAGGAAATAATGTAGGCATTCCCCAGCGTATCTCCGACAGTTTAGGAAGGAGTTTTCCAAGTTATTTGTGAAGAAGAAAGAAGCTATTTGCTTGCTTTTCACAGATTTTTTTTTTTAATGAACTACGATCTTGATGTTGGCTTTCACAACGTAGGCTTATTGAAAGTTATTCCTAAAGTGTCTCTGTAGCATTTAATTATGAAAATAAGAGGTCATCCTTGGTACCCCTTACTTGACCAAACACCAAGTCCAACCAGTACTATGAATTTCATCCTTTAAAATCTCACGTTATGGTTCTTCCACATAATCCCCAGGAGCTCTGCCTTTGTTGAAGCTTTCAGCAGATGGTGCCTGACCAGCTTCCCCTCAGGTGCAACCTCATGACCATCACTGCCATAAAATTCTTTGTTTGTTGTCATGGTGACTTTTCTAATCTACAAAACTCATCGGATATCTCTCTGTTGCAATTTAATCTCCACTACAGGTCATCACTGAATATATATATTTGCATTATATATGTATCTATATGTATGTGGGTATGTGTATTTACACTTAGGCTTTGAAACGTAAATAAATCTAGACACCTGTGTCTGATACATGCTGCTTGTTTTTATTTGGGTTCATTCATAGACTAGATGGATTTGAGTCTGCAAGTTGGAATTTTTATCATAAAATTTCTCTACAGGTTGAAATCCAAGGTTTTCCATCCGTAAAGTCCTTTGTGATCAAATTTCTAATATCCTCCCCTACCTCTCCCTTATACTTGTCCTCTGTTGCTACCATATCAGATGATGCCTGTCCCCAAGGGTGGCATATTTTCATGCCTTCTCATATTCATCCATGCCCTTTTTGTATCTTCTTCACCTTATGAACACCCATATCAAGAATTCATCTAGAATGTAGAATTATGATATAACCCAGCAATTCTATTCCTATTCCCAAAGAATTGTAAACAGGTATTCAAACAAATCCTGAAATGTGAAAGTTCAGAAAAGCACTATCCACAATAGCCAAAACACAGAAACAACTCAATTTCCAGGATTGGATGAATGGAGGAACAAAAGATGGTATATCTATACAAAGGAATATTACTCAGCTGTAAAAGGAATGACCTACTGATGCATGCCAAAACATGGACGGACCTTGAAAATAAGTTAGAGAAGCCAGACACAAAAGTCATATATTGTATTATTTCATTTATATGAAGTATCCAAAATAGGTAAATCCATAAGGTCAGAGAACAGATTAGTTGTTACCAGAAGCCAGGGGTGTGGAAAGTTTGAGGAGTATCCACTTAATGGGTACTAGGCTTCAGTGGGGATGATGAAACTATTTTGGAACTAAGTAGCAGTGACGGTTGCACCACACTGTGGATGCACTAAATGCCACTGAATTACACACTTTAAATGGTTAATTTTATGTTATGTGACACTCACCTCCTTTACAGGAAAAAAAAAATTCATCATTGGGCATCCTTCACATTGGACAGGAATCTATTACTGACTCTGTTTGAAATGTTCTTCTTGATGCCAAAAAACATGTTTCTCTCTTTGAAGAGACCATACATACTTTAATTGTTTCACTTTTGTCTTTCTCTCAAATCCAGACAAATTGAGAGTTTGGTTCTTGTATTCCTTATCTTTGTCTTCCAAAGTTTTATTCGGTTTTGTTTACGTAATAAAAACTAAATAGGCTTCCTAATCCAAGGTAAGTTAAGGACAGATCTGACTCTGCTTTCTTAATGGATGGTGAAATCTACTTAATCATGTTTAATTCGTATGTTTAAAAATGTGTTACTATTTTTGAAGATGTGTAGCATAACAGTAGATATTTAAATCTATATTCATTTTGACTTTTGAGTGCAGAAGGTGAATATATTTGGAATGGTGATCCAAAAACACTAGGAATAGCTTAATCAAATCTATACATTGGTAGAGTATTTATAGAGTGCTCACTATTGATCTTTATATAACCACTTTATATGGGTTATCTGGTACCTTATTTACCTCCCCCCATTGCTAGTGACTCCACATAATTCAGATTCCTGCTCAAATATCAACCTCAGAGAGGCCATCTCTAGAAATCTTGTTTGAAAGGCCCTCAGCTCCATGGTGTAAAATTGTATTTGGACCATTTTTCCCCACTTAAATTTGCATTATTTACTTGTTCAGTTATTAACTGTTATTTGTATTGTCCAAATATCTGCCATCCATTGCTGTGTTACAAATAATTCCAAAATTTAACGACTTAAAACAACACCTATTTCTTTAATTTATGATCGAGACTGGACTTAGCTGGTCAGTCATTCTGGTCTCTGCTGGCTCTTTCAGTTGCGTTTAGCGAATGGCTCTTTCTGGGGTTGGTTGGGTACTTCAGTTTGCCTCCATTTATTTCTCACCCTTGAGCAGATTAGCCCAGGCTTACACAGAACATGCTGGCAGAGGTCTGGGAGAGAACATGGAAGTTTGCATTCCATCAGACAAAACAAGTTACAAGGCCAATCCAGACACAAAGTGTGGAACAACAGACTCTATCTACTTGCTTAATGAGAGAACTTGCAAAGTCATATTATTAAGTATGTGGACCTAAGGTAAGGTGGAGAATTGGGGACATGGTTGTAATTAATCTACCACAATTTTGTTTAGCTCCTCAGAATCCTATAACCACATACCCAACCCCCACTCATCTCCTCCTTTCTTTGTATTCCTAGTCACTAATGCAAACTAAATGTAGAGTTTCACAACTACTTGAAGACCTCAGTTGCCATACTTCACTTTAAGATTGTATTGCCTTGATTACAGGTATTGGCTGAGTTTGGATTTATCCTTCTTTTTAAGACAGTCAAACCTGGGTTATATCACTTCATCAGTCAAGTCCCCATATCCCTGGATTCTTTCACTTCCATCTTCCTCTCTTTCCCTTTCAGCTTCTTGCCTAGGAAGCCTTAGAGTTAAACCCACTCAAGTTATTATAAGCAAAACTATATTTGAGTCATTCAGAAAATAATAAGAATGATGAGAAAAGATTGGTGGAAATGCCTTAAAATTTAAGATTAATGATATTAAATTGCAGTGGTAAGGATTTCAAGTAGACACTTAGAAATACCTCCTGATTATTATAGTTTGAGATATTGGCAAGTGATTTAAAGGAAAGTAATGTTCTCTTTAGAGATTTATCACACACAAAGAAATAGGCTACTTTATTGGTGGAATGCTTTTGATCAAATTTGCCAAGATATATTGGCAATATTAGATCAGGTGAACACTTGACAACTCGTAGTTCAAAGACAGAAAAGAAATCTGCCACTTAAAATATTTCTACCTTGAGTACGGAGGCTGTATTTTAAATAAACTATGCTATAGAACAGAAATTATCTGTCATTATTCCCACTCCAATGGGAGGGAGATATGGAGCATCTTTAGGTTTATATTCTGGACCAACATTTATTAATAGAGCCTCCTGACACTTCTATGGGAATACCTCAAATAATCAGTCTCAGTTTATGCAGGTAGAGGAATTTCAGCTAAAACACAGATCAAATTTTCTTGGCCTATAATTATGTCAGGTGTGAGGTGGGGCTAAAACATAAATCCCCAAATCTTTTTTCTAACCTTACTTGTTTACTTGGCAACCCAAGTTTCCTTTTCTTTCTTCTGTTCTTCATCTCATAGCCTTCCCTCTTTTCCTGCTGATAATTGCAATGAACTCACTTATAAAAATAAATGCAAAACTAAAGGAATGCATGCCATAATCCACTGGTCCAAACTGAATGGCCGAGAAAATATGACTTCATTCCTTTCAATAACCCAAAGGAGAATTACCTGTGGAATTTCTGTATTTCCTTCCTCTGAGAACATAATGGTTTATGAAGGGTTAAAATAACATAAACTCTGCTTTTATTTTTAATGTTGTTGTTGTTGTTAATGTCATGTTAAACAGATCAAGAGGCAGACTCAATGTTATCTCCCACCCAGCCTTCACAATTAGCAACTCAAGACCACTTTCCATCTCTGCAATAGTTTGAAGTAAATCATAGTCATCCTATTATTTAATTTTTTATTAGTAATGGCAAAAGTTATTTTATAATAAGGGAAAAATCAGCATGACTGTGCCAGACCCAATGGACTTCCCTTTGCCAGTTAAAATTCAAGGCTGGATTATTGCGTTTTGTTACCTGCAAAGCACTCTGTACATAATATTCTGTCATTCTTTGAAATAGCAAATGGAAGTCATTTAAACCAGATGAGCGACAGGATGGGGAATTGGCATACCTACAGCACAGGATGCATGGCACCACGCACCTATTTCAAGGGAATGAAGAGTGGGTGGCCGGAAGAAAGAAACTCTTTTCCCCATTTAACCTGTAATTTGACAACATCTGTGAAGAATTATTCCCAGCATTGGCATCGTAATTGTTGTATCTAACATCAATCACCAGGGAAGGGAGATTACTTGAAATAGATGTTAACGGCATTACAGTTTAACAACATGAAAGTCAAAAATGAGAGGAATGAGATCTGTAAGACAGTTGCCCAAATTAATCAAGGAGCTAGAGAAACACTATATTGTTTAATACAAAGTGAGTACTATATTTGCTTATATAAGAAGAGCTTAAGTTCTTGGGACCATCATCTATTCTGTATTTCTAGGTCCTAAAAAAGTTGAGTATTTCTAAACTTTTTTTATGATCATGACCTGATGGTTTTTTTTTTTTAATTTTCTTGCACTGTTGTTTCATTGTTAAGAACAATATCAATATGAGCATTTTACACAGAAATTGAAAAAAGCAATGCAAATACTGATCCTCTTTTAAGTAAATACTTTTGATAAAATAATATACTCACAATCTTATAGGAATCTGAACTTTCAACAAGCCTAGAACTGTCTTAGTTTGGCAACTATTAACCGCATAACCTGCATATAATATATTAAGAAAATGCTTATGGGCTTATTGGATTATTGCTTTATAGTCAAATACTTCTTCAAAATCGGTTACAGTTTAAAGGATATTCTGCATGTTACAGTCTAAAAAAATCTTCAAAGTGTTTTCCCAGACATTTGGTCTTCCAAGACGTAACTGTCTTCCAAGACATAATCCCCTCCTGGTTTTTCTCCTCCCTCCTAGCCTGCTCTTTTTTAGTACTGTATCTTATTCACCTGTATTCCCAGAGCTCTGTCATGTAGTTGTGCCCCGAATGTATATTTTCAATTTAGACCTGTCCCCTGAATTCCAGGCTCATGTATTCAGCTGTGGATGTGTTGCCTCCACTTAGATATCTAAGAGCAATGCCTAAACTGAGTTCCTGGTCTTTTCTCAACACCTACTTCGCCCTTCCACTGTCTTTCAGCTCTCAGAAATGAAGTTGCCATCCTTCCAATTACTCAATCCAAAAACATTGAGCCATCTCTAACTCTTTTTCATTCACAATCTAGAAAATATTGTGGCAGCTCTACCTTCAGAATACTATCAGAATATTTTTCAAAACCTCCACAGCTCACTCTCTCTCTACCTATCTTCCTATCTTTAAAATAAATAAATAACATATTTGAAAACAAAATCAGATCTTGTTACTCTTCTGTTCCAATGGCTTGTCATTTTACTAAGAATAAAAGCTGAAGTCTTTATAAATGGTTTAAAACTATTTCCCATACTCACACCATCTGTCCTCTCTTCACTCTTTACTATTCCTTGAACATGCAGGCATGTACCCCTACCTAGGGTCTTTGAACTTACTATTCTCTTTTCCTGGGGCATTGTTCCTCTTGATATTTGCAAAGACTACTCTCTCATCTCCTTCAGGCTTATATTGAAATGGTACATTTTGGGGGAAGGATCCTCACTATCTATAATTCTACCATGCCAACAGTCCTCGTGTCTTTTCTCTACCTAATTTTCTCATTGAAGAACTCATCACCAGCAATCATCACCATGAAATCACTGTGCAATCATGTTTTATATTCATTTATTTTTACTTTTTTTAAGTTTTTATTTATTTTTTTATTTATTTACTTATTTATTTATTTGAGAGAGAGCAGGGGAAGAAGAAGAGGGGAGAGACAAGCAGACTCCCTGCTGAGTGTGGAGCCTGACAAGTGGCTCAATTTCACCACCCTGAGATCATGACCTAAGCTGAAATCAAGAGTTGGTCACTCAACCGACTGAGCCACCCAGGTGCCCCTATATTCATTTATTTTATTTACTCTCTGTCTTCATTTGGCTGTAACATGTCTTATTTTATACTTATATGGTTAACAAAGGCCTAGAGAATTTGGTTAGAAAAGACTCAAGCTGGATTACCATGTGATTTTCCATAGTTAAAATAGCGGACACTATTCCTTTATTACTATTTTGAAAAATGATTAAGAGAAAGGAGGACCCCTAGGCCCTCAAGTACATGCAACATGTAACCTTGCATTTATATGTTGTCTCCTAGATATGGGTGGGAGTTGACAGAGATAGAGGGAATAATCCCTTCTTTCTATCTCATATTTCTCTCATTCTGTGTATGTTTACTTGACTATCACCTTTGATGAAACAACCAAACAACATATAATTCTTCCATCATTCTTATAGCCAACATTTCTTAAGGTAAGAACAATTACCTAAACTATTTTGTAGTGCTTTAGTGCAATTCAAGAAGTAAGTTATGTAAGCTATTTTTAGTAGATACAATGTTTTAGGTTAGTGAAATTTTAGGTTCACTATCAATATCTCCTTCCCCACCTCAAGACTAAGCATTCATTTCCCAAACTGCAGGCATGTTGGCTGTTGATGGCTCAAAGCTAAGATGTCCTCAGATGAGGAGCCTGTTCCACCTAAGTTTATGCCTTAACCCCAAGAGCAGTTCCTATTCAATGACTAAGCAATGGGGAGCTACAAAAGTTCATGACATCCCCCTCTGTTTGGGACAATTCTGCAGGAATATCCTGGCTCCAGGACTCCTAAGATTGGGCAAGGTTTTTATCCCCAACAGAATCTTTTTTTTAAGATTTATTTATTTATTTTAGAGAGACAGAGAGAGCGCACAAGCACAAGCAGAGGGAGGGGCAGAGGGAGAAGGAGAAAAATCCTCAAGCAAACTCCCCACTGATCATGGGGCCCAATGAGGGACTCAATCCCAGGACCCTGAGATCCGGACCTGAGTCAAAATCAAGAGTCTGAGGCTCACTCGACTGAGCCACCCAGGCGCAGCTCAAAAGAACCCTCTTGCTTTAGTCAGGATGATTTTTATTTCAAAAAGTATGACATTATTATTACCTTAAATAATATTAGCTAGCATGTATTGTTTGCTTATTATGGCAATGACAGTAAAGAAGGATAGAACTTCAGCAAATCCCTGGTCATAAGAGACCATTTTAGAGAAAACATAATCTGACAACAACAAAATTCAACTATGTAGCTCAGAAAATATACATCTACCCTGGGGCCCTACTGCAATAGAACAGTTTTACAGTAAAACAAATTCAAATTTGATATTATTGATTTAATATCTAAAGTGCATTTATGCTTAAAAATATAGCAAATATAAAATTCAGGCTCCATATAAAACCATTTACTTATAAGCTAATCAATTGCACAAAGAAATCCTAAGTCTTAGAATGATGAAATCTATAAGCCACAGTATTAATTGACCAGGTAAAAAGATTTTGATTATTATCAAGAAAACCAATAGTCCATTTCACAGGCTTAGAAAGGAGAGGGAAGAAAAGCACAGAAGATCCCCAAAATAAAGATCTGAGGTGCCCTCTCTGCTAGAGCTATGGAAGTGAGAAGAGGTTGTGTTGCATAGGTGGTCTCTCGAACAAGTTTTAATGAAATTGAGTAATAAAAGAGTACTGCCCTTTATGGTGAGAAAGAACTCATAAAATTTTTGTACAAATGCCAGGTAATGTTTGCATTAGTGTCCATAAGGGGTTTCGTTTTTGCTGTTTTCAGCTCTATAAAAGTTCCACCTAAGAAAATAATGAAGATCCTACTCTTCCTTAAATGTTTCGTGAATCAAAGCTACTTCGCGAGTTTGTCCATGGCAACTTTGGTAAGCTATCACATACTAAAAATCCAAACAAAACAAAATGAAAATAAAACATGAGGTGACGTTTAAAAATTCCTACTATTTCTTTACTCAAATGAATTACATTAAAAATTTAGTTGATTAGGGAAATTCTCAACTTTCTGTTTTACAAATGATATATTCTAAGAAAATTTACCCCCTAGAGATGTGCTAGTTTTATCTGCCCCTTCAAAAATTCTGTCATCTCTCCAGTCAGATTGGCCTTCACCAGATGTCCAAGTTATTTCTTGGAAACCCAAA
The DNA here is from genome assembly GCF_024610735.1 of Ursus americanus. Classification (NCBI taxonomy): domain Eukaryota; kingdom Metazoa; phylum Chordata; class Mammalia; order Carnivora; family Ursidae; genus Ursus; species Ursus americanus. Next base: position 27,126,184 of record NC_142127.1, on the reverse strand, counting down.
TTTGATCTTGTTAGTGTCCCACATAAAATATTTCCTGGATCCCCATAACTCTAGACTGATGTCCAACCTGCCTTTTATCCTCATCGTTTACCTTTCCTCCATGTTTATCACATATTCTCATCACCTAGAATTATTTATTGTTCTCCATGTGTTCTGTCTTACCCAGCTCCATTATTTGCATATAAATTGCCCTCTACAAGGAGTGGTCCTGTCCTGTTATCCAGCTGGTATCCTGTTTGTACCATGTGACCGAGAGTCAAGGGCACATGTTTTATATTCAGGAAGATGTGGCTTTAAGTCCCAATTTGCCAGAAATGTCACCTTAAGGAAAAAAAGAAAAATGATGTATCCTGGTTTTACTATATTCATTGATAAAATGGTGATAAAACCTACCTTATATGTTTTTGGTGATTGATAAATAAAAGTATTTAATACATGAAGATTTCCTGTCATGTCTTAAACATAGTATGTGCTCAATAAATAGTAGCTATTATTATTTTATCATGAAAATGACAGTCCCTCTGTAAATACTTTCCTGATTCACCCATGCTAAGTTAGATACTCTCACTAGCATCTCAGAGATTCATTAGCACTCTGTATAAATTGCTATCATGGAATTTATAATATTTATGTTGTAACTTTTGCATGCTACTCTCTTTTCTTTGTGGCAACTTTCTTGAGTTTACCATTAGCTGAAATCTTTATTTCTTCCTGCTTTTGCTCTACCTTTGATATAACTCCATGAATTAAATCATTACAGAATACGATGATTATCATTTTATATGTTTGCCTCATATGGTTAATGATTTGGGGGGGAAATTATAGCAGAAGCTGGTGGTTGATTTCTAAAGCCTTCCTCTATTCCTTGTTGTAAGTCCCCTATCTTATTTATAGTTAAGTGTGGCTATAGGACTGCATTCTAGCTAAACCATTGTGAGCTGAATCAATGTGTACTATACATCCAGACCTCGTTCAAAAACACCTTGCTCATACATCACCCGCTATGTTTGTGTCCTTCCAGCACGCTGCACGTAAGCACAGCCGCTATGGGACACCATGTTAAAAATGGCTCCCCGAGACCAGAAACAGAGGCATTCTGAGTCCCTGAGTCAATATTCTGAGGAGGAATGCTTATGGATCAGGAACAGCCATTTTATTAATAAGAAATATACTTTGATTATGTTAGACCAAGGATCTGCTGATCTAAACCTTTTATATAAAGGTTAGTAAATATTAAAAATAAATAAATAAATAAATAAATAAATAAATAAATAAATAAATAAATAATTTTTTATATAAAACTTAGTAAATATTTCTAGCTTTGTGGGCCCTGTGATCTTTGTTGCAACTCCTCAACTCTGACATGGTAGGAACAAAAGCAGCTAAAGACGGTATGTAGATGAATGGATGTGGCTGTATTCCATTAAAACTTTATTTCTGGTACTGAAGTTTGAGTTTCATACAGTTTTCACGTATCACGAAAGAGTATTCTTGTTTTGATTTTTTTTTTTCAACCTTTTAGAAAAGAAACCACCGTTCTTAGTTCAAGGGGCGTAAGACGCAGGCAGGGACCCTTGGCCCTGCAATGTGCCCACTCCTGTTTGGCGACTGAAACTTCAGAGTTTATTAGTCACAGAATTGTTAACTTACAAATTCAAGAGCTGTAATCTACTCATTTTGTATTCCCAGGAACAAACATGGCACGTAGTAGGTAGTCAATAAATTGTGCAATGAATGAGGAAATAAACGAAGAAATAAATGTACTTCACCTGACTCTATCTTTGTTATAGGAAATCATTCAGAGAAGACATGACTAAACAAAACAGCATAAATTCCATAGTTCCCCAATGCCAAGTGTCAAATCTGCTGAATATTTTACATAAATATTTGAGGATAATAAAAATGTATTTAAATTTTAACATATTTATGAAAACCGAGACTCAGAAACGTATAATGGCCAAAGTACTGCATAGTCAACATGAAATACATAAGAATAAAACGGACTTTCTTATAACAACTAATGCACTACGATAATACTGTAATAAAAAGTCATTATCAGTGTTGATTTTAACATTATCTTCAAATCAAAGGCTTCAGAGAAAGTGAGATAGTTACCATTAAGGGTTATGTGCTCTCATTCCATCCTGGCCCTTCCTTTGTGGCCCTTAACTTGATTGTAAAATACTCATTATTTGTTTTGTTCCTTATTTAATGAATGTTTTCCCAATTAGATGTTAACCCATGTAGTGGCAGGACCTCGTCTATTTTACTTCTATATTCTCAGCATTTCACTCAATTCTTGGCACCTATCAGACACTGAATTCATATTCATAAAGTGAATGGATAAACCGTACCTATGCTATAGTTTAATTAAAATACAGGAGAATGGTTGGAAGCATATTTATTATGAATCGTATGAAAATTTTATAAAAAAACAAGTATACTTTACTTTCAAAATTCAGAAATAAAATTCTAAATTAAAGAAAAAAAGAGAGATTATCATTCTGAACAAAAATGATGATCCTTACATCTCCTGAGCAAGAAGTAATGGGATTCTTAGAAGCAACTCTGTCCTTTTCATTATATACAAGACGAAGAAAAACAGCTGCTGTTGAAACAGGCCCAGGGAAGTCTGGGCCTTTAACAAATGCAGTGGTCGCATTTAAGTTTGCTCTATGAGTTAAGTATGCCAGGCCAATAGAAGACATCAGAAGAACTTCAAAAGCCTGAATCACCTAGGCAGGCTGGCAAAGAATGTCAGTTTTAATCACCTTAGGTCGATTTATGAGCCTGGAACTCTCTCAAACATCCAGCAATTCCCCGAGCTTAATTCAGGTACATATAGTTCCAAGCTCATAAGATTTTAGCCTTGGTGTCAGAGGATCAGAACAGAAAATGAAAATACTGCCATATAAACAAAGCGTAGTGTTTCAGCCACACATCTCCCTTTTAAGAGAGTATACGGGGATGTGGAGAGGGAGAACAATTCTCAGATATATAGCCCACCTAGGTAAAGCACTTTCAAATGTACTTCATTTATTTATTTTAGGCCATTTTTGGCTCGAAATCATGCAAAATTACTGTCTCTAGTTTCATTCTGCTCTTTTGAAATAGTCCAGATTTTGCGCTAAGAGTTTAAAGCCACAGCAAAGAGTGAGGCCAAGAGGGAAAGCTTTTGAAGAGTTCTCACAGCTGTGAAAACACAGGCCTCAGGCTGTGTGTAGAGTTACTTCAAACAGCTGTTTCAGGTGACTAAACACCTTGAGTCTCATTCATCAAGTGTTGTTTATCCTGGCTGACACACCAGACTGGGAGAATTAACTCCGAGAAAAAAGATGTACTACATACCAAGTATGGGAAAGGAACCTAGCTCTTGACATGGGAAGCGAAGGAAAATAATAATGATAATGATAATAATAGCCCGAGTCTGTTTAAAAGAGAGCAGAACAGAAATCATTTTATTTTATGTTAATGCTTCTTGTGATACCCTTTGCATCTTTTCCAATCACAGACCGAACCAAACAGTACTGATGGTCTGCCCCGTTTTGATCCCACGAACAGAATTGAGACGGACAACTCTGACATTCAGAGAAGCACCGCGAGTAAATGGTCTACAAAACTTCTCATCAATTATCAGTGAGCACAATATTGAAAAAGGAGGTATAAATAATGCATTTTCATTATTTGCAAAAAGGGGAAAAGGGCTTTCTTCTTGCCTAGAATCACTGCTTTATTGCCAACGTTGTCTCATCAAGGCTTGGCCATAAGGTTCGTCACCCAGTATTAAAAAGTTCTTTCATGTAATCTCGTCAGAAAGGTGACATGATGATATATTTTAAACCGTGTAACTATTTGCATGGATCAAAAGAAGAATGAAATAAAATGACACGAGTCAGTGTCAGGCGAAGTGTTACTAGTTAAGTAAGCTTTAAATATTGAAAGCCAGTTTTAATATTTCCTTTTAATCTAGAAATATGTCACTTGGTAATTTTTTCTTTATAACATCGAGGTGGTTACGAACAACATTTTCCATGGCTTCATTCAGCACTAAGCAGAAAAACCTACCTTACCCTCTCCTTTGTCACGACTGAAATTGTCGGCTGTCACTTCTACTGGCAATTAGTTTATCATTTCTATTATGGCAGGCTTAAAAAGTAAGACCTTTTTTTCAGCCCCCCATTTGCTAGTTTATGAGTGATATTTTCATACTGCCACTATTTTTCTGGTCTTTTTTCCAGGCCAAAAATGGCTTTCAATTTTTTTTTTTAATCAATAAGTTTCAAAGGAGTTCTCAAGCTCTCCTGGGTGTAGAAATGACTTGGGGATCTTGAGGAAATGCAGATTCTGATCTATCAGGCCTAGGCAGGGCCTGAGGCTCTGCATTTCTACCAAGCTCTCATGCTAATGATCCAAGGACCCTACCTTGACTAGCAAGGCACTGAAGAAAGAATGCTAGTCCTGGAGAGCAAGGAGGAAAAACTTTTTTTTTGTTTTTTGTTTTTTTTTTTTTACTTTAAAAGCTAAATGTTTTCTTTCCCATCTATATAAGAATAGAGACAAACACGAAAATATTTGGTGTCCCATCATTAGGCAAAATAATGATGGAAAACAAGGGTATAGAGTCCGGATGTCCTATGATTTAAAGTATAGAACTAAAGACGAAACGTGTTATTTCTGTACATTCAATGCCAAGTCATCCAAAAGAGGCTGGGGATGCTAATCCAAATAGAACACGCTTGTGAAAAATCACTTTTCCTCTTCCAATCATCTGGTGCACGAGAAAGACGGGTGAGGGGCTTTGCAGAGAAACACACCTGAGAGGGGAGCGCTTGCCGCATCTGGGCAATAACGCTGGCGTTAAGTGGAAGGAAACATCATTCTCGTTAGCAGAGAAATAAAAGATGCAAGCAAACAAACCGCAAAGTCCCGAACAAGGGAGGCAAAAGAAATGAAGCGAAGTATAAAGAAGGAAAATTTATTGAAAATGATTGCTCTACAAAAAGCACCCTATGACCCAGTCACTGCATCCATTTATCCATTTTATAGGTGAGGACAGTGAGTCCCCACGGGATTAGTCACCTCACTTATGTCAACACAGGTAATACCTGGAGGAGATTTTAACCCAATTCCTTCTGACCTGAAAGTCGCTCTGTCTACCATAGTTCTCTCCAAAATAGGACAGATAAAAAAAAAATGACGCAGGAGTGACAGAAGCAGCTAATACCAACAGTGCTTTAAGAAAAACAGAGCCCTCAAGCCACAGAAGCGTTTTAAGCAGTGTTACAGAAAGCCCACTTGAGAAGGGTGGTGGGAAAGACAGGTGACCATGGAATAAGCGCTGAGTAGTAAGAAATGGGCGTGGATAGTAAATGTTCTGCAAAATGGATAACACACACTGGTTACTGAGAGTTAATGATAGGAGGGTTAGCACTAGCTTTTCAGATCTGGGCCATTAGCTATGTTCTCATTGAATCTCAGCGGCTTTATATAAAATATCAGACCAGTCCATTCAAATTATTGAGTAATTACTACCTACCAGTTACTGTATCCAGAACTGAGTTAATGAAACTTTATATGGTTCATCAAAATATATCTGTGGGAAAAAAAAACGGTTAGCAAAGAGATTCTTGGTGAGATTAAAATAGCGTCACAATGAATGCTTAACAATAAAGTAATCGAATCGTTCTCTCAGATCAGTTTACGGATGAAGGGTGTTTCTGGATCACAAAAATATCAATATTTCTCATGTCCCAGACTTAGACAGAGACGTAAGTTTTATGTGCAATACAGAAATAGGATTTGGAGAATGAAATTGTAAAACGAAAGCAACGTAGAGTCAAGAACGACCAAGGTAGCTTACAAGAAATTTGTCTCCAGGGACAAATGTCTCTGCCTAGTTACAGATATGAGTAAGGTAATAAGGACTACAATAATCAGAGTTAATCAGTTCTGATGACTCCACCATGTAAAAGTGAGTCACTCAGCTAGGATGACTCCAGCATAAAGAGGTGGGTAGTGTAGGACACCAAAACTAAAGAGATAAACTACTTCTTACTATGGCCCTTCAGCAGATATGCCATATATTTTTGTTCCTTTTGCCAGGTGGCAGAAACAGAAGATCAAAACCTGAATTTTACCTTATCTAATTTATTTCTCTAAGGTGTTCACAAAAAATGAGAATGTTTCTACAAAAATGAGATGTTTTAAAAGTAAAACAAAGCTGGAGAAGGAGAGCATTTGCAAAATTCCTCCTGGGGCAGAATCCCTAAAGGTCAGGCAGTGCTCAGCCATCACCCACTTTAATGTGCCCTTGTTTCAGTTCAACAAAGGGTTTTCTTTCTGCTCTCCTAACCTCTATGTGTGTCAGGAGGCAAATTTTCAGTCTTATATTCTCCTCCTCTGTTATTTAAATTCTTACCAAAAGTTAATTGGCTTTGAGAACTAATACACCACAAGAGAGTTTGTCTCATAAGGAGCTATTACGATCACCTGCCACTGGAATTTTCAGGAATTAGAGAATAAATAAAACTTAGGGATGAATATTTGTGGGGACAAGGAGGGGTTATTTCCATGATTCTTCCACCTAAAAAATGATGGACTTACACTTTATGAAAAGTTGGATGCCAATTTGTATGCAAACTTTTGCATACTATATGGTATTTCTTTCTTTCCCTTTCTATTTTTCCTTCGGCCATGTACCTAAAAATACCCCCAGAGTACCACTGAGTAAACCCTCCAAGACTGCTGTGTGTATCCCGTAGCCACTGACTCACAAGCAGATTGGCAGCCGGTAGCTTACATGTGCTTCTGATTATGTTAATGAATTAGAGGTCAGGCCCTTTGACTCTTCAGTTAAAGCAATCTGAATCCAGTTAAAGGTAAAATTAAACTAGAAAGAGTTTTGGTTACCTCATAATCTCACCAAAAATAGCTTGTTTAATATATAGCGAAATCTGGCATAAATGAGAGTCTCTTCTTTGATCTATGTACAACAAAGCTAGAAAACATAATTTCCTCAACTCTAAGAATGATAATAAAATATATATTTTACTAACTGAAGCAAATGCAATTACACACATTTTCCACCTAATGCATGGTGGGAAATTCCATTCACAACTTCACAAGGTGAAAATGGTCAAATATGGACAAACTTGGCTCTAAGTTTCAGTCTGCTCCTTTGAAAGCTCAGAACGACAGCTGCCTAGTATTCTAGCTACCTTGTGTTAACACATCACCACAAGGTGTGGGGCAAAGTACTACTCCCTAGAATGGGTTTCCAGGATAGCAGGATCTACTCACATATCAAGAAATCAACACTTTGGGGCTACTGTTGGTTCCCAGACTCAACGGAAATACTTTCTATGTCAATAGCTTTGAGTGAACATAACTGAAAAAAGAAAAGCTTTAAATAGTTGTTGGTATATGCATTGGCCCCTGTCACATTTTTTAAGGGCAAACCTACTTGTCCAAATCTGTGAGATAAGGGAAGAGAAAAGAATAATGAACGCCTTAATTTAGGTCATGGGCATTCAGGTTAAAGCAGATGGTAAGGCCAAGTGCTTTGATAAAATCAGTTCAGGAAAGGATTCTCTCATAGGAAACAAATGACAAGGTGCAGTATTAAAATAGAGATCCACATCCGACATAGTATTTTCTTTTGAAGATCAGGCTATCTCTAAAAAGATAGACAGATCACTTTCTAATCACGAGGACTTTGAAATATTGTACAACAAATTATTATTCAAGTGGATTTCTGGTGTAGTTATATTAGTCAAGATTTATTAAGCACGGCAGTGATTGAAGTACTTTATATGTTTGAAATATTTAATGCCCATGTGAGAGACGGCCATTGCTATTATTATCCCCATTTCACAGATGAGAAGGCTCGAACAGTGATTGCCCCAGAGCATATAACCGGTAGGAGAAAGAGCCAGGGTTTAAATCTAGGCTAATCCCAGAGACAACATTCTTAACCATTGACTACACTCTGCTTTCTGAACATAACAACCTAAATAATTTCTTTACAATTTTGGTTTATATAGTACTACTAAAGGAAAGGAGAGTGAGGTCTTGAAATTGGGTGGTGGTCTTGTCCTAACATCACTCAATTTTGCCAGAATGTAGTTCTCAAGCAATGTGCAGGTCACCAAGAGTAGCCACAGAAGACTCCATTGGAGCAGAGGGCTTCCCAAGACTGGGGAATAAGAACAGTTTTGGAAATGTGACTAGTTAAGCACTTCTTAAAATACATTTTGCCATGAGAAGCTTCTTGAAACTGTTTTCAGTAACTAAGCTTCAGGTAAGTGTCAGCTTAGCTAGAACTACATTTCCCAGAATTCCTTTTCCCATAGGTTCCTGGGTCAGAGGGGACCACTAGAGAAACTTGTGTGAGATTTGCAAGGCAGAAGTGAGGAAGCAGACACTTTTATGGTCTAACTCACCCTAGGGTGGGTCCTATTGTCGCTCACTCATGTAATTGCTGATATTCTCAAACATCTTAGGGGTGTAACCAGACCTAACGGACTTCTTCCTTCAACTGCACAGAACCCTGAGCTCTGCACATGTGTGCAAGGGTGCCATGTTTCCCTACAGATCAGCTGCATCGTTGATACTGGAGGCAGTGAGAGACAGGTGTGGGTCCAATTTGCCCTCATAGGCTCCTGTCATTCCTTGGTCTCCACTACTTTGTATCTTCCTGCCCTTCCCAGCTGATGTCCTTGCTGACATTAGACTTCTTGCCAGATGCAGATACGGCAGGCTTATATAGATTTGCTCAATCAGAATTGTGTAAAGTTAATTAATTTACTAATTCTTTATTCTATATCTGCTCTTCTGATTGAACCCTGACCAGCAAACCCTTTATACCTTGTGATTTTAAGGCTACAGATGCTATCAGCAATAGCCTATCAAGGCAGAAAAGGCCGAGATGAGAAAAGGTATTATTTCCTTAAAATTGGAGCAGGGAAAAAGAGTGCAACCAAAGCAAAGGGCATGCAAAATATGAGCAGTTAAATAAAATATATTATTTGACATTTATAAAGTGGGTTTTACTTCCCCTACACTATCCCTATTCCACATGTTCTATGGTTTAAGCATGCCATAGTTTTGTTACGGCAACATGGAGTTCCTGAGGTGGAAATCGTCTTGCTCATAGAAAAATAAAGATAACTATAAATATCATTTATTCAGCAATTTGAACTGGCTGGCAGACAAGCCTTCGTGTGGGTATACCTACATATTGAATAATAGCAACAAGACATTGAATTTGATGCCATAAAGTTAGCTAAATTCCATCTGCAGAGACCCTCAGGAAAAATTAAATTTTAGCTAACACCACCTACCCACAAGGAATGAATAGAGTCTGCCTAAGGCAGTTGTGTCCATCCTAGCTGCCAGAATCAAACTATATGTGATGACTAAATAGTTGTGAAGAAAAAAAAAAAAAACCCAAAAAACCCAAAACAAAACAAAAAGAACTTCAGAGAGTTAAGAAACTTAATGTATTAAGCACTTTCAACTCTGAAAGGAAATCACAGCAAATTTCAGTACAACTAGGTTCACCATATGGCCTGGTTTTCCCTGGACTCTCTGGTCTATGTTTGCTTTACCAGAGCAAACATTCACAAACCCTCTTTCATTCTCAATATGTCCCACTTTTGCAAAATTATATTTTACCCTAGTAATAAGCCAATCACATGGAAATTGAAGATCAGATGAAATTTAAAAAACAAAACAAAACAAAACTGCGAATTTGTACAGAATACTAGTATATGCCAGGCATTGTCCTGTGAGATTTAATGTATTACTTTATTTACTCCTGGCAAACAGACTCCCATCATAAGGAAACTATCACTAGCACCCTCTTTGACAAGGAATCTGAGGAGCCACATGGGAATTAGCAACTTGCTAAAGTCCACAGGGTTGTAAGTGGCAGAGCAGAGCATTTGAAAAACAGAGGTCTCAATGGCCATGACAATCTATAAAAAAAATCTAAGGACAGTGGTTCAAGACCACCACCCCCTCCCCACCCCCACCTCCTGCTTGCAAAGAGAATCATCTCCAGTCTCTGCCCCTCCAAAGTGCTTCAATTTCCCCACACATTAACTAGTATTCTACACCAAAACATGTGATGGTTAATTTTATGTCAGCTTAGCCAGGCTATGGTGCCTAGTTGTTGGGTTAAACACTACTTTACATGTTGCTGGGAAGGTATTTTGTAGATGTAATTAACATTTATGATCAATTGACTTTAAGTAAATGAAATTACCTTCCATAATGTGCGTGGGTCTTCCCCCCCACCCCCAAACATTTTAATTATCTATTTGAGAGAGAGAACATGAGCAGGGGGGAATTGTAGGGGTGGGGAAGGAGAAGCAGACTCCACACTGAGCAGGGAGTCCGATGCTGAATTTGATCCCAGGACCCTGGGATCATGACCTGAGCTGAAGGTAGATGCTTAACCGACTGAGCCACCCAGGTGCCCCAATATGGGATGGGTCTTATCCAATCAGTTGCAGGCCTTAAGAGCAAAACCGAGATTTTTCAGATAAGAAAGACTTTTGACTCAGGACGGTACCATAGACACCCTGCCTTTGTTTCCAATTTGCCAGCCTACCCTGTGGATTTGGGGCTTAAGACAGCATCTTCAACTCTTTCCTGAGTTTCTTTCCAGTGAGTCTGACCTATGATTATAAACTTGCCAGCTCCCACAATTATTAAGCCAATTTCTTAAAATAAATCTCTCTTCTTAATCTTATATACAGAGAATATATACTATGCTTTTTCCCACTTTACAGATGAGAAAACTGAGGCATTAGTTGTTACAATGTTACACAGCTACATGGTGGGGGAAACGAAACATTAATTCAAATCTATTCGACCTCAGAGTCTTGGTGTTTAGTCACTAAACTATATTGTGACTCAGTGGCACCAAAGCCCAAAAGTCAACAAAGTAGAGTAAGGAAAGTCAACAACTTGACAAGACTCTTAAACTTCAGTCAGGTTTTGAAAGCCACCAACAGGGGCGCCTAGGTGGCTCAGTCGTTAAGTGTCTGCCTTCAGCTCAGGGCGTGATCCCAGAGTCCTGGGATCGAGCCCTGCATCAGGCTCCCCACTCCACTGGGAGCCTGCTTCTTCCTCTCTCACTCCCCCTGCTTGTGTTCCCTCTCTCACTGGCTGTCTCTCTCTCTGTCAAATAAATATATAAATAAAATCTTAAAAAAAAAAAAAAAGCCGCCGACTAAATGCCCCTGAGCAACTCACTTCCTCTTTTAGTTCCAGATTATCTATAGAGAAAAGAGCTGTCGATAGTCTTGATATAAAGAGAAAAATATGTCAACATATGAAAATTAAAGCATCATTTTTATCTTGTTATTTTTCAGATTAGAAGTCATAATGCTGGGCTCTTTCTTCCACTGACCACAAAATGTCCTGGGATATTGAACATTAAAATAATTCTTTTATTGGAGGAACTTAGCTATGGTACTGAGTGTCAACACAACCCTTTTTCAGTTATGGATATTAATACAGGGAACTCTGGAATATTTTATCAGTATACCAGCTTTGGAATAGCACCAATGTTTTTCTTAATCCTTCAGATGAAATTTTTGTGTGTGCTTGTATACACGCCCATTTAACATGTTAAAAATTGGGGATCTAAAAAGTTATGGAAAAAAAAGTAAGGAAAGGAAGAACAGGACCAAATGGGTAAAACAATTAAAGTGCAAAAACCTCATCAAAACAAAGAAACAAAAAACCTTCAAACAGCAATAAATATTATAAAACAAATCAAATGTTAGTGTTTAGTAAAACAACAAGCCAATTAAAAACGAAAATCATACTATGTCAAACATTGTGATAAAGCTGAGAAAGGAGGAATCTTACCAAATCAGGGAACACCAGTCTCTTAAAGGGAAAATTTACCAAGTATTGTTTCAAAAAATCCTTCACAATGTAGTAATTTACTATTCAGAGTATTTTGAGTACATGTGAAAATATGTTTTCATGACACAGCACTTCCATTATTCTTTAAGCTGCAATGTAGCTTCTTTACCTAAATATCTCTGCTTTTATTTCTTTAATTGATCAGCAGTACTGCCTTAAGGTATGTTTATACTCAGCAGAAGGAAAGGTAAGAATCAGGAAGCAAGAATGATAGGAGAAATGAACAACAACAACAAAATACCAAAGGAAAACACAGGGGAAGCCAAAACAAAGAAACAGAGAAGGCAATTTATTTTAGCAATGTGGTGAACTGTGGGGGGAGAAAGAACACTCAAATATGGCAATTTGCAGGGACAGAGCCAAGTGAGCTTACTGAGTCACTTTGTGTGAAAGTCAAATCATGACTTTAATAAATTTAAAGCACTGAAGTCCATTTGGCATATCAACTGTGTATGGCAAATGAAATTGTCTGTTTTGCTTCCATAGGGTCAAGATACTTGGGAGAGAAGATTAGGTAAATGGCCCCAAATACCAAGGGGGTTGTTAATTTTTTTATTGGTACATTGAGCTAATGCAGTTAACTATAAGTTTCAGACTATAGACTGCTATGCACCCTCATATCATTGACGTTAATAGGGAAAGGGTACGTAAAAGAGATAGATGGAAGTTGAGCTGGGAAAGAAAATTCAGCTTTGTGTCTTTGTTCTCAGGACAGGATAGAATGATATACTAACTAGTTTCCTCAGCTCATTCTGTAGTAATGTTTTTCAGACCTTAGCTCTTCCCTCCCTTCCCTACTACAAAGGGAGCATATGGCGCCACAGCCTTGCACAAAGAAAAGAAAACATGGTAGTAAATTATCTTAAATACACCTGAACTTATGATATCCAGAGTCAAGCTTTGCCTAGATTTTCTTTTTCACATAATTCTAGATTTATTTTTGCCATTTAGAAGTTTATTTTGGCTGGAGTTGAAATTTAATTTGTTCTTCAAAGAAACATAACAATGGAAATACAAAGAGGAAGCTTTTGTTCACTCCCTGGGAGTTCTGAAAAGTAATAATTATAAAATGATAAGATTCTAAATGAAAATGTCACTTCGAAAGGTTGAGGTTGACAGCAGCACAGACCTATGTGAAGTGGAAAAAGTCACATTATATTCATGAACATAAATATAACCAGATGATGTAATTTTACATCTTTTGATGATTTATTATATAAATGCTTCATAAGTTTGTAAAAAAAAATCCTTTCTAAAAATAAATGTTCATTAGAAGTCCTAGAAAAATAATACTTCTTTTGAAGAACAGTACTTATAAGATAGTATTATTATTATTATTAAAAGAGAATTAGTAGTAGATTGATAAAATAGTATCAACTAAGACAATTGATACACACACACACACACACACACACACACACATACTGAATCAGAGAACAACACATTAATTACTTCAGGATTTTCATTTATTTCCAGTCATGTCATTTGATCTGTGCTGCACAAGTTGCTCTGATGCCAGCCACTGCACTGTCATTCCGTGTCCCCTAAATATATACACACAAACACACACACACAACATCCGTGCCAAACAAATATGTACAACTTCCATTATATTAAACATAAGGTTAACATTTGAGTAAATCAAATTTTTTTAATAATTATACAGGCTGATTAAAGATAAGGAGCCAGAATTTACCGAACAATATGGCCAGCAAGTCTTTTCTTACTAGGAGTTTCTATAATGCTTTCTGTGTTGAAGTTAAGCTGCGCTCAGGGGAATGACCAAATTGCACAGACATTTTTCAGCTTTACCTTTCTAGACTCCTAATTTTTATTTTATTTTTTTAAAGATTTATTTATTTGGGGCACCTGGGTGGCTCAGTGGGTTAAGTGTCTGCCTTTGGCTGAATCAAACCCTGCATCAGGCTCCCTGCTAAGTGGGCAGTCTGCTTCTCCCTCTTCCTCTGCCCCTTTTCTCAACCCCTCTCCCTCTCTCTCAAGCTCTCTCTCCAATAAATAAATAAAATCCTTAAAAAATATATTTATTTATTTATTAGAGGGCAGAGGGAGAGAATCTCAAGCAGACTCCCTGCTGAGCACAGAGGCTGAGACAGCTCTACCTCATCTCCCTGAGATCATGACCTGAGCCAAAATCAACAGTCAGAGACTTAACCAACTGAGCCACCCAAGCACCCCTACCTTTCTAGATTTCTAAAACATGTGTCTCTTGAGTCCTGTTTGAAAAATAGATGGCACACCCATGTACACAAGCATGCACATGTGCAATGCACACACACACACACACACACACACACACAAAGTTTATGTCTTAGAAATAAAATGTGTCATCTCTCTGCCTGTATGAACCTTAACCAAACTCCACTGAAGGAGCTTTGTCAATTTCACAGAGTGCCAATGTGATGTGCAAGCAGCAGGAGGGCTGGTTCCCTAACACTGTCACTGTCTTTAAAGTTGTCATTTAACATCTCCCCTTTATATCACTGACACAGAGATGTTTCTTCCAGTCTGACTAGCTGGTAGATTTTCTTATGCCACAGAGAGACTCATGTTCCTTTATATCTGTGGTTTCTCTCATCTGTATACATAGCCTTTGATAAATTAAAACAAATACACATGTCAAACTCCTCCAATTTGTGGCCCTCGGCATTAGTCGGTTACTCTCTATGATGACAATTCCACATTTAGTGCAGTTAGCTATAGAGTGTGAGAAGCTTTAAGAGGAAATGCGGATGTTGTGGGGGCAAACTTCTTCATGCTCCTCAAAAGGAAAGACCAGTTTACATTATATGAAAAGTGTGCTCGTCTACAGTTGCACAGACTTCCCAGAAAGTTAGCGAGCTCAACCAGAGAACTTCGCATTCTCAGTGATGTCTGCAGGAATTACAGGCCATTATTTTAAGAAGGAGTTACATTCTCTAACTTAACCTTGTAGACAATTAACTGAATTTTTCATGTTATATGATTTTAAAATCTAAACCAATATCTATGACCATATGTAGAATCCAGTAAGGCTAGAGGAGTACAGGTGGAAAGAACAAACAATTTTTATTAAATATTTACACTACATAATTTTGACATTGGCTCTAGTTTTGTCCCCAGATCAATTGTTCAGACCAGTTTGTAGGTCAACTTACAAAATAATCAATATCTGTAACAAAGCCAGTTAAATTTTGGTTAATATTCTTCCTTGGGATGTAATTATTTCCTTCATATAGACTTTTTTGAGCTAATTTTGCTTATTTTTAAAAAAATTTTTGAAGATTTTATTTATTAGAGAGAGAGAGAGAGTGAGAGTGAGCACGAGCAGCAAGGGAGAGGGAGAAGTAGGCTCCCCCACTGAGCAGGGAGCCCGATGTGGGGCTCAATCCCAGGACCCTGGAATCATGGCCTGAGTTGAAGGCAGACATTTAACCCACTGAGCCACCCAGGGGCCCCACGCTAATTTTTTGTATTAAATCTACTTTATTCTGTAGAAATAGGAGAGTGCTTTTTCTTTTTGATAGTTTAGCATCTTAGATATTTAGAACTTAGAGCAGCCTCAATGGTCATCTCGCAGTACTGCCTTTTTTCATGGAGGGAAATCTGAGGTGATTTCTTTATCCTTAGAGCTAACGAATGGCAAGATCAAGCCTAGAGTGTCAGTTTCTGTTTCCCCAATTCGAAAGCTCTTCACCTTACTCCATACTTCCCAAGTTCGTTATCTTATTACTGCCCCTAGTAGAAAAAAGAAAACTTTCAGAATGTGAAGAAGTCATAGTCTGGTGAATTGTTTAAAAAAAAATCTGGTGTCCAGTCATCTCTCCATGCACGCTGATTATCTGACACTGCTCTACTTACTTATCCCTCTAATTCATTTTCTTTTCATCTCTAGAATGATTGGAGTAAGGCTTTTACCTCACTGCTTAGCAAATGGCAAGTGCTTAATAAATGTAAGCCATGAGTATAGGCAAGGTGTTGGAAAATTTTTCTGTAAAAGGCAAGATTGTAGGTAGCTTAGACTTTCCAAACCATTGTAGGGTGGAAGCAGCCATAGACAATGAGCAAATGAATGGGCTATGTTTCAATAAAACCTGACCTACAAAAACAAGCATTGGGTGCGATATTATCCATGGACAATCATTTGTCAATTTGTAATACAATCCATAACTAGCAAATCAGTCTTGCTAGAATTAACCAAGTGATAAAATGGTAAATACTATATAATTCCTTTGTTTTTGCTCCAGAAACCCATATGGAAAAAGATGGATACCTTGACAGTATACATACAAAAGGCTAATGTCAGTTATGTCATTACTTCTCAAGGATGTATTCAATTGTGTTTTATGGTTGCCTATTCAACCTGTCAAGACAAATAAACAAGGAACAGAAGTTCATATATTTAACCAAATACAGATGCAAACATGGACCTCACTGAAAATTCTATGCATGTGGTTAGTCATAGAGTTAGCACAGATAGATATAATAATTGACACATGTTCTGAGGACTGGGTTATTTTGTCTCTGTTTCTGTTGACAGAAGTGTGATTCAAATGAGTGATCCTCTAGTGTATGTCATGGTATGAAAGAGAGCTAAAACGAAGGTCAAAAATCCACCTTGCAACTCTAGCCACATGTAATAATCAACACTTTCTCCTTTATACCAAATCATTACATGGATAAAGTATGTAAAGAAATCTAAGGAAAATTTACTACTGTCCAGCACCCATCCATCTTTCTTTGGGTAAAAGACAACACTAAATATCCTTTGTGAAGGCACCCCTTGCCTACTCTTACTACTATGGTATAGACAGAGTTAGCATACACCCTGATTGGCTTATGCCAATCACTGAGGATCATTCCCCAGCCATAGGCATTGGTTCAAAGATGTGTAGGTTCCAGGCCAGTGGGATTAAGACAGTGGGAAGTTTTCTGAGATGCCTGGGAGGGAAGCAGGTGTCTTTCTTCCTGAAAGAATATAGAGGATGGAATTGCTACCATCCATCATCTCCCTTCCACTAATGTGGGAATGATGAGGGCAGTAGTTGTCACCCTGTATCCAGGCAATGGGGTGTGCATTGTATGTAGAGACTTAAAATTATTATTAAAACCTACTAGAAGAGTGTTTTTTATTATCACAATTTGCCAGCAATTCTGAACAATGGAAATGATAGGATAATCTTCCCACTGAGGGTAGACAGCTTCACTTTTGCCCCCTTCCCCCACCCCACCTTCTTGGTACCTACTGCTTCTTCCATACAAAGCCTGAGACTTCCAGACAAAGGCCAAGAATAAAAGAACTCTAGCCTTGATATCATGAAGCTCTGATTCTGGCCATGCCAAAAATCAGCCTTGCCTCTGGACATTCTGTTGCATGAGAACCAAAATTTCCTTTCTGCTTAAGCCCGTTGGGTCCAGTTTTCAAACACGTGAATCCAAAGGTTTTTTTTTGTTTCTTATTTTAAATTAAAATTTTCAAGTATCAAATTTATTGATATATTATACGACTTAATAATTGTTAACCACCCATAACTTCATTTTACAATGTTTATATATAGCAATTACTAGAAAACTGGCATTTCAGGTATAGAACACATGATTAGGTCTTTCATTAGAAATATCTTTTAGCTATTGCCTGGAACATTGTTCTTATATATTAAAGTTCCTTTAATCTTAAGAAAGTACATAAATAGTTATTTTTAATCCATTTCATCTTATTGGACAACAAACTGTTCCAAAACAAACATTGACACACACATTCAACTAATAATGTGTATATACACACACACATACATACATACATACATACCTATGTACACATACACACAGAGGGCCTGACTTTTTTGATCAGAGTCTATAAACTTTTCTAAGACCACTATAAACTTTCCTCTAGGCTAGACATCATTAAGAATATTCTTCAAACAAAATTATGTTATGTTCTTGTTTTGTCTAGGCATCAAACATAGAAGTGTGTTTCATTTTGATTTTTAGCTGAAGATTTTTTGGATATTATTGGAAAAAAATCCGGTAAGAATTCTCTGCAACTTCTGAAGCATGCTCTTAGTGACATACCCAGAGTAGTGAGAGATGGTCTATTTTCTCCCCCTACGTTATAGCATCAGTTGTCTGATTGTTATCTTCATCCTGAGGAAGTCTGGTTTTAAGTTTCCCTTTAAACCCTGGCTGATGCATGACTATCAGCATATGCCCTTTGCCCAATATTTGACTTTCTCCAAAATATATACACCAAGAATTAATAACCCTCCCAAAGTGCTATGAAATTAGCTTTCTTATTATGTGATTTGGTTGCTACAGTGGTCAGACCAGGTCATGAACACTGCATCTTCACAGGACAATCTGATAAAATGTACTGAAAGAAAGAATGAGGATAAAAGGGAAAGTAGCAACCTAAAATAGAAAGAGATAAGCTGCATTTTTACAATGTTTGAAATGAACAAAGTAATTTATCATATATCCTAATATTTCTACTATTGATTAGTAGTATTGAGATTGTACAACAAAGAAGGTACCAAAACTGTGTTTTTATTCAAAATACAACAGCAAAGTTTCTATGATGTTCCCCATATGTCAAGAACTATTCTAAGCACTCATATATATAAATAACTAAATAACTAACAGAAAGGGAAATACCATTATTATCATTGTTGCCTTTAAAAAGATGAGAAGACAGGCAGAAAGAGTTCAAATAATCTGTATATGGTCCAGAGCTAGTAAGTGGTAGACTTAGCATTTGAACTAGGGAAATCTGGCTTAGAAACTAATGTACATAAAAATCATTAAGTTGTCTCTCAGTAAATATTTAAGGATTATACAGTGATACAATTGTACTACAGCAGAATTTATTGGGGTTCTTGTTCTAGGTGATGTGCTGTGGATACCCTGAATATGACATAGACTGGAACTATAAAGCTAGCGCAGAATGCATGGAACTACTATTGGCAATTCTACAAAGTAAAGAGTACTGGGAAGATTACGGTGAAAATTGAAATACGAAAGAACGAACAGTGAGATTACCATTTCATTTTTTTCCTCTGGTATCCTCCAACCTGATCTTATGCAGTCCAAAGCCAGAAGTGAGCCGTAGGCTGTAGATGGGAGAAGCTCCAAGAGAAGACTTCTGGTTCTAGTTTGAAAAGTAGGAAAGGGGATGCCTAACAAACACTCAGAAGAGTGTAGATGTCCCTCAGTTTTGTTCTGTCTTTTCTTTCTTCCATTTAAAAAAAAAAAAAAATCATGATTCTATCGTGTACCAGCCCCAAGGAATCCAATGATGACAGCAACAGTGGTAGTGAGGGAGACAACTCAGAAGGAGGGGAATCTTCTTCTCTGATCAAGGGAGCTGTGATCCCAAGGAGGTAGCACACCTCTGATGTTCTCCCTCTCTCTCACTCTCCCTCTCTCTCCTCTCTTGTCTCTTGGACCCAGATGTGGGTACAGCCCTGAATGGGCACAGTAGAATGGAACAATCAAATCCTCAGATTACTGGTCAGAGGACCAAACAAGGGACCCTAGACCCCTAGGGAGTATTGAGGAGATCACAGTGAGGGAGGAGCTCAGAAAAGGAAACTTGTAAAGTTCTTTATAAATGCTTGGGCTCACCTCCAAGCTGAACACAAGTGAATCTAATTCTAATCAGCATAAAAAAAAATATGTGAGAAGTCAATTAACAGACCAGAGCTCAGGCCCAGACTGACCAATGTGTGGCAGACACTTGAGACAACTCCAAACAGAATTTGAAAAGATTTGAAAACTATACTGAAATTGTAACCACTGCCCATAGAAGGCAGTATGGAACTTGTAGCCTTAAACTAACCATATCAACTTCCTTCAAAGAAAAGGAAAAAAAACAATCAGTATTCTCCACAGGATTTAAAAAAGCCTCAGAGACTTGTAATAATATTTGAAAGATCCAGGTACAATCCCAAATCACTTGGCATGCAGAGAACCAGGACAATCTCCACTCATATGGGAAAAGACAATTAACAGATACAAATGATGAAGTGAAACAAATTTTGGAATTAAGTTATAAAAGTTTTTAAAGGACTATTATGGCAGTACTCCAACAAACTCCAATTACAAAATCTTAAAGTCAATGGGAAAATAGAAAACCTCAGAGTTAAATAAATAAAAAAATAAATAATACCTGAATGAATTAGAGATGAGCCAGTGAACTTGATGATGGATAGTAGAAATTACTTAGCATGAATAAATGGGAAAAAAATCATAGAAAAAATTGAACAATTCCTGAAAAATCTGACATTCATATCATCAGAATCCCAGAAAAGAGGGAAAAAAAGAATGTGATGCTAAAGAATTATTTAAAGAAATAATGGTTAAATATTCCAAAGTTTGGTGCAAGATTTAAACCTACAGATATCAGAAGATAATGAAAGCCTAAACAGGACAAAGACAAAAAGATATATTCCCAGAACCATAATAAAACTGTCAAAACTGAAGACAAAAAAATATTAAAAGCAATCAGAGATAAATGACACTATCCATAAGGGGATACAATACAAATAATTATGGGTTTCTCATTAGAAATCATGAGGGCCAGAAAGAAGTGAGACGATATTTTTAAAGTGTTAAAAACAAAACACAACTGTCAACTGAGAATTCTATAGCCAGCAAAAATATCATTCATGAAGGAAGATAAAATAAGACCATTCTCAGATAAAGGAGCCTAAGCCTACTCTAAAAGTATTAGTAAAGAAACTTCTTTATACAGAAGGAAAATGGTAACAGAAGAAACTCTGGAACATCAAGTAGAAAACAAGTCTCACAAATAGTAAGATTTCAGAAAATATATTTTTCTCTTAAATTTTTAATAAGACATTTGACCATTGATTGTGTGTGTGTGTGTGTGTGTGTGTGTGTGTGTGCATAATTATAACATGAAGGGACAGGGAAAAAGACATCTATATATTGTGATAAGTTTTCTGTATTCAATTTGAGGTGAGCGTAGAATTCAACATATACCCACATAAATGGAAATATACAAAGAAATTTAGTATATAAAAAAAAGAAGGTAAATTTTAATCCTGTACAATGTTTAAATAATGTGCAAAAACACAAGAAATGGGGAAAGAGTTTCAGAATATAGAGAGAACATTTAGAAAACAAAGAAAATGGTAGGTTTAATTTCAAATATATTAATAATAAATGTAAATGTTCTAAACAAACCAATTAAAAGACATAGATTGTTAGAATGGATTAAAAGTCATGATTAAATATTTGCAATCTACATCAAATTTACTTTAAATATAATGATATAAGTTGGGTAAACATAAAAACATGGATGAAATTATACTATGCAAATACTAATTTAAAAAACCTGGAGGTAACATCGGTAACAATGGCAGAATAAACACCTCCAAAAATTATGTACTTCATAAAAGCAATGAGAAAAGTGACAAACCTGTAATAATTAACTTTTAAGAATGCTAGAAATTAGCCAAAAGCCGCAGCAACCCAGGGAGCATTTATTTGAGAAAAATAGCTGAATTTCATTGAGATTTGGAAGCTTTGTAGTATTTTAACTTGCCCTATTTCCAATCACCTCTCTCCAGCTTGGCGGTTGTCTCTAAAACTGACAGCTACAATCACAATTAAAACCAGCATCCTAGCAAACACTGAGGAAGGAGAAATAGGCTGGAGCCCTTTCCACACCTCATTCCCCGAAAATGTCATAATTTGACCTGTCAGGTGATACCCTGGAAGTTCCCATTTGCAAGGTTGTTTTTATTTGACCCAACTCAGATCTTCTAGTGTGAACAGCCTTTTCTCTGGGGGGATTTGTTGAAAGCAATTAGATGCAACTGATGGAATGTGTGGTTGCCTGAGGAAGTGGATAATAGTTGGAGCACATGATAGGCTACCCGATAAAGCTTTAAAGAAAAAGCTGGAAAATGAGATGACCATAGTGGCTTTGTAGCTCTAAGGTATTACTGGGAATCTAGAACACCATGGCAAGCATAGGAGTACAGGCTTAGGTCTGAATGCATCTGCAGAAAAGATGTGAGAAGGCCCTAAGCCCTCACCTTGAGTTAAACATGAGGCTCTGCTCAAGCAGAAGGTAAAGACATAACACATCAAACTACTGAAAGACAAAGATGAAGAGAGAACTTGGAAAGCAACAAGTGAGAAGCAATTCAACACTTACACATGACCAGGGTTAATTCACTAAGAAGATATAGCAGTTCTAAATGTGTATATTTGTAACAATAGACCTTCAAAATATATGAAAACACGGCTTACAGAACCAAAAGAAGATATATAAATATCTACAATTGCAGTTAAAGACATCAACACTTCTGCATTATTTTCCTAGGGTTACCATAACAAAGTACTACTAATTGGGTGATTTAAACAACAGAAATGTATTGTCTCACAATTCTGGAATAGAGAAGTCTAAGATCAAAGTGTCAGCAGGTTTGCTTCCTTCTCTTGGCTATGAGGGAGAATGTAGTTCATGACTCTTTTCTAAGCTTCTATGAGTTTCCCGGCAATCTTTGGCATCCCTTGGCTTTCATTCTTTTCACATGGCATTCTCTCTGTGTATGTGTCTGCCCAAATTTCTCCTTTTATAAGAATACTATTCATATTGGATTAGGGTCTTACCCTATCCAGCATGACATCATCAGAATTAATTACATCTGCAATGGCTTTGTTTCTGAATAACATCATGTTCTATAGCTCTGGGGAGTAGAACTCTAACATAGCATTTTGGTGGGATACAACTGAACCCATAACAATTCCTCTCTCAGCAACAGATAAAAATAGTAAACAGAAACTCAGCAAAGGATACATAAGTACTGAACCATCAACCAACTGGATCTAATAAACATTTACAGAATTTTCTTTTCAACAGTAGAATAGATACACACACACACACACACACACACACACGTTTACAAATACGTTTGTAGAATTAACTAAGATGAACCTTGTCTTGGGTAACTAAAAAAAAAAAAAAAAGAAAAAAAAAGAAAGAAAAAATCCACGGGTTGAAGAGAAATCCAAAGGAAAATTAAAATTATTTTGAACTAAAAGAATATGGAAAAATAACAGAAATTTTTTTGTGATGCTGATCAAACAAAGTTTGGAAGGAAATTTGTAGTAGTGAATATTTTCTTTATCAAAAAAACCCCACTGATTTCATGTTAATTATCTAAGCTTCCATATAAAAAAAAAAAAACAAAAAAGGGAAACAAAACAAACATAAGTTAAGTAGATGAGAAATACTAGTAAAGATAAAACATACTTCTTAAAAAAAAGATAAAACTCTAGCAATATTGGCCATGAAAAAAAGAGAAAAGATACAGTTTACCTATATCAAAAATTAAAGAGATGACATCATTACTATTTCCACAGACATTAAAGGAACATAAGAAACTACTATGAAAAACTTTAAAGATATAAATACATCAACTTAGTATAAGATTTACTGATTTCTCAAGAAACACAATTTACCAAAAACTCAAACAATATGAAATAAGTAATCATAATATTTCTAGAACTATTACAGGAAATTATATTTATAATTTAAAACTTTCCAAAAAATCTATCACCAGGCCTAAATAATTTTGCTGGTAAACCCAAACAGATTTTTAAAAAGAAATAACATGAATTCTACACAACGTCTTCCAGAAAATAAAAGAAAGAACATTTCCCAACTTATTTTATGAAGTTTCATTAACCTGATACTAAAATCAGATAAAACAGTTTCTAAAATAAACACAAACAAACAAACAAACAAATATAGGCCAATCCCTCATGAACATCAGGACATGACCAAATGAAGTTTATCCTGGAAATGCAAGGCTGGTTAAATACTTAGACAATCAATGTAATCTACCATATTAATAATCTAAATGAGAGAACCCAAATGATCATATAGGTGCAAGAAAAATATTTTATTTTTAAAATTCATTATCCTTTTATGATAAAAATTCTCAGTCAATTAGGAATGGAAGAGAATCCTGCATTTGATAAAGGACATCTACAAAAACTTGCAGATAACATCTTATTTAAAGATGAATGCTTCCATGCTAAGAAACAGGCAAAGATGCTCTCCACCCTGTCTACTCCTATTCAACATCATATTGGAAGTCCCAGCTGATGTTGAAAGAAATAAAAAGAAAGAAAAAAGAAAAAGAAAAAAATCTAATCCTCATTATTAGAAGGAAAGAGTAAATCTGTTCTTATTCATACACAACATTATGGCCCACATGTCAAATTCCAAGAAAACCACAAAAATATTCCTAGAGCTAATAGATGAATTATATAAAAGATCAACAGCAAAAATCAAGTAAATTTCTTTCATTACCATACATAAAATTTTAAAAAATTCATTAAAGAATTAAATGAAGCAAAATGTACAATTGAAACCCAAATTAAATTATCAATTCCCAAATTAGTAATATTAATTTATCAATGTAACAAATTTATACAGGATCTGTGGCTGAAAACTTAAATCAAATAAGAGTTAAATAAATTAAGAGGTATATAATGTTCATGGATTGGAAGAGTCAACATAGTATTAATGTCGATTTTCTTCAAATAATGTATAGATTTAATGCAATTCTTTTTAGAATCCCAAAACAACTTCAGATATAGTTATATAAATAGAGATAAAATTCAGATATAGTTATATAAATAGAGATATATAGTTATATAAATAGAGATATAGTTATCTCTATTTATTTATCTCTCTATTTATCTCTATTTATATATGTATAGAGATATACATATAAAATATGTGCATATAAAATTGCTTAATGAATGAAAACATAAACAATAGACTGGAAGAAAATATTTACAAATCACATATTCACCAAAGGACTTTTATTCCTAATAGTAAAGCTCAACCGTAGGAACAGAAACAATTAAAAACAAGAGGTGCACCTGGGTGGCTCAGTCGGTTAAGCGTCTACCTTCAGGTCAGTTCATGATCCCAGGGTCCTGGGAGCAAGCCCTGAGTCGGGCTCCGTGTTCAGCGGAAAGTCTGCTTTTTCCCTCTCCCTCTGCCCTTCCACCTCCCCCCTGGCTTGTGCTCTCTCTCTGTCTGTCTCAAATAAATAATAAAATCTTAAAAAAAAAGTGGGCAAGATACTTCAACAGGTACTTTAGCAAAGGGAATATGCAAATAAAAAATACATGCATAAAAAGATATTCAATATTATCAGTCATTAGGAAAATGCAAATCAAAAGCACAATAAGATACAGCTACAGACCTATTAGAATGACTGAATTAAAAAAAAAAATGATACTGGTAATATCGAGTGCTGGCAAGGACGCAGAGAAACCAGAACTCATACATTGCTAACGGGAAAGCAGAAAGCTTTCCAGGAAATGCCTGGGAAAATGGTTTGACGGTAAACATTCACTTATCATAAGACCCACCCAAACCCACACCTGGTTACTTGCCCTAAAGAAATAAAAATTCATGTACCCACAAAAAACTGTAAACAAATATGTATGGTGGCTCTATTCATAACCACCCAAACTGGAAAAGACCAATTATCTTTCATCAGGTGTATGGATAAACTAACTATCATACGTCAGTCAATGCAAAAGAAAAAATGGCGGATACGATCTCTAGGGTGACTCTCAAAGTAAGTATACTGAGTGAAGGAAGCCAATCTCAAAATGTGACATGCTATCCGATTCCATCCTTGAAAAGGTCAAACTACGCAGCTACACAGAGAAGACCCCGGTGCTAGGGGTTGGGTGTGAATTGGGGCAGAAGGATTGAGCTTGACTATTAAAGAAAGGATGAGGGAGTTTGGGGGACTGTTAGAACTGCTCTGTCTCCTGATTGTTTTGGTGGTTAAATACATCTATGCACCCATTAAAATTCATAGAACTGTGCACCAATAAAAAATAAATTTTTATGTATGATAATAAAAGGCAATTAAGTAATTAAAAGGGCTGTGATCTATTCCCAAAGGAAAGAGGAAGTTTCTGGCACCAGAATGAGACCCTACATAAAAAATAAATAAATAAATAAATAAATAAATAAATAAATAAATAAATAAATAAGTGTTCCTTGCATATTGTTCCGTAAGTTTCAGCTCCAGGTGATTAAACAGCTATTAGGTCACAAACACATTCTATAGCAATAACATTGAGAACTCCACTGTTATGTAGAGACCCACACACATACATAAGCATGCATGGTCAATCATATAATAGCCTATGATTTCTAATGTTGGCTTTTTCATCTGCACTGATTGAAAGAGCCATAAAACTGGTATTATTACTATAGATGCATAGACTTTACCATCTGTTCTATATACCTTTCAGCTGACTTTCTTCACTCTGCTCTTGCTGTCCTAACTTCTCAAATCATTTGGTGGGAGAATGTAACATTTCCCACTTCATAAACTTTTTTTAAAAAGTAAGATTTTGAAAATTATTTTAAAGGAACTGGTAAGGTTTCAAGCACAGTTCCTTTATAGACTTCCGTGAAATCAATGAAGAAAAATCTAGTCCAGTTAAGGTTGCCAGACTCAGCAAATGAAAATTTTGTATTATAGGGGCTCCTGGGTGGCTCAGCCAATTAAGAGACCGACTCTTGATCTTGGCTCAGGTCATGATCTCAGGGTCCTTGGATGGAGTCCCATGTTGGGGTCCCCACTCAGCACAGAGTATGCTCCAGGATTCTCTCTCTCCCTCTCCCTCTGGCCCTCCTCCCACAAGCACACTCCCTCCCATTCTCTTTTTCTACAAAAAATCAACCTTTACAACAAAAAATCTTGAATTTTATCTGAAAACACTAAATCCAGTGGCTAATTTAACCTGTCAACTTTAGGGGGCTACCGGGTAACTAGATTAAATGTTTCTTGGTGTGTCTGTTAGGGTGTTTCTGGATGATATTAGCATTTGAATTGGTGGATTCAGTAATGTAGATTGGGCTCCCCAACAGGGCAGGACATAATCAAATCTGTTGGGGCCTGAATCAAATCTGTTGGGGCCTAATAAACTGTTGAGTGAGGAGGAATTCATCCCTTTTCCTCTTGCCTCACCCATTTCACCTCCTCCTACTCTCCTCTGGGATTCAACTCATCTCTTCCCCTGGTTCTCAGGCCATTAGACTGGGGCTTAATTTCATCCTTATCTTTCCTGGGTCTCCAGCTTGCAGATGGGCAGGTCATGGGATTTCTCAGCCTCCATGGTCCCATGTCTCAATGCCTCATAATAGATAGATAGATAGATAGATAGATAGATAGATAGATAGATAGATAGATACAGATAAATAAATGCCTTCTATCGTTTTTTTCCTCCTGACTAATGCTATGTGTGTGTGTGTGTGTGTGTGTGTGTGTGTGTATGTTTCATTTAGTATATGAGAAAAATAAGGTCTAGAAATGTTATAAAAATTTTCTAAATCAGGCCATGAGTTCAGATTTTTGTCAAATTTAATTATCTTGAGCCAGACTCAAAAATTCAAATAAAAAAATTTCCAGTGACCTTTCTTTTCTCCTTTATTCTAGGATGTACTCCCACTTATTTCCTATTAAAACTCAGTATTCGTTCTCCCTGAAATACTTCACAGACTTGATTTCTCCGTGTCCAATAAGCATGTTTATTATTTTTTAAAAATATTTGTTCTTCTTGAATTTATATATCTGTTACTGAATCATATGCTACTAACTATACCTCAATTTTTTTTTTCTCGAGTGCATACTGTTTTCAGAAGAGATTATAAGCTTCTTGAAGGCAGGAATTAGGCTGCATTTGTTTTGGTTATCCCTCTGTAAACAGCATATGGCCTTATGGATATTCTATATCAAAAGCACTCAACAGTGTTTGTCAATTTTAATCTTACTTCTGTGATGATGAAATTTGCTAAAAATAAATTCCAGAAAAAGACACTTTTAAAAAATACATATGTGAAATAAGCCATGTAGGTAATATATTGTTACATTTGTCTTAAAATAAGCCTTAGGCATTCTCCCACACTTTTCTCACCATTATCTCCATCTGTAATAATAAAACATATCTTCTGATTACAGCTATTCTGTTATCTCAAGGCTGAATCTAATTTATTTGCTATTCAACCTTACTTTGCCTCTGTTACAAGATTTGTTTTTCCTGTAACGCAATCCAAAGTTTTGATTTAAAAGGTAGAAAACATTTTTTTTCCCCAAATACGTGGTATTTTAAACTGAAAGGAAAAATAAATTTAAAGTAGATTGGGAGTAATTCACAACAAAAACATCTAACAAATTTTAATTTGAATCCAATAATTTTTGTTTAAACGTGTTTTGGGATAGATGAGTCCTTTGGGGCAACATAGCAATATATGTTCTGCCAACAAATAGAAATCTCAAAAATGCTTTCCTAACAGAACTTTTGAAATACTTATTTACAGAGAGCAAAGAATTTCTTAGAAAGCTTGTGGTATTTCTAAAGTTGCATTGTATTTCCAAAGCTTTGAAATATGATGTTCCTTCTATGACATCGTCATTAAAATTTAAAAGGCTAATTTAGAAACCACAAAACTATCAGGTAGATTTTCTTAGAGACTCGTTCTCTGGATACTGTCATTTGCTGGTTTACTTATTAGTAGAAACATAAGTTTAATTTGTTGTACTCTCATACATGCTAATACCACATACATGGCAATAAATCATGCTGTTTCCCCACTTACATTTTACCCAGAGGGCAATTTCTCAACTTCCACTTTTCCCCCAATTGTTACATTGCTATTCCTTCTCTACATACAATACAACCTTGATTGCTGGTCTAAATCCCCTGGTGAAATAATCATACTTTGGGGTAGATACACTACACTCTGAAATTTGAACACTAATGACTTTCTTTGCTATTTTCATCTTTACAAAAAGATAGATTAAGTTAATCTCTGAAAAGTTAAATGATGTGTCATTAAGGGCATTTAAAAACACAAGTCAGTGTCCTAAATCAGAGATTTAGGAATTAAATGCATGGCAGAGAGGTTATGTTTTTAATCCTCATGAGAATGATTAATTTGATTCCTAGCCATACACTGGGCATCCAAGTAGGTAATATACTCATTTTCTATTTTGGAAAAAATTGAATTTGACTCCGTTTTCTTCTACTTTTTAAAAAGTACTTAAATCAGAAACAACAGCTTTGTGGAATTTTTTTTTTTTTTCTTGAACCCTTGTTCTCCTTGCCAAGCTTTTTAATTTTTTTTTTTTCATCATGATTCTTTGGCCATGTTGAAGGTTCTTTTTGAGAGCAATGCTGAATTGCACTTGTTTACCCTAATCAATTGTTAAACCTGCATAGGGAACCAAATCTACAAAATTAGCAATAAAAGACATCTTTTTCTCCTGAATTACCAAGTGCTCTATCTAAACTGTTTTCCCTGGAGAAAGCGGGGTTGAACTTTTACCTTAAATAACTGTTCTCAAACCTCAGTACACTCACTTAAAATAACTCTGAATTAGGAAAATAGCCAAAGGCACAAGAAAGTACTTCAGAGACTTACAGAATTAATCTCATTTAGCAAAAAGAAAAAAAAAAAAACAAAAACAAATCAAACAACAAAAGACTAAAGCATACGCATATGAGCTGCACTTTCGCTAGAATTTTCCTTTTTTGTGTTCCATAAATTTGGAAAACGAGCAACATCTTATCCTTGCCATGTTCATTCTTCTCTCTTCTCCCGTTTTCTTCTGAATTATTTGACTCAGAATAATCTCTTTTCTATCACTATTCACTTCTCTCCACTTGGAATTTAAGTATTTTCCCTATACTGTTCTTATTCCGCGCTCTCTGAGCCAAAGAACCCCTTCTATCCTTAAACTTACCATAAATCCTCTCTCTGGAGAGTTTCCTGTTAAAAAGGAATTGTGATGTAATACTAGAAAAACCCTTCAGAATATAGGAGTCTATTTACTACCCCTCTGCAAGCATGTGTTTTTGTGGCTGGGTATCTTTTCTGGAGATGAGAATGTAATGTTTATGTATTGAGCTACCAATCTCAGAAATAATTTAAAATCCTGGAATCACATACTCCAACATCATCTTTTCAATGTCAAAAGAACAAAAGCCTTCTCAGCGAGGGCAACTACCCAACTATCCCCAGTTTGATGGTACTCCGTGACCTGTGGGGGCAAAGTACTGACTACATAAAATATGAACATTGCTTCCCTTTTAGAATTTAAGTCAGTAGTCATATTTGGGAATTCTAAGGGTAGCACAGTTTGAAAAACCAAACACAAGTATTATTTCCTATCTATAAGAAAGCTAACTTACAATCAATTACCAACTGTCAGTTAACTAAGCTGAAGGAGCTATAAAAAACAAAAACCAAAACATAAAACATGCTAGGAAAGTTGCTAGGTATCAACCATCCAACCAGGGAATATATGTAAATCTCCATGTAAATCTCCATATCTTTATCTCTATCTTCAACTTGAGATGTAAATATTGATATTGATGAATAGAGTCCATTGGAGAGACAGAAATCAAATCAGTTATTTTAATAGAGAGATTTTTATGTAAAGCATTGTTAACTAGTTATGAAATTATTAACCATATAACCAAAAAGCCAAAAACAGAGAACATGAGGGTAACACAGTGGTAACACAGGCAGGAAGCAGCTCATGCCCTGCTATGGCCTGAATGTTTGTGTCCCCCCACAATTCATATGTTGAAACCTAATCCCCAGTGTGATAGTATCTGGAGGTGGGAACCTTTGGGAAGTAATTAGGTCATGAGAATAGACCCCTCATGAATAGGACTTAGTGACCTTATTAAAAAGGTTCCAGGGAGCTCCCTTGCCTCCTCAGCCATGTGAGGACACAGTGAGAAACAGCTATGAACCAGGAAACAGGGCCTCACTAGACATCAAATCTTCCAGCACCTTAGTCTTGGACTTCCCAGGCCCCAGAACTGAGAGAAAGAAATTTTTGTTGTTTATAAGTCATTCGGTCTACGGAATTTTGTTAAAACAGCTAACGAATGCAGATACATCCTTCAACATGCCAAAGAACCATGATGACAAAGAAATTAGAAGGCTTTTGTATAAGGGTCCATGAAAAATTAAAAAAGGCATTTTTCTATAAACTTTTTTAAAGCTATCTCGCTTCTGATTTTTAATACTATCTTGTTTCTGATTTATGTACTTTTTTAAAAAGTAGAAGAAAAATGAATCAAATTCATTTTTTTTTCTTTCCATTCCCATGAGCATGACCCAGCAACACTTCTTCATTCCGGCTGTTCCTTCCCACATCAGCAGCTGAATCCAGTTTTTCTGACATAATTAAAGTTAAGGTCCTTCACCGGATTTTAGCGAGGGGATACAGGCAATTAAAAGGCAAAAAAAAAAAAAAAACTAGCGAAGATAATATCAGAGATAAGTGATATGAGGCAAATGAAACAGTAATGGTATAAATAGTAATCACAGAAGAAATGTCATACAGATTGATTCTGAGAGGGCTCCTCGAAGAGGCAACATTTGATGTAAATGAGGAGAAAAAGTCAGCCATGCGAAGAGTATTTCAGGCAAATGAATAATGAGTGTAAAGGCTAAGACCCTGAGATGGAAATTTCCAAGCATTTTCAAAGATCAGGGTGTAGAGGGCCAGTATGGTTGTTGTAGACTCAGCAAGGGGAGCACAGTAGAAGATGAGGTTAGAGAGGTGGGCAAGGACAGGTTCTCTGGGGCCATGGAGGGCCCCGAGGTGTGCTATAATAAGTTGTGGTTTTTGTTGTTGTTTGGCACTGGGGACTAGAGGGTAGATCGTAGAGGGTTTTAAGCAATGGAAGGATGTAATCAAATTTACTTTGTAATATTTAAAACCAACCTGTCCATCAATACTCTTTCTGTGCTTCCATGTTCATATATGATGTGCGTGGTCTGGCGAGCACATACACTTGGGTTTAGAGTAACCCAGAGTTATTGGACTGGAACTCATATTTAATGTTGTTAAACCAGAAGTATCATGGTGCTACTCAAATGGAAGATCTATTTTTAAGACTCACTCCAAGAAGAAATGACTCTTGTTTCTAATGTGTACTCTGTCCCAAGGTACAAAAGAATTCTGAATTCGATAACAATACAAAGATTGTTGCAGAGAATTCTGATTCTGACAAGTTAGAATTATAGCATCATGCAATCAATTTAAATATCGTATTCGATGGCAGGAAAGCCATTCCTAAAAGGCAGTAAGAAAGTACATTTGGAGAAATTGCATAAATAAAGTCTAAGTTTAGTAATAAGAGACTCGGAAGCAAAGAGTAGACATCATAGCACAGTATCATAAATAGCAAAAGGATAAAACAGGACCACAAGAAGATGATTCACAAAACAGTGCTCATTCCCTCATGTCCCTGTGGATTACAGGTTATTGCCAAAAATTTCTCCAATACACCTGGCAGAACAGGAAGGTTGATCTATGAATCATCTCTGAATCTTTTATAAAGAGTTGAATTCAGTCAGTCCTTCAACAAATATTTACTGAACTCTTTCTAAGTGCCAGGACTATTCTGGGTACTGAGAAGATGGAGAGGAAAAGAGAGTAAAAATACCTACACTCATGAAGTTTATGGTTTTGCATGTATTACTTATAGCAAACTAAATTGAGAAGTTGAATTCTCATAACACATTGCGACATAAGTCATTCTCAATTAACCCTTCTGTATTTTTCCAAAAGTTTTAAGCTTAGAATTGCTCTAGGGATGTTAGAAATCCTCTAGGAAAGATTCATGGAAGTGTTATATTATGAATTAGACCTTGAAGAAAGCATAGGAGTTGAATAAGGAATAGAGAAAACATTTCAAGGAAACAGGAATAATAATCAGGGAATGGGAGAGTTGAGACACAGAGATGGAATTATATCTGGCATTTGTGAGCAAACTGAGGCTTTTGAAAATTAATATAAAAAACATAATGACTATCCAAAACATGTTGTTAAAGAAGAGATTCAAAGACTGTACAGCTCCAAGCAAAACATGGCAATAGGATTGATCATGATTTAAAAAAAAAAAAAAAATCATAAGTAGTGTAAGAATTCACTAGGTTCCAAAACCTGTTTTTACATTTTGTTAGTTTAAGAAGATAAGAAGAAGGAAAGGGAAGGAAGGAGGAAGGGAACAATGAAAGAAGGAAAAGAGAAAAGAAAGAGAGAAAGAGAAAGAGAGAACTGAAGGAAGAAAAAAAAGCATTCCTTGCTATTATTGCTATTTTTTCTCTTTTTATTGGCTATTTTTCTTAGGTACCAGTCTTGATCCATGTTGATGAGTCCTGTTTCCTCCTACTTTCCCACTACCCCCAATATGTCTTTCTTTGTCATCCAAGCAGTATAGCTCTATACCTATATTAGATTATAGATCTTATTTTTATTTATAAAAACGATTAACATACTCTAGAAAGGGACGTATACTCCAGATACACAATCATGGCTATCAAAAGCAGGCAGATCTTTGGGAATATAGAGCTCACTGCCCTAAAAGTCTTTGCCAGCAAAAGGGGAGTAGTAAAGCTAGGCATTGCTCGCTGACCACAATATTCCCTCAGTATGGGCTTATTTGTCATGTTACCTTTTTTTTTTTTCTTTAAAGATTTTGTTTATTTGAGAGAGAGTGAGCTGGGGGAGGGACAGAGGGAGAGAGAATCTCAAGCAGATTCCGCACTGAGCAGGGAGTCTGACACAGGGCTCGATCTCACAATCCTGAGCCCGTGACCTGAGCTGAAATCAGATTGCTGGACGCTCAACCTGACTAAGCCACCCGGACGACCTGTCATATTTCTTTGCAATTGCTTTTATCTTAAAGCTTAGTTACAATTTTTTTTTACATTGAAAAAATTGAAAATACCAATTCAAATACATTCATGTTTATGTTTTCACACCAAGGGCACCTACACTTCACACACTTTGGATGCAGACAGGACGCGATGAGTAAATTACGTGTGTGGAAATGGTATTTCATAGCAGATTATTTAAAGAAGCACACAACTCATTTTACACAATCACGACAACAGGCTCAGGTTAGAGCCGTGGAGTCCTATTTCTTTAACCCTCTCTCCTCCAGGGAATGGAGATAGTGCCCTCTTCGTTAAAAAGCAGAAATAAAATTAAAATCCAATGCTGATCTGATTAAGTTTGTGGAAAGGATTCACTTTTATGTTCCTAATTCCTATATATAAGATAAAACAATAACGGAAGTCCAAGCCGCTTCGTAATGTAGTCTGAGCTAAATCCGATTCTTAACTAGTATCAAATGTTACTAAGGTGCTGTGTTCTGTTTTGTTTTTTAAATTCAAGCAATTAAGAAGCACAAATGAAGTGGGAAGAGGCCTGGAATGATTTGTACAGCTCCTCAAAGGTTTTTCTTCCACACTGGATATGTGCTCTCAGTCTCAGAATAATATATGACACCTATATAACATATACCTATTTACCTATGTTATACAAAGTCTCTGTAAGATATGCTTATTATCCCACACAGCAGGGAGCATTTAAACTAGGTAACATCTCCATTGTATATCTCAGTGTTGAACAGCTTATATGACACTCTCCAGGATATCACCTCAAAAGTAAATAGGTTGGTGGAGTTGTTATTGGTGCTATAAGCAATTCTCAACCAGGGACGTCCCTCTCAAAACATTGCATAGGTAAGAGTCTGTCCCTGGCAAATGCCTCTGGTCTATTTGCCCAGGGTCCAGGTCACCTTTCTTCATTTTTCTTTTTCCCTGGGACCATCTCTTGCCACTCCCCACTCCCCGCATTAATTGGGAATAAAATGAATCACACACAGGCGAACTGCTTCAATTTTCTTTTCCTCATATTTAGACAACAATGCTTTACAAAAGAAAGAAGGGGGAGCAATCTACACCTAAACTGAAAGGAAACAAATATATGTCAGAGTTGGTATAAGCTGGTTCTTAACACAAGTAGCGTGTTGACCAAACAAAACTTGACATTAGGCAAGTGTTACCTTTTGTAGTGGACACAGGGTTGCTGGGGAAGAATGGGAAATATTCACAGGAGAAAATATCTTTACTTTTAGGAAGGCCATAGCAGCTTCTTAAAGAGGTCCAACTATGTTTCTTTAAGGGGGACAACATTTTTCTTCAATGCGGAGAAAACTTGCCACTTTACAAAAGCTTTTAAAATTAAAGAGTAGGTATTTTAGGGGCGCCTGGGTGGCACAGCGGTTAAGCGTCTGCCTTCGGCTCAGGGCGTGATCTCGGTGTCATGGGATCGAGCCCCACATCAGGCTCCTCCGCTATGAGCCTGCTTCTTCCTCTCCCCTGCTTGTGTTCCCTCTCTTGCTGGCTTTCTCTATCTCTGTTGAATAAATAAATAAAATCTTAAAAAAAAAAAAAGAGTAGGTATTTTAATTTGAATAAAAAATAATTGAAGATAGAATACATTAGTCACCATTTTAATGATGTCAAATATATTCATCCTACTGAGCGTATTTTTTTTTTTTTGAAAAGTTGAACTTCAATTTTTAAGAATTCTAAGTCCTGGAGAGAAGCTCAGAATTCCTGGGAGAATTTTTTTTTTCTATTTTTAATGTTTTGAGTCACTGAGAAAACAGTAATTTAGTATTTGAATATTTAGAGTGAAAAGACCTCAGAAGATCAATTTGTACTGATATTGATGTTCAGAACAATTACATTACTATACCTGGTTTACATCTGAATTAACCGGAGCTGACAGAAACTAACAGATAAGCCTGCCAACATAAAGCTAGTTATTGGAGGAAGAGTAAGCAAAGTTCAGTTTTTCTTTTCTAGTGCTGGAAGAAAAAAAATAAATCTGCCTCGCACTCTCTATGAACCAGGAACTGTGCTAAGTACATTTTTCATAACCTTAAGCCTCTAATATTATTATTATTTATTTATAGATTAAAAATCTCTGAACCTCAGAGAAGTTAAATAAAAGATCCATGATCAGGTAGCTCTTACATTATATAGCTTCGGTTCAGACTCAGATTGGACCCCAAAATAATACTCTTCTCAGTCAAGCCTCAAAACTTTTTTTTTTTCTCCAGTGCATATTGCATTGGCCAAACTGGATCCTTGCCCATTAAATTTCTAACACACCTTATCCAGTAGAAGTCTGATGAAAGCCACAAATACAAGTTAATATGTAATTTCCTTATTATTTTTAACTTTTCCTATTTGAGAATAGTTGACACACGATGTTACATTAGTTTCAGGTGTACAACATAGTGATTAGACTTCTTTATATATTATGTTATGCTCCAGTCTAGCTACCAATTATAACCACACAAGGCTATTACAATATCACTGACCACATTCCTTATGCTGTGCCCTTTAGTTCTGTGACTTATTCCGTAACAAGGCACCTGTATCTCCCCTTCCCCTTCACACATTTTCCCATCCCCCACACCTCTTCTGCTAATAGGAAATTTTAAATTTTCTCATAGTTGTATATAAAAAGTAAACAGAAAAAGAGTTAAATTACATTTTGTAAATTATATTTTACTTATAAAAAAATCCATATTATCATTCCACATGCAATCAATATAAAATTATTAATGAGCTATCTTACCTTTTATTTTTTGTACTTCATCTTCTAAATAGGTGTGATTTATAGTTTACACATCTCCATTCAGACTAGCCACGTTTCGAGTGTTGCAATAGTTACAGCTAAAATAAACAAGCCCGTGACTAGAGACGACTGTTTTCAATGCATGCGGCGATGTTTACTTTCAATTTAGAACTATGCACTTTCTTTTTATGACTCTGCAGGGCTTTCGCCTTACTTATATATTTGATAAATCTCACTAGCCGGAGGCCAGAGGACTAGAGTAGACAGGTGCTATGCCAGGTTCACCGTGAAGTTCTGCCAAAGTATCTCGAGTTTAACGTGCCACCGGCCTTAACCCCATTTCTCGTCCTGTCCAGAGGACTGCCAAAAGTATGATATAATGCCAAATCTGATAACCAGATTTTCAATAAAGATGCTTAAGAAACACTAGACATTGTATTGTAGGTGGGGTAATCAGAATTTAAATTAGAGTTTTCAAAAGTTATTCAGAATTTCTGTCCACAATATTTACTGTTTTAACTTGCCTACGGTAGGTATTTTTATGTCATTTTATGGTGGAATTGCCAAGTTTCCTTTCCTGTGATTTTTCATGCACGTATATGTATTTTATACCCACAATCTATTTTTAAATCTCTTTCTTAGACCTTCCTACTCTACTTGCTTCCATATGTATACAGCCTCCCGCTAGCTGTGATCACATATTTCCATATCTTGCCTATTAAATAAGCAAGTGCTTGTGTCTTCATATTCACAGAGCTTTGCCAATGAAAAGTATTTGCTTAGATTGATTTTAATACTTTTCCCTCGTGGCTGAGAGGACTTCTGAACCTCACGATGCTGTAAAATAGAGTATCTTACAATTTCCCAAATGAAAATAAACCCCAATTCCTCCACTAACTTCAGATTTAAATATTTTGTTTCCTCACATACACCATGCTGTTCTCCATCTGTATGTTGCAGAGACAATAATGACAAAGTTGACCTCTGAATATTTCTTCTTTAATGAGGAGCATGTGTGACTACCAGTGTTTGTGGCCACACATGATTACGGGAGAAAAAGGCAAATGGCGTTTCCAGCATTGGTGCTGACTCTATGAGAAATAGTCCAGAAATCCACTCTTACGCATAATGGAATGGTCACTTCTGAAGACGGTGTCCTGAAATTACAGATACCGTCTACAAAAGGTAAGAGTCAAGACTTAAACTCTACTGCTACCTTTTCAATACCTTCTACTTAGAGGTGCCCGGGATGATTATGCGGCAACTAGACACATAGCTTTCACACCAGCCAACTGCTTATCCCATTTTCTGCCAGTATGCATCTAGACCGTGCGAAAACACTTGCCTTGACCTGACAATTCCATCCACCAGTTAAATATCCCTGCTCTAACTTCATGGGTCAAAGACAAATCAGCTCATATGATTGTGCGAACAAAATTATCTAGTAACCTCCTATAACACATAGAATAACATCCAAAGTCTTAACCATGGACTCCAAGCCGGAATACTTTCTGGCGTCTGAGTATGTTCTAATTTATGTCTATACATTTTTTAACTCTACTCTTTTTAGGCACTCGTTGTCTTCTTGCTTATTGCACAAACAAGTGTGCTCTGTCCCCAGTGACTTTTCCCTTTACCTTCCCTATACTCTTCCACCAGCCATTAGCATGTTCACTCCTCCACTTTTTTTAGGCGTCTATTCAAATGTCCTCTGCACAGAAAATCCTCCTCTGTTCACCATAGCTAAAATGAGATCATTATTATATACTGTATATGCATTGGTTTATATTTTATCATCTGTCTTTTCCAAAGTCCCACTAGGATGAGGCAACATGCATAACAGTTACTTGACTATACATGACTCCTAGGAATGTATTATTTTGAATAACAGGGATAACCACCACCATGTATTAAATGCTTACCTGAACAAGACACATCCTTTATCTCATATACTGGAATTTTTTGGACAACTTATCCTTTCAGAAACAACATGAGCAGATATCATAATCCTTATTTTATAGATGAGAATAGTAAGCTTCCATCTAAACTTTCTACCCTCACTATACTACAAGGTCCCATGGGGGGGAAAATGCTTTACCTTTATTCATAGTAACAGAGATCCAGAAAGCCTCTCAGAAATGTAGCTCAGTGGTGAGAGTTTATGCCCCGTGCTAGGCACACCGAAAAGATGGTTTTGAACTGGAGTATCTTTAATTACCTAGCAAGTAGCATCATTAAGATGACTACCCCTTTTAATCTGGCTCCCTTTAAGGGTGTCACCTGAGAACAGGTTGCCTTTGTTTTTTCTTTAATTGTACCCTTTTGGTTTCAAGAGGGTTGTTTTAAATCTATGTCCTTTCATTCCTGCCTCTAAATTTTTATTCTAAAATTAGTTTCCCTTTGTCTGATTATAGTTGTCATTCTTACCTCATGATGCTGACTGACGTGAGCTGCTCCGGCTGCTGCCTACGTTCATCCTGCTACCTGGATTAGCCACGCTAATGTATGTTCTTGGCTAACCTGGTGTATCATTTGCTCGCACCCTTGAAACACAGCCCCTTGACAACAGGCCTCATCTACAAGTATATTTAGAAAATGGCTAGGACGTCAAATATTTATTCCTTTTAAAAAATTTAATATGTTCTCCTGGGGCCTGATTACAGAATATTTTAATGCTTACAAATTTCTTCAGTGGTACTGTACTAGCTTGTTTCCTAGGAAACAAACGCCCTTCTACCGCACTGCACACATCTTAATCGAGAAAATTCTGTAATCGCTTGGTGAATGGATAACTTCTAAAAATTGTTTGTTTTTATAGGAGTTACCAGCTACAATATCACTGCAGGTAAATTTCCAAATACGTTATCAGTGAAAGATTATTTCAGTTTACCCTAAAATATGAGACAGCTCTTATGAAGTAATCGTAAGATAAAAACGCATACTCTTTAATGGCTGAGCTACACACATAAATACAAAGTGAATTTGAGGGATGGATATACTTGCCTCTGTTGTCATCTCCAGTCTCGTTCTCTTTTTTGCGGAAAATATAGGGTCATTCAAGAAAGCGGTTTGGATCCGGATGTCTTTTTCTCCTAACCAAATATTAACTGAAAGCTATTACAAACCCATGGAGGGAACAATGCATTTTTAAAGTGACATTTTAGCATTCAAGCCATTCATATTCTTCAATGCGAATATAATTTTTATCTAAATGATTTCAGAGGAAAATGGATTCATTTGACTACAGTGCTTCTAAGACCAGTGGGAAGCTCATCATCTTAATATTGAATCTGTAAATCCTTTCCACTAGGGATGATTAACAGCTTTGTCAAGTGTTTATTTTACTTTAAGAAGAATATGTAATTTCCTGGTATAACGCAGACAGATTTCAGTCTATTTCTCCCTTCACATGTCACATTCATACCATGGGCTCACAAGATCTAGCTCACCTCTATTAGGCTTCTATTTTGCATGGTAAGATGATAGCCTAACAAGTTTTTATAGTTTAATGAGCATACATCAGTCTGTTCTATGATTCATTTATACTTGATAAAAAAAAAAAATCCTCAGCAGTCCTGATAAGAGGCAATAACAGTGAATTACTTCCAGATGGCACATTTGCTCTACTACACGTGTGGTCTGAGCTACCCATGGGACAAAAACTTCTATTAGTGCAGTGATGGGGCCAGCCATACTACTTTTTGTATGTAAAGCCTTGATGAACTGTACTCAGGGCAGTTCTAGCCACCACATGGGAAGCAGGTAGCTGCACAAGGCCATTCACATGGGTTGCACAGTGATTCCCATATTAACCAGCAAACAAAAGCCAAAATGGAAGACAATTCATTGCATATGGGCTTTTAATCACAATGTGATTTAGATGGCTTCCTTGGACAATGAAATCATTTACAGAGCCTTAATCAGGTGAAGTTGGCAAATAAGAAATTATTGGAAAATTTTAGTGTCCAATCTTTCTATTTTCCTAAGTAACACTGAAAATAGCCACATCTCTTGCCTTTTAAAAATTAAGTTGAGAATCTAGGTCATTTCTATTCTTAACCATATATCCATTTTTGGTAACAGTAGGTAATTTTTCTTCATTAAATCTTTATAAAGTGAATTCTAAACAATCAGAATCTTTAGATAATAAGATTAAAAAATTTTTTCTAGACTTTTTATGAGGAGGAAGCCAATAATCAGGAAAAACAAGCTGATTGAGGAGTTTGTTTACAAAGTAGCTTCTCAATGTTCTTGAGTCACTGCTTTCATAAATTAATCTTTTTCATCTAGTTTTAGAAAATTTTAAATCAGGTTCAAGATGATGACATTGAGGTACAATAAAAAAAACAGTAAATTACAGAAACAAGGATTGAATTGGTTAGTATATTAATGTAGAAAAACAGGCAAACATGTTTTTTGAAGTTTTACAATTATAATTAACCTTATCTTTACCATAATTTAATAAAAAATTAACCAGAATAAGCCAGAAAAAAAACCCTCAGAGTACAGCCAAAGTAATAAACCAGAATAAACCAAAAAAAAAAAAAGAAAAAATCCAGACTACAACCCAGAAGCTAAGGATTCTTTTTATTGAGATTTTATACCTCTTAAACCTTAGACTGAAGAAGACTATAAACATATGTTTAAATTAAATTGTTCTTTGTATGAGAAATGAGAGAAAATAGAAGTCAAAAACATAGTCAAAAAGCTTATTTTGTTCATATCAAAATGATCATATTTTCTAATATGAAACATGTAAAGTTTTATGCACATGTCCAAATGTCACCTGGTTTTAAAACCTAAATCTTTTTGTCCCAATCTATTTACGAAGATTGCCCCAGGATTTGATAATAACAAATATTTACCGAATCACAATTTTCCAAATGCCATTGAATCAGTGACAAATCATGGTGATTTATCTTCCTTTATAAATAAATGATATAAACACAATGTCTTAATAATCCAACTACCGTGACTCTATTTAACTTCTGAAAGTATCAAATATTTTCAGAGAGCAGTACATGTTATTTCTTTTTATTTCTTTGTCAAAGTCTAAAATATAAATTGCAAATTAGAAAATCCTTTGGGAGTAGAGTTCAACAGGGAACT
The DNA here is from genome assembly GCF_024610735.1 of Ursus americanus. NCBI lineage: Eukaryota > Metazoa > Chordata > Mammalia > Carnivora > Ursidae > Ursus > Ursus americanus. The sequence continues at coordinate 27,084,587 of NC_142127.1, read as the reverse complement.
GTTTCAAGGTAAGTTTTATATTAGTTTCACTCATTTTAATGAGCCTTTGTTAGAAACCAAGCAAGCAAATACTCTAGACTAAAGAGTTACACAAAAGCTATCTTTTAAAGAAACCATCATAAATCAGAACCTCTAACTATCTGCTTATATTATCAGGTTGACACAACAAAAGCATAGACTGGTAGCTAAATGAGATAGCTTTTATTAAGAAAGAAAATGAGACTTCAAATTTGAATATCAACTTAAATATCATGTTTGAAATAAGCTAGTGATACCCCAATTGACAATACATTTCTATTTAAATTAAAAATCGACACCACTCTTTAATATACGATGTAGAAAATGAATTTTAAAAAGCTCATTTTTAAAATATGTACTTAAGTAGATGAGAAAGCTTGCACATGCATGTACACACACACATGCAGGACAATGGTGGAAAAAATATTACATTAATCAGTGACAATCAGATGAGTCACTTTAATCCCTAGGAAGTGCGTAAAAGTAAAAAAAAAAAAATTCTTGGATTCAAGGGACTGATTTTTCTCAGTACTTGCTAACCTTGGGCTGTCTGCTTATAACTACAAATTGTCCTTAGCTTGAAAAGAGCCTTTTAATATTTAAAATTATTGGTCTATGGTATCCATGTAATTTCTTCAGCCATAGGGCTTCATTTCCTTTGATGTGTATCAAGGTTTCGACTGATATTACTACTATTCCTGCTGTCTCTTAGCCCTGAGAAAGGTTTCTGTCTCTCTAAAACTGAAGGCAATGATTGGTCTCTAGCTCCAAGAGGGAATTTTATCCATTTGTATAATAGTGAGGCTCAGACAGATATGATACTCTCCTGAATAAGGGATTCCACATTTAAATTTGATCATTATTTCATTACTTTTAGATTTTTTCCTACAGAATTCAAAGTATCTCAGCAACAAGTGTCTCTATAAATAAAATCACATTAAATTCAGAAAAAATCTAGGCAGTTTCACGACCTCCTGTATGATTATATGGTTCATTTATACACACACAAGATCACGTGGAAGAACATACTTTCAAAGGAGAACATTTTATTCTCCATTACTTAAGTATTTTTCTTCCAGATAAACAAACAAACAAGAAAACCTCAAGCTTAATCAGAAAAAGAACAATATATGTAAAAATGTAGTAATTTGATAATGTCACAAGAGCTCTTTTCAACTGCATTTTAAATGTGGTAATAAAAATCAATTGGATTTTAAGAGATCCCAAATGATCCTGATATGTAAGATTAAAGCAGCCACACTGTTACCTTTATTGTTTTTAAAACATGAAATGTTTTCAAGTTTCCAATCCTTGAAACCATTAAAATGAAAAAGTTTATTTCTTTCATCGTAGATAACTGAAATAATCTTTTAAAATCCTCTGTTCCTGATTGGTGGCTGGAAGTTGGTCTAGTGTAACCAAAACATTTAGTTTATAGAACACTTTTATTTAGACATTTTCCTATACACCAGACATTCATCTTGATTTTTGAAAGTGAAATATACTGAACACCTGAAAAATCAACATACTCTAAAACAACTGATGATTTTAATATGGAGTTTGGATAAAATATTAAAAGTAGAAACAGATTGATCATGGATTATTCAGGTTAGCCATAAAAAAAGTGCTTGTGTGCACGCACACACACACGTGAGCACACACACACACACACACACACACAAAGTACTTTTATTTCACATGATCATCAGGTGAACTTTGACAACTCTAGTAATGCTCTGTCCCAAGAATGAAGAATTGGTGGTAATTGCTTTCATCAAATACAAAGAAACAAAGCCTTCAATCTCATAATCCAAATAAAACCCTGAAGAACTCGAAGATGTCTTGAAGTCAATCCTTCAGCTGACGAGAAATCAATGGATGGATAAGATTGTTGTGATAACTTTGGCATCACTTCATTTTGATTTAGAAAAGGACTGGAACGTTTTGCACCATCTAATGAGATGATTGCTGACAGGGTCAGCAGTCAAGACTTAAATAATAAGTATTTGGGGAGACAGAATGCATAAATCATAATACAACATGACTAATGTTGAAATTTCTATACTACTACTCATTTAATAATGCAGATGAGGGATAAAGAGGAAGTTGTAAATACAATATATAGATAAAATCAATTTTCTCTTTTATATCTGTTATTATTTTTGCAAGTATATAGTAGGAAAATATTAACATCTTGCATATATAATGAAAATACCCCTGCAATCCAGAGCTTTTAAGTTCTCTTAGTAAATTACAATCCTTTCATATCAATCTTGTCATTGATCTTAACCTATAAACTGGCCAACAAATTTTCACTTTGTCAGCCACTGTTTTAAGACAATTGATCTTAAATATTGTTTCTTTACTCTTCATTGTGAAAGCTAATATCTACGGTAGGTAGATAAGCATTTAACCACCAGTATTTTGGGGGAAAGAAAGAGCTTTGATGGGTAGCATTTGTGAATTTTCATGGTCTAAATACTCCCATCCTTGATAAAGTCAAACTACCAATGATTTAACAGGTGCCTTGCAAAATTCCTAAAACTGTAACAATCAGCCCTTGAACTAGTACAAGCCGGCTCTGTGCACTACTAGATGATCCTTTACTTATCATGAGGATATCTACATATTTATATAGATATCTAGATATATTTATATATTAATACATGATTAAAATATTTTAAAATAAAAATTTTAATAAAATATTTCTAATAATTTTTAAAATTTATAGATCAACTTTATTCTCAGCTTCCTGCAGTAGCTACATTTCTATCTTTGGTAGCCCTCAATTTTATCTTTTCTCCATCTAATTTTTATCCCAAACCCCTCAGCACAATTGCTGAAATATGTTTTCACAAAGGTGAGGTCAAACTTATTTGCGATTGATTATCTGTTAGACAATTCCAAACCCCTACTACAGTAGAATATTACAATATTGTGATTTGTATCTTTTTTTTTTTAAGATTTAATTACTTATTTGACAGAAAGAGAGAGAGACAGCCAGCGAGAGAGGAAACACAAGCAGGGGGAGTGGGAGAGAAGAAGCAGGCTTCCCAGCAGTGCAGGGAGCCCAATGTGGGGCTCGATCCCAGGACTCTGGGATCACGCCCTGAGCCGAAGGCAGATGCTTAATGACTGAGCCACCCAGGCACCCCATGGTTTGTATCTTTTTTTGACCCACTTCTTTTTCTCCCTATCCCTACTAACTGAGCCTTATGCTACTCAAATAATGTGTCACTATCATAATTCATGCCTTAGTTTCTGCTTTCTAGAAAAACTAGGTTAGAGACATGTGGTTGTAAAATATATTCAATTCATAAATGTTATGACTGAAAGATAAGAATTTAATGTAAAAGTTAGAGTTATTAATACTCTGAATCTATGACGCCCTGTTATATCTTTTAAGATCAAAGAAGTTCGGGTAAATAAAACGGAGGTAAATATATTTAAAAATTGTTTTACATGTCATCATTTTTCCTTTTAAGATTTTATTTTATTTATTTATTTTAGAGGTAGAGAGAGAGAGAAGAGGAAAGGAAGAGGGACAAGCAGATTCCTCACTGAGTGGAGCCCACCTCTAGGCTTCTCACCACCCTGAGATCATGACCTGAGCTGAAATCAAGTTGGGCGCTCAACTGACTGAGCCACCCAAGTGCCCCTCATTTTTACTTTTTATAACATATTTATAGCAGTTTTGTTGATATATGACTTATATATCAGTAAATTCATCTTTTTAAAGTGTACAACTTAATGGTTTCTAGTATATTCACAGAGTTGTGCCATCAGCACTGCTATCTAACCTTAGAATATTTTTATCACTCTTAAAAGAAGTGCCATCCCATTAGTGACCACTCCCAATTCCCTTCTTTTTCTACGCCCTGGAAACCATTAATATGCTTTCTCTCCCTATGGAATTGCCTATTCTGGATATGTCATACTGAGACCATCATATAACACGTGGTGTTTTGTGATTGACTTCTTTCACTTAGCATATTATTTCCATGGTTTATCCATGTTGTAGAATGTTTTACTACTTCATTCCTTTTTATTGTCAAATAATATTTCTTATACAAATAATACAACATTTTTGTTTGCCCATTCATCAGTTGATAAACATTTTGGTTTGCCCCACATTTTGGCTATTATGAATAAAGCTGCAATTAACATTTGTAGACAGTTTATTTTGTAAGGATGCATAATTTCTTTCATATATACAGAGCAGTATAATTGTTGTGTCAGATGGCTTACCTTTAACATTTTGAGGTGTTGCTACACTGTTTTCCAAAGTGACTGTACCATTTTATAACATCAACAGCAATGACTGAGGATTCCAATTTCCCTTCATCCTCATCACTATTTGTTATCTATTTTTTTTTTTTTTTTTTTTACTTTCAGCCCTTGTAGTGGGTGTGAACCAGCTTCTCATTGTGGCTTTGTTTTGCATTTCTCTAATGACATGAGCATGCTTTATTTCATTTATTGGTCTTCTGCATATCTTCTTTGGAGAAATGTCTATTGAAATCAACTGCTCATTCTAAAATTGATTGCTTGACTTTTTATCATTTGGTTTTGCAAATACATATTCTAGATAAATTTTCTTTATCAGATAAGTAGCAAACATTTTCTCCCCTAGTGTGGGTTGCCCTTTTTTTTTTTTTTTTGATGCTTTCCTTTGAAGCACGGAAGTTTTAAAATTTGACTAAATCAATATACATATTTTATTTCTTTTGTCACTTATGCTTTTGATAACATCTCTAAAAAACCACTGCATTACCCAAGGTCATGAAATTTACTCATATGGCTTCTTCTAAGATGTTATAGTTATATGTAGGTCTATGTTACATTTTGACTTACTTTTTAAATATGGTTTGAAGTAATTTTTCAACTTTATTCTTTTGGTTATGGATATCCAGTTGTCTCAACACCATTTGTTGAAAAGACTATTCTTATCCATTGAATGATCTTCTCATTCTTGTTGAAAATAAATCGATTCATAAATGTTTATTTCTGGACTCACAATTCCTTCCCATTGATCTACGTGAGTATCCGTTTTTTAAATAAAGCTATAAGCAATATTTTTATCAAGCTATAATTGAAATATAAAGAATTGTACACTTATAATTTATACAACTTGGTAAGATTGAACATAGGCATATATCCATAAAACCATCACCACAATCAAAGTAATAAATATATCCATCATTCCCAAAAATGTCCTAATGCTCCTTTGTTCTTTTTTGCTTTGTTTTTGTTTTTTTTTTTTGTTTGTATTTTTGGGGATTTATTTTGTATTTGGTTGGAACACTTAATATGAGACCTACTCTCTTAATTTTTTTAAGTGCACAATACAGTATATTTAACTATTGGCCATGTGTTATACAGCAGATCAGTAGAACTTACTCATCTTGCTTAACTGAAACTTTATAACCATTAAACTACTGCCCCTGGCCCCCAGTTCCTGACAACCACCATTCTACTCTTTGCTTCCCTGAGTTTGAATACTCTTTTTATTTCTGTCAAATCAGGGGTATGGAAGTCTCCAACTTTTATTTTGAGTTGTCTATTTCTCTCCTCTTTTTTGTCAGTTTTTGCTTTGAGTTTTCTGCCTATGCATTGATCCCTTTATCATTATAAAATGTTCTTCCTTATATCTAGTGACATTTTTTTTCTCTAGAGTCTATTCTGCTTGATATTAACATTGGCACTCCAGTGCTATTTTATGCATTGTATATCTATTTCTATCCTTTTTTATTATTTTTTAAAGATTTTATTTATTTACTTGAGAGAGAGTGAGAGTGAGAGAGAGAGAGCACAGAGGGAGAGGCAGAAGCGGACTCTCACTGAGTGGAGAGCCTGACATAGGGCTCAATCCCAGGACCCTGAGATCATGACTTGAGCCACTCAGGCACACTTCTATCCTTCAATTTTAAATGTACTTTTTCAGATTTTTAAAATCCATTTTGTCAATATCTGCCTTTGATTTGAGTATTTAATCCATTTGTATTTAATGTAATGACTGACAAAATATGATTTACATTTGACATTTTGTTATTTTTCTTCTATATGTCATATATTATTTGTTTTTCTATTCTGTCATCACTGCCTTATTTTGTCTTAAATAGTTATTGCTATTGTACCATTTTAATTCCCTTGTTTATTTTGTTTTCTAAGTGGTTTCTCTGGGTCTTATATATATTTTAAATTGAAACAATTTAGTTTGGATTTAAACTAATTAATTTCTGTATTTACAAATGGACAAAGGTATGCATATGTGCATGGCTTTTTAGATTCTTGGGAATATGGTGAAACTTTTCAAATCATCTTATGGACATCTCATTCCATAGACGTTCCTTTTAAATTTTTTGGCCAGCTTTTTGTATTCCCCAACTGTTATTGCTGCCTCAAGAAGCTATGATGTTAATTGATTATTGCTTTACTGTTTCCCGCCCTCCTTCCCTTCCCTCCTTCTTCCCTCCCTCCCTCCCTTCCTTCCTTCCCTGGTGGTTGGTTTTCATAGCTACTGTGGCTCTGATGTTGCTAATTTTCAAGGCTACATTGGACCTGTAAAGAGGGTAAGGGGGATACTGTATGTAAAAACACCAGAAATATCACAGTTCTCATTGAGATCCAGCTACTTTTCTTGAATAAAGTCTCCTTGAGTGGTTGTATACTTTCGATTAATTTCTAGAGTTCAGAAAATGTTGATTTTGATCATGTCCACCAGTGTTTTCTTTGTTTTAATGGAGAATAAGATTTTTGAAGTTTCTTATTTTACCTTCCCAAAATTACTTCTTCTAAAACCTTATTTGAATAAGAGTAATGAAAAATCCAGGCTAAAGTACGGGTTGTTATCCTGATTGGAGTTCTTGAAACTTAAGGCTGTTTTTTGTTTGTTTAGTTTTTTTTTTTTTTTTAATCAGTTTTGGAGAATTCTTACCATTATCTCCTAAAATATTGCTTTGACTCATTCTCTTTTCCTCCCCTTTTTGGGTGTTCTAATTAACATGGTTTAGACCATTTGACTGTTTTCCGTGTCTCTTATGCTCTGTTTTATCTTTGTTGTTGTCATTGTTCCCCTTGTTTTATTTTTGCTTTTCTACTTCAAAACTGAAGTATTTTTATTTTGTGTTGACATCTCTTTGAGTTAATTAATCCTAATATTCATTCAATTTTTAAAATAAATTTTTAAGGGAATATTCCATTTTCTATGCTTCTACTTTATTTTTTATATCTTTATATATATCTATATCTATACCTATATCTATCTCTCTATCCATCCATCTATATTTTTTATTTTTTAATTTTTTCTAAAGATTTCATTTATTTGAGAGACAGACAGAGAAAAAGTACAAGTCATGGGAGGGGCAAAGGGAGCCAAAGAAGCAGACTCCCCACTGAGCAGGGAGCTCAATGCCATGAGGGGCTCCATCCCAGGACCCTGGGATCAGGACCTGAGCTGAAGGTAGACGCTTAACTGATGGAGCCACCCAGGTGGCCCTCCATCTATAGTTTTTAAAGTCCTATGTTCTAAGACCAACATTTGGGACATTTACCTTCCTTCACATGTCTTTAATATTATGTAAAAGAATTTAGAGGTTCTAATTTAATGATTTTACTCTTCCTTTCTTGCCCACATCTTCAGACATCTGTGCCAATAAGCACTCAGAAAATGTGTCATGGGGAAAATAGTCCCTAAGTCTGGAGATGGAGATTTCTGCTCTCCATGTCATCACATGTGGTCATCAAAGGCTCCACTCTCCTCCTGCCCCCCTCCCATGGCAGAGTCTGGTTTAGACCCAGGAGAAAATGTTCTGAGGAGAAAGAACTTCCAGAAATCTCAGCTAATCTAAGATGGGCTTCTCTTTCTCTGGAAATTTAGTTTGTATAATTCTCTGCATTTACACATCCCTATGATGCTTTAAGAACAAGATTTTTTTTTCTAGTTTGTGCAGCAGGAGCTATGACTTGCTGCATTTATTATCTTATACCTATCAGTAGACAGCCTCAAAAGGAAAGATTCTTACATTTAAAAGTATGGATTTGCATTAAAGGCCCTTGTCTTTCCTGAAGTTATATTCAAAATGTGAAAATATTTACAATTCTCTGAGAAGAGGGTCCATATGTAAGAAATACAGGATTAAAATACTTTGAACATTTCAGTGGAATTAGCAGCAGAATCTAAAATACTACGTATAAATATTCTGACACACAAAAGAGGAAAAAAGCAAATAAAACAACTTAGAAAACCCAACTAATTCCATTTAGCAGAAATATAGTATAAAGAAACAAGTAGAAATCATAAAATAGTGATGACAAATATAGGACCAATTTTACTCATTATAATAATACATAGAAATAAAATCAATCTTATAATTGAAAACAAGGAATGTTGAATTAACCACAAAATCATATTCAAGAATGTGTTATTTATAAAAGAGGCAAAAGAAACATGTTAAATATAATAAAATATTTAAAAGTAAAAAACTAAGCAAACTTTATTAGGAAAATTCAAGCAAATGTAAAACAAGACTCACAATATCATCATTCAAATTGTTCACAGGAAGCATGAGAAGAGATTAAAAGGATATTTTATTTTGATGAAATTACCATTCAACATAAAGATAAAATACAAGCAAATCTTGCTTTACTGATGACACTGATGTTCATTAGAATAAAAACAGGAAATATCGATTTAAAAAAAACGGTTTGGCAAAACAAAACAAAACAAAACAAAACAAAAACATTTAATGGAAAGAAGACTCACCATATCCAGTACTATATTATATACATATTATAATATACATAATATACATATTATTTTATTATAAAGCTACTTATAATAATGAAGGACAGGTGAACTGGCACAGAAACAAAGATAATTAATGGAACAGAAACAAGCTAAATAATTTCAAATATAATTGAAGTGGACTTTCAATTCAGTGAAGAAAAATAATTTTTAATGTATAACACAGGGAGCTGTATTTGGGGAAAATAACAAAGGTAGATCCCACTATAAACCTACTTAATTTCATGGGGATTAATACAATAGAAGTCCTAAAATAGTAGAAATTTTAAAATAAAGTGACTATTTATATGAACTTGAAGCATGGAAAGTCTTGCCATGCAGCATATGAAAAGTAGAAACCATACTGGAATAAAAACATGATCTGAAAAACTTAAAAATGTTAAAACTTATATATATCCTCTTACTGTCTATCTATAAAACTTAAGCAAACATGAGATTTGAATATTTTAGTATATAAAAATCTGTCACAATTTTTAAAATAAAACCTGTACTACAATAGAAAATGATATAAGGCACGAGCAATTAATTTACACATACATACAAACCTAGAAACATACCGAAACTCTAATTAGAAAAGTTGTATTTTCAGCGTATTTCACTTTATCAAAATAATTAAAGGATAAAATGTTGAAGACGTAGTAGTCAGCAATGTAAAGAACAAGGGACACAAAATCTTCGTATAATGCTCTTGGACCTGTAAATTAGCAAAACCTGCATAATAACATTAGTGAAATTATGAAAGAAAAACTACACAGTATTTTATTTTATTTTTTTAAAGATTTTATTTATTTATTTGAGAGAGAAAGAGAGTGTGCACTCCACACCAGGGAGTGGGGAGAGGGCAGAGGGGGAAGAAGAGGGACAAGCTCAATCTCACGACCCTGAGATCATGACCAGAGCCAAAATCAAGAGTAGGACGCTTAACCAACTGAGCCACCCGGGGGCCCCAAAACTATACAGTATTTTAAACAGAGAAAGTTGACTATAAGGAATTATTGCCTATATCACTGAGTTGACAAAATGAGGAATTGGGTAGTAAGAAGTACAGAGAATAGTTAAGGATATAGGAATGATAGATGATAGAAAGACAGATACTATAAAGCAGATAAACAATAAAATATAAATATGCAACATGTACAATATACAGTATGTATAATATAAGTACAGTATAATATAACGCAGTGCCCGGTAGCCACAATCTCCTTCCCCTAGGGCTGAGATGAAGCCCTCCTGAGAAAGGATTTGGCTGTGGCTCACTGCATGGCAGAAAATTCCCCGTGATGCTGCACCTGTGAAATTTGCAGGAGCTTGCTAGAAATCCATAATTTAGCCTGGGAGGGAAAGACGTTCAAAGGGCATTGTCTCCGCAGAGGCACGCTGCTACAAAATTGCCGGAGGGAATTTCTGGGCGCTGCGGGCTGGGTGCTGCTGGCTGCTGGGCACGGCTAAATCCGGTTGCTGGAGAGGCTGTAAATGTAGCAGTGTGAATGCGACAGAAGGACGCAGTGGGAAGGGTGGTGCCGGAGAAGCTGGGGTAGCTGCCCAGGCTGAAGCAGCAAGGTGTGCCGCGGGAGACTAGCAAACAAGCACACCGCAACCAGGGATCGAAACCTTGCCTCCCGCCTTCTCTTTCCAGTGCCACCCGGCTGACAACACTTGACACCTGGTCAGCTGACAAAACACACACTGACAAACATAACAACAAGAAAAACTCTTAAAAGGGCTCAGATCCACCTCCACAGAACAGGCAAAAACGTTGAACTTGAATTGGAGTTGAAAAGCAATAGGTTGATGAGTGGGACACCATTGTTTTAGATGTACTTACGTTTGGAAGGGTTAGAACGTGCATAATGGTGGAAATGCAGAGGCATCAAAGGTACAGTTTTCTTAGTTTCCAGTTCACCTGGGGCTCTGTGCCTGTTGTGAATCTGAGGCAAGCTTGGTATGTAATTCTGCCTCATTGGGGCATGAGAGTTTTTGCTATTTGTGTTTGCATTATTTCATGTTTAAGTTTATAACTTTGCCAATTTTCACAACTCTGGGGGTGCAATGGAAATTGCATTCTGTAGAGAGAGTGCCCCTTAGAATCACACAATACTCAATCCACGGGGTCATATATGATGGCCCTGCCAACTACAAATATCCTTGGTAAAGGAACATGTCTTCTTCCAGCATTAACCTCCTCATAGATAGTATCAGTAGGTTAGACTAGATTATCTCAAAAGCCTTAAGATGCTATGCTATTTCTGATTTATATCAAGCTCTTTTAACGCTATTTATAGTGACGGGTCTGTAGAGGACGGTTACAGATAGACATACCTCATCAACATATATTATGATAGGCTCCTTAAAAGAGCTCCCTAAAACAAATGAGGGAAAGCTGCACATTTTAAATAATATTTCATGATTTAGTCACATCACCACAGAGGGCATTAGGATGCTTTTAAATTTCCCTGGACACCTCAACTGCTTGTTATTGGCCACAACCCAGACTTGCTGATGACATCCCAAATCCCTGTGAGCTCAAAGACTAAACAGTGCTCTGGCTGGTCCTGTGGTTGTCTATTAAAAGGCACAGGTGACTCTCACGGTTTCCTATCACAGGTTCAGGGGACCGCATACTTTTTTTTTTTTAAGTCCTGTTGAATTACATTGTTTCACAACTTATGTGGACTTCCTTTATACCAGCTCTGGCTCATATTAAATGTTTTCAGGGGCTATTAGTTATACCATGCCACTCCCCACTCCCCCCCCCCAGTCTGGCTCATTGTAACATTTCATGAGTGTTTCATATGTTAAGAAACGACCTATCCAATGTCTAAGAATCTTTCCTCTTTCTATTGAAACGTTGTGGAAGGTATTTATATGCACTGGTGATGTGTGTATGCACACACACACATACATACAACATGCACACACACCCTTTCTAGAAATTTTACAGTTCTCCATGTTCTAACCATTTTGTTTGCATATATAAACTGGCAGCAGAGATTCATGCACACTTAAGTGCTTAATAAATATCCAATGTACAATTTTTAAAGTTAAAATAGTGACCCAGTCATCATTCTCTCCCCATCTGAAGATTACTAGCAAGAGCTGAATATGAAATGGCAAAACAGTCTTGGGTATGTCTTCCATAAATGGCATCTTCGAGTCTTCAAACTATGGTTTTAAAAATTGGGAAAAATGATCATTCCATTGAAAAATAGTTTTACTAGCCAGATCCTATGTATATACCTGGTTATTAACCTCTTTAATTCTCTGTATATTTAAAATATGGGTTTAGTCACATCTCTTCTTTACCTCTGAGAAACCCTACCAAGATTTTGCTTGCTTTTCAAAATGGATTCTGAGCATAACAAATACTTCTAGCAGTTTGAATGGTGCTAAAGATGTTGATTTTATATTTGCAAGCTTTATCGTTTGAAATTTTATACTAAATAAACCATGTGTATGCACATAAATAATTCCCAGATGAAGATACATGTAATTGAGTCACATTTTCCCAGCTATGGAGGCCTTTCTGCCGTTAGATGGCCAATTGTGTCACCTTGCAATGGTGAACGTGCAGTTACACACAAGACTCATGTTGCTGCAAGCAGTCTGGAGGCAACAAAAACAAATTGATGGAGACAGAAATAGGAGAATCCCATCCTGTCAGAAGATGAATGAGCTGAACTTGCCTGATGTGAACCCAGGCTGACACAAGCAAGGTGGAATCAAAGAGTGAGCAACTTTTGACAACCCATGCTTCACAGCCCTGACCACTGTGGATGCCCATGATTATCTCCAGACAAAATGACTGTGAGTAAAAGGCTTACATACACTTAAATTAAACACAGCGGGGTTTTAGTAATCTCTGTTTGCATTTTACTTTCTGTTAAGAAGGAAATTGCTTGGACTTGGAACATTTCATTTAATGGCATTTTTAGTTACCTTTTGTACTTCTAATGCCATAGTCTAAATTCACTCTAAATTACCCAGTAAGACATAGGAAACTTTTGTCCTTTTTTGTTTATTTTTTTTTAAATTGCAGTAGCTTCCTTACCAATTTTACTAAATTAAATGTGTTTTAAGGCATCTCAGTTCTTGAAACTTAATTATCCCAATCTCTGGGTGAAGTATAGCAAACAATACAAACCCCATTTATGTAATTTATTCTGCAAAAGAAAATAATGGAATGCAGTTGTGCTAATGATATACACGTTTCTGTATTTTTTTTCCCCTTTCGACAACAACTTAGCAAAACCATGTCATTTTGAAACAAAAGCTTTAAGGGCATTTTGGGATTTTGGTTCGTCCACACACTGCTTTTAGGAGAAGGCATTAACTGGATAATATTTTGTGCCTTTGGAATATCATGAAAGATTTTGTTTTGTTTCCCTCATTTTATCCTTCCATCAATGAGTATTATTGACAGTTACCCATAATAAAGTATGAATAAAGATCATGGCTTGTAATTGTAATGTGTAAATAAGAAGAAAAATATGTAGGTACTTCAGCAGCTGAAGCACCATTCATTAAATCCTAGTGGAGTAGAATTTAGTCATTAGACCACATAAAGTCTAGAAAACTTTTGTTCAAACTCAAGCATAATAAGAAAATCTATCACTCTCGTCCTTATTTAAAATAGAGTTTTGAAATCCCCAAGTCCATGATTATGTGTTATTTAATATTGATATTCATTAATGCAATCAGTTAATAGTTCTAATTTGCTGAATTTCACCTGCCGCATTACTTAAATTAAAGTTGAATTAATTAGGTAATGCTGTACTTTTGGAAGGTGGGTAACTCAACCCTGGTCTCAAGGTTGTCTCGATAGATGGGGCAGCGACTGGTTGAAGGATGTGGCCATTCAGGGAAAAATGGGACACTGAATCGTTTTTAGCTCAAGTCAAAACACAACAAATACAAACAACTTCCTCTTCAAAACACATCCACACGCAACAATAAAAGTAAAGAAATAATAAAATGCCTCAAGTAAGTTAGCTGAGTACAATGACACCCTTTCTTCCCTGACCCACCTTCTATTTTTTTAATGGTAATTCACTGAGAATGAATTATATATGCTATCATCCCATCAATATTTTGTTACAGGCTCTTGTAGGTGCTCCACCTATTACACCGAGGAAGCAGATTTTTGATTCATTATCACCCTCACCAGGATGAGGCACTTCTTGATAAGAAAAGACACAAGCCTTGTATCTGGAGCCTTCTGCTTCCTTAGAGATGGACCCATCTACCTGATCATTATGGAGCATAGAAATAACTTGCTTATTTAAAAAAATTATTATAATCTTCTTTTATGATTATTAGCAAGGTGATATTCAGCATATCAATTGCATGTTTTTGTGTATGCTGATCTTTCCTGAGGTAGTTGAGGAAGGAAATCCAGGTGACAAGAACCTGACACTTCTCCAGGAAATCCTTCTCAGCAGTAGACGCTCAGGGTCCGTACGATTATTGACACTTTGGTGATGTCTTCCTGATAATGATATCTCACTCAACACATTTACAAATTGTCATATTGTGGAATTTCACCTAAAATGTTATTCTTCCCTAGTCTTGTAAGTGAAATCACAATTGAACCATGAGATTAAAACATAAAATTTTATGGATTGGCTGAACGAAGGACAAATTGGACAAATGTAAAGGTTGAAATATAATCATGCTTATGCATCCATATGAAAAAAGAAGTACATATGTGTATATGTGTGTGTGTGCATAGATAGATATACACACACATATATACACATATATACACACACACACATATATATACATGTGTATGTGTGTATCTATTTATCTATATAACAATTAAAATTATACCTAGAGTACTAAATTAAAATTAGTTTTCCCACTAGCTAGCACATGTTTATTTATGCAGAACTCAGAAGATCTGAATTTCAACTTATCGTCTCAGGTTTACAGACATTTAAGCACATTATTAGGAACAGTGATTATTCGGCACACCAACACTCAGGTATCACCCAACTTCATTACTACCTGATTAATTAACCTGTTTAAAGTGTGAAAGTTGGCACCTTGTCATTAGAATCCATGGGAATAACTAATGAGAAACTATGAAATAATTTGTTCCTCAATTAAAAAACCTGAAAGAAGAGGTTTTATCTCATTATTCTTGTTTCCTGTTATCACCTATACAAAGCCAAGACGATTTTGCAAAACTTACTGTCTAAAGAGAACAGGCTATGTAACATCTCAGGGAACATTTCGCAGATCTTTAATAAAACGTGGTGTTATTCAACAGCAAAAGGTAAGCCAAGAAGGTTCCTGGGATAATATATTCATGATAGAACGTCAGTGTGAATGTACGTTTATCTCATACCTGGTGTTCAGGTTTAAATGAGGATTCTAGGTAAGAAAAGAGTGAAGGAGAAGTAATCCAGTTCAATTTAGCTCTGTATAAAGAGACTTCAGGAAAAATATCACAAGAGTAATTAGTATTAGAGGACTATTAAATTACGACATTTCCATATATTAAAAAACACAGCCCCAAGCCCAAATTTCCCTCAATGTGGCTGCTTTTATTTAGTGGCCACATTACAGCATCACTCAAATAGGAAAAAAGGCAGTAAAGATATTAATTTCCATTGTTTTCCCTTGTCTATATCCATGACATTACACATATCATATGAAAATGCTGAAAAGTATCAAAGGTACTTTCCTACCATAAAACATTTTGTAATATCTACAGATTCATCCTCCTACTCACGTTATTCATGCCAATGAACTACATGTCTGTTGTTTAATGTTCAAGTAAAGAAGCCAAAAGTTTTTCTTGGAGGTAAAGGGAACAATCTTTCTTGCACTGCTTATTTTACATACGTCTTTCCAGTTAGAGAGAGCTTCGTGCTCTGAACCATGGCAGGATATAGACTATAGAATCCATCCAATGTAAAGCTAGGCATAAATGAATACAGATGTTAATTAATTGGATATCCCTATTTAAATTCCTTGAAATATATTCTGGATCATGTCTCCTGCTTCCTTGTATAAATCTTTAAGCTGAGGCCACCCGCATTTAGTGAAGGAAATAGTGAAATTTTTAAAAACCACATGCATATTTTTTCAAAATCAAGATTTTTGTGAAGATAATCACAAAGTTTGAAATAACAAAATTTAATTAATCCACTTTAGGAAAAAACTCTATATCTGTTTTATACTCGAAGCTTTATAATTTTATTCAGTTGCAAACTGTCCTAGAAAATTTAAAAAAAAGAAAGAAAGAACAGGCTGTTGGTTGGTAACACATTTTAAATATCTTTGCTTTGTCTCCTGAAAACATTTCCATTAGTACATAATGAAAAATTTCGAGACAGGCCAAATATTTACTCTTTGTAAGCATCCATGGAATACCAAACCGTACATTAGGCATGTCATACACAAAACCTCACTTATGTCTTACCATTCTCAAGAGTTTGTATAGTTATCTCCACTTACAGATGAGGAAACTGAAGTCCAATAGTATTTCTTATGTTGTCCAACTTTATATTCAAACACCAAATTCCATAATCTCTCTCCCTATGCTGTGTTGCTTCAAATCAACAAATAATAAAATATGGAATAGTATTCTCATATAATATAACGTATTAATAAGTGCCTAACTACACCACAGCATGAGATTATTTAATTTTTTTAAAGAATGTGAAACAAAATTCAGGGGTAGAAAGAGATTGATAGAACCAATGACAAACCAAAAACAATAAAGATATATTTCAAATTAAAGCATTCTTCAGAAATTGTATCTATCATTGTTAGCATTGATGGCAGATAGTATCATGAATATTAAAGTGAGAAACTAAAATCAGCCAAAAACACAACAAAGAAAACAATGTGCTGAAAGTAGAGGTATTGGAGGAAAACTGCATAATCATCTTAATAAGGTATATCCTGCTAGGTAAAAAAGGAAAGTGAAAAAAAAAAAAAAAAAAGGAAACGAAATAAAAAAGGTTCCTGTCAAGGCAGCCTTTATATTTTATTTGTGTAAGATCAGCTATTTAAACATTTATGCCAGTTCAAA
The DNA here is from genome assembly GCF_024610735.1 of Ursus americanus. NCBI lineage: Eukaryota > Metazoa > Chordata > Mammalia > Carnivora > Ursidae > Ursus > Ursus americanus. Next base: position 27,067,719 of record NC_142127.1, on the reverse strand, counting down.
GAAGGGAAAGAAAATGACCTAAAATTTTAGAAGTGTCAGTATCACTTCAAGGTAGACAAAAGCTGCATTTAAAATGATTAGATTGTACTTTCTTTGTTGAATAAAAATTTCAACTTTAAAAATAATAAAATGATGTTTAAAAAACAATGTTTTAGGAATGAATATTCTGACAATGGAAGGTAAAAAAGGATGTGAAATGATAAGATCTTTCAGCCCAAAAATCTATTGTGGGGAAAGAATAAATAACAAATACAAATAAAATGGAATTGACTCTGGAAAGTGAATTATAGAAAAGACTCTTTTAAAGAGAGTAGTAACAACTCAGTAATATAAATAAGTACTGTGCAGAGAATAGCAAGGTGTTCCTAATTCCTACACGTATTTTATACTAATATTTATATCTCTTATATTCTTGTGTGCAATATATTTTGTGTACAATCCCTCAAAGTCATATGACCTTTCTCCTATTGTGTTCAGGAATGCATTTAGCACATAAAAGTACACATATATATCATACATGCCAACATCTGGATGCCTATTTCCGCTATTAGTTAATATAAAACATTGAAATGGAAAAAGAAAAAACATTTCATAGTAGAGCTATCATTCAATGTCATTACCATTTCTCACATATAAACTGATGGTCTGGAGCTGTTACTCCACCTAGAAGTCCTTCTATAGAGATAATATTTACGTCACTCCATTTTGACCCTTTCATTTGCAAGTCTCCCGAGTCCGAGGAAATGGGTGTCTCTATTGGGACTGTGATTGGGAAGCTCTGAATTAGTGGCATTCCTGGTAATGTTTTGCATTTATTTTTATGTCAGTAGTGAAAAGCATTACTATTGTTTAATCTTATCTCCACTCCAGAACTAAAGGGAGTGTATTATGTGACTTCCTTCCTTTGTTGTCCCCAATAGCAGGGGTCAGGTTCTACTTTAATCAGCATACACTAGAAAGGAACACAAACAAGAGTAAATCAAGCTAAAAATAGTCATCACCTCTTCACATCACTGCTTTGAGTACAACCAGGCTTCTCTCACGTCACCTCACTTACGTGCTAAGATTAAGGCTGGAGCATCTCTGTGGGAGGCTGCATCAACCATGCTGGAGTCCCTGACACGGTCACTTTCACCAGCTACAACTGCTGGTGTTTGGAATTCAACTCGGCTCATATCTGAAAATGAACAATGGAGGAGCATGGGAAACTTCCTCAAACCTGACACTCCGTCTCCACTATCAATCACATAGGAAACATGGAGTTGTTCAGTTTACATAGGCAGCTACCCCCCACCCTTGAAAATATTACCCAAGAAACTCACTGAATAGTACCAAGAACACAATCTGGGAAACTGAATCATGATTCTAGACTTTTAAATGAATCACACAGGAAGTCCTAATAAATGGGATCCTTTAAAAGAATTTTACTCTATTAAACAAGCCATAATCATATTTAAATGAAGCAGTGAATATATTTTAGAAGTGTTTTAAAATTTAAAATGTTCAGTAGATTTTTAATCATGAGAGATGTAAGTTTATATAACTCTTCTTTGCATTCAGTTAGCCAAGGTCAATTTCCATTTTTTCATAGAAATACTGTCTATCATTCTATTGAAAGATGGATTATTCCTCTTAAGACAATAGGGATGATGCTTAAGAGTTGGTAGCTTCCTAGATTGTACTAATGATGACAGATAAGATATGACAAATATCTAAATCATTATCAGTACTTGAGCATAGAGCCCAGTTACAAAGGATGGAGACACAGTGGGACCAGGTTTAAGTAGCCAAATGCATGCTAGAGATTTTATACCCTTCATTAACCTTTCACAGCATTCTGACTGATACAAAGTATAATATCCATTACATACGTGAGGATACAGAGTAGAGGGAAAGTAAGTATTCTTATTCGGAAACAAAGTAAGTTTTGAGCTGGTATTTGAACCTTTTACCTTTGTTGATTCTAGACATCACCTTTATTCCTTTGGTTGTTTTCTCTTTCTAAGCCATGCAGTTTATATGTGAATACCAGGTTACTTTAAGGAGAGAAACTCTCAGTCAGGCCTAGTGGGTAGAAATGGGCAAGTGTGACCTGATAAAGTAAATGTGCTTTGTGGCCATCAGTTCTCATCCAGGTGCAGCACAGGAGTGAACACAGGGGTCTGGAAATGCAATTAACTACTCCAAAAGCTTTCTGCCCATTGCTACTCTGACATTTAAGATTTCTGACAACTTGTTACCTTTTTTGTCTCCCCTTGAAATGCTGTTTACTAAAGAAACATAATCCTAGTGTCTAATTCATACAGTACTTATTAAGCAATCAATGAACTTGTCACTGGGATATTAATTTGAGTTTAGAAACAAATTATGTTATTTAACTTTTGATGTATTGGTGTCTTTACTCATGAGCAAAGAACTCAACTCTTATTTAAGAAATTGCTTTCAAAGCTTCGAGAGTATTTTCCCTTTCTTTGAAAGAAACAAAAAACAAAAGTATAATGTTTAACTCTCCCAACAATATTTATCTTGTTTATATATCAAATCATGGAGATTATCATGTCTTTTTTTAATTCCCATTTGTATATTTCCTTCGGTGTAATGGTATAACTTTCATTTTAGGTATGGAATTTCAAGTTAAATTGCAAAACAAATCAATCTCCAATAGATAAATAAAAAATGTGCAATGAAGCTAAAAATATCTTCCACCAAGGTGCTAGTTGGCTGTGTTGCTTAGCTACCCATGACCAAACAGGCTGACAGCACCATGAACTCTCTGGCTGAGCTGGGTGTAATTACCAACCAGATTTCCATTTCATTAAGTTCCACTTACAAATCTTGAGAATTTCAAAATGTGCATATTTAGAAGATTTCACCATTGTAAATGAGGACAAGATTTATTTGTTAAAACAATGATATTCCACAATGTGTCTATGAGTAACAACTAAAACTTGCAAAGGTTGAAATAATGACATTTTTCATAGCAAAATTCTGTTTTTAAAGGAAATAGCTATATTCAAAGAGTGAGGGAGCAGGGAATATTTTTCTTTTTTATCATGAAAATTGCCTTTCATGTTTGCTTTATATACAAATATAATTATGAATGGAAAACTTAGGCCTTCTTTGTGTTCTTGAAAAACTACAAACCATTGATTTTTCTTTTCCATCAGAGGTAATCTTTTCATGCTTTTGTCCCTAATTCTAATGTTTAAATGGAGGTTAATTTCTCAAATATCTTAGATGATTTATCAGAGTCCTGTGCAGAGAACACAGTAATTCAGTTCATCAGACAACAAAGCCCATTAGCAGATATTACCAAGTCACTACTAAAAGGCAAGGATAAAGGAAATGCAGAGAGTCATATCCCTTCATAATTAACACACAAAGCTTTGAGTGCAGATTTCAGTAGGATTATGGCGAATTAAAGAAGTACATTTGATGCTCAGTTTATAGATTTCTTATTGTTTATCATACTTATCTGAAATATATATGCATTCATTTAATTCCATAAGCATATAATTGAAACAAATAGCTGAAATCCATTTATATCATCTGAAAGTAAAAAAAGATTATGTTTCAAGCATATTTGCATCCATTTACAGCCTAATCAACTGGACAACATTTTACTGTCCATTTCCTCTCTTCTCTGTAGACACAGAACTTTTGTTCCAATGATTCTGGCTGAATTTGTGTTATTTTTAAAATAATTTTTAAAAATATTTATCAAAGTAATACATGCATGAGGCAATACAGCCCATAGTACAAATAAGTTTATGGAGAAACTAAATAGTCTCTGGTTTCTTCCCCTACCAAAGCAGTCCTGTGCTCCCTATTCTTTTTTTTCTTTTCCTTTCTTTCTTTTCTTTCTTTCTTTCTTTCTTTCTTTCTTTCTTTCTTTCTTTCTTTCTTTCTTGTTATGATGTTTTGTTGAGATTAAATTCATATAGCATAAAATTAACCACTTTAAAGTAAACAATTCAGCAGCATTTGGTACATTCACAATGTGGTGCATACCCCATCTCTGTTGTGCATACCCCATCTCTACTTAGTTCCAAAACATTTTCATCACTCATACCCAGTAAGCAGTTGTTCCCCACTGTCTCTTGCCTCCATCCCTGGCGACTGCCAATCTATGTTCTGTCTCTGTGGATTTACCTATTTTGGACATTTCATATAATGGAAACATGAAATATTTGACAGTTTGTGTCTGGCTTCTTTCACTTAACATAATATCATAATGTTGAGCTTAATTCTTCTAGAAAGGACTCTCATAATTTTTTTTGAAAATATGCTTGTATCTCTATGCCAAACAATATCTGTTGACTTCTTCATATGAAGTAAGAGCATCCATTCTATATTCATACCTCCCCCTTCTCATTCCAGTGAATTGCTTTACTCTTTTTAGTTTGTCCATTCTTGCTATTGTAATTTAAGTGATATATTTAATTAATTAATTAATTAATTAATTAAATTAAAGTAGGCTTCATGCCCAGCATGGAGCCCAACATGGGGCTTGATTTCATGACCCTGAGGTCAAGACCAGAGCTGACATCAAGAGTCAGATGCTCAACCAGCTGAGCTAGCCTGGTGCTGTGTAAGTGATATATTTAAACTCGTATTTTTCCCCCTCTTTCAGTAGTATGTTCTGACTCCATATTTTACAAATCGTGGGTATTCGAACTACTCCTTTCTCCTCTTTTATGCTTCCCTTTTGTTACATCTCATTTGTCTTTTACATTGCACTTTTCCATTGTCAAAATGCATGCATTCATTTATTTTTCAAATATTTATTGGGAACCGCATTTATTATGGACGCACTTCATTTTCATTTGCTTTATATTTGGACCGTGATTTTCTTACACATTTTCCTTACATGTGTGTTTTCCTGAGCATTTGTAATTTTCTTTTTATCTGCCATCTGACTTTTTCAGTCCTCCGATTTTTTCCTGACCTTTCAATCACAAATTTTCATTCCTCAAGACCTTGTTTTCTTTACCAAACTTTTCCCTGGAGGCTGTAGTCCTCCTTCTCCTATCTGGAACATTTACCTTTTTCCTTGTTATGAGCTTTTACCCTAATGCTATCCTTCACAGTTGTGCACAACTGCATTTACTGTTTCCTAGCTTCCATACATCTATTTTGGGGGAGTTTATTCCTTCATTTTGCTGTAATTTATCTTCAAATATTTCCCAATGAAACAATGCATTGGAGGTAAGTTTTCTGTGGCCTTGAATGTTTGTTTGTTTTTTAAAGATTTTATTTATTTGACAGAGAGAGAGAGAGCACAAGCAGGGGGATCAGCAGGCAGAGGGAGAAGCAGGCTCCCTGCTGTGCAAGAAGCCCAATGCGGAGCTCGAACCCAGGACCCTGGGATCATGACCTGAGCCAAAAGGCAGACAATTAACTGGCTGAACCACCCAGGCATCTCCATGGCCTTGAATGTTTGAAAATCTTTCTACTTTTATTTTACTTGAATGACAGTTTGTCTAGGTATAAAATTTGGAAAGCATCACATCTTTTCCTTCTAGTGTTCAGTGGCACTGATGAAAATTATAATGCCAGGATGATTTTGTGTTTTATAGATAACTTTTTTTTTTTCCTACTCCATGAGTTTTCAAAATCCTCTGGTTATCTTTAGTGTTCTAAAATTTTACAGAATTTTTTAAGTCATGAATTCTTTTGTTCTCATTGACAGAGTAATCAGGGAGGCCTTTAATATTTCTATCGCTTATGTCTTTCCACACCTTTTTTTTCATATTCTGTATTTCTATTTTATATTTTCCAATTTGTTTGCTTTTGAATGATGTTGTTTTTCTCTATTTTCCAGTCTACTGAATTTTACAATACACTTCTTATTTTCAATCTCTAAGAGCTTTCTCTTTTTGTTTGATGTATTTTTTTTTTTAAGGTTCCATTTGTATTTTCTGGATGTAAGAGATATCCAATTCTTTCTTAGTGCATTAGATTCTTGATGAATCTCTTCTCTTGGTGGACATTCTACATGAGAACCGTGAACTGATCCAATCTCTCACTTTGTGTTACCTAGAGCAGAGGTCACTTGTGCAGGCTTTTGGGTTGCAGCTCCATATGTGTCAAAATAAAAAGGATTTTATTGTAGAGCACCAAAGTGCAGTAGAAAAATATTGGCCATCCTGAGACTTCTTGTTCAATTTCTTTAAAAAATAGATGTTTGGTTGTTTGCCTGAATATACATTATAGCTTGTGATCTCATCTTTCACTCCTGCCTTTTCTTCTCTCTCTCTCTCTCTGTGTGTGTGTGTGTGCAGTGAGGAAAGAGTTGTTGCAGGAATATTCCAAGTACAGTTGTATTATTAACCCCCATGAGTGCTCTAATGGGCTAGCTGGCAGTAAAATTAACTTGGAGGTCAGAACTCCTTAGAAATTTTATTCAGAAGAACTTTCCTCAGTATTGGCATGATTTAGTCTCCCACCTCCTTCAAGTTGTTGCTCAGATGTTAGTCTCTCAGTCAAGATTATATCCTAACCACCCATGTAAAATTTCAATCCACATCTCCTGCCAGTACAGATCCATGTTCTCAATTTTTTAAATTCCATTTATAGTATGCTAAAACATACTATAATATGCTTACATAACTTGGTATACAATTTACTTTTTTTATGTTTTATACTCCATTTTTCTTTTATTTTTTTCTTTTAGAAAGAGAGAGCATGTGAGTGGAGGGGGAGGGGCATTGGGAGAGGGAGAGAGAGAATCTTAAGCAGGCTCCATGCCCACATGGAGCCCAACACAGGGCTCAATGCAGAGCTCAATCTCACGACCCCAAGATCATGACCTGAGCTGAGATCAAGAATTGGACACTTAACCAACTAAGGCACCCAGGCACCCCTATACTCCATATTTTGTTAAATAAATGGGATTTGTTTACATATTTTAATTCATGAACAATTTAATAGACTGATAGAGAAATGTCTTAGCCCTCAATTTGGCTATTACTACTATTTTAGTGGAAAACCATCCATTTATCAATCAATGATTATGAAATAAGAAAACATGTTAAGATATTTGCATAGTTGCACATTCTAACTAGAGGGAAAATGGATCACATTGTAATTTTGCTCCTAAGTGTATCTCTCTTTCATATTCATTGCACATCCCTTGGCTTTGTGTTGGTTCATGACATTGCCATAATGATTTTTTTTTAATTGAATTTTTCTGGTTAATATTTCCTTGGGATTCTATTTTTCTTGTTTAAAAAATTATTGAAATGTATCCCAAAAAGGAATATTGGGATTGAATAAGTTCAGTAGTTAAAAAAAAATGTGTTAAGAAGAATTGGATAATATCCTATTGGGATCACATAGAAAACCCGGAAGTATTCATATTTTTAAAGCAAGCAATAAGGAAATCTTAGTCTGTCAGCTAAAATCACCTAGCTGGGAAAGTAAGCCCAGGTTTTATACATTTCTATACCCCTATGGGAAGAATGAATTAATTACCATCCCTCACTTAAAGTCAAAGAAATTGAATTTCTGTTAAAATATTGGAAGATGTTAACAAAATGTGCAAGGCTATCAGTTATTTCCAGTGGTTAATTTCTTTTCAAGAATTACATTAGCTATTTTGTAGAGTAGAAGAATTCAGTTCAAATGGGTACATGTTGACTTTTAATAAGGATCATTTGTTTCAATGGGTGCATGTTAGACGGTAAGTAAGTCTAAAAGGTTTTATTATGAGGAATAAGGTGTCTGAATATCTTGTGTGTGTGTGTGTGCATGCGTGTGTATCAATGCTTTCAGGAAATATTGAAAAATTTTTTATTTAAAAAATACCTTTTTAAATATAGGAAAATGTATACCTTTTCCCACATATGTTTTCCTACTTTATTAAGCATTAGTTCATCTGCAAAAATAGTCACATGCTTCCTCGCCCTTCCTTTCATTTCTCAGTACAAAAAATTCAAGTGTCCCTCTCCCTTTTTTTGACATTAGAAACATGTAAAAGATGTTAGTGATAAGACAAAAAAAGAGCTTTTATCGTAGTTTCCTGACAGACATAAAACAATCTCCTTTCCTTACCAGAATTGAGCATCCAATGTGTGCAGAACATGGCACTTGCTCTTTAGAAAGTTTTTAAGAATTTAGAGGCTTTTGTGGGCACCTAAGTGCCAGGCGGTTGAGCGCCCGACTCCTGGTTTCGTTCAGGTCATGATCTGATGGGTAGTGAACTAGAGCCCCACATCAGGCTCTGTGCTCAGCGGGAGTCTGCTCAAAAGAGTCTCTCCTTCTGCTCCTTCCCACCCCCTTTCTCTCTTTTTCTGGAATAAATAGATAAATAAATCTTAAAAAAAAAAAAAAATTAGAGGCTTTTTGCCCTCCAGACTTAAAAGATAAAATAAATATTTTTAAATAAATGACTTTAGTTATTATATTATTTACCATTTATTTTATTTAGTCTTTAAAGTAAAATAAAGGGATATGATATTCTCAGAATGGGTTGAGCTAGCTCATTTTCTCTAGGTTTCTAGGACTCTGTTCTCCTATCTTCCCTCCTCCATTTGTCTTCACCTGCTCAAGGTAACAGAAGCAGGAATGATCAGTGCCTTGAAGTGGATGTGCTTTCAGGAAACAGCAATGGCTGTTGCTGTACCACAACCATTTGCATGGTTCCACATTCCTTACCGCTTCCCCGCCTATGAGGTTGTGGAATGGAAGAGGGGACTTAGGAAGGGAGTGGTTACACACACAAAAAAAGTCCTGGATACCTCAAGCTATCAAATCTAAAATGGAAAGAGATTGCCATGAGGACCCCTGGATGGCTCAGTCGTTTAAGCCTCTGACTCCTGATTTCAGCTCAGGTCATGATCTCAGGGTCATGAGATCGAGCCCCACATGGGGCTCTGTGCTGGGTGTGGGGCCTGCTTAAGATTCTTTCTCTCCCTCTCCTTCAGCCCCTTCCTCCCCTCTCTGTTTCTCTCTCTTTCAAAATAATAATAATAATAATAATAATAATAATAATAAATTTTTTTAAAAAGAAAGAAGGAAAGAAGATTGCCAAAGTGGAAGCACTTTTTATAATGGGAAAGAAGGCAGGGATACACAATAAACCAATACATTTTTGGCAATAAGTCTATAAATAAGAAACAATGAAGAAAAATGTCTCCAGCTCCAAGGCAGATCTGGCTTCTGATAAAAAACAATTGATTGGACAGAGCAAGTCTTCAAAGAATGAAGGGATTTTAAAATTTGAAAGTATATTTTTTGGGCTTAAGTTTCATTTTTGAGATATCTTTGCTACTTACTCACTATGAGCTGATAGAAGATCTTTAAATGCATTTCTGAAAGCACAACTCTATTTAGTATTTTGTAATTTGCTTCAAAGACTATTTATTAGCTAACATGTAAGTAAATGTGACTCCGGTCATTTCCATATCATTTACTCATTGCAAACATCTTCTATGTAAAAGCATTTACTGAGTATGTACTATGAGGTTTAAGCAACATGAGTGAATTCAGTAACTATCCCATTAGGTTATCTTTGAATGTATATATGCATATCGGTATAAGGGGAGAGAGAAGAAAAGAACTTTGGGGGGAGGTTGCCACAATAAAATGAAATTATTCTGGGATGCTTTCCCAAATGAGAAATTAAGGGAAGGAATAATAATAATAATTAAAGAAGGATGTGTAAAAATTTACTTAAGTTCAACAAAAACTGTTAAGAAAATAATAGGCTGAAATTACTCATTTCTCAAGAGAACAATTGTAATGTACATGTGAAAGTGGTAGTGAAGCAATTCTCTTAGAATCTTCCTATCTTAAACATGTGATCATCTTAGCATGCCAAAATCTAGCCTTCTTAAATCTTGAATAAGCATATTTATTGTGGGAAAATCTGTTAGCTGTAGTCTTTGGACTTTCCTTTTTTGTAAAAATAAAAAAATAAATGTCAGGGAGCTAAGAAAAAAGCAAATAAATTGTTGATAACACTGCTCTGAATCTTGAAGATTTGGGTGACACAGTTGTATGCGTTTGACAAAACCCATTGATTGAGGTAGCCACAATTTGAGCATTTTATTGTTGTAAATTTTATAGAAAAGGAGGATCAACTAATATTGAAATCTAGCCAAAGTATTCAGGAGGAAGTACAGTAATGCCTGCAACTTACTTTGAAATTACAACTGTAAGACAGATTGATGGACCAAAGGGAAAACAACGATCAGACATGTGGTAAAGCAAGTTTAGCAATATGTTGTTCGTACAGTCTATATGTTGAATAGATGAAAAATATTGAAATATATGGAAAATTCTTCCAACTATTTAGTATGTTTGACTTTTTTAATAATAAAAGGGTGGAAAAAGAAAATGGCATTAAACATCCATTAGTAAACAAATTAAAAACATGTCATTCACATATTTTCATGTTTAACAAAGTCTTCCCAATTTTTGAAGTACAAAATCCTTAAATATTAAGATAAACATCCCAGTGAAAGAATTTAATTCAATATTTTGAACTGAAGGTGTGGGCTTAAAATATAAGTGGTTTTACAAATTATAATCTAACATCTTCCACAATCAATTCAATCGATTGACAAGTCATTGTGGGTCGGGTATGGAATTGGAAGATACTCAGTGGAGTGAAGGGGGCATGGAAATGTTGGAGCATGGGGCCCTCTTTGGGATGCAGTCTTCCCACAAGATCTGAAGCCCTGAACCACCAGGGCTAAGTGGTCATGTGGTCACATTCTCACAGACAAGTCATAATTACACAAAGGAACTGGTTCGATTTCCATTTAAAATAGTTGAGGGCACCTGGGTGGCTCAGTCAGTTAAGCGTCTGCCTTCGGCACAGGTCATGATCCCAGGGTCCTGGGATTGAGTCCCGCATTGGGCTCCCTGCTCAGCAGGGAGTCTGCTTCTCCCTCTGCCCCTCTCCCCATTCGTGGGCTCTCTCACGCTCTCTCAAAAATAAATAAATAAATAAATAAATAAATAAATAAATAAATAAATAAATAAATAAATAAATAAATACAATCCTTAAAAATAAAATAGTTGAAAAATAGGGGTCCTGGGTGGCTCAGTAGGTTAAGTCTCTGCCTTTGGCTCAATCATGATCTCAGAGTTATGGGAGCAGGCCCCATTTCAGGTTTTCCTGATCAGTGGGAGTCTGCTTCTTCCTCTCCATTTGCCTCTCCCTCTGCTTGTGTGCTTTCTCTCTCTCTCTGTCACATAAATAAATAAAATCTTTAAAAATAAAATAAAATAAAATAATTGAGAAATAATTATTTAAAAAGAAATGCAATTTTAACAAAATTAAAATTTCCTTTTGAAACTTGGGCAACCTTACTATTCTGAGGCAGTATGTCTCTGGATATTTGTTTGCTTGCTTGTTTGTTTTGTGGGAATTCTGGAATCAAAATTGACATTCACAAATTCACAGTAAATCTATCTGCAATGTATACTACATCGCGAAGTAGATCTGAAATCACAGGTAACTCATTTAAGAAATTCACTTGCTGATGTTTCTTTAAGAAAGATGTCTTAAGAAGTTATTTACTAAACTTCTTATTTGCCTAAGTGTATAAACACACTAATCTCCCAGGGGTGTTTGTGTTATCCAAAGGTAAGCAATGCATTTGATGGGGGTGGGGAAGTTTGTGAATTTGGTCAGTGAACTCAATTATGGCCCCATTCCAAGGATTTCTACCTTTCCTTTTACAAAAATAATAGTTGCCACACACCTGGCACTGCTCCCTGAATTTCTTCAATAAATAAGAAGGATACTTCAGAGCATGTGTGCATACTCACTCTGCCTTTTTGTCTCTCTCTCTCTCTCTCTCTCTCTCTCTCTCATTTTACAGCTCTTCTGGGTCCCCAGCTGATTTTCTTCGCAAGGTTAGCTGCTAATACATTCCTAGAACCCATGCATTATTAATGCTCACCGCTCTCCAAGGTGGCAGTGACAAATAGGAAGCAAAATCTACTGACTAGTGGGGAATGTACTTTTTAGTCATGCTTGAATTTTTCAGTCCATTCTGCTTGTTGAGGATTTTTCAGTAGAGATTCTGTGACAGAATGCACTTTATACCTCTCTTCTCCTTCACTCTCTCCCCACCTTTTTGTTTTTCAAAGCTAAGGGACATTCAGGTAGCTAGAGAAAGGATTATGCATCAGGGCTTTGAGGGGGAGTAGAGCAAAAAATATTTTTAATGGTTGCAAAAGCAGAAAGATCATTGTTCCTCTTTGCATGTTGTAAGTGGCAGTTTTGATCCAAAAAGACTATGCATGTAGTCAAGTAAATTATACTATTTTAACTAGGTTATGCCAGCTGTAGTATTCCCAGAAATCATACCAAGTGTGTATCATGAGAAACATTGATTTTTTAATGTGCAGATTTGTTTCTTCAGATATAAAATCCTATTCATTTCACAATATAAAGAAGCAATCTGTGAAGAGATTCTGAGATAGTTATTGGGAACTATAAATCCCACTAGCAGTTTCTATCACATTTGTTTAATTCAGAATTTCTGCATTTACAGTATTATACCTTTGTGCATGTAATGATGAGCTTTTAGAAAATACCTTTCCAGTGAATAAAAACTTAATTCACAGAGAACATAAGAGTTGGAACTCCCCCAGCAACTGGAGTTGAGAGCAAATCCTCCCCCCCTTTTTAAAGTACATTTCCCCCATATGAAGATGGAAATAACAATCCTTAACATCAAATAGTCAATTACCACAACACCCATGTTTGTGAATTCTTAAATATTCCATTGCAACCACAGTGATCACTAGTTCTCAGGTAAGAAAAATGAACATTTGGGTAAATCAAAGGATAGTTAGAAACAGAGAAGCAAGGGTGACACCATGGCCGTTTATACGCAATTTCAGTTTCTCCTAAAGGAAGAAGAAAGTAGAAAAATTTGTTTGTGTGTCTGTTTCTATCTGACATTTTGCTAGGTGCTTTCAATACATTATTTCATTTAAATATGACACCTATTCCATGATTAGGTATCATTATATCTGCTTTACAATTAAAAATGAAAATTGAGACAGTGTAATTTAGGACAAGCTTAAAAAGTGGCCAAACGAATCTGAAACAAATCAATTTGATGCCAGTGAAGGAATCCAAAGTCTAAGAAGGCAACAATTGTGTAGCGCACAGAACATGGGCTTTGGAATCAAATTAAGAAAAGAGGAAAAAACCAGAAAGTGATCATCAAAATTATTCAACTGATCAAAATATTAATGCGAGTGTCAACTGTGAAACCAAATAAAACTATAACTCAATACACCAATCTGAACTAAACAAACGTGGTTTGAAGTACACAACAAATCAGAAAGTTAAAACGGAATAGGAACGATGATAAAACTAAGGATATAAGCCTAGAGTTGACTAAAGCCATAAAAATTTTCAGGAAAAAGACAAAATCATCTCATAAACGAAGACTATATTACAAGGTGGTCAGAGAAAAGGAGATTTAACTTAAAATATACTAAGAGGCTTCAAAGAATGAAAGCAACCAACATAATGGAGACAAAATAAAAAACTTGCAAATGTCTAAAAGAAAGTAATAGATATTGGAAGAAGGCAAATAAATTATTTCTGATCTTTCTTGTCTGGCCCCATTCACTTGCACATGATAGGGGATTTTCCTCATGCCCCACTAGCTGCTAATCAGGGAGCTCTGGTACCACCAAACAGGGCTTTCTGGGATCCCACGGCTAAGGTTGAAAATGACACTGTTATTAAGATAAACCAAAGTGGGATTTAGGAAGGTAAAGACCGACAGTTATTTACCCAAGTGCCAGTTTCACTGGGCCAACTGACACAAATCGTTTAAAAAGCAAGATTCTGCTCCCAACAGTTGCCAGTCTCATCAGCAAGATAAAATGAGGATACAGCTAAAAGCCCACACCACAGTGGTTCATTGCCTAGGGGGGATAGAGAATAAATTCTTCCCCAAGCTCAGAGGTGGGAGAAACCATTACCATCTGGGGGGGGGGGGAAGAGATCATCTGCTCCAAAGATGTCACAATCGCTTAAAATTCTTTTTTCAACTCATTTTTTGGATTTTTTTTTTTTAATGCTAAATGTAAAATCATCTTAGTCATGTTCTGGCCAAAATACATGTTTTCTCTTTTTTGTTTTCCCGTATTTTTTGCTATTTGACACTCCAAACATCTTTATTCTGTTCTTAAAAGTCAAATTCTCTAATGACAGTAATGAAAAGGGCTATCCGTCAAGATACAGTGGTACAGTACAGGCTCCATCTCTCCGCAAAGAATTTTCAAATTTGTTTTAAATGACAAGGTTGAAGTACTACGAGCACAGTGTCTTATGGTTGTTCATTCAGAATGCCACGCCTCTTTGGGTATGTACATTTCACAGGTGTATTTTAAATCTGTCCGATTAAGGCGCATAGCATGTGAACGAAATGAATCAGCGAGTGGGTCCTTCCTTCCAGATGCCCAGGTCACTCTATAGTTCCTCTCTACCCCATCACCGGAGCTGGTGTTTTAAAAGCACGCATGAGTTCATGACATCACCTTAATGAAAAGTCTCTAAAGGTTTTCAGTGAAGTGTCACAGCTTCAAGATATCACAGAGCAAACTCCTGCCAAACACCAGGGGCCATTCTGTCCATGGCCTTTTTGGTGACGCCTTTCCAGCAACACAACCTTTTCTTGCTGTCTCTTCAACAAAACAAACTTCATCCTTAGTGAGGGCCATTGCCCGCTCTCCTGCTGCCTGTGAGGCATGTTCCCTGGATCTTCATAGAGCACTTTATCAAGTGTTAATTCAGGTTCACTGCCAAAGAGAGCCCTTTCTTGGCCTTGCACCCAAAGTAATGCCAACTCTGACCACTTTTGCCCTCTTGGTCCACAGAATTCCTTTGCTCTTTACCCCACCCTTAATACCTACGATGAGCTTATTCGATTCAGTGTTTACCATCTGTCTCCACCTCCGCTAAATTGTAAGCTCCATATCTATCTTGTTCACTGCTCTATCTGCAGGGCTGGGAACATATTTAGCAAAGAAATATGAGAATAAATGAATGAGTAAATAAAAGAATAAGGAAGTGAATGAAGAGAGTTCTCTGGTCTTCCTCCCTGCTTCTCCTGGCTGGATTAGAATTGAGAGGGTGACTAAGGGACATCCGTTTAGATATTGTGATGAACTGAATTGCCTAGTATTTAGTTTTATGTTACCTAACTGATGTTTCTTCAATCCTCTTCCTCCGGTAAACATTCACATAGTTAATGGATGTTAAAAATAATAGAAGAAACAAATGCACAGACACTGTGTGTGTGTAGTTTCACACTTATTGATAAGGAAAAATACCTGCTGTTTTGCTACTGGCAAACAGATGCAAGAGAAGCTAGGGAATGTAGAAGGTGTTTCAGAATAAAATGAGAGCTGATAGATATGTTCCTAAAATGGATTTCATACAACATTTTCAAAGTTAAGCCACTTATTTCCTCCTGCATTTCGATGACTTGAATTTTCTTCAACTCAAAGCAGAGTTTAGGGGAAAATGACAACAAAGACAAGCAAGACATAAAGTTCAAATGTAAAGGCTAGCAACTGTAAAGACACACATTTTTATATGTCCTTGCATGAGTGGATTTTATTACTTCTTGCAGTGATTCAGATAGTGGGTAAGAAAGGGAAGTAGTCACTGGCCAGGCATAGATAGAAATACAACACTATAGGGGCTCCTGGGTGGCTCGGTTGGTCATGATCCCAAGGTGTCCAATGTAGGGATCCCTGCTCAGCGGGGAGACTGCTTCTCCCTCTCCCTCGCTCTTCCTCCTCCTCCTTGCTCACGCTGGCTCTTGCTCTCTCTCATGCTCTCTTTCTAAAATAAATAAATAAAATCTTAAAAAAAAGAAATACAACACTACAGGTCAAAAGCAGAACTGAGCTACACTCATTTCAGTCCTCAAATGTTTCCTTATTTAAAGTTTCCAAGTATTAGTTATGAATGTCACTTTTTAAAAATATTGGGAGGAAAAGTCCTTGATCAAGGCCATCAAAACAAAAGAAAAATTATTCATTCAATGGTAAAAAAGGAAATAATAATTATTGCTGAGGATAAAAAACAATTTAGTATTTTCCTTGCTGTTCAGTTCTTCTTTCCTTTTTTTTTTTTTTAGCTGTGCCTACAAATGGTATCTAGTTTGAGGGCATGAGACCATGAGGCCCCCTCATTGTACCTCTCCTGGAAAAAGCAGCAACAAAGAGAGAGAGCTTGGAATGAAAATCGTGAAGGTGAAGTCTATACTCAAAAGGATTAGAGAAGCTAAAATATTGATTATATATGGTGATTAGCCACCTAACCTGTAAGCTGTGAATATCTGCACATATTTTGGAATGTCAAAGCCATACACTTAATTCTAGGGAAGGTTTTCTAAGAAAGCATGCAATTTGTTGCAAGGCAAATGCAACACTGCATTTCAGCGTCATAGGCTATTATTTCCCACCAGAATCTGTAGCTATACCTCACCCAGGCACTGTCAGATTGGTTCCTGGATAGGCTCACTCACAATCTGCAGCATGGAAGAAAGAGAGAAAGGGAAAAGGAAAGGGAGGAGGTGGGAGAAGCTGGAAGGAAAGGGGGAAAAAAGAGAGAAGGAAAGAGAAAAGAAGGAGGGTGGGAGGAGAGAGAGGGGGAATCAAGGAAGGAAGGAAGGAAAGGAGGGAAGGAGGGAGGAAAAAAGTTCACAACCACAAAAACTATGGGTTTATAAGGGAAACTAGTCAAATAGACTTTTTGGCAAAATTGCCAGTCAGTTTAATGAAGAAATAGCTTGAAGTGGATTTACACAGATCTCCTTTGCTCACTCTAATTCCATAGGTTCAAATTCTATCAATTCTTCAAGATTCATCTAAAAGTCACTTTTCTTTCTTATTTCAGAAACTATTTCCCCAATACCATACATTTATATTATACTTTAACAACAACAAAAAAGTAGTTTGATATATATTTATCCAAAGAGTCTCATTCTATAGTGGAATCCACTACAGAGAACTCTGAAAAATGGTATAAAACTTTGGCCTGGTATTTCTGTCAGAAGCCCAGTCTCTGCAGATTGACTGTTTAGGAAGAGGAGACTATCACGATATTGCTTACAAGAGTGACAAGTGAATCGCCTAAATGTTAAATAGCCTGATTTTTCTTTGGCTTTAAAGAAATTTTACTGATGTCTCTAAAACCAAAATACTAACTTAGGCGGGTAATACTTATGTGTTCAAGGCATAAGCTATCTGTAGAAATAGATATTTAAATATAAAATCGACACACACCGTGCAGTTGCGTTTACCCTTTTGCCGTTAGTATGTATCCCTGGGACTCGCCATTTCTACCACAGGCCACGAGCAAGCAGCGTATTCCCAGAGCCCATCTCCATTAGGAACCCAGAGGCTCTGTCACTCTAGGTCAGCTGTGAAAGTGAAGAAGGCACAAGTGTAGAAAGGCCAAAGAGGTCTCTCTCCCTAGGTAAAAGGTTTAATGCCATCTTTATCATGCATTTTAACCCAATGGTTTTGTCATAATCTCTGGGGAAGTTTCCCATTTACCTAATAAATTATTCATCGGTTATGGTCTCTATAACACAAAAGGATTTGTTTAGACACAATTTCTTGGGTAACTTTAATGGAAGTGCTTCATGTAACTTCTAGTCCTTTCTGAGGTCTACAATCCATGATTCTTAAACAGCAATGAGAAAACGGTGTGGGGAGCTTAGGTGACTTGTTTCAGCTGGAATAGTTATGTATCTTCTCAATACAATAGGGGTCATTTTCATGCTTTTATTGGCATTGCATTCAAAGCACTGGTTATATTTAAGGTAATCATACAATCTGCGGTCCCGGCCAGAACAATTTTGGAATAAAAGAGGGCACTGATAATACACCAAGAGACCAGGAGTTACACACAGTGTGTCCCAGGCAAATGGATATACGGTCACTTAATTATCTCATGGTACCACCAGAGAAAGCTCCATGGTTTTAACAAAAAGCTGGTTTATTACCGAAAAAATGCACAATTCAGGGGAAAATCTAGATGGGTCAATGTAAGTTCACTAGGTGCGGGGGAAAGCCTGAGATACAAAGAGGACATGTTAAATTTATGCTTTTCCCTTTAAAATTTTTGCTTTTACATTAAACATAACAATAAAATCTTATAATTTCGGGTAACATGACTGATTTACATTTTTCTTTAAATATCAATTCCTTTTTTTAAGATTTATTTATTTATTTGAGAGAGAGAGCAGAAGGAGAGGCAGAGGGAGATGGAGAATCCTCGAGCGGGCTCCCCACTGAGCATGGAGACTGACGAGCATGGAGCTCTGTACCAGGACCCCGAGATCTTGACCCGAGCCAAAACCCAGAGTCGGCTGCTTAGCTGACTGAGCCACCAGGCATCCCTATCAATTCTTTCTTAAAAAGCATTTGTTAAGCTCTAGAACATCCGTTTATGCAATTCTTCATGTAACTATCACTAATATTTGGCCAGGCACCGGCACAAGTGCAAGGACTACAAATATGAGTAAGATAAGGTGACTGTCCTCAAGAGGTCATGTAAGAACAAGAAAGCCAGTAGCAAACAGTGTAACAGGTACATAATGATGTTAAAAACTCACACAGCTTGTGATGGAAGTTTCCTAAAGAAGGAAATGGCTGGCTGATAATCTGCAATCTGTGAAGTATAAAACAAGGAAACTCACACAGACATGGTTTGCCCCAGAAAAATGATGATCCAAATTTAACTTATATAAGAGGTGGAGGTAGAGAATGGAAACCACAATGAACTGGGTATTGAACATATGAAAAATTTAGGGAGTGGCCAGCAAAAAAAAAAATGTTATCTTAAAAGTATATAATATAAATTTCAAAATATTGGACACAGAATTTTCCATTCTAATGTATTTTCAACTCCTCGGAATCAGAACTGGCATAGTAACTTCCTATGACAAACGGAAGTTGGGAGAAGTAAAGCTGTTCATGTTTTAAGCTTGAGCTTTGAGAGGCCTTGCATGCTGCTTCTTATTCCGAGGACCCCTGATAGTTCAGTGTGAATGAGACACAGGCAGCCTCTTGGAGGATGGAAGACTCCATGGGGAGGAGCTATGTGCCCTAGGCAGCAAGCAGCTAACTAACTCCCCCCTGACATAGTACCTGACTGTAGAGGTGGGAGGGAGGCCAGCAGAGACCAGAAAATCATCCAGCTGAACCCAGCACAAGTTGTCAAATGCAGTCGTAGACTAAATAAATGAGTTATTGTTTTAAGCCACTAAGTTTTCTAGTAGTTAGTTTTCTAACTGATTTAATATATATAGAGAGATATATATCTATACCCACACACACATAGATGCATATGTGTATTAACATATGCATATATGTATATATCATTATGGTTATTTAAATAATATATAATATAATATAATTATACACATATGGGCATATTTTAGATCTCATATATGCATGTACATTATATACACATATATTTAAATAAACATGTGTGTATATATGTATGCATAGAGACATAAGTCCATGTATATGTATATACTTATATGTCTACATACACACAACATATGTGTATATACATATACATACACACATGCACAAACTACTTCATTGTTCTTGCTGAAATCTTTAATCACAAACTACACTTTTCAAAATGACAAATTGTAATTCTTTTATAATTTTGTATAATTCTTTTATAATTCTAAATTATGAAACATATTATTCATTTGCTGTTTGACCACATAATTCCCAAGCACTTTCAGACTCCTTTTTCCAAAGATGTGATCGATTCTGAGGAAGCAGGCTGAAGCTCAAGGAATGTGAATTTTAACACAACTCCAAAGGCCTACATTCGCTTTCCTCTTGCAACTTATCAGGAAGAACTTACACCAAACACTTGCATCCCCAAAATAGCTTAGATAGGTGACAGAAGTATTTCTTATTTTGGCTGGTGGACCTGCTGCTAGATGCGTTGGTATGTGGGGAATGACTGCTAAAATGAGGTGCCTAGGTATTGATCATTATTGTCTCAGAGGATACAAACTAGTGCTAACTGGGTATTAAAAGGAGAAAAAAGAACACAGTTGGGGGAAATGTTGTGACTAGTGCCCTCAAAGGTGCTCAGGTTGTTTATTCCCTTTCTAGAAATTTAATAAAAATTGCTTTCATATATTCAAATACCTTGAGATGTATTTGGGTTAACACATATTTCTTGAAAAAACGTTATGTAACATATCTCCATGTAAATTACTTTGATTAGAATATCTAAACTCTATAATTTGAGAGAATAGGAATTTTGGCTGGAAGTTTAAGGAGAAGAGAGGGAGAAAATATGTAGAAGTTTTGCATCTCCGTGAAGTAAGTTCCCCTAGGTTAATCATGTCCTATATGTTCTAACTTGGAAGTAAATGAGTCAGACCAAATTGAGCCCATAGAATTAGGTATTCCAAGTGTGTCATTGAAGATGAATAAAGATGGCCTAGAGACAAAAAAAGAAAAACTGAAACATTTCATCAATATAGAAAATAAATGAAATATTAGAAACATAAATAGCTCAATCCTAGGCCCTTTTCCTTTTTATTTTTTCCTTTCACTCCACAAAACCACTTTTTTTTACCAGAATTTTTTTTAATTGACATACCAGTGACCCTCAAGTTTATATTTCTTATCAAGAAGTCTCTTTTGTTCTATTTATATATCCATTTGAATATGTCACTTTTAAATGTCACAAAGACATTGCAAACTCACTGAGTCATTAATTGATATTATCATCTTTATATCCAGATTCGATTATTTTCCAGTTTCTTTTATTAGTGAATGACCCTGGCATCCTGTCCTGTGAGTCAAAACTCCAGGCGTTATTTGTGATTCTTGGCTTTTTCTCACCGAAGATCCAATATTTTATTAGGTTCTATCAGTTTCACTTTCGAAAACCCCTGACCCTCATTCACTGCAATCTATCTACTGCCATGTCCCTGGTCCAGCTCCTATCAGATCTTGTCTGGGTTACTTCCCTGGCCTCCAACTTTCTTCTCTTCATCCACTCTTATTCCTCTAATCTTCCCCTCTACTGAACTAGAGTGATCTTGTGAAAGCACAAACGTGATCATTTACTCAAAAACCTTCAATAGGGGCACCTGGGTGGCTCAGTCTGTTAAGCGACCAACTCTTGCTTTCAGCTCAGGTCATGATCTGGGGGTTATGAGATCAAGCCCCAAGTTAGGCTCTTCACTGGGTATGGAGCCTGCTTGAGGCTCCCAGCTCATGCACACATGCACTCTCTCTTTCTCTAAAATAAATAAATACATCTTTAAAAAAGTCTTCAATAGCTTTTCAATTTTTTTTTATTACCAAGACAAAAATGTTAATTATTATCTAGAAGGCTCTGCATGAACTGAGCCCCATTTCTCCAGCCTATTCATCACCTCTCTACATTAGAATATTGAGATGATTTAAATGGAGTGGAGAGTGAAATAAATCTGCAGTTTACTCAGTGCTACGCTTGATTCTAAGGGCACTCCCCTTTCCTCATTGTCTTGCTCACTTTGCTTCTACAGACCTCCTATTTCTATTTTCCAGTTAGTTCCTACTTGTTTTTCGGATCTCAGCTGAGTTATTTCCTCAGAAAAACCTTTCCTGACCATCACATTTTGGCTAGTAAAATCCTCCTGCTTAACTTTATCTTTCATATAACTTTTCCTTCAGAATAGCAATTATATGCATTTTTAATTGTTAGATTACTGTTTGTCTAGATTTATGCTAATATGGTACCCACTACTCATGTATCACTACATAAACAATTTCACTACAAATTTTTAAAATATCATTTCTTCAGTCATACTAGCCCCATTTCAAGTGCTCACTAGTGCTAAAGAAAAATCAGAGTTGGGCAGTAAATTGATAAGAATATTTCAATCAGGACTATTGCAATAGGGGAAGAGAAATCTCAGTATAGCATAGGGCTCAGTTCTGAATACAACATGAGAAAAATGGGAATTTATAGTCAAGGATCAGGGTGGGGCTCAATGGAAAGAGGAAACCAGAGATATCGGGGAATTCTGGCTAAAGTGACCTAGCAGAATTCTTGCCAAAGACAAGCCAGCGGGATCAAATGTCACTGGGGGTTTGGATGAAGAACCAGAGGATGAAGAAACCACTTAGATATTGAGGGCAATCAGATATGGAAGATGAGAGAGTCTAGCTAAACCAACTTGGTGGGATTCTTGCTAAAATTGGACAATGCAGAGACAAATACAGAAGTCCAATTTAAAATGTTAGGGGGAGCCTAAGAAGAGTTTGGTCAAAGAGAGAATCTTCCTCAATAGCCACAGATGGCTAGTTGCTACTATACTGGATAGTGCAGTTAAAAAACATTTCTACCACAGCAGAAATTTCTATTGGATAGCAGAGGTTTAGACTGTACGCTCTGTGAGAGTACAATCAATATGTACACGCTAAATATTAAAATCTGGTTCCTGGTAGATGCCCAGTAAATACTGATTGCTTGTTGTTGAAGAGAAATCTTCCCCAGGCTTCATATCAAGTTTTTTTAAATTCTATCTTATAAAGTTATTTAATTAAAATTCTTCTTATTGGGTTTGTTCACTCCCTAAAAGATTAATGAATTTGCTCATATATTCATGTCATCATGGTTTAATATAACTCACATTGATGGTCCCATCCTCAATTCAGTATTGTCCTATGGCTCACCGCTAAAATTTTCTTAAATCTGACTCGAGGTGCTAATGATTTAGTAACATCTCAGGATTAAGAACCTCTGTGGTTTAAGGGCAAACAATTCTCTTCAAGGGTTCCTAAATCACATCTGCCTCTCCTTTTAAATTGCAATATCACCTTTTTCTCGTGTAGATTGATTGTGGGCCAGTTGGCTTTCATCCATATCTTTAAATCAACCATGCACTGGTAAAGCTGGCAGGTTGCAGGAGGAATTAGAAACAAGGCCAATGAAGCTATTCTTAAGTCATTCTATTTATAACCTTAAGTCAGGATTCCTTTCCATCTGTGACCACTGCAGGAGGGACTGGAGGGACTGGCTTCACCTGGAACTCTCATTTCTCTTGATTTTAATTCTCCTTTCACCACCATATCAAGAAGTTTCCAGTAAAACACTGAGAACTTAAAAAAAAAGAAAAGAAAAGAAAACTGAAAAGAAAGACAATTATTTGTATGAGTGTGGGACCCAGATTCCTGACCACTTTGAAATAAATTGAACTGTCAAAGAGGCTCTGGAGGGTTTATATCTGATCTACCACCTAAGGCTAAACACAGTTTGGCACCTTCCATGGATTGATGTTAGAGCCATGGTAAACGAACCTCAGACATTCTTTGGAATGCCACAGAATTCTAAACAATCAGGGTGTATAAGATGCCAATAAAAAAAGATTAATTTTAGCAGATACAACTTTACATATCAGTGACATCAGAGGAGGTAAAAGTTCACAAAGGAATGCTGAGAGCATCTATTACTTCTGAATAACATAGAAATTCTTTTTGGATCAGGTATAAATAAGAGGTGTTTATTCCCAGCACATCCCAAATTACCCTCAAATGATCCTTCCATTATTGCTATAGGGCAAAACAACAAGATAAACCAGATGATGGGCAACAGAGACTTAGGGAACACCAGGGCTACTCAAACAGAAAAGCCAGTTGTATTGAATTAATAACTATTAGTAGGTTTGGGTTTTATTGTTTGTTTGTTTTTTGTTTTTGGGGTTTTTTTTTGTTTTGTTTTGTTTTGCTTTTTGTTTTTTTGTTTTTGTTTTGTTTTGTTTTGTTTTGTTTGTTTGTTTTGGGTACAGCCTATTGGGAGGAAGAACTTCAGTACTTAAAAAAAAATGAAGAACTTTGTACATCACAATACAAGAAATATATTATTCTTTCCAACTAACACTGGCTACCTTGGTTTAAGAAAACTAGCATCATAGTAGAGATGAGATCAGGATTTTAAGAGAGCATAAAAAGAACAGAATATACATTATAAAATTTTTGATTTCTGAGTCTAAACAGAGAAAATGGTTTGTTTTGTTTTGATTGTTTATTTTACTATATCATTGGTTAAAAGGATTGAAAGTTAATACAAAAAGCTAGCTATCTGATATTTGTGGATTGTTGTTTGTAATTACACATGGAATAAGTGTATACCTTTTTTATACAGATGCTGTTTTTTAGTGTTAGTTCCTTCGTTCTCAATGAACTTTAAAAAGTCTGAATTAACCAACACTGTTGGTTATTCTATAGTGTGATTCATTCCCAATTAGCCTTATGAAGTCCAAATTAACAAATAGTTCTGACAAATAAATTTTAGACAACACCTAAGTATTAAATATACTGAATGTTGTATTTAGGCAAAGGTTGGGGAAAGAAAGAAAAGAGTGAACCAATGAAACACGAAGTCAAAAGTCTACTACCATTCAGCTAACTACCCCACTCTGACAATATGTTGCCTTTCTTAAGAACTTTGTACATCACAATACAAGAAATCTTCTTTCTTTATTAATATTTTACATGAATTTGCAAGGGAGTAGATAAAGTTAAGAATATGGACTTTTGAATCAGCCAGTAGCAGCTGTAAACTTTCATTCTGCAATTAACTAAATAAATTACTCACCCTTTCTCTCTCTTCATATCTAAGAAATGAGACTGCCCATTTTCCAGGGTCATAGTCAAATCTTCGATAAGGTGATGTACATAAAAGCACCCATTACGTTGTTGGTTCCTAATAGGCACCAACTAAATGAAAATATTATGTCTAAGAAAATGAATTATGTTTTCTTATTGGAAAATTATTATATAACATGAGTAGGACTTCTAATCAGATGACTACTGAAAAATGTGTAGTTAACACAGCTTTAAAAAATACTTCGGGATTGGAGGAAATGTCTCCTGGGACAGCATATTCACCAGTCCCCTCGCATCCAACAAATTTGGTCAATGTCTGAATATTTCCAAGCCATAGACCAAATCTGTGCTTCGTTAAAATTGATTTTATTCTAGTAGTTACCTGAGCATTTAAAATTATAGAGAAATATTTTAGTGGCACAGATATAAGACACATCAGTGAGAATCAGTACAATCTTAAGGTTGATGAGTATCTTCTAATTTTATTGAAAATGTTTCTGGACTCGGTTTACATTTTCAAAGACTGAAATCATTGATTCTGGCTAAAACCTATGCATTTAGGAAGGGCTAAAAAAAAAAAGTAAAGCTTTTGTATAGGTTTATCTTCACTAGTTTTAAAAATTACTCAAGAGCAAGTATCGGATTTGTCATTTTTCTGAACTACCCAACTTTGTATATGCAATCAGAGCAATGAAAATAATGAATATTTAGCAAAGAGTTGAGAATAGCTACAAAGCAGATGAATATTCATATATATAGCTAAATACTTAAAAAAGATGTATCTTCTAAATGCAGTTAGTCTTTCTCACTGTCTAGTATATTAGGTAAATCTGAATTTGAGAAGTTTCTGATAGAGGCTTATTACGTCCCCACTACTTTAGAACCCAACATTCATACATTATATAAAAAATGATTTACAAAGGACCTTATTTGTGCTGAAACAAACATACTGTGTATATAGTATTTCCCAGCAAAAGGTACTGCTAGAAAAAAATAATTTTGCATAAAATACACAAGCAAACATTGGTACCAAAAATGGCTCTTTAAGAACTTCCCCCTTACCAAGGCCCCAACTCAAATAGGACAAGGTTTTGGCAGAACAGTCATTTGTCTTTTCTTTTTTTTTTTTTTTAAAGATTTTATTTATTTATTCGACAGAGATAGAGACAGCCAGCGAGAGAGGGAACACAAGCAGGAGGAGTGGGAGAGGAAGAAGCAGGCTTATAGCGGAGGAGCCTGATGTGGGGCTCGATCCCGTAACGCCGGGATCATGCCCTGAGCCGAAGGCAGACGCTTAACCGCTGTGCCACCCAGGCGCCCCTCATTTGTCTTTTCTAAATGAAGTCACTTTGTGCAAATTAAGTTTTTCTTCTTTCCTCTTCTTTTCCTGGTAATTAGTGAAGGCCCAGTGCATTTTATGGCTTAAAAAGAAACTTCGCTACTGGCTTGAGACCTAGCCCACCAAGTATTGGCTTCTTTGTCAGTCATTGATATTACTTAGAAAATGAGGAAAGGATCAGTAATAGGAATGCTGCCAGAACTACTGTGACACAATTCTAATTTATCTGCCTTGACTATTTCCTTCTATTTCTGTAAGATTGAAGGGGATCTAGAGCCACCTACTTATGGCCGTCAGGGCTCACAGCTTCACCTTTGCTGCCAAGGTAAAGCCGTCTGTCTATGACTCCCCCCCCCCTTTCCATTTATTTATTTATTTAGTTAGTTAGTTAGTTTCTTGGTCTCTAATTTGTGGAGCCAATTTTCTATTTTTCCAGGACTCCTACACCAAACACTCTGTCATTTACTGCTGATGTGGAACCTTGTCAAAAATGCTTTCAAAATCAAGTATTTCATGAGAAATTGTGCAGCATGTTACAGAAACATTTTTATATTTTATCAACAACTAATTATTTTTTATGGCTTCACATAAAGCCATAGATTTTAAAGGTGAACAGAGTAAGTACACACTCTGTTTCAAAGATGAACAGAGTAACTGTAAGGTCTAGAGGCTAGATTCTAAAATAAAAAGAATAATGATTGTATATTTTTATATTTGAGATGGATAAATAGCTAGTATCATTAGAACATTAGATTATATCATTTGATCAGTTCATAAA
The DNA here is from genome assembly GCF_024610735.1 of Ursus americanus. Classification (NCBI taxonomy): domain Eukaryota; kingdom Metazoa; phylum Chordata; class Mammalia; order Carnivora; family Ursidae; genus Ursus; species Ursus americanus. The sequence goes on along the minus strand of NC_142127.1, from coordinate 27,040,954 downwards.
ATATTAGACCTAGAAAAGCTTGACATTTAATCCATTTTTCTACACAGAGGAAAAATATCATATCACTTATTTTTTTCCTTATGCTAAATGCTCAGCCAATGTCAGAAACATAAACTTATACTCTCAAGAATGGGGCCTTACTAAATATTTCATCTAGACACAAATTAATGACATAAAAATTTAAAAAGTTTTGAATTGAACCGATTTATTGTTAAGCATGATAAAATGTTTGGTATGCAAAGCAGGATCCAGACAGGGCAATGAAGACTATCATTTGGGGCCCACACAATTAATAGAGTATTTAAACTCTTTTTTCCTTTGAAACATTAACTGGAACCAAAGGCCCTCAAAAGTTAGTAAGGTAAACAAAACTATTAGACAAAAAAATCAATTCAGATATAAGATCGATGTGATGCTAAAAAACAAAACAAAACAAAACTATTGTGATTTTACATTTTAACTTACGCATTATCTATCACTACCTAAAACAATGTCCTCCAAATTTTGTTTCACAGAGCACCCAAGAGTGCTATACATGAGAAAAAGCTACCACATTTAAGTACATTTGGGCATGTTCTGCATGTTATATCCCTGTCTTAGATATGCAGATTAACATATTAATATAAACATATTTAACTGTGCTGGGAATGATATTCCCTGCACACATTTGAGCACAGAAGGCTTTTGGTAAAGTTTCTCATAACATTTTACAAGACTGTCTTTTGAAGAATGCACATTGGGAAAGGTTGGCAGGACCTAAACCTTCACCTTCTAGAATATAATGTCACTAATTTTAATTTCAATGAAATTTTCTTTTCCATCTCTTATGTGTGGCATATAACAACAACTGCTCAAGAATTTTCATTTGTCTGTTCGAACAGGTAAAAATAGAAACAGCAGAGCATAAAGTCATAGTTTATTTTTCCCTAAAAATTATACAGACATTTCCATTTCTTCTTGCCCTTCCATAGAAATGTTCCATGCCAATGTTTTTTATAATTGTTTATAATGTATGAATAGATCATATTACAGAAAGACAAAGCAGGAATGTTGAGCCCGTACAGGTGATTTATTGCTTAAATAAAATAAAACTTACAACAAACCTAATCTGATATTTAAGTAATGCATAATTATTATTCTTTAGGGTTCAGCACAAATTATAAGCAGTTAAACTACATTACTAGTATTAAAATTGCTGTTATACCACATAATCATGTATTTGAAGTTTTCTCTTTCTTTTCTATTATATATATAAAATATTAATATGTTTCCCTAACCATTATTAAAATTTAGCTGTTTGCCTTTATACATTTTCTCACATTTGTGGTAAGAAAGTAAAAGTATCTAATTAGTGATCAGAGTTTACTAAGTGTTCATTTTCTATTTGCCTAGGATCCCTCATACTCAATGAGTGCTACAGGTCTACCCTCCCCTACATTCTTCCATATGAAAGATTTAGGGCTGAGGAACAAAGCTATTGTTCGGACACCAGTGAGAATGAAATTCATTGTTTAAACACTGTGATGGGAAAAGATACAGACTCCTTTTTACTTTTAATAAAAATCTATTAAATATATATCAGACGGTTGAACCCTCTGATACAATCCAGTTCAACAACCCAGAGAGTGTGCCTGTTTGTCCAATGCTTCATGTGAAAAATTTATAAACGTAGTCAAAGTGTTCCCAGAAAACTTTCTCTTCATTTCCAAGTTCTGCCCATGTTTCATTGATCCTGTTCTGTGGGCTATAATTCACCTCAGGTTACTTTTTCCTCATGACAATCCCTAACATCTATTTCTATGTGTGGACATTTAGAAGGTCCCCACATGGATAGGACATGGACGTGGATCTGTACATGACATGGACCACCTTTGTTTTCTTTAAGGGGGGAGTGAAAAATAAGATATAAGAGTGTGTGGAAATGCATGACTAATGGAAACAGTGACATGATCTCCAAAGTTTCCCTTCTCTTCTGTCACAAAATTATCCCCCAGTAGGAAGAGAACAAAGGTTTAAAACAACATTTTTGAAAGGAGATTTCAATCATGAAAGGAGACCGTGAATCAAGGAAATCTCTAAAAGCACCAATAGTTTCATAAAATGATGGCAATACAGAGAAGGATTAGGAAGGGATAATCACAGTGTCAATCTATGAAATATTAATATTATCGGTTCAAACGAAAGTGAATGAAATAGGTTCCTTTCACTTATTTTATTACTTCTTAGCTAATTTTAAATCTAGTGAATCTCTCATAAACACGATCTAAATTTAACATTTTATTTCTGCACCATTATTTGAATAAAGATTCCAAGTCTTTAATCTTGCTGGCTTGAAAACAAAATTATTTTGTAGAAGCACAGGAGCGCTGTTACTCTCTTTCATGAAAAACATGATGCAGCAGAAAAGATCAAAGATTTATAGGGAAGTTCTTTTTCCTCTTTTTGAAAGCTGATGCCCATGGCTTTCACTAATTGAAAATTTTCTTTACAAAAACAGGCCTGTAGGCAGTCTATTTGCAGCCGCCAGCATTAACTGCACATCACTGTAACTTCCTGCTTTTAGAAACTTACTAAGAGATCAATGGAACTGGATACTGACAATTTGAGGTGGACTTCACTAATTTGTAATGACATGGGCGTGCAGGAAAACAAGTAATTACCTAGCCATTATCTTTCATAGTTTCAAGTGATACAACTGACGCTATCATTATCCATGGATAAGGATAAGAAAAAAATTCGGTGGTCATTAACATTGAAAACACCTATGGTTCATTTTTACTGAAACTCTTCAATGTAATAACTTTCACAAATGAGCTCTGTGTGTGTGTGTGTGTGTGTGTGTGTACGTATAAAATCATTGCTATTGACATTCCAACGCCAAATCCTAGAAAGTGTCCTTGTTAGAAATATCAAAGATGTCATTAGATTAAATGCTTAATAATATTACGTCCAAATATTATATCAATTGTAATCTTCATGAGTCTGCCTAAGACACCAACAGTAGAATAAAAGGATTGTTCTATTGGGGAAAAGATTGTTCTGTTTTGTTTTTACTTTTATTATCCAGATGAGAGCTTTAGAATTTATGAATGTTCAAGGTAAAGAAGAGTTAAATTTGTTATTCCAGATGTATAATACATATAATTTTAAGCCCTGCATTATTGATGTATTTTAAAACCTTCGAAGTAAAACCGTAGAGTAACCATTTCTCTGCTGATACAAATTGATTTTTTGCTGTTTTTAAGTCCAAATTGTCCTTTTTCATTATATTCAGGTGAATGAAATCTGAATTTCAGATCAAAGACTGGAGTTTGCCCTCCAGGAGAAAATTGTATATAAGGGAGGGTGTCTTTTCACGTTCTTCAGTGGGCCTAAGTGAATTATAAACTTTGATAAAAAGTCATGTTGTATTAGGTTTACATTTAATTGAATGAGAATGTGCTCTTTCCTCATCTTTTTCTCTCTTCAGATCATATTATAGAGCTTATTTTCTAAATAAAAATAATTGTTTTATTTAAAATAGTAGTGAATGTCAGTAATTCAACTAAAAAAAAAGTAATATTAAAAAGAAAAACAAAATTCTCACCACTCAAAAATAGCCATAGAAATGTTTTGGTGCAGTTCCTCCCAATCTGTTGTCTAGGAAGACGGAGGCATCTCTATTCTCTCTGTGACAGCTGGAAAAATTCTTTATACCATATGGAAGCACATGAGTCACTCCCCCCTCAAAACCCCCGCTGGGGGCCATTCACACTTGAAGTAAACTCCAGTATTCTCTCCTCATCCCACAAGGCCCTGCCTGATTTAACTGTCTACTCACCCTCTGACCCCAGGACTCTTACAGGGAGTTGTGAGAGTATCTATTGATAGTACCACAGATTAGCCCACCAGTTCTTTACACAGTGACCCTCAATTCCCTACTTTGGCATCATCTAAAAGGACCAAATTGCTCTAGCTTATCTGGGACTGTCCCTGTTTTAAATCTGAAAGCCACACATTCCAGGAATACTCTCAGTTCTTGGCAAACAGGATGTTCCTAGAATAAGGATATTAATTACACTCTTAACATGCTAGTCATTTCAGACACATTATTAGCCTTTGAATAATAATTGCTCTTAAACCCATTACTCTAAAGTTGTGTTTCACCATACAATTTATTGATGTCATAATATTCCCCACTGATTTGGAATGCCATCTTTACTAACAAAATCAAAATGAGAAATTCATTAGACTGGTTTTTGGCTATATAGTCTTATTATTAACCTATATATCTATATTAGAAATAAGACCTTACTTTTTAAGTTACTGTCGCTTTATGATATGCTATAAATGTAGGGATAGAAATATTCTCATTATTTTTATTTTCAATATGCTGTTTTTGTTCACTTATTTTTAAGATGAATTTCCAATTTTGTCAAGTTATAAAAGTACCATATTAGAATATAAGTTTGAATGACATAGAATATACAACTTAACTTGAAAAATTCCCATAGTTATAAAATTGAAATTATCCATTCAGAAACATATATATATATATATATATTCATACAATTTTTCAAATATCCTTATGATATTTATTAATGTGTTGAGGAATCTTCATATGTTTATAGCATTTTTACATTGAATTTAGTATGATTTCCCATTAATCATTTTGAAGCTGTTTTAGTTAATTATGTTAAATGAGATATTTTATTTCATTTTCAAAACTTATATTTTTTCTTGTCTTATTTCTTTGACTAAAATTCCAGAATCATGCCATTAAACAATGACTATACAGTCATCCCTATAGTATCTCTTTTTCTTATCATAAGTAATTTAAAATAGACTAAATCATATACTAAGACTAAGGAAGTCAAGCACTTTAATTTTCCACCCAATGATGATAATTTTTTAACTATCTTTTCAAAAGGTATTCATTTTTTATGTATCCTATTTTTATGTAAAAACTGCTTTTCTGCAACCAAGGCACACATTTAATCAGCATATTAAGAAATCTTATCCAGATGGTGTTCTTACTGCCCTCTGGAATGTCTCTGTCAATTTAGGTTAAAACCTGCTAATGGGTGTAGCTGTTCATATCCTAGCCCAGCCACCTCAAGTTCTGTTTATTCTTCCTATGATTGCTTCTACCTATCATGACAGAGAATGGTGTTTCCTCCTTTAGGAAAAAAGCTTCTCTTTTATTGGTACCCTTTTCCTCACAGAGTATCTGTCTGTGCTCTTGGATCCTAGAATATCTGCCTTTGGATTTCATTTGGCCTTCCTCTAAGAGAAACAACTTCCTCCAATCCTTCCCCAATAAATCTCTTGAATTTCTAATCCCATTGTAGTGTCTGTTTCCTATAGAACCCAAACTAATACAAGTGATGCTGAGAATGTGCTAGGTAAAGACATTATAATGGGGTTCTGCAATGGGCTCACCCACCACCTGGCTGGCAAATAGGACATGCTTCTGAATGTATGTGGTAAATGGTAATAGTCCAATTGCTGAAGACTTTACCTGATGTGACCTGGAAAAGCATTTCAGTGGAGGGGAAAGCTGTCATAGGTGTGATAATTCAGGAACTTGAATGTTATGAGGAATGCCTACAAAGATAACATAGTTGACTTCTTTCTACTAAGTTCTGCTGATGGCCGGCAGAGGGATAGTAACAAACTGAGTGCTGTCAACAAGTAAAGACTAAGTAGAAGAGCAGATACAAAAGATCTAATATTTAGAGATGCAGCACCCTAACGATGTTTAAATACTTAGCCAAAGTAGATCTACTACGGTAAAGTTGGTTCCACGGTTGGGAAAACCTGGCAACACAAAAAATGGAATAGGTACAGCTAGATGGATACCCTAATAATGTTGGCTTTTGAGATCTCCTGGAAGCCTCAGAATTTTCAGAAATTGCCCATACTTCCCTACTCATAGTTAGCACTTCCCACATGCTAGAAAAAGTTATAAAACCCCTCTACAGCAAGGCAAATAGTACTCCCCTCAGGAGCTATTTCCACATCCTCTTCTGGTTGCTAGATAGATGCTGGGGTTAAATCTCATCCCTGGAAAGTTCTAAGCCTCATAAGGGAGGGAAGAAACATGAATATACTGAAGGAGTTGCAAAAATTAGCTAGTATATTTTGACAGGAGCCAGAGGAATAACACCGCGATTGGATTTTGAGGATATTTGGTTAAAGGGGGCTAGAATATGCAACCTGATAAGCATAACTTCAATAATTTGGGGATGGATAAATGGAGTCCTGTCTCAGGATTTAATATCCTGGTAAGGACCTCAAAGGATGGGGGAAACTCTATGCTAGAGTAGCTTTTAGAGGTCTGGAAAAAGTGATGGCCAGTGATGAGTGAAATAGAAATGCTTAAACTATCCTAAGAGTTGGTAGAGGAAGAAGAAAAGAGTCCGAATGAAGTGGTCCGGTGGGAATAGATATATTACATGAGGCCAGAAAACCAACTAGAGGACTATGCTCCACGGGAGGACAGATCACTAGCCAATGCTGACAACAATGTGCCAGTGAGAGGGCCACCAGAATTTCATTGGTGGCTCTTTTCCACAAGCCAGGGCTGGAGATAAGAGAAGCAGTCATGGAGCTGGACTCATTAATATATTCAAAGGTTTGATGAGATACCATAGTGAGAGAGGCCAGGTGGCTGTGCTTAACTTTCAGGAGTCAAGAGACCACAATAACTATAATATTTAATAAGGTAAGAGGTACGGCCAAGGGCTGCAAGGAGTTGTGAAGGTGTTTAATAGAGAGTGGTGTTCCTAGGGCCAGAATTGTCAAGGAGTAGCCAACATGCTTGCTGCTTAATGTCTTTAACCAAACAATTAGGAAAGTAGGAGTCTGAGGAGTGTGAGGGTGACCTTACCAATAAAAAGTCATGATCCTTGTTCAGTTTCTAGATCTGCACCCAATTTCAGATCCAAAATCCCCTGACCTAAGTGGTAGTCTCAGGAATGAAGATACAATGATGATCCCTCTCAGTTCTTTTCCAAAGGGTCCTAAAGCTATTTATTCAGATGACTGTACACTGGGGAAAGGGAATGAATACCACACATTAGGAGAAGTATTAGACACAGTGTCTGAGTTGACATCAGTATCTAGAGAAATAAATGCTATCATGGCTTTCCCTGTTTGAGTGGAGGCATTTGGGGGCAAGTAATAAATGGAGTCCTGGCTAAAGTTTGGCTCACAATGGGCCCCAATGGTCTTTTCTCCATTAAAATCAGAACTGATATACTTGGCAGTTCAAAAAAAAAAAAAATCTCATATTGGATTCTTTCCTGTGGGGAAGGCTAAGTGGAAACCTCTGAAATTGCCTCCCACTTCTGACCAAGAGGGCAATTCAAAACCAATATGGCATCTCCAGGGTAAAGGAGAGGGGGATGGCAGAGATTAGAACCAAACTAAAGACTGAAAAGATGCAGGGGTGGTGGTCCTATCACATTCCCATTTAATTTTCTATTCTGACTCCTGTGGAAACTAGAGAATAACCACAAACGATATCGGGCTCAACCAAGTAGGAATCCCTCATGTGTACTGAGATGGATATGCTATCATTACTAGAGCAGATTAATAAAGCTTCAGGTTCCTGGCATGAGACCTTGTAATCTGGCAAATAGAGTCTTTTCAACCTCAATCAAAAAGGAGGAGCAGAAACAGTTGACATTCATATGACAAAAATATTCATTTACAGTTTTACCTCAGGGATAAATTAGTTCTCTTACCTCTTTCTTAACACAGTCTGTTGAGATTTGGACATCCTGGTTATCCCTCCAAATATCACAGATCCATTACATTAATGTCATCATTCTGATTGGACAAAGCAATGGCCAAATGCCATAAGAAATAATACCGCAAGATCCCATGTATCCTTCACCAAGTACCCCCAAAGATAACATCTTACAAAGCTGTATACTATCACAACCAGGATAAGTACATTGGTTCAATCAACATACATTTTCTTTAAATGCCAATTGTTCCAAAACTAAAGATGAATGAAGGAAATGATGATTATTGCTGATTGTTCTGTAATTATTACTGAAACCAATTTTGTTACAGAAAGGAGGGAGTAGTATCCATCTGGGTATCAGAAATGCAAAGTATGCAATGTTCTGGCCTTTTAGACAGTTATAGAAACCCAAAAAGTAGGACATTATGCTAGTTAGTAAATCAAAATGCATATTTACCACTTTTCTCTTTTCAAGTCGAGTTAACAATTCTTAATTTCTCATGAAAATAGTTTCTTGTTTATTCCCTCTTGAGTGCCTTCCCTCTGACTTTTTGCTCCGTTGTGAATATTTCATACCCGATCCAGAGCATTCTATATTGGCGATGGAGACCCTGGATTCTTTCTCTGACTCTTCATTCATTTCTCTTTCACTCTACTTCTCTTTTGCCTTGAACAAGAAAGTGAGACCAATCAGCTCTTTAAATAAAACTTAAAGACAACTTGCCCCTTATGTACATCTAAGGAATCATATGAAGATTCAATTAATCTGATTCTTAACAATCTGAAAACAGATGGGCACTAAATAAAAACAGGATCTTGCTATATTGTCAATCACATCAATAGAACTTGAAGTTGTTGATTTGCTTCCCACTTTAAAAAAAAGGAATACAAATTAAAATGCAAATGAAATGACAAATGCAAGCCCATTTGTAAATTAAAATACTACCCATAGGAAAAATGATACAAGGCAATGATCCTATCCTGGGGGAGGTAAGATATCTGTAGGTGCTTACTTTGGCTCCTTTGGTCTTCAAACGAATGATCAAGGTGATAGAACTTGAGCTCCTCAGTTGAAAACTATAACATATTTTTTAAAATGTTCCTCAGAAGAAATACAGCATAATAACAAGTATTATCATCTTGCACATTGGGTGAGCCATATGCAAATTAGTCAACAATTATGGTTGACTAAGAATTATATTTAACAATTGAATGTCATTTCATACATGAATTATCATAAGGCAATTGAAAAGTGGTATCATAAGGCAATTGAAAAGTAGTATTTAAGGAAATTGTCTGTAGAGAGGTCAATTCTAAAGATGCAAATTTGAATGCAAAGTGAATTACTTGGATAGAAAGAGGGTCAAAATCTTTTGTATCACTAGGAAGGAGAGATTGAAGTTAATACATCATATTATATAGTTTTGGGCTACAGAAGAGAAAAAATAATAGGACTTTGACAAATTTAACTGTGGTTTCTGAAAACTTCCTAAACTAAAAAAAAAAAAAAAAAAAAAGCCCAAACTCTGAAGAGTACAATTTGGATATTCAGTAGCATCTTGTTAAGTCTCCAAGCCAAATGATTTAGAGGTAATTTCAGATTTATAGTTCTTTATCTTTGCTCTTTTATGTCCACACACATTATTACTCTCCCATCACCTTTAACTTTTTATAATTCTGATCAAACCATACTTTTAAAAAGAAACAGAAACACCTGTCATTTGGAACATTTGTCTAAAGCTCTCTACTTTTGATTAAGTAGAATTGTAGGTAGTATTTTATTTTTCTTCTGGATCTATTTTATAGAAATATTTTATATTTTATAGAAATATTGTCATTGTAAATATTCCATCTTTAAAAATAAAAAGGTTCTTTCAAACTTTTAACCTTAGGGGCGCCTGGGTGGCTCAGTTGGTTAAGCATCTGCCTTTTGTTCAGGTCATGATCTCAGGGTCCTGGGACCCAGTCCAGCTTCAGGCTCCCCACTTAGTGGGGAGTCTACTTCTCTCTCTCCCTTTGCCCCTCTCCCACTGGTGCTCACTCTCTCTCAAATAAAAAGTAAAGTCTTAAAAAACAAAACAAAACAAAAAAAACTCTTCACCCTATAGTAAAAATCCATGTTTAAACTGAAGTTTAATCCTGAGTATTTTCAGAAATGCCAGTCTCTAAAGAGATCTAACAATTATCACAGATAACACAGACTTTATATGATTAAGAATTTAGCCAGACAAAATATGCATAACTAGGAATACATTTAACCTAGGGGATGAAAGACCTTTATATCAAAAATTGTAAGGCATTAATGAAAGAAATTGAAGAAGCCACAAATAAATGGCAATATACTGTACTCTCAAGATTGGAAGAACAAATATTATCAAGTCTTGCACTCTTCCTTACTACCTATCTCTGCTTTAACATAATAATCATAAATAATAATAATTATTATTATTACACTCTTTGTTTTTTGTTTTGTTTCTGTTTTTCTCAAAAATATCAAGTTCTCTTTAACTCCGAAGTTTTTGCATGTGAATTTTCACTACTTGTTTTTCTTTCCTCTTTCCATTTTATCTAAGAACTCTCCTTATCTTCATATCTCAGCTTAAGCATCACTTCCCTTAATGGGCCCCTCCTCACTACTACCACCAGTCAAAGGTAGACTGCCTTATTAAGCATTCTCATGGAACTCTGTTTCTTATAACAACATTTATCTTTGTTATTACACATGTGAGGTTGTTTGATAAGTTTGAAAAACATCTATCTCACCAGTAGACCAAAGCTCATACTGGCAAGGCTGTCTGTTTCCACTCACCATTGAATCTCCAGCTCCTAGCAGATTACCTGACCCAAAATAGAGTCTAGAGCAATCATTAAGTGGGATGAATACATAAATTAATAGGAAATTGGATGGATGGATGGATGGATGGATGGATGGATAGATGGATAGATGAAGTTTGCCAAATGGAGAAGGAAATGAAGAGACCTCCAGGAACTTCATGAACGAAGGCAGAGGGCAATAGCAGCCCATGGTCTTCTTTGGATGGGCACAGATTGCATGGGATTCAAAACTGGAAAAGAGGAGGCTGGGGAAGTGGGTTGAAACCAGACTGTAGATTCGTTATTTGACAAGTTAAGAAGCTTAGATATTTCATCCTGTGGGCATTTGATAGTCAGAGGAGGCTATTAGGAGAACAAACAGTATAATTATATTTGTTTTTTTTTTTTTATTAAGATAACCCAAGCAGTAGTGGGGGAGACATGGAGACTATTTACAGGAAAACTAGTTGCAAGGCAGCTCCAATCATGCAGAATCGGCGTTCAAGCTGGAGCAATCAAGGGGAGCAAAAGCACAGAATGCACATCACATGAGCTCTGTACCATGGAGGGAGTCCAGACTGGCTGACAGACACATCAGGTGAGTGGAGATCTTAAAGGATGGGATGTGGAACCGAGGCCTGGGCTGTGATTGTGAATGGTTGTGCAGGGCAAGTTAACACATTCTGATTGTTCTTCATCCCTGCCTAATTTCATTATTGTTAATCAGTAGTTTAAAAGATGCCAGTGACTAAATTAAGGGTATGGAAATATTTTAAAAGATGATCAATGAAAAGGAAGTTGCAAGTTATTAGTTTGTAAAAAAAGATAAAGAAATAACAAAAAGTTTCCATGCACATATTTTAATAGGTGAATTAAGTTCAAGTAATAACGCTAGGGTTATATTTCACAATTATTTTTACTTTTTATTTTATTTATTTATTTATTTATTTATTTATTTATTTATTTATTTATTTTTAAAGATTTTATTTATTTCTGTGATAGAGAGACAGCCAGCGAGAGAGGGAACACAGCAGCGGGAGTGGGAGAGGAAGAAGCAGGCTCCCAGCGGAGGAGCCTGATATGGGACTCAATCCCTGAGCCGAAGGCAGACGCTTAATGACTGCGCCACCCAGGCGCCCCTATTTTTACTTTTTAAACATATTTTAAATATTTTTTAAAAACCTAAGATTTTAGGAACATTTTAAGTTAAACACTAAAGAAAATATGTCATTATGTACTCAGTTCATTTATATGAAGAAATAAAATGTACCCTGTAAAACTGGGAAAAATGTTTCTCAGAGTCCATAGTCTCTCATGCTTCATTCCCCCTTCTGATTACCCCCCCGTTTCTTTTTTTTATTTTAATTTTTTTTTGTTATATTATGTTAGTCACCATACAGTACATCCCTGGTTTCCGATGTAAAGCTCAATGCTTCATTAGTTGCGTATAACACCCAGTGCACCATGCAATACGTGCCCTCCTTACTACCCATCACTTGTCCATCCCATTCCCCCACCCCCCTCCCTTCTGAAGCCCTCAGTTTGTTTCTCAGAGTCCATAGTCTCTCATGCTTCGTTCCCTCTTCTGATTACCCCCCCTTTCTTTATCCCTTTCTTCCCATACTGATCTTCCTAGTTTTTATGTTCCATAGATGAGAGAAATCATATGATAATTGTCTTTCTCTGCTTGACTTATTTCACTTAGCATTATCTCCTCCAGTGCCGTCCATGTTGCAGCAAATGTTGAGAACTCATTCTTTCTGATAGCTGAGTAATATTCCATTGTATATATGGACCACAACATCTTAATCCAGTCATCTGTTGAAGGGCATCTCAGTTCTGAGGGCCTTAGAGGGGAGGGGGGTGGGGGAATGGTGCACTGGGTGTTATATGCAACTAATGAATCATCGAACTTTACATCAAAAACCAGGGATGTGCTGTATGGTGACTAACATAATAAAATAAAGAAAAATTAAAAAAATAAAAATAAAAATCATCATGATGATCAGCAAAAAAAAAAAAACTGGGAAAAATGCATATAAAAATCATTTTGGTTTTTTTTTATGTTGTTTGTCAGATGTTTTATGGACACTGACTTTTCTTTGCAAAGTTAGTTACTTCCTCGAAATAGACCATGGCAGGCAAAGACTGAGCTGTCATTTGAAAGCTGGGACGTTCTTGCTGTCCAGATAGCCAACTGGTTAGTGTGTGTGCTTCATTGTCACCCTGTCCCCCGCCGCATCCCTTATTCTCTGCCCCTCTTCCCTGCTTTCAGAGCAGAAATGCTGATTCCTAAAGACTATACCACTCAGGCTCTCTTGCCACCTGGTTTCTAGTACACTGAAGCCAATGGGGAACAAAGTTCCCCAGTGAGGAACTGTCCCTTGTGTAGGTCTTTCTGGATGTCTCTGGTCCTAGCTCCAGCTTTTATATGCGGTAGTCTTTACTCCTCTTGCCCAGTGAGCTCCAGGGATGTTAGTGGCTTACATGCTTGCTAATCTCTGGGTCCCTCCCTATCTTTGTGGTTCCTTTAAACTTGGCCACAAGTATATAGCTTATCCCATTATGAAAGTCTCTTTCTGAGATGAATTCTTTTTCCTTATGGACGGAGCATGTTTCAAAGTCAGTCAGACTCGGTTCCAATAGTTGCTTTACTTTTTTTATTTGTGGAGTAGAGCAAGTTATGGATTCCAGTGGCTTGGCCTATAAGATGTACGTAACAACATGATGTACTTTAGAGAGGCCCTCGGAAGACTAGACAAGCAAATGTACCTAAAACGCCTTCATGGATCTCAGCACTTTTAATCATTGTAATAAATGTTAGGAAAAAAATAAAATAAAAATAAGGTATATTTTCATGAATTCTGTCAAGGAAAATTCTTACAGTCTTGGGTGGTAGAGATCTATTTGGACCCTCATACTATTTTCTGCTTCTAAATCAATGTATTTCTTAATTGCAGAAAGGAATATTAGGAAGGGTAGTGTAAGTCTCTAGAATTTCAGACAGGGTGTAGCCACCTCTTCCCATCACAAAAGGCAATCAGAACTAACTATTTCCACCAGAAATTTTATAAATCAGATTTTTAAAAAATTACATTTTTAATACTTGTATTGGGATATTCACAGATTTTTAAAGTACTATTTTAAATAATAGATTAAATTCCTTATTTTTACTTCCATATTAGCATTTTATATTTGAGAAATACTGTACATTCTTTTTTTCTAAAATCCTGAGGAAGGCTCATTGGAAGTATCACCATCAGCGCTTACATTTTCTACAGCAAGTTGTAAAAGGGACAAAAAATAACTAACTCCTCAGTTCATAGACAATTCATCTGGAATGCAACAGAGCAATGCTACACAAGGAGAAAGCCTACAGTGAAAACAACAACAACAAAAACGACGTAAAAATGGAGTGTATTCCAGAGGCCAGAATCAAAGCGTGTAGATGACAGCAAACTCTGAGTAAGACTACATTATAGAGTGGCCAGGAAAGGCAAGGGAAAGAGAAAGTGCTGTGAGGAATGTATCAGTTCCTCTTGAGCCGTCCATCTACAGCGGATCAATAGCTCTTCCAACCATGGGACAGTCAAGCTTTCAGCCTGAGAAATTGAAGTTCTCAAAATAAGTCAGGGTTGCAACACAAGTCCATCATGGTGTGTCACAGAAATGAAATGAGTTGTCTCCTGCTCGATTGATGACTGACATCAAACCAGGAGGAAAAAAGAAGAAAATAAACGAGACACGGGTTTTGAAAAGTTGTTTCGCAGACTTCTGTGGAAAAGTTTACACTAGGGGGCCTGTCCTGTGCTGGCAGCACGTGTGTGACCATAAGGCCGTCCCAGCAATGAGGGCTCCGCAGCATGCCCAAGGAGCGGCGGGCGCCGATGCCCTGGAGAAGCGCTTGCTGCTATGATGTGTTTACACAAGCTCTAAATAAGAAACCCAGAACATCTCAGACCTGGGTGGGAAGCAACCACGGGATGGCCAAGAATTGCCAGAAGATGAGAAAGGCCGGGGTGGGAACAGGTGATTTTTAAATACAAAGCGGCGATATGGATCTTATATAATGACCGGAGCGACTCATGCTGGCAATAGCCTGTCCTGTAAAACAAACTTGTAAGAAAGAAATCAAAGGCTGTTCAGCATACGTCTGTGCAGCACAGCTAAAAAGACCCCTGTAGTGCCTACAAACAGGCCCGCGAAATCAATGCTTGGTGCAATTGCTAACTGAGCTTCCTGTTGATAAAAAGGGGGAAAACAAACCCTACAACAACAACAACAACTTTGTTATCCATGCTACAATCCTCCTGCTCCTCTATTACCCAGGCTTTCAAAGTGATTGAACTGAAAGTACTTTCTATCAGTGCGCACAGATGCCCCCGATATGTTAAAGCTCTGTGAACTACAAGGCCTTACAAGCATCCGCTTCTCTTTCCTTAGCCTTTGCCTGGAGCAAAGAAAATAGAGTGGCAAGCAATGAGCAGCCCCGGCACCAAAGGTGAAGGATGTTCTGCTCAGAGGTGAGATGGCTGTATTGTCTCATGCAGTCTCAGTCAATGCCTTCCAGTCAGCAGCTAGGAGACTCTATACCTCTGACAGCTACCGAGAGGCCCGGGTGGAAGCCAGTTAAATCAATAGGCCCTGAGCTATCTCCTCTTCGTCTTTATGCTCGTGATTTGATGTGATCTTAAGACATGATTTTTATGTATCCTGATCTCAGTCAATTCATCTCTAAAATGGACCTTTCTCTTCCTACACATGATGAGATGGGACTCTGGAGCTTCCCCAGGCAGCATGTGAGTGATTGACGGAGAATTCAAGGATTTGACTTTGCAATATTGATGTATACGAATTTCCCTCCTTCGTGTGCCCGCTGTGCAGAAAGCACGTGGCACCACTGCAAACACAATGCAGCTATGCAATGTTTACTGACTCAGCAGTCGCTCTGTTATCAAATATATAATTTTGTACAGAATTCCTGAAATATATACAGTATTTATTTCAGTGTAGCAGGAGCAAGCTTGAAGTACAGCTGTAAATTAGTGTTCAGAAAACTGCAGTTGGAATATAATGGAACACACTTGGAAACATATACTAGTAACTCCATCCCCCTAATGAATTCACAGATGTGATTACATACATAGAAATATCATTTTATTTTATTTTATTTTAAAAGCACATAACAAACTCTTCTGGTATTTTGCTTAGTGATGGAAAGTAGAACCAGGTATTTTTCCACTGACATAAAGTGAATGAATTGCTATCTCTTCATTACCAATGACATTGTCCTCTCGGTCTCTGTTTCTCTCTCTCTCTCTCTCTCTTTTCCTCCCAAGAGACAGCAACAAATTTTGTTATCGTCACATTTCTCCACAAATCGGTACAATGCTAATGTTATAGAGAATTGACAGGAATATTTCAGATACTATGTTTGTGTAGCATAGTTACAAGCTTACAAACTTGAGAATTCTACTTAAAAAAAGTGATCTCTGTTGATATTTCAGCCCCTTCTATCTACACATTTTACTGATGTAATCATTCTCAACTTCTATTTATTTATTTACATACTTCTGTGTAATTGAAAATAGGAGCTGATGATACATAAGATTTTCAAATTGCTTAACCGTTACATTGGTTAAAATACTAAGCATGCTCTTTTCCCCAAGGAAACAATTCCAAATTCTTTA
Organism: Ursus americanus; assembly: GCF_024610735.1. Taxonomy (NCBI): domain Eukaryota; kingdom Metazoa; phylum Chordata; class Mammalia; order Carnivora; family Ursidae; genus Ursus; species Ursus americanus. Next base: position 27,024,715 of record NC_142127.1, on the reverse strand, counting down.
GGCTTTGGTTAATTGTGAAATACATGTTCTATCTTTACATCCAGGACTGTGTGCCAAACGCAGTGGTTCTCTTAAGTTTTTTTCCCCATTTGAGCATTACTGAGCAGTGCCTAGGACAGAGTGCCATAAAAATACATTGAGCTATTAGGTGAAGGGCGGTGAGGGGTGGGTGGCCAGTTTCAGAAGGGAGCTTACCCTCTATGAGTGGTGTATCAGACTTGTGCCCCATTGGCCCAGAAACAAGGTAATTAGCCTAAAACTGAGAAGAGCACTCAGTTTAAGGTGAATGGGAAAACTGTTGCCATTTTCATCTATTTAAACAAAATGATGACTCCTTTTTAAGTGTAATCTATAGATTGTTAGAAGTTTGTCACCACACTCAGTAAGTAGCATAGCTTTAGCTGACTCTGTACTGTTTGGAGAAGAAACCCTGCACCTTCCTGGATGCGCTTTGGATCTCCCCGGTGTTCGGGTTTACAAAACTTAAAGGATTCTTTGATCTATTCTTCCGATTCCCTTGGCAGACCCAATTACACACAGGGGACCTTCAGTACCCTATGATAATTGGTACCTTAAAAATGTCACTTAGAATGAATTAACCTAAAATGAGAAAATTTCATTAGCAAAATTCATAATTATATTTTAGAATAGTCTGAAAAATTGTTCCTCAATTCAGTCTATTTAAACTTCACTGATGTGATTTCTTTTGTTGTTCTTTGAAATGCAACAGAACTTTCATATTTCTAGTAGCTTCAGAAGCAACTACCTGAAAGTTGTCCAGCTCAAGCTGATTTCTTCTTTTAATCATCTCAATTACCACGATTTGATGCTACATCTTAATCTTACTTAGGACAGGGAATCATCTCATTAACTTGTTATTAATAATTTTATAGAACTTCCAGCTTCCAATAGGGATTTCGGCTTGTTATACCACCCTTTTATTGTGCTCCCAGAAACCACCCCCAGTACCTGGTGTTTCTGTTAGATTACATGAAGCCATACCAGACTTTTCTATGTCCCCAAATGGGCTCCGCCCACCCATCATATGCGCCCCTGCTTGTTCTGAACGCGCCCCCTCCGTACACCATCCTCCACCCTCTCTTCTGCTTCGAACCTCTGCCAGGTCCTTTGCATTTTCTAATGTCTTCTACAAAAACCCATCTCTGATCTTTTCCCACTTGCCATTTTGGGTAACTTGGCACCTCACTTCCTCTTTGAGATCCTTTTTGTATCATCTACCATACTTTGTGCTTTTTAATCGTTTATCTTTCCCAGAGGAGCTGTGAGTTCCTTGAGGAAAGGAACTACGAATTTGAGGCTGATATGCCATCATCTGCCATTGAGCCTTGCTTGGAGAATTTGTTCAATAAATGTTTGCTAACTAAATAAATGAAGGCATTACCCACCCACCCTTACTCCCTCCCCACTGAAATTTACTCAGTTTTAATAAAGTGAACTAATCAGTTTGAAAGAGATCTTTTGAAGACAGCAATTTTCTAAATAAACATATAAGAGCAGGCAGGCGCATAGCAGAGGCTCAAAAATATGTGCTGAATTAATTCAAAATGGTGCTTGTGCATTAGGCTGATTTTCTATCCATGTATAAGTTTGCCCAGATGTGATAATCACAACAATTACTTACTAGTGCTTGCAATGCTCTTCAGACCTAGAAATGATAATTAACGTAGTGATTGTATAGAATCATAAGTTAAATGAGGAGGGATTAATTTGTCTCTCAAAACTGCTCCTGCTAAAGTTGGAGCTTGAGTTTTGCATAGGTGTTTACTTGTTCAATAGATTCTTCTAGACTGAAGTGTTGTCAAGTGGAAAGTTACAGGGAGATAGGATGGTTGTAGTACTAAGGGTTAAAAAATTGGTCAGTGTGAATTACTTAATTTTTTTTTGCACTTGTCTCTTTTTCTGAAAGATCCTTGTCCAGTGGGTCAATCTGTCATCAAGAGGGTCATCTATATTTACTTTGCAGCAGGTACTGCTGCTCTTAACTAGGCATTTAGCAGATTCAGCTCCTACCCAGACTACTTTGACCTCAGAAATATTCCCTGCTAACTGTCCTCCTGTTCACTCCAATTTGTACTGCCTAAACGCTTACTGCTGAGTGTCCCTCTGGCCATTCTGAAAGGTGTTTCATCACACTACAATAAATGTGAAATACTGACGCACTCAAAATTGCACACACACACACACACAAACACACAAAAGGCAGCTGGATATCGACATGGGACTGGACAGGGGCATTTATTACACTTCACTCTTACACCATTGTCTACCTTTGGCAAAAGAAGATTGTTAGTGTCCCTGGTGGTCTATGTTGATCAATACTACACGGGAGTTAAATTAGACCTCAAGTCAAGCACACATCTCCATTGGCTGAAATACCTTCAACCTAAAATCCCTGGAAAATTTACATTTTTCCACTAAGTTAACCAGTAATAGAGTGAAATGAGTGAGAAAAAAGCAGCTGTCTAGTTTGTATCGTGCATTCCCTCAAACAAACCTGGTCCAATTTTGAGCCCCTGTAGGTGTATTACGTTAATAAGCCTAACAGTATTTCAAGTTGCAGCTTAGAAACGTTGTTGATTTAATGACAAACCTTCAGTAAAGAAGATAAAATACCACAACATAAAATCCCAAGAATTAGAGAAGTTCTCGGATTTATTATATGCCCCAGTTCAAAAATGTCTTCTAAATCCTGAAAGAGGACCAGGAAACAGATGTACTTTTTGATGACAAAAAAAGCTATCATCTCAATTAGTTGTTACCTCTGAATTGCTGAGTCAAAGGTCAAGTAGGTGAAGTAGTCAATTCAGCCCCTCAAATTAGTATTTTTGCAATTATTTTGTTATTTGTAGGTCTCACATGTAATCTGGAAAATATTGAGTCCTCTCAGTAAACTACATTGTTTATTTTACAGTTTGTCCCACTTTTATACTTTGTGGGTTTTGATCAGTATGGTTTTTTTCCTCCAATTTTTTTCCTCCAATTTTTCCCCCAATATTTTTTTTACTCCATTTAGTATTACATTTGTTTTCCAGAGAGAACAGAAGAATTCCCAACTGTAGATCAAGCCTCCACTTAAAATGAATATTACAAAAAGTGTTTTTGCTCTAACTTTAGATAATCAGAGGCAGTTTCTGCTTCTGGTCATTCTGACTAGGAGTAAAACCGACCACTGAGGGGCAAATTTATTTGAATGGGGAAAAAATGTTGTATTGGAACAGCTCTGACAAATGCTGTAATAGGACTATTAGTGGAGGATTCTTGAGAAAGCTGGTGTACTTCTTAAGAACAAAAGTCGAGCCCGTTGAAAATGGACTCAGTAGGTTATATTCAGTGGTGTGCTGATAAATGCGTACCAACCAGTTCTTGGGTCGGGGAAGGCAGATTGACAGTGTTTTTCCGTTTCTATGGTTTGAGTACACCCACTCATGGCTGATCTCAATCCACCAAAGTGATACCCACTAATGGAGAATCAGAAAGAGATGCCCACAAATGCCTGTTACGAGTTGGTACATGTGAGCTCCGGCGCACTCCTGGTTATCTTGTCAACTTAACTTTTCAACCCCAGCTTTATGACTTAGAAATGGGAAAACTGTGCTACGAAATGCATGGGAAGCCATTAGTTAAGAGTGCCACAAAACGCTGGCTTGCTTTCTCTTTTAACGCATGCTATTAGCGAATCGGCGACAATATCCTGTCTCATTGTAACCTTTCCAGTAGTTTTACATTTATCTTTACTGCCCTTCTTTATATATGAGGATGGCAAACTTGGTTTTTCTCACTGAATCATGATCCAGAAGTATTTAGGTAAACCAAGAATAAACATGTAATAAAGTATACAAGTTGAGTGTTTACTATATTATGAAGTACTGTAAAATGTATGTAGTATTCCCCAGAAATCCACAGAGATCCTCCCTCCGCTCATTGAAGTCTCTATTCAAATATCATTTTCTGAAATAGGCTGAGCTGAACTACCCCATTTAAAATTGCCACTAACTGGGGCACCTGAGTGCCTCACTTGATTAGGCATCTGACTCATGATCTCGGGGTCCTGGGACTGAGCCCCATGTCAGGCTCTCCACTCAGCTCAGCACCTGCTCCAGGATTCTCTCTCTTCCTCTACCTCCCCTTTCTCTCTCAAATAAATAAATAAATCTTTTATTTTTTATTTTTTTTAATATTTTATTTATTTGACACAGGGAGAGAGTGAGAGAGAGCCTAAGCAGGGGGAGCAGCAGAGGGAGAGGGAGAAGCAGGCTCCCCACTGAGCAGGGAGCCTGATGTGGGGCTTGATCCCAAGACCCTGGGATCATGACCTGAGCTGAAGGCAGATGCTTAACCGACTGAGCCAGCCAGGTGCCCCAACAAATAAGTCTTTAAAAAATAAAGTTGCCACTAACTCTTTTGGTACTGTTATACTGCTTCTATTATTTTCCTTAGCACTTTTATCTGCTTATATTACTGAAACTTTTACTTATTTTGTTAATTGTATATTGTCTATTTCTTTAAGTTGAGTATGTTCTGCTTTGTTCATTCATGCCTCTCCAGTTCCTAGAACAATGTCTGGACATAGTAGATGTTCAACAACTATTGTTAGAATGAATGAGATGCCCCGAGTATTGGATCAGAATAGTGTTTAGGAAGCATTTTCTGGAAGTTTTGGTTACTTAACTGATTGACAAGAGATTATGGGATCTCTCTCAGGAATAGGTTTGTAAAATAGTCTAGAGTCTCATTCTTCCGAAATTATTTAGATGCGGTCTCACTTAAAGACTGAACATTGCCTAGTCCAGTGACTTTTTAGGGTCCCTTAGGGGCTTCTGAAAGACCTCACAGAGGGGAGAAGAGAAGTGCCCAAATGGATGGGGCTCAGGTCTACATCCTGGCTTCATGCAGAAGATGATGCTTTTATCAGTCTGAGTGTATGTAGGGAGGAGAGCAGGCAGGTGTAGGGGGTGAATGCTGTGTCATATTTTTTTAAATAAAAGATTTCTACTGTTAAGTTTGAAAAACACTAATGTAGATTACTGTCAGGTTAAAATCTTGTGGTTATGTTTTCTGTATTTCCAATTATTCATCTTAAAATTAATTAATAAACAGAAAAAAATCCATCTTTAAAGTAAGTAACAAATTTCTTGTTATAAAATATTACCTAGCAGGCAGGGGCCATAATCCTTATGTAAACTCTTCTCCAATTCCTAAAATATAAAATGTATCTATGATATACTTGCCCGTAGCACTTACAAAATGTTTTTGAAGAAAATCATATACAACATTTGAGAGAATATATTTTTAAAAAACGGGTTTTAGAAAAGACTCTACAATCCACTACTAAACTAGTATTGAAGAAAATTATTTTGAAATATGAATCAGGTAAACCAAATGCCTTTCCCTTGTAAGCAATTTGAATTCAATCTGTGGCAGAAAGTGCAGGCTCTCTTGGATCAATAGGACGCATTCAGCACCGCGGACAGACTACACCTGATCCAGGGCCAACCTGACTGGGGACCTATTAGTCATACCTGAGGGACTTTCCCTAGCTTTTATCTCGAGGTACATCTCCTAGGATTACAGGTACTTGAGGCTAATTAGGTCTGCTCTATTACCTGCCCTGCAAAGGCTCTGTTTCTACAACATCCCATTTACCTTCCAATTGCAATGAGATAATCAGGGGCTACAGCGCACTAAAGGTAAAATGATAGGCTTGCACACACCCCTGACTGCCTTTATCTGTTAATACCATGAGCTGGCGTGTGAACGCGTGCGGGCGTGCGCGCACGTGCGTGCGCACACACACACACGAGGGCTAAAGAGATAATAGCTGGACTGACCTGTTACAATTTTACCTTGTTTGCTCTGTTGCTTTTGCTCAGAAGTCAGTCCTCCTTCCAATGTAATTATGTAATTAGAGCTAAAGACTATAAACAAATAGAGATTTGTCCCCTCCCCCAGAGCTCTGAAGTCAGGCCTTTTTAATGCCAGACTTTGGAAGCCTACACCTCCCTGGCGCAGGGAGGCAGACCTGAGACACGGAAAGCATGTCACATTCCTATTTACCAGCTCTTCCTCCTGGGTCCAGGAAGCCAAGGGAGTGGAGCGCATACAGAGAGTTGGGTGCAGGTTTTCATGTTTCATTTGATCAACATTTAGAGGATAATTAAGGGTTTTTTTCCCTTCAAATTAGCATTATATTCAATTGTATAGCATATTCTTAATGTCATAACAAATTAAGACCATGGATCAAAATTGACCCTTTGACAATTTTTACCAATCAGAGATACCATCCTTCATTGTTTGGACAACCACATTGCTTATTATATTTGCTAATTATAGAGCAATGGTATTTGAGTAGGTGGTAGGATACCGATGGAATATTTCTACAATGTTGTAGCTGGGTAAAGCAAAACCAGATTTTTTTTTAAGATTTTATTTATTTATTTGACTGAGAGAGACATAGCCAGTGAGAGGGAACACAAGCAGGGGGAGTGGGAGAGGAAGAAGCAGGCTTCCAGCGGAGGAGCCCGATGTGGGGCTCGATCCCAGAAAACTGGGATCACGCCCTGAGCTGAAGGCAGACGCTTAACGGCTGAGCCTGTAAGATTTTACCTTACAAGTTAGTCTCCCAGCTCACATGAGAGACAAGAAACAACAGAGAAAGTGTGGGCCCACTGTACTCTTTGGACAGAAATGCACTGGCAAGGGAAACAACAATAGTTAGCAATATTATTGTGTGCTCTGGCTTTGCTAATCTTTTTGTTATTAGAAAACATCAAAAGCATTTCTCTCTGGAGAAATTTCAAGGTCCTTCTTTTTCTGTGCTCCATTTTGACCAGTTTTGTGCCTCTTGATTCTGTTCTGTTTCCAGCTTCAAATCCATAGCATTCCCTTTGAAGAGATCCATTCTGGGATGCAAGAATAGTACTGTAAGTCAGGAGCTAGACCCTCAAAATCCTACAAGTACCAGGCAAGTAACATAGTTGGGTAAAGGGGGCATTTTATGGGCTACAGTGCAACCCTCTATTTGACAATTTAGGACTATTTAGGCTGTTTTTCCAACTTTTTCTAATTAAATTTTTTTGAGATATTTGTTGATTTGGGTGCATGTATTTGACATAATCCAGAGAGATCTCAGGTATGCTTTACTCAGTTCCCTCCAATGATAACAACCTGCAAGGCTCTAGCATAATATCACAACGAGAAAACTGACGTTGCAGCTGACTACCATTCTTAGTCACATTTGCCCAGTTTACTGGTACATGTGTCAGTGTCTATTGACTTCTGTGCAATTTTATCACATGTGTGGATTTGTGCATTACCACCATAGGTAGTCAAGAATCAAAACTCTTCTGTCACCGTAAGATCCATTTTTGCTTTTTTAATAGCTGCATTCACTTCCATCCTGCACTCCACTTTCCCTTCTTTGTCTCTAACTCTGGGCAGCCATTGACCTGTTTCCTATTTCTATATTTTTTTTAATTTCAAGAATGATATACAAATGGAATCATGCTGTATGTAATCTTGTGGTCACACACATTGACTTTTTTGCACTTTGTATAAATCTTTTGAAATTCGTATGAGTTGTCACATGTATCAAAATTACATTCCTTTTTATTTCTGAATAATATTCCACAGTGTGGATGGACCATCATTTGTTTAACCATTCATTTGTGTAAGGACATCAGGGTGGTTTTAGTTTGGGCTATTACCAATTAAGGTGCTATGAACATTTGTGTACAGAAGTTTCCATATGTGAATATATTTCTTTCTTTTTTTTCCCTCACTTCTGGCAGAGACATAGACTCAGAGAAGTATTTTTCTAGTGTAAGAAAAATGATCACACAAATGCTGCCGACAAGTGGCTCAGCCTCCGTGTGACAGTAGTTGTGTGCTAACTGAAAAGCGTGCTCTCAGAGAAGTCACTTCCCAGATCCAACAACATTGCATGTGGGCATGTGGGCCCAATAATGTCACATCTGTCCATTTTGAAGAAAATCATAAAATCTGAAAATTTATGTGAAGCTTTTTGGTTGATATATCTTCTATATGGGGCTGTATGTTTTGAAATACCAAGAGCCAAAGGAAATAAGACTGCAAGCCAGATTTTTTTAACCATAGGCCCCTTTTTAAAAATATCTCATGTAAGGGGCGCCTGGGTGGCTCAGTCGTTAAGCGTCTGCCTTCGGCTCAGGGCGTGATCCCGGCGTTGTGGGATTGAGCCCCACATAGGGCTTCTCCGCTGGAAGGCTGCTTCTTCCTCTCCCACTCCCCCTGCTTGTGTTCCCTCTCTCTGGGTGTCTCTCTCTCTCTGTCAAATAAATAAATAAAATCTTAAAAAAATGTATCTCATGTAAGCAAAGAATTCTAGTACTAAACCTAGGAAGCCCATGGCATCGCTGAATTCACCTGTGCACTGTTACTTTTACCATTATGTCGGTCTCACTTTGGAATTCTTCTTAAGTATAAGATTAGGAGAAATGGAATGCATTTAATCAGCTACGAAAACTATTTATTCATTCCATAACTACGGAGGGTCTACCATGGGTCAGTCAATTTGCACTGTGGATGGCAGAGTGAACTGGAGATAGGGCTCTGCTCTCTGCACACAAGGAGTATGTAGCCTGTGCGTGTGTGATGCCTACAGACTGGTAGCTGAGAGAGAGCGTGGCCTTGCTGTTGTGGTTTTTCTGACCACAAACTCTATTAATAATTATTAATTAGCATCACATGTTTAGATAAGAGGCAATATCTGATTTTTAAAAAAAATCTAGATTGCTGGCTTTTGTTAAAAATTGGAGACTCAGATGTAAATGAGCTTACATGCCAATATGGGCAAGTCAGTTGGAGTTGGAAGTTGGAGTTGGAAGTTGGAGTTGAAGACAAGCTGCCCCATTAGGCGGGCCAAGTACTCTTCTGTTAGCCATAGCCTCCTCAGCCAGCCTTACTCATTTATATGATCTATCTGGCCTCCATGAACATGTGAGTCTGTTACTTCTGGTTTAGGGAGAGACCAAACATTATTAAGCAAACATTTCTTGTTTGCCACTAAATCATGGCTTTTCCTAAAAGCCAATTGCTCCTTCTAGGAAAATTACCCCTGAACCTGAGTTGCTAAAACCATCATGGATGGATGCATAGAGATCAAGGCTGTTAACTTTATTTCATATGATTGGATCATTGCATTTACCTACTCCAATATTTAACTAATTCCACAGTAAAACATCAGTCTTAACTTATGATTCACAATGAGTAAAATCTGAACATACAGAAAGCCAACAGAAATGCATAATTTTTATTTGTAATGTCAATGAAAAGTCCCCGATTATGCTGAATTAGAATCTAATCTATTAGAATAGATTTCTAAACAGGCAAAGGTCTTAAATCAAAGTTCTATATTCCAGACGTCAAAATGATCAAGAGGACATGCAACAGCTATCTCTTTAGATTTACCCATGCTGTAGGTTAGTATTTGGAGCAAGGGGACAAACTAATATACCAAAGGGGCTGTGACTATGGAAAAAAAAATCATATAACTTCTTCCAAAGATAGGAAATATTAAGACACCATTGGCTCTGTAAAGTGATGCTTTTGGAAGAGTTGTCATAATGCCAATATTAGCACACACTTTTATTTTTGAATTGGTGCACTGCCTTCTCAGACCATCATGAAAGAGTAGCAATTGATCAAGTCCCAGGGCATCATCAATGAACTTTGCTCCAGATTCTGTGCCTGAATTTCCCATGTTTCATAACATTCTGAAGTTTATAAACCTCAGGAGAGTATATTAAGAGCCTTGATTTTTTTTTAATATAAGATACCTAGAAACAAAAAAGAGTTTTTATTTTTTTCCAGCAAAAGGGCTACTTGAAATACACTGCTTGATTCACACATGAACTAATGTTATAAGGAATATTTGTTCTCTTTTGTTCATAACCTGGCCTTGTGACAAGGGTGAGGAAGAAGAAAAAGTTGCCCAAGGCATTTACAAGCCTTACAAAGACTTTATTAAAAAGAAAAATACCCACAAATTTACTACCGATCCATCTAGATCTTTTACCATGTTGTGTCATCTCTCATGAGGGAACTGTAACTTCAGAGACTTAAGAGCAAAAAAGGCACAAAAGCAAATTTTACAATGTAAAGAGTAAACCATTTAAAGACACAATTTTTTTCTCCTACATACTTGAGAGAAAAAAATCAGAAGCTTCAGAAAGATCAAATTTACCTTTACCAAGGTCAATGAAGCCTCAGTGAAATTAGTCCACTAAATATTTACTAAAATCACAACTTGTGTAATACATATTTTATTATTATGAAGTATATTTATGACATCAGTAGGACTTCCAAACAAAGGAAATAAATGTGAAGAGGTTTAAATTATAAAGGAAAAAGCATAGCACAATTGCATGTTTCAGTAATATTTTATTACTTAATATTTTAAGATTCTTTATGTCCTTGTTACAACTAAATTGTTGCCTCAAAAGCTGGAGGTGAATGAGAATTGTCATCTAGCATATGCATTTAATCATAAATCCTCTTGACTCTCCATCCAGTTACAGGCAGTAACAATCTTGATCATACCAAGAGAATAGGGACTTTCCTGGTTACATTTTAACCCATGCTTCTAGATAACTCTTTTTATACTGAAATTTATTTTAAAATGCTGGAAGTACCAAAGGCCTAAATGAATAGTCATAAGTAATAGTGTTGGTGAAGGTGCCTGGAGAACCAATAGGGTTCTGACTTTAAAAAAGGAGAAATAAAATCATAGTTGTGAAAATACAAGCATGCCAGACAAGAGAGCAGATGTTAGTTCAAGTCCTGGCATTATTCTTAAGTCACTCTGTTATAGTGAATACATTTCTATGCCACTGTTTTCTAATCTCTGAAATGGAAATGATATTTCCTACCTGACTGAATTCTTCTTAGGGGAAAGCATGATCATAAATATACCTTGGAAAATATAATGTAACATAAATAGTTTTATATAGGTACTGAGTCTAACACAGAGAAGCCATATCTATAAGTGCAACTAAAATTTGAAGAATCAAAACATAAGTGTAGTTTCTACTTAGGACTGGAGAGACCTAGAAAGAGCAACCCATACAACCTTACAATGACAAAATAAGCAAATTCAATTTTTTTTCTTAAACCTATTGAAATGCTGAGGTTCAAGGGTAACCAACTTGCCCATAGCCTGAGAGATAAGTGCCTGCAGAGAGAGATAAGATGTGAACACTGGATTACAAGGTCAAGATAGAGCCAGACACCAGCAAGAAAATTTCGGCAAGGGTAATTGGTGGGGACTAAGAATTCATTGGTGAGAGGATGAAGTCTCCAGAGCCTCAAATTTGCATCTTCTTGCAAGTTCTTTCTCCATGAACCCCACTGGATGCTCACAGAAAATACTGGAAGAGATCTGAGAAAGTCCCTCTCATGGTACAGAATTGGGGAAGAAGTAGCAGTCAGTATGAAAGGGGCATCAAACTCTATTGGGATACTTCTCCTCATATCACCTGTGGAACAAATGCCTTACTCTACAGGAGAAAGGGCAATAACACTGTCACCTTTAGAGAAGTTATGAAAACTCACTGAAACTAGGCAAAGGGAATAGGAAGAAATGCTATATCCTGGGAGATGAGGCAAGAATACAGGCTGGGTTCAGAACTACAGCTTTAGGGAAGAGAAGAAACACTGAAAAGACAATATCCATGAGACACAACCACACAATGCCCAACATTGATGTTTTGTTAGAATAACAAAGAACACTTCTTAACACTCCACTGCCAAGCTAACATGTCACATCATAGGTAACTTGCAAGAGTCAACCCTTCTTTGATGTTCAGAGTAAAGAGATAACAAAAACCTGATGGTAGGCAGTGAAAGCAAAAAAAGGAAAACACCCTGATACCTAGCCTCCACCATAAACACAACATATTGCTAGAGTATTTTGAAGCCTTTGGTGTCCTGAAGGTAAGCATACCAACTACAAAACTCACACCCAGCTCCACTTCTAATTAGATTAACTCAATTCCCTCACTCAAGGCCTAGAAGAGAAAAGATGTGTCCATTTTCAAGCATACAACCGACTACTTCCATTTCTACTGTCTTACATAAGATGTCTGGCTTTAAACAAAATTCAAAATATATGAAAAGAACAGGAGAGAAAAACAAAAAAATCCCCAGACCCATCCATAACAACAACAACAAAAAAAAAACCCCAAAGAACACCATTAAAAAATGGGCAAAGGACTTGAATAGCTAGAAATACAAAGAATACCTACAAATGGCCAAAAGGTATATGAAAATATGCTCCACATCATTAATTATCAGGGAAGTGGAAATCCAAACCATAGTGAGTTGTCACTTCACATCTGTTAGGATAACTATTTAGAAAGAAAGAAAGAAAGAAAGAAAGAAAGAAAGAAAGAAAGAAAGAAAGAAAGAAAGAAAGAAAGAAAGAAAGAAAGAAAAGAAAGAAAGAAAGAAAGAAAGGAAAAGAAAAGAAAAGAAAAAAGAAAAGAAAGAAAAAGAGAAAGAAAAGAGAAGAAGGAAGGAAGGAAGGAAGGAAGGAAGGAAGGAAGGAGAAAGAAAAAGAAAAAAGATAACAAATGTTGGGGAGGATGTGGTGCAATTGGAATCTTTGTGCATTACTGGTAAGAATATAAAATGGTTGTAACCGCTATGGAAAACAGTATGGTGGTTCTTCAAATAATTAACAATAGGATTACCACATGATCCAGTAATCCTATTTCTGGGTATATATATAAAAAAAGAAAGAAAGAAAGAAAGAAAGAAAGAAAGAAAGAAAGAAAGAAAGAAAGAAAGAAAGAAAGAAAGAAAGAAAGAAAGAAAGAAAAAATGAAATAAGGATCTTAAAGAGATACATGCACTCCCATGTTTATTGTAGCATTATTCATGAAGCTAAAAAACAGCCTAAATGAATGAATGTATAAAGAAAATATGGTGTATACACACAATGGAATATTATGCAGCCTTAAAAAATGAGGAAATCCTGCCATGGGAGACAACAGAAAGAAACTTGGAGAACGTGATGCTAAGTATAATAAGCCAGTCATAGAAGCTAGTCCATTTACATGAAATATCTAAAGTAGTCAAATTCATAGAGATAGTAGAATGGTGGTTGCCAGGGCATGGGAGGGATGGGGAAATGGGAATTGTTCAAAGGGTATAAAACTTTATTGCTGCAAGGTAAATGAGACATCTGTTGTACAAATATGTGCGTCAGTTAACAATACTGTATTGTGTACTTAAAGTTTTAAGAGGGTAGATCTCATGTTAAGTGTTTTATCACAATAATAATAATTTAAACAAACACTTTCAAGAGACAAAGCAGTAATCAGAAATAGACTAAGAAATGATGCAGATACTGCAACTATTGGACAGATAATTTAAAATGACTCTGATTAATGTTAAGATTATAATGGGAAAATGTGACAACATGCAATACGAAATTGATCATTTCAGTTCTGACATGGAAACCATGAGAAGGAATTAAACAAAAATGCAAGAAATGAAAAACAGTGATAGAGACGAAGAATGCCTTTTTTTTTTAAAGAAAAGGAAACAGAATTCAGCCTCCAAGAACCGTGAAATCATATCAAATTGCTAACATACCCAAGAAGCACAGAAATACCAAAAAGGACATCAAAACCCCCAAATATAGCCATATTAAACCCAAAGAGCCAAAGAGAGAGAGAGAGAGAAACTTGAAGGTGGCTAGAGAAAAAAAAAAAAAACAACATATTACATATAGAGTACGAAACGTAAGAATTTTGTAGACTGCTTTTCAGAAGTCATGACAGGTAGAGGATAATGAAATCACATTGTTTAAAGCGCTATAAAAGAAAAAAAAATAATCAAAATATTCACAAAAGCAAAATTTTGGCTCCTAGTTAAAGAAAGCAGGTTGGCGACCCATGTTTACCATGTCTCCCTCCATAGAATAAATAAAATGCTGTAAATGGATAATAAGAACATGAATCCACTACAAGAGAAAGTCTAAGAGGACATTCATTTGATAAAAACCTTCAAGATTAAAGTGAAAACCAAAGATAAGATGACAAAGACACACTTCTGAAGAAAGAGAAGTCTAGGAAACAGAAGAGAAGTTTAGCAAAAGGTTTATTACTGTACTCAGAGAAATTTTAGATGATTCCACATCATAAAACAAAAACAGGCTGTTATAAAAATGAAATAATCGGAGAATAAAATAATGACATGTACTGTTGTTAATATAAATGATTCCATAGAATACTGGAAGATAAATTTGAGGAAATCTTCCAAAGGGCAAAATGACCAAAAATAATAATAATAATAATAATAATAATAATAATACAAGAAGAAGGTAATATATGTAAAAAGATCCACTATATCAAAGATACACTTAGATGCATCAGTAAGTGGAGATACTGAAAAGAGGAATAAAGAAAGCAGAATAATTAAAATGATCAAAACACTAATAGAAAAGAATTTCCCAGCACAGGGAAAACATGCATATTCAGATCAAGAACACCCAGTAAATGCCAAATACAATAAATGAAAATATAAACACAACAAAACAATTAGTAGAAAAATTTCTGATCAAAATAACGTCAGTTACTGTTTTGGACCACAGGTTTGTAAGCGGAGCTGACACAGTGACTGAGTGACACCCTGAGCTCCAGACCAGCCCTCAGGCAATTAAACCTCTGAGCAGGGAAGGGAGAATTTTTGCATCCTCCCTCCCCCATACTCTTTCCAGGAGCCCTTCTGTGTGCTTTACTTCAAGGTGGGTCAGAGGATTCCTTAGTGTTTTAATATAAAATTTGATGTGATTTCTTTAGCCCCTGTGTTCTAGAATTTCCAACTTGAAGATTGCCTTTTGTTTTCAAGCCTTAGAGTGAGGCTCAGGCGACAGACAGCACTCTATTTCTGCGAGGAGCCGGATAGTAAACATTTGTGGCTTTGAGGGTCACATGTAATACCTTCTTTCTCTTTGTCCTCCTCCTTCTCCTCATCTTCCACTTCCTCTGCTTCTTTCCCACACTTCTCTTCTTCTTTGTCTTCTCCTTCTTCTATTTTAATTTTTATTTTTCACAGCCCTTCACTAGTGGAACAAACGATTGTCAGCTAGAGGCTTGTACAAAAGTACGATTTTCCAACCCTGCTCTAAGTCATTATCAGTTACTTTAAAAAGTCAGAGTTGACAACATACCTCAAGATTATTAAGCCCACTGAGTGGTGGCTCCCCTCAGTGCCTCATTTAAAACGCTGCCTTAAGTACATATAACCTGTCAAAATGGTTTAAGGACCTGATGCATTTATTGTCCCCAATGTTTTTTGTTTTCTTTTCTCTTTTCTTTTCTTTTTTCTTTTCATTTTCTTTCTTTTCTTTTCTTTCTCTCTTTCTTTCCTTCTTTCTTTCTCTTCTTACTTTCTCTTTCTTTCTTTCTCTTTCTTTCTTTCTTTCTTTCTTTCTTTCTTTCTTTCTTTCTTTCTTTCTTTCTTTCTTTTTCTTCTTTCTCTTTCTTCCTTTCAATCTGCTCTTCTAAAATTATTTCATAATTGATTTTTACAGTTGGATTGATCTAATAACTATGTTCTAAACACACCATGTGAAATCACCTCATGACACATTGTCTCCATCACTGTGGAAGGTAGAATTCTAAGACAGTTCCGTACATTTTTACCTCTGTGTACACAAGCCGTGCGATCTTATCCCATTGAACGGGACAGGATTTGTGAATATGACTGGATTTCACTCCCGATACTAATCTGGTTGGCTAATCTGCTGCATTTGAGTTAATTGAAAGGGAGATTAACCTGGACAGTCTGATTTAGTCCAGCGAGCCTTTACAAGAGAGACTAGGCCATTCCTGAAGAAGACCGTTTGAAAGCAGACATTCTCCTGCTGGCCTTCAAGAAGGCAGAGGGCAGGCTGTGAGAGAGCCTATGGAGGGGCTACGTGGGAAGGACTGAGAGGAGCTTCTAGGAGGGGAGAGTGGCCCCTAGACAACAGCTGGCAAGAAAATGGGTACCTTAGTGACATAGCTGCCAGAAACCGAATTCTGCCAACAACCCCATGCATTTGGTGGAGGACCCTGAGCTACGAATATTAATGCTGCCAGGATGACACCTTCTTTGGAGCCTTGGGAGACATAGCACAGGGATCCCAGTCAAGTCATGCCAGATGCCAGACCTACAGAACTGGGAGATGATAAGTAGGTGTTTTAAGCGGCTGGGTTTGTGGTGATTTGTCAAGCAGCAATAAAGAACTAAAGCAATCAGCACACCCAAATGCCCTTTACTGTCCATCTTTTTACTTCCGCAATTCCTGTCCATGCTTCTAGACCCACCTTCTTCCTGAAGCTTTAACGGTAACCTATCTTTTTGTGTAGTATTTTCCTATGTCTTACTGGTTTAGCAGATATTGTCTATGGCAAGGATAGAATATGTAATATAAACAGTTATTTTAAATCTTTTCATCATGTCTTATTTCCCCTATGAAGAAGAAGTACAGGGACCAGCTCCCATATGTACTTCTTTCTATCCCTCACAGACCCCAACACAGTCACTAGCTATGAGATGGTCAATAAACCTTGACAAATTGCTAATAGCTTCACTTTCACAATATACCATTGTCATGATCCCACTAGTCAAACCATCCCTTATGGATTCTCAATTAGATGGTAAGGGGGAAAAATGAAGAATTTGTAGCCATAGGGTCAACTGGTAGGACGACATTTTAGATTTCAAAATACTGTAGTAGGAAACCCCAATCTGTATCAATTCAACGTAAGATTCGTCAGGAAAACCGGCAAAACTTCTAGATCAAAGTGCATAGCATCTCATGTAAGATTGTCTGGCTGTTATATTTGCAAATGGGGACGACGATTTGTAGATGATGACTTCCGCGTGTGCAGATCTGGAAGCCGTGGCAGAGCGGGGCTCGGGCAGAGCACGTGCGTGCTGTTGACAGGCAAGCGCATACCGCTCCGTCCACCGCCCAGGTGTCCTTGTCTCGGAAGCGGTGATGGTGAGTCAAGTAACCTGTTTAAAAACCCCCACAGTCTCCTAACCACAGCCACCTGGCTTATAATTATAGACTTTATTATAAATAGATAGAAGCTTTGAGT
Organism: Ursus americanus; assembly: GCF_024610735.1. Classification (NCBI taxonomy): domain Eukaryota; kingdom Metazoa; phylum Chordata; class Mammalia; order Carnivora; family Ursidae; genus Ursus; species Ursus americanus. The sequence goes on along the minus strand of NC_142127.1, from coordinate 27,007,562 downwards.
GATTAGTTATTGTGTACAAAGTATTCAACCGTGGACCACCTGATTTTCACATACTGTGGTACCTTCTCCTTCCTTTGATACATCCTGGCTGTTAATAGAAAAACACCTGTTTCCTGGTAGTCTTCCAAGCTATAGAGACATACATTTCTATAGAAGCAGCTGGGAGAAAGGTCCTTGTGAAGGACAACCAAATCCAATTCTCACCATCACGAAGCTTTCTCCTGTCGCTGCCGATGGAAGCAGGTAAGCCTGCCTTGCCTCACTACTGTGCAAGCTACCACAAAGTGCAGCTACGGATAGTCTTTAACTACTGTGAGAGGATTAAGGAAATCCAGCCGCAATAAGGCTAGGATTTCCATTTGATCCTAGAAACAACAACAGCAAAATGTTTCTAAAACCACAGGTGAACAACATACACTGAAAGCCAGAAGCTAGGTTGCAAGCATTCGCCGCTTCCTTCTCGTGTCTTTTTCCAGCACCTGCACACACCTACACGTTCCTTCCTGATGCACAGACACATGGGCATCCAGCTTCAATGATAAACTGGGAGCAGCTAAAGAAAATGAATGATGACAGGAAATGAAAGTGACAGTGACAGTTTGTGGTTGTTTGATTACTTAAATGCAATGAATGGTGGCCACAGAGTTTCCTGTCAACAAGTGTCTGTATAGAAAAATAAGAAAGCAATCAAAACAGTAACTGACATTTCAGGGCATTTCAGAGAAGCCCAGGGTTTCATGCTCAGCAAAACCATCTGTTTGGTACTCTCGATAGGCACTACCACTCATCCTGAAAGGAATCAGGACAAAACTGAAGTGGGACGATGCGATGCTAGCTCAGGATTTTAACCTCCAAGGGAAGGTGGGCCAGAAGATGGAATAGTAGCCTAAATGACCTCTGTGTCGCATCCAATGCAACAAGTCCAGAAATGATGCAAGACGACGAGTTGGGACATTGGTCCAAATGCAAATCTCGTTAGTAATTTACTTGTGTGACCTTAGTCCGTCCATTTACTTCTCCGCGCCTTAATTCCTCCTCATATAAAAATGTTGTGTTTCCTTCTTGCCATCAACCCAGGACTCTGCTAGATCTATGAGGCACAGAGCAAAGTTCCACAGTGGTAGAGGCATTGGGCATCCGTACATCAGATGTGTGTATGAATCTGGAAAGAAAGGGGAGACTGCATGCAGTATCTGCACTGCCTGAGATATCGAGCATGTTTTCTGGGCTGAAGGAACATTTTCACATCCCACCATACTTTCCTCTCATTTTTCCTCCGAGGTTTCCCCACTCTCAAGCCAGAGTTCTTGCCATTTTTTCCTTTGAATCTGAATCTAGTCCTGCCTCTTAACTCGCCTCAGTCCGATTTCTTCTTTCACCCAGTCCAGCTGAACACCCTGCTTCCTCTTGTCCAGGAGGCAGCCCTACCAATTGTCTTCCTCCCAGGAAGCTCTTTCCGCCCAGAAAAGTGTGAACCTACACTGCATGGCTGAGCCTTTCTCATTGAGATGCTTCTCTTCCTTTTTTTCCTTCTTAAAAAAAAAAAAAAAAAGAAAATGCTTTAGAGAAATATGACTGTAATTAACAACTGACAAAAATATCTGGGCTTGAGCTGAAGTGGGAAATCACAGAGGTTAGTTACTTATTTTCTCATGCATTTACCATTTGTTCTCTTTTCTCAGGGAAGTTGAAAGACCTGAGGTTCAAACTTAATAAGGCCTCATACTGTTTCTAAGAGTATTTACAACATACAAAGTATAAGCCAGTGCATTGCTTATATTTAAATTTGTTTTCACTCATCTGAGCCATTACACAGTATGCCATCCCTAAACCTTTTATAATAAGGAACACACGTTTCTCAGCCATGAGAGGGAATGAAACGTTCAGCAATTTGAGCTCTCTGGTACTGGGAAGGTGACAAAACATTTATATGCATCCTATCCATTCTACTGATTTGGTTCCAGCATTAGGAGAGATTGCCTGGGGCAGAGTCCTTTTACTATGTACGTGTTCTTGGGAATTAGCAGGTGAACCAAACGGTCCACAGTGATGACAGCAACATTTTCCAAAAGACTCAACTTTACTAAATGGATGCCCCAAAAGCATTTTCTCTTTCTGAAAAACAACAACAATTTTAAAAAGGTTTAATTGATAGCACAAATATTTTTTGCTCTTTTAAAAGGAAAATTCTAAAACCCCCAAGACTAAGCTATAAACAAAATGTTTTCACTTATATAAGAATGTCTGCACGATCCACTTTCCACTAGGTACCTTCATGTTTTTACTGATTTCTAAAATCCACAGTCCATTGCAAATTAGTCTAAGAGAATAATATTATGCTGGGATACTCATGGCCTGGAACTTAATATTTAAAACACTAGTCCTTAAAGATACAAAATAAGTAGAAAATTTTTTACATTCTGAGTCATTTTTACTCCTTGAGTTGGGAGTAAAGAGATCTCTGGATTCTAGTCTCAATCTTGTAAATAAATAGTAATGATATCTAGAGTAAGTCAACTTCATTTTTCTAGACTTAATTTTTCTTATTTGTATAATAAAGAATTCTTTGTAAAATAAAGAAATATTTAGATAATTCTTAAGTTTTCTCCACAAATTTTATGATTACGTTATTTGAGAATTTTAGTATGTACATTGAAAAAATATACTTCCAAAGTTTAAAAGATTTTACTTGTAAATTATGCTTGTAATACTCCTTGTAGTTCTTGTAATTCTGTAATACTATAATCACCATCACTCATATAATAAGCTTATTTAATATTAATAAAAATAGAAATGATACTTCACGTTCGAATAAAATATTTTTATTTTTTTAAGGTATTATTGCACAGAATAGCTCTATATATTCAATGGAATAGAGATAATTATTACCATTTTAAGGGTCATGTCGGTTCAAGGTCATACAAGATGTTAGTAGCAAAATCTAGAACCAGGATTTTTAAACTTTGAGACCCACAGTCGCAACATAATTTGTATGACACTGAATCTTTTAGACAGTAGCTCTGAAAAAGGAAATTTAGGAAACCATCCGTTTGAGCAGTCCATTTACTTTCTGCCATCATCTACAGTTTGCCGGAGGTGTGTTTGTGCCATTTTCTGCCCACAGCATCACTCATGAGTCATGAGTATGTTTTTTCAAGTTTCCAAGGTAAATATATGTGTGTATAGCTGTTGGAAATTTTCTGGGGGAGGGTCGGACATCTCTTAACATAGACATGGTTTTTTTGATTTATATACATTTAGAAACTGACAAATAAGTGCTGATTTTTTAAAGGATCTATTTATATGAGAGAGAGAGAGAGAAAGCATGAGTGGGAGGGACAGAGAGAAAGGGAGAAAGAATCTCGAGCAGACTCCCCTCTGAACACAGAACCTGATATGGGGCTCTACCTCACCACCCTGAGATCACAACCCTGAGATCACGACCTGAGCAGAAACCAAGAGTCAGTCACTTAACCAACTGTGCCACCCAGGTGCCCTAAGTGTTCGATTTTTAAAAAATAACAAAAGACAATATTAAGAAATGTCTTCCATATTATCAATGCCTAGCCACCACCCCTCTCTTCCTCCTTGCCACCCATATCTAGACTAAGCAGCTGGATTAAGGACTATATTAGGTTCAAGATATTTTCCTTTTTTGTTTTTATTACACTCCATAAGAAAGTGCTTGGCACTGTTCTGTGGTCCTTGGGTAGATATTCATATCCCTAGATGAAGTCCTCATATGAATGCTTACCTATCCTGAGAAAACAAAAAAGTAACAATCCAAGATGTATAGGTAACCCGGTCGGCAAATAGAGAAATAGTGCTGAGAACAGTCTCAGGAATCTTCCCTGCTTCCCCAATAGTCGATCCCCAGAGTCTAGCAAATACCTGAAAATCCACTATTAAAAGGATCTTTTTTCTTTCCTTCTGGTTGTTAATCTGTTAACATTCAAATGCTCTTGAGAGAGAACCATATTAAGTCTATCCTCTTAATTTTAGTCTAAATTGGCTTAACAGATTTTTTTTTTCCCTATGAACAGCCAGTTTTTTATTTTTGGCAATCATTTTTTTATTCATCGAGGTATAATTTATATGTATAAAATATTACCTATCTTTGGTTTACAATTGGTTGTGTTCATACAAACGCATACCATGGTGCTATTACCCACACCAAGACTAGACATTTATATCACTTCAGAACATACCTCCATGTTCTTTCCAGTTAGTCTTCTTGTATCTTCAGGGATAGCCACTATTCTGATTCAGATCATCTTGAATTAGTTTTGCCTGTTCTTGAACTATAGATATAAACTGAACCATAGAGTGCCTACCTTTTATGTCTGTCTTTTTTAGCAGCATAACATTTTTGAAGTTTGATAATATTGTTGCATGTATAGGCAGTTTATTTTGTTCTTTCTTAAACAGTCAGATAACATTTGATATGGGAAGAGAAACCCCAGAGACTGTAAAGGAGAAATGTGAAAACACAAGGCACAATGGCCCTCAAAATGGGTTCTCTGGACCAGTGGAATCAGCATCAGCATCAATGGGAATTTGTCAGAAATATACATTCTTTGGTCCCACCCCGAATCTATGAAATTAAAAACTCTGGGTGTTATTCCCAACAATCTGTCTTTTAACAAACCCTCCAGGTGATTCTGAAGCACATTAAAGTTTGAGAAGCAATGAGTAAAAGAAGGCATAGATAGGGGAAAAAATCTACTTAAAAGGATCTGGGAACTGTGGAAGACAAAATGTGTTTTGTTTTCCTGTTTTACCTAGAACCCCTGAGGTTCCAAGAAGGGGAGAGCAGGGTTCATAGAAATGACCTTTGTATATCTTCTCCAGTATTAATGCATGCCTTTGCTTCAAATAGTTCAGTGACCAGTTCTGATTTAGACTCTGAGTTACTCTTCCATTGTTCAGATAAATCATCTAAGATACGCGTGTGGGAGACTTGTAGTAATTAACAACAGCACCCAATAACGAGTGCTAATCTTGTTCTCACACACAGAGGAGAACCCCAGACTGTGAAAATGAACAAACCAACTCTTCTGGACTTTGAAAATATTTTGTATTTCTTGCAAATTAACACAAATAAAAAAGAAATCTTGTAATGTAAGACTTAAAAATTATTTAATGATACAGGAATGTATTTGCAGGAAATTCATTTTGCAAGTCTGTGTCAAAAAAAAAAAAAAAGGAAAAGAAGAAGAAGTAACCATAGGGGAAAGCTTTACAAGAATACTAATCATTGGCTTGAAATTAGAGAAAAAGATCAGAGATCTTCATGAGGGTTTGAAAGAAAATATCACTCAATTCAAATCAGAACCGAACCAAGTGCAAGGAAGTTCCAACAGGACTTAGGTTTCTGTGACAAAACCTCCTCTAACTAGGGAGACCTTGACTAAAGTTATCGGGCACCTTAGTTGTTATTTAAGTTAATTTAATTATATTGGAGTTGGGTTTATCTCCATATAGTCCCAAGAATAAAGACATTGTAGCTGTGACAGCACAATGCTTTAATCAGGAAAAACAAAAAAGAAAAAAATTACATACACATACATACATACCTATATGAATAGGTACAAAATCCATTTTCTACATAAGGGGCATGACTGTCTAAAACACTGTTATACCCTTGAGGCCACCCAAAGTAAAAAGACCAGACAATAAAGCAGAACTGAAAGGGAACATGGGTGATAAATGAACTTTCAAAACACTCATTTAATTCTCATCATCAACCTTGAGCTACCAATTCTACGCTGGTCATAAAAGTCATTTTTCCTTTAAATGGAAACATACAATAAACGAATCTATTGACTAGTTTTACACTGTATGTCACTCAAGAACATGTCACATAAACCTTTTTCTAGAAAACGTTTTCGGAGTCCCTTAAAAATCCGTTCATCAAGCTGAACTGAGGACAAGAAAAGCAAATGATCAATTTGAAACTATTGGAGGTCAACACTGGGAGTTTGAGTAGGGGAGCTGTAGTTACGGAGTGAGAGTCACAGACATCTCCGACATGTGCGAATAGTGATGGTCATCAAACAGAAGGATAGTTTTATGTTCATGTGGGCTAAAAGCAATATCCCTTCTGTACCTTTTGCAGATACCAATTGCAAAAGACATGGATAGATAGATAACAAGGGAAGGCGGAAAGTGAGTTTGCTCTTATATAAACCTCTAAATCTTCAAAGGGTCCATTTTCCCAAAAGACCTATGATATGCATGTGAAATGCTCTGTCTTCTATATGTTCTGGGTGGGCTGTGATTTTACTATTCAGTGCTCCATGGACAATCAGTATCACCTGGAAGCTTGCTTGAAATCCAGAATCTCAGGCCCTAGCTCAGAACTAATGAGTCAAAATATGCATTTTTAACAAGATACTCATTGACTTGTATGTACTTAAAGTTTGAGATGTGCTAAGCTGCAGGATTTTAGGTTATTAGTTTCTCTCTGGGCTATCGTTTTCTCATGTTTACCTGATTATTATATCTACTTGGAAACATACTGAAACTCTGTCAAACTACCCAAATGACTGAATCATAATCTCCATATATTTTAAAAGTGTCTTAGTTTCTTATAACCCAAGTAAGTTTGGAAAATGATTGCTTTAGGCAATCATGGAAAGTCTGATTTCACATGTTTGTGTCTGAAACAGTCGGTTGACATACAATTTAGTCCTGTTTTTGTTTTCATTTGTTTAAATTTTGAGTATGTTTGGCTGTGGCAAAATAAATAAAGAGCAAGTAAAAGGGACTAGGAAGAAATAAGGAAGTGACAAGCTTGTTAAGATGGACAGTGAGAAGCATGAGACAGAGAGACAGATTGTGTGTGTGTGTACTTGGGTGCATGCTTTCCCTAGATAAAAAAACACCTGCTCAAATCAGTGAACCACATCCATCTCCAGATGACTATGTACCTTCCAAGGTGTTTCAGACAAAGAAGGTTAAGATAGATTTCTCCTTTTCAATCAGTTGTATTGCCCTTATAAATACACAGCCTACTTTTTTTTTTTTTGTCTTAATATCTATCTTAGGTTAGGTTCTCTAGGAAAAATATTCCAAGATTTGTGTGCAAATGTTCATTGGGGATACTCTCAGGTTCAGCTCTGTGGCGAGTGGGGCGTGAAGGACATAGGACTGGGCACAGGGAAGATCCGAATTTGATGTAGTTGCAACAAAAGCCATTCCTGAAGAGGGACTCAGCTGGGAGCTGTCAGCTATCAAGACTTTGCAGCTGGAGGAATAAATGCCTAGTCCTAAAGGGAATCTGGACAGCACCTCACAGCATTGATTACAACACAATCCATTACAATGGCAAATAAATTTTCCATTTTTAAATCTCTAAAAAGCTGGAAGAAATGCCTTATGTCTGTCTTTATCTCAGAATCTTACTTAAAGAATAGTCAGGGCAATTTTGTTTGTTTTCTCTAGTTTCTTCTGCTGGTTGACAGCTTTTAAATAAATCCTTCCACATATTGATTGTTTGGGGAACTACAAAGTACAGAACTTCTTCTTCTTTTTTTTATCTGCTTTATTAACAGATGAAGATTTTGTTTTATGTAGTCTGAAAAAAAAATCCTCAAAGGTGTCAAAAATTAACTAGGCCATTAACTAAAGTCCACGTCATTTTCCTGAACTCAATTTTTTGTAAGATTACGTGATTCATGTCATAATTTTCTGAAGGTGCTCACATTCCTGATTGGATTATTAATTTGTGTTTATTACAGAGACTATGGTATAATGTTTTATCTTAATTAGTATTTTTATGTGTATGATTTTAAACATGTATATAGCCAGTTTTTATGCTGTTTTCCTTTCTAACATAACTAAGGTTAAGTGTTTTCTTTCAACAAAGGGAATTTATATTCAAATTAAAAGTAATTACAGATGCTTTATCAAAAATAAAGCAACTGGCAGTTGTGTGAATAGACATCTTCTCCACAGTAATAAAATGCAAACTGGGGAACCTCTGAGTTTATGGTTTTGATGATCTTTCTTCTGGAGGAAAAAGAAAACAAATAATAAGTTTTATGTACAGAATATATTTGCCAACAGGGAAATACCTATCTTTAATTCTTAGTAGCATCTTTCTTTTTTTCAGGAGAGAAAGTTGACTGGCCTTCACATGCATAATATATCCAGAAAGTAGATTTGAATTATATAAAGATTGAAAAAGAATGGATGTATTTTTTTTTACTCACTGTTTTCATAATGAATTGAGCAGTTTTAAAATTATGTACATACCTACCATGTACTAACTACCTTCTTTTTGCTAGATACTATGACAAGTGCCAGAGTTACAAAAATAAATAAAACAGAGTTTTGGTCCACCAGGGGTTCAAATACTAGTGGACAAATTGTATTGAGGTTCAATGATTAAGAAAATCAACAGAATTGAACAAATGTTCCATTTTCTATTTATTTTTGTTGTCAAGAAGCAGCTATTGCAGCAAATGTAATTACTCAGAGATATTTGTTTCAAAGAACAGATGAACAGTTTGTTTAGACATCAAAATATTCACTAGAAATATAAAGTTTTAAATCTACATTTAATTGTTTTAATAATAAAGAAAACAACTTATTTAATCATATATTTTTTTTTAAAAAGTAAGTATAGACATTCTTTATCTTCTGGCCCTGACTCTGTATTCAAAATGTTAGGAACCTGAAAAACAGACTAAGGAATAGGACATGATCTCACACCGTCATCAGCATTAAATAATGCCTGTACTCCAAAGTTCTTAAGTGCGAAACTTTACATTCAAAGCAACTCTAGTCATATGAAGTTTCAAACCACTGGCAGACAAAAGTCTATATATAATGTGGTGTCCTTCAGTTTGCTCTCAGAGATTTAATTTTCTCATTGGGAAAAAATGAGAGGACCATTTATTTATTTATTAAAAAACATTTATTATATATGTGTTGGTGAAAAGACTACACATTGAAGATACAATTCTAAACAAGAGTAACATATTGTCTATTCTCACAAAGATTGTAGATTTGTGGAGTCCACCAAAAAGAAGATAGGAAATTGCGATATGATGTATAAGTTCTATTCTGAGTGATAATCAGTATATTAGAAGATCACATGCAATGGCTATGTAACCTGGATGTTACAGTCTAAGGAAAGTTTCCTGGAAGAAGTGAAGTTTAATTGGAGGTCAGAGAACTGACCAAAATTGCTGTGGTGGGTGGCTAGGTGGATAGGGGGAACAGGATTGTAAGTGTTATATACAGGAGGGAAAACATGTGTAAAGTTTCAGTGACCATGATTAGAACCAACAAAGCTTGGGGCTGGTGGTGGCAGGTGGGTAATAGTGATGCAGAGGATGAAGCTAGAGAGTTGAGCAGGACTTTGAAAGGAAAAGTCATTAATGGAAGTTTTTCTAATAGAGGGAGTTACATGATCATATTTAAATTTCAGAAATACAATTCTAAACAGCTTGTAGATACTATGTAAGAAAAAGAAAATTCCTTTCTAAACCACAGATGGAAAGAAGTTGAGAGATTTAAAAGACAGTTCTAATGTACAACTAGCAAGAATAGTCAATGTTCAGATATGGAAGACCAGGAAGAGTATAGAGTCAAAATGATACCCGAGTTTCTGAGTTTAGCAATTGAAAGGGTAGTCTTGCTCTTTACTTAAGAAAATAGGAGAATAAAGACATTTAGCAGTCATGATAAGATATATTCTTTTGGACAAGTGTTTTGGGTAGATCTGTGGATAACAGTATATAGGCATATGGATTATAGGTGTAGATCTCATGAAAAATATCTGGGATGGAAATATAAATTTTGAAATCATAAGCTCACAAGAGGTCACTCAGGCAGAGTATGTAATGTGATATAGATACTCCTGCCTATAGCAGATCTTGGAATGAGAGCAAATTGCAGGAGCAAGGAGAATAAGAAGAGGTAACAAACTGGACTTGGAAGAAACAGTCAGTGAAGTTGAAGAAAATTTGGAGAACAAGTAATAGTAGCCAAAGGAACAGAACATTTCAGAAAGAAGAAGTGCTCAACAAAATCAAGGGGTGCAGAGGAATCAAGTTGAATAAGACATAAAAAGATTCCCAATGGCTATAGTAACAGGGGAAGATGCAGTTTCCCCAGGACAATCAGTTTCATTGGGAGCGGAGAAGCCGGGACTGGATGCGGGGGGCGGGGGGGGGGGGTTGTGGCATGAATGGGAGGATAAGATACTGGAAGCAGTGCACCTAAGAATGTTCTCAGGAAACTTGGATATTCAGGAAGGCTGAGAATCAAGGCTGCAGGATAACATGGAACATCGGTGTTCTCCATTTGTCCAATATGGGCAATGTTTAACTATAGTTAACTACGACATAGAAGAACACAGTAAAGGAGCCCGCGAAGGTGAAATGTGGAAGTGAGGGCAAGTGACAAAGCAAGTGGCGGCAGTTTCCATCCCGTGGCTCCTGCATTTGCTGTGGATCGGGGAGCTAAGTTTGTCTGCTGAAAGTGAGATTAGGCTTCTTGGTCAAAGGATTGAGAAAAGGGGAGTAGGCTTAAAACATTTGTAGAAAATAAGAGAGGGTAGGTACAGAAATACTGGATTTCTGAGCAGAATGCAAGACTAGCTGAGGTGAGAAATTATGGGGTTATAGCTGTGATCAGAAACATGAGGGTAGGCAGGGTATAGGCAGACATATGAGTTGGTCCATGGTAAACATTTTGTCCAGAGCAGTGAGAAAAAGATCAACAATTCTTGCAGATGAGACTATTAGCAAGGATGAGATTAATGGGATATGCCCCTTGAAGCTAGGTGTGTAAGCAAGAGATTTGATTTTATTAGTTGCCATGTAACAAACCATCCCCAAAATTAGTGGCATTAAGACAACAACAATCATTTATTTTGTTGAAAAATCAGCAGTTTGGAAGATTTCCTCACCTTTTCATAGGTCATTATCTGGGGGGCTCAACTAGAGGTAAAGAATCCACTTGCGAGATGCTTTACATACAAGTTATTGCTGGGGAGTTAGTGCTGGCTGTTATCCGGAGCTTAGTGGCCTCATTACTCTCTGAATGGACCTCTTCAAGAAATTGCTTTGGCTTCCTCACAAAATGTCAGCTGGGTTCTAAGAGCAACTATTCCAAAAGAAAAGAAGTGGAAGCTAATGGTCTCTTGAGGCTTGGGCCTAGAAACCTGCATAATAGCACGTTTCCCTCATTTTCTTGGTCACTTTTCAAGAGTTCACTCAGGCTTGCAGGAAGTCAGCTGAGTCTCGCTGGATTGTCTAGATTTCTAGGGGGTGTCTGTTGACATCCAATGCTGATATTCAATGACACTCATTTGTACACTCAAGTGTGTGTGTGTGTGTGTGTGTGCATATGCACGCTTGCACTCTTGTGCTGGGCTGGCTGAGAGGTCTAGGGTGGTGGAAGTTTCTGCTCTCTGAAATGTTGGCAACATCCTGTCCAGTGCAGGTCCTGCTGAGTACACTTATCCACGAATCATGAGCACCTCCTTGCCAGCTACCCTGGGCAGAGATATCTGGAAAATGTGTGGTATAGCAAAGCACACTTCAAGAGCAAAGATATAAGCCATGATTCTGACAATTATTGCAGCTGAAAAGCACAATGAATGAGTTAATCTTTTATGGAAAACTGAACTTGGGCAATTCTAGGCTCCTATCTTCTTTTTTTTTAAATTGAAGCATAGTTGAAATTTAATGTTATATTAGTTTCTGGTCTACATCATAGTGATTCAACAATTTTATACAGTATACAATGCTCACCACAAAATTCCCTATGCTATACTTTTCATCTCTATGATTATTTATAACTGGAAGTTTATGCCTCCTAATCCCCTTCACCTCTTTCACCCATCCTCCCACCTCCCTTCCCCCTGGCAACCACCTATTTGTTCTCTGTATTTATGAGTCTGTTTCTGGTTTTTTTATGTGTTCATTCATTTGTTTTGTTTTTGTGGTGTACACACACACACAAATACACACATGCAAAGGAAGATTATTCAGCCATTAAAAAGAATGAGATCTTGCCACTTGCAGCAACATGGATGGAGCTAAAAGGTATTATGCTAAGTGAAATAAGTCAGACAGTGAGAGACAAAGCCAAATACCCATATGATTTCACTTACCCGGGGAATTCAGACTCCCATCTTTAACTCACAGAGGAACACTTGTTAATTAATTCTATGTTCCAGGTAAGTTTCTGCCCTCCTCAGGGTTCTAAAGTGTCCCAAACTGAAAGCTCATATTCCCTTTACCTCTCCTCTCTTTGTCCTCTGTTCTCTCACTTGTTCTCACCAACAGATGTCAGATTATTTCTATTATTGGAAAGTTGATAATTTCTAGGAAGGGAGTTCTTCCTTAACGCAGCAGTTCAAGAAGAGGTAAGAGTACCCTTCAGGTCATGAAAAGATTTTTGAGTGGTACACAAGCATAGATGGTTTTGAGGATTCAACTTCTAGTTATTCAAATTCCGTATAAAGTTTCTTCCAGTAAATTAATTTGCCTAAGAATGATCCTCCCTTGAAAATAGTCCTTTTAGCCATTTTACAGAAGAAATACACATCTCCCATCCCATGCTAACTCTTAAAATGATTCATTGCCCTGAGGTATAAAATCTAATGCTAGTCAAAGGGAAAATAAAAACATTGGGTTTGCAATGGCTTCCTTTATAGATTAATCAAAGCTTTCTTGTCTTATACATATTTCTATTAAAAATGAAGAGTGGCATTAAAAACAGGTTGTTTGGTCAGTGTTGGAATGTCTCATAAACTGCCCAAGTAATATAAGTTACTGACACTGATTATTTTAAATGTAACTGGAATGTTTTCCAAAACAATTAAATTTTTCCAGATAACATTGAATAAAGCCAAAGATATAAAATTTTATGTGATTTCTTTCAGATTTAGTCTGCTTTATTCAATAAGGTATTTAAAACCTGTCTTATCAATATATAGAATTTTTATCCCATTTATAGTCAAACCTCATCATATTTCATTTTCTCAAAGTGTACAATATTTTAGCTTTCTATTATCAAAAATTAATCTTATGTAAACCTATCACAAAAACTTTTACATGTCAACTTACAAATACGCAAAGAGGAGCACATAAATTTCAAATTTATTTTATAAGTGACCTAACTACAAAAGTTGGAAGATAGCAGTTTTTATGTGGCATAAATTTATTTCTTGGAGGCTTAGACCCAAGGCTCCTGGGAGAGTCCCAAAGCTTCTTTGTTTTCCATCTAAATGAGTGTGTTCTGTTGAGTAAAGGCACACATTGAGGGTGGTCTTGTTCTGTTCTGGGTTTATTCTTGGTGTGTTTCTCTTAGCAGTGGAAAGCAGATTTCTACTACTCCTTGGTGCAGAGTTATCTAGAAGGCATAGTTTTGCAAGGTCCTGTTCTAAGCCATTGAAGTTTACTCTAGGGAAGAAATTGTGGGAGCATTAAGTGTCATCCTCAGTTCCTTTTGCTCCTATTGACAATGAAGGGAGGACGGGTGCAGGCCAACAGACAGCACACTGGCTCAACCTGACCATTCTGAACCCCCCTAAATGCCCACATACTGAGGGAGAGAGGCAATTAACCGTTGGAGCTGTACCCTCAATTCTGTTAATATTTCTACATTCCAAGAGGCAGAGTTCATGATATCGTACAATCAGTCTTTCAGAGAAGTCTTTGACTCACTAATTCTTTGTCACAAATAGGAAACATTCATTTGCACTAGCTTTCTGGTCCAGATCATGTAGAAGGAATTTCTAAATACTACTTTTTTTTTTTATACCAAGACCTATTCAATTAGGGTATGCTTTAATGCAAAATTAATTATAAATAGACAAGGGCTAGACTGAAGCTAAACTTTTTAGAAAATTGTGTAAGGGCAAATGCAGTAGATAGATTGCATTAGAATCCTTTTAAGAACATTTTCCCATATGGATTTTAACATGCATACAGTGGTAATAAGAAATGGTTTGTTTCTATTTGTTTTTTAAAGACCCTGGAGAACCTCCTTTTATAAGCACTTAGATTTTATCTTATGCACTGAATATAATTGTCTGATATGCATTCTTGTGGCCCTAGTTCCTAATAAGAATAAAATAAAATGAATTAAATATTTTTAAATGTTCTAAAATTAAGAATTTTTATAACTTCCTCCTACTTAAATATAAAATAAAATTGAAATATTAATGAGTGAGGACACATGCAACCAATAATATTTAATAGCTTGCCTATTGCTTTTATGAGAGGCAGAATCACATAATGATTAAAGGCAAGGCTTTGGAAATATTACTTTTTAGGTGCAAATTCTGGTCCTACTGCTTATCAGCTGAAAAGTACATAAAAATAGCAATACATTTTAGAAAACATATTGATATATACTACAAGATATACCTACTTTTTCTTCATATTCAGATGGTCTTTCTTTCCTTTGAGCACACAAATGTCTCTCGTGTGGTTGACTTTGTGCTGTTCTAGTAATGGCCACATCTTACCTGGAAACATTTTTCTCCTCCCCTCACGCCCTATTGCTTTCTTCCTCTAATTTCAGGATGGATTTTTCTCCTACTGATGCCATAATCCTTTCAGACATTCATCTTGGTTTCCACAATTTCATCACAGATGCAGGTATACATCTGAGCCTCAAAAATTGAAAATGTCTTTATTATTTTCCTAGGAGACTTTGCAACAAGCCAATATCAATAGATTGAGGGAAAAGAAGAGCTGAACGGTAGAAGAGCAGGAGGAGTAGTTTCTAGGCTCACAACCATAATCCTAGTACATATACAGAGAAGTAACTGGTCAAATAGTCCAAGGAGAAAACAGAAGTTGTTTCTATATTATGCGATTATTAGAGATCAGGCATTTTATATTTTCCAAGCTTTCTAAAATGGTCAGACATTTTCCCAGCAACTTACTTTTCCTTAATAAGCTATTAAATAATTACTACTTCCATTCTATCCTCTAACTTTTGGCTGCTTCCTGGGTCCCTCTTCTTCCTTTTATTCCTCTTAGTCATTTCTGATAAGAAGTGAGCAGGTCAACACTGCATCTGAGATGACTCTCTCTCTCTCTCTCTATACACACACACACACACACACACACACACACACACACACACACATCTTAGCAGGACATTCCAAGGCTACACATTTAGAGTCTGATAAAACTTCATTTTGGTGAAAACCTTTTTCCCAAATGACTGATAAAACTTCAGTTTTTTCTGAGGCCACAATATTGGAATTTTAATAGAAGAAAAGTTTGTATTTAACTGGTTTTGAACTGAGCTACATGATGAGAAGAAAGAGTTAATAAGAACAAAACCCCAAAGATAATATTATAAAGGCTTTCCACAGTTATCAGACAAATGGAGAACAAGAGAAAAAGAGGACAAGCATGGAGAAAAATGCTCCCTTTCCCAAAAGCTCTTTTTGAAAATTACTTGGAGACTTAGAGACTCTGTTGACTTTAATTAAGTGCTTATTAGATTGACAAACTTTTTAAAAAAGTGATCCTGCTTGCCATGTGGGTTTTCATATGCTCTCCTGGCTTTCCCTCTAAATTACTTTAGAACCCTTTCAGAATAACTTGTTTATGCAAGGGAAATTACTCATAACCCTTTAAAGAATTCGGATAGATTTTTACATCCTGTGGTTACTGCTTTATTATTTTTACACAGTTTTATAATTTTCACTGAAATCTCTTAACTCCTCCATGCAAAGTCAAAGTCTTCCTAAATAGGACTTAATTCCTGTGGTACCAGTAGGGAAATAACTTATAATCTTTGCAATCTCCAGAGTCAGATGTCAACTCAGACATAATTGAATAGGTAAAGTCCTGGAGGCTGGGGCTATACCCAAATAAACAACTGAACAATTCTTCCAACCATTCATTTCAACAGGAGCAAAGTAAGTTCAATTGGTTATTTGTTACTGTGTAGACACATTACTACTAGCTTCTGATTGAATGTTTTACTTTTGAAATAATTTCCATAGATTTGTCTTGGCCTCAGTTTACCAAAGTGCTAGAAAACCTAACATTAAAGAAACCTTGGAAGGATCACCTCTAGAATACAATTCCTGGTCAGTTATAAATATGACTACTTGTAGACAATATTACTCTAAAAATGCTAGCATCCATTAACTATCATAGTGATTGTTTACTTGTTCTACTTTTCTTGTTTTATACTTCTTTTCCCTCATTATACTATTAAAATATGGCATAATCGTTAATATTAAGAGTATTACTTAAAAGCATAGGATTTAGAAACCAGTAAGTGTATTGGCAATTATCTACTTTGCACCCAACTGCTTTTAGATCTTTTGACTATTATCAACATCAATGTATTACTGAAGTGTTTCAACAGACTGAAAGTGATTACCGACTTCATATTGCTTGTTGTAGTTACCACTAGTGGCATAATGGTTTTGCCTGGATTATAATTGTTATAATTGATTTTATTATTGATAATTTATTGTTAAGTTCAGAACTATGAGACTCCAATAAAGGTAGGAAGTGTTAGACTGAAATTAAAAAATGAGGAGAATAAATATCGACTAATTCTTAAAACATGCTCAAAATGTTCTATGCTATAGCCTACTTATATTAATTAATCTGAATGAAATTCCTCTAGCTTACGTGAAACTATGTTTAACACTTCAGCAAAACAACGCTAATAAAGCTAGAATGAGATACCATTTCACACCAGCTAGAATGGCTAAAATATAAAACACTGACAAAAACAAAGGTTGGCAAGGAACAAATCAAGCTTTCATATATTATTGATAGGAGTGTAAAACAGTACAACTACTTAGAAAAACTGAATGTAGTTTCTCATAGGTATGTGTGCATCTGTTCTATGAGCCAGCAGTTCCACTCGTAGGTATTTACTAAGAGAAATGAAAGCCTATATCCTCAAATATATTGGTAAAAGATTGGTTTATAGCAGCTTTATTCATCATAGCTCCAAACTGAAAATGACAGAAATGTCTATCAAGGAAATAGATAAACAAATTGAGGTCAATTCACATAATTAGACACTATCTGGCAATAAAAAAATATGGATGCCCAAGATGAATAACATGGTTGGATTTCAAAGATATTATGTCAAGTGAAGAGACAAAGACAAGAGTACATCCTATATGACTTCATTTATATGAAGTTCAAGAGTAAGTACAGCTAATTTATGGTGCTAGAAACCAGAATCTTTGTTGCTTAGCGACCTGAGAATGAATTGGAAGGGGCATGAGGAAACACTCTGGGATGTCGGAAATGTTCTTGATCTTGATTGGGGTGGGGGACTATATGTGTATTTGCATTTATCCACTAACCCATTGAATTGTAGTGTTAGGTACGTTAACTAATTTTATTAACTCATCGAATTGTATGCTTACAATCTGTAAAATTATTCAAATTACATGTTAACCTTGATTTTTTTAAATATTAAAAAGAAAATAATTTTATTATATCCACTTTGGCTTTTTGCTTATTAGAAATAAAGATTCTCAATATCCACTGTGGATATATTCTTTTTTTATTAATACATTTAAAATATTTATAAATAGGTAATTTAAAAGAAGAAATATGTAAGAATTCTAAACATAAGATCATGGGAGCTTTTTTTGTTTTAAATGTTGTTATAACACAGAGTGAAATTCCAGTCTGTATTTTTCTCTACTACTCACTCTTAACACCGAACAAGACATAATATGTCATTTTAATGCAGTTTTCAGCAATCATGCATCTTGTTATAGGATTAACTTAAAATTAATTTAATTGTATATGGCATGTATTAATTTGTTAAGTGATTTAAAATGCCTTTATAAAAAAAATAAAATGTCTTTATATATTATAAATACAATTAAGACTGGTCTTTAAGTTATATTTAAAATACTTCTCCAGTCATAATCCAAAATATGCATAAATGCAAAATTGGTTATTCTATCCTATCCTGAATTGAACACATGGTGTAAAAACTTTAACTCTTTGGATGTGTGATGCGACGAGACTGAAAAATTGGGTAACTGTGATTTAGTAGATGGAATTAATTCCTTTTTTGATTTTGTTCATTATCTCTGCTCAATCTGGTGCCTTGGATTTCCATTCCCTAAAAGGACCCTTGGTGATTTAGTGAATAATATTTGTAATATTCTATAGCTATGGCCAGAAAACTCAACATCAGCTGCCTAACTTTTTGGCCTCCCAATTTCTCATCAATGATACTGAATTTCATAGTCCTGAACTCATGTCTGTGAGGCAGAACTTCAGCCACAGGTCAGATTAGATATTCATGGTGAAGAATGGCTTTGTGTGTTGCCCCTCCCCAATAATATTTTCACCTTGACAGAGGCTGTCATTGCGTTGGCCCCTGGCACTAACATTTTGGAAATGTTTTTGGAGGGATTTTCCTTGTTGGAAATTTTCAAAACATAACACATAGATTGCAGTCTTCTATCTACTTCACAACATAAGTAATACCACCTAAAGATTGCTTTAGCCAAACATATTCAGCCATGAGATTGTTTCTGTGATTCTCCAATGTCGCTTGTAGTTGGCACCACCTAGATAATCTCTCAAAGACCAGCAATCACCCACCCATGTTCCTGCTTGCTTGGTTTATCATTGTCAATTCAATTAGGGCATCTCAGCTGCCAATCGATTGGGTCCTTAATGCTTAAGTCCTTAAGCTTCCACTGAGCCTGCACTTGGGTGCAATTAGGTATTCTCATGCAATACTGTAAGTGTATTAGAAACTAAAAAAAATAAAATATGTACACAAAATGTGAAATTATCAAATATTGTGCTTTTCTATAGTGAACTCAAATTAGTTGAAGGCAGTTCATATTTAGTTCGTGTTTAGTGTTTGCTTACATTTGCTACCAAATAGTTGATGATTCCTGGGTGACCAGTTTACAGTTCAATGTCTTGAGTCAGCCATTAGAATTCCCCAAATAACCAGATCAACCATTTTGTGGCCCATTATGTTCAACATGTAGCCACAGTCTGAAGAAAATGCCAAGTGTGTGTTTCCTTGCTTTAGGTACACACTGACAAAAAGTTTAGATTTCCATACTGACAGCTACCACTGTAGGGAACGGGGTAGAAGGTGGGTAATAGCTTATACTAACATGCCTGGTAGACAAAAAAGGGCCCGTTTTCCATAATTCGCTCAAACTCCAAACAGCAACTTAATTTTCTTTCAGTTTTCAGTTTGAGATGCACGGCAGGGATCTCCTCCCCAAGCAAAAGGCAATATGAGGTGAGAAGAAGAGCATGCTGCCAGCACAGGTATAGGCCTGCATAATGGAGCTGTGGCACTCCGAAAGAGGCTTTTCATTTTAACAACTGTGATAGTGAGGAAGGAAGCATAATGAAGACGGTATAATTGAAGTGGGAGAAGGAAACATTAAACATGTAGCAGAAAGAAGACTTTGGGACTTATCTAATTTGGACTTCCTTGTTTGATCAAGCATTAAAATTGTTTGAGTGGTCAAGACACTCCGAGAGGTTAGCACCTGAACCATGGCAAACCCCTGGCTGGATTCTGCAGTTTGTCAGCTTTTTTTTTTTTTTTTTTTAAATTATGTGAAGCCAAATTGTTCTGTTCTGTACTGTTCTGTGTTTTCTCATTTTCATATGCATGTTGACTCTGGAATACAGACACCTGTAATGAAGATTTAAGTTATACATGGTCTGATAATGCCAAACATATCTCTTTTCTGATGCATGTGTCTCTTTTCCACCAAAAGATTCCATATCCTGCACAGAAAAAGAGAATAAAAACATTTGAAGATATAAAACAGAACACAAGGAAATTGAGGACATGAGAAAGGGTGAAAGAGAAAAGAAAATATACCAAGGTCTAAAGAAAGCAAGACAAACAGATGGTTCCAAAGGAGATTAAATTCAAAGAGATTAGAGAATCTTACTATCAGATTTACAAATGATACATGATGTTAAAATCCTGTACAGTTATATTTCATTGGTTAGGTCAAATAATTTCTCATTTGGACAAAAGTCACGTGGTCATGAATACTCTTATGATCAAAACTTGTAAAACAGAATTACATTTTAAGGATATCTGTTAAATCCTTAGTAAAGAGAAATGCACATAAAAATATGTTTGATATTTTTCTATCAAACAGTTTAGCTAATTTTTTAGATTCCTAACCAATAGGTTTTCTGAACCTGCCAAACCTTCCACGAGTCTTAGGAAAAACAACCAACACAATCAAATGCACTGTGGACTTTACCCATGTTAGAGAACTCCTGAGGCATGTTTAATAGGAATAAACAAAAAATCTCTAAAGGAAAATCATATTTGTGTTCTTACCTACAGGAAGCTCATGAAGAACCCATTGAGGATAAGAAAGTCACTGTTTATTTTAGTTAGATTTTTCTGTCTTTGACTCTATTGATCAATATCACCCCTGAATACGTTATTATGGGATTGAGGCTTTGCTTGATTCAATAAACCCCAAGTTTCTTAACCCCTCCCATTTTTTTAAAGAAAGGTGAGCAAAATACTTTTAAAAGAAGACTTTATCTTTTTTTAATGCCTTGAGAGATTCTTCAGCCATCACTTTAAAGGTATGTGGATGTTTTTGAAATGGATCTTATTCTGGTCTAGCCATAGGCTAGAAAGAACTTAAAATCATTTGTTTAGTTCTAAAAATCAATGTAGAAAAAAATATGGCACTCATGTAGGTAAGCAAATAAACAAATATTATTTTATGCTGCAAGACATATTTAGAAACTAATATTTTAAGTAAAAAACAGAGCACCTGTATAATAACTGAAACCCTGCCTACCTGCAAATTTGCTATTATCCCTCTCTGCAGGCATTTGTCTATTTGTTAATTCATTCATCTTTCACGCCTCTATTGTACCAGGGCCTGTGTTGAGTACCAGAAATATGTGCTCTTCATGAGATCAAGGCCTAACATTTCTGATACTTTATAATTCAACAGGTCTCATGAGACATAACACCTGAGGATTGAGGATGAGATGATTTTACTTAAAACTCGAAGTCATGAACATGTAATTTTTATTTTAAATTATAGAATTAATTAATCAAACTGTTAATTATACTGTTAAGCATATTTTTATTGTATTCTAGTCCTGGGAATTTGGTGAGCCACGTAGGTAATATAGAATAATAGGAATATTTAGTTGGAACATCTTTTTCTAAATTATTATGGACTATAACTGACTAACATTTTTTTCTATTTGTTGAGTATTTCCTGTGTATCAAACAATATATCTTGTATACCTTTGTACAACATTTCCCATTAGCTTCTTTAGGCTGGTAGATAGATCATGCTTGCTATTCTGAACATTCATAATATTATCATTTGTTATAATTTGTTTATTGCGTTGATATCATTGATTGACTGTGAAGAATACCTATCCATAAAATAAGGCTGTTCTGTCATCCAAGTTGATGGAAATGACAGCACAGCACAGCAGACGTTGCACTTGTCATGTAAGCTTTCTTTGAGTTCACAAAAAATAGTCAGAATTGGTTCATACATATGGAAGCCTTGATCAGAATCCTCCCCTTCAACACACCCCATCCATGCAAACTCTCTCAATGGATGTCTAACAGGTGCGGCTTAGTGTTCAAACTCTCAATAATTTCTAAGTAGTTGGAATGCTTCATGGATTTTTATTGCAAACAAATTTTTGCGCTGTAGCTGACACCAAAGACTGGTATAATTAAGTCAATTAGTTTTCTGTAAACAAATCACATGATGAAAATGACTCAGGTTAATGAGAAAAATAAAAGATGATCTAATACAAAAGTGACACAGGCCTTTTTTTCTGGATTCAGTAAGAAGCATTGCAAAGAGCTCTGTCCCCAAGTCTTAGAATACTTATCCAGAAGCTAACTAGAGAATGCTCTTCAGTTTTCCTCTCAGAGTACTTCTTGTGTGTGTCTCTCTCTCTTTTTGTTGTTGTGTTGCTTTGTTTATTTCATAACTAATATCGTAATCCCTCCAAGTGACTTTTGATTTTTTTGGCCCTCCTTTTCTGTCCTCTTGCCATGTTGCCAAATTTTTATTCATGAGATGTTCTGTCGCCCTCGTGCCCCACCCCGCCCACTCCCAGTCCCACGACATCGGCTGTGTCACATTACTTCTACCTGAAATACGGCACTAGCCTCTTGTGAGCCATTCCTGACCTCTCTTTTCCCATATTCAATGCATTGTAAGCACTGCCATTTGGTCAGTATTACAGAAGCCTACCTACTTGTGTGCATTTAACTTCCCTTCAGGTTTAAGCCTTATTTTGGCAATGAAGACCTTTATGCTTAATCTGCTTCTATCTTTCTAATCTAAAATTTTACACAGACTATTCATTTTTTCATTCAACAGTTATTGAACATATCTCATGCAAGGAGCTGATGAAGGCATGGTGGCTACAGCATCAAACACCTTCATGGGCAACTTACTCCAATAGAGAGAGTTGGTGCTGTGGTGCTCTATCAAGATATCCCAGTCAGAGCAGACACCTCCCCCCACCACCTTAGCCAACTGACTCTTCCTACTTGTGCCCCTGGCTGGCAGTCGTGCTCTATGACAGGGAGCTCCCTTGAGCAAGGCCGCATTTCCTTTTAGGAAGATGCTTGAAGCCAGTGGCCATCAGATGTGGAAATGCAAAGGCCTGGCCCCCTAGCCTCAATTTGAGACAACCCCAAAGGGCCTCAAGCTCCAGAACTCCTTGTGGGGTGGACTGAGGATTCAGTTGCAACCATACTATAGGTATTTCCCTTTGCCCAGTCCCGCCTTCCTCACTTCTGCACAGGTCTATTTCCAAGGAACATTCACTTTCTAAACAGCCTCCACTTCAGACTACATTTCTAGGGAACCTTATCTAAGATATGAAGTGAAACCCCTAATAATCAAGCAAATAGCATAGATTATGTAAAATAATGAGGTGGCTTATAGAACTAGTTGCCAAATATTCCAATACCATGCCCCTCCCTTCAGCGCATGAGAATTATATTTCATCCCCTCACTGATATCAGTTTCAACTGTTTTTCTTGCTTTGAACACTATGAAATGTATTTGAAAAAGAGATGCGTCACTTCCAGGAAAAAGCTTTAAGAGTCAGCCTATGGTTCACCAATTTTTTCATTTTCCTCTGCCCAAACAACGAGCAGTCTTCCATATAGATGTTATTTATTATCCTGGGTCAAAGGAGGAAGACTGCAAACAGTGGAGCCCCAGGTGACCTGTATGGACTTGCAGCATGTTGTTGTAAGAGCCTGATGTTCGAGGGTCTCTAGTTCCCACAGCAGGGTCTAGTCTCACCTGTTTGAAATGGCTCATGGTAGGTACTCTCTAGCAAAGTAAGGCAGGCAGGAGGAGTGAGGGAGAAAGGAGTGAGGCCAGAGCCGCTGATGTAAATAGGGTTATCAGGGATGTCCTCACTGATAAGGTGAAATTTGGGCAGAGTCCTAAACCAGATAAGAGTGCAAGCCCTTCAACAGATGACTGGATTAAGAAGCTGTGGTCCATATATACAATGGAATATTACTCAGCTATCAGAAAGAACGAGTTCTCAACATTTGCTGCAACGTGGACAGCACTGGAGGAGATAATGCTAAGTGAAATAAGTCAAGCAGAGAAAGACAATTATCATATGATTTCTCTCATCTATGGAACATAAGAACTAGGAAGATCAGTAGGGGAAGAAAGGGATAAAGAAAGGGGGGGTAATCAGAAGGGGGAATGAAGCATGAGAGACTATGGACTCTGAGAAACAAACTGAGGGCCTCAGAGGGGAAGGGGGTGGGGGAATGGGATGGACTGGTGATGGGTAGTAAGGAGGGCACGTGCTGCATGGTGCACTGGGTGTTATACACAACTAATGAAGCACTGAGCTTTACATCGGAAACCAGGGATGTACTGTATGGTGACTAACATAATGTAATAAAAAAAATTAAAAAAAAATTCATCTAACTGTCAAAAAAAAAAAGTGCAAGCCATTGAAAATCCTGTGGGAGGAGTGTCCTAAACAGAGAAAGATGCAATGTAAAGGTCCTGGGGCCACTGACTGGTTGACATAAAGAGACTAGCCTGGCTAGAATTTCAAGAGAAGGGGAGATTCAAAAGAGATGAACTGGAGCAATAACAGAATCCAAATCATGTAGAGCCTTGCTGGTCATAAAAAATTTGTCATTTTTCTCTGACTAAGATGGGAAGGCTTTGGGGTTGTAAGCCTGTAGAGAGACTGAGAAAGAGTTGGATTCTGGATATATTTTGAAGTTAGAATGGACATATTTACTGACAGGTTGGATGTGGGTTATATGAGAAAAAAATTCAAGGATGACTCCTTTTTTTTTTTGACCTGAACAAATGGAAGGAAAGACACATTTCCTGAGAGACCAACACTGCTGAAGAAAATTTTACAAACTCAGTCCTGTCAAATTTCTTTGCTTGTTCTCCTTTTATTTCCTATATACTCTTTGTGTTTTTATCCTTATTATTCACCATTCTCTGTTATATCTAAATTCTACCTACTATTCCAAGTTCAACTCAGATACTACTCCCTCCATGAGGTTGTCTATGAATATCTCCATTTGAAGCAAGCTATCTTTTTCTATCACCGTAATCCTTCATTTATAACTCTTTAACTATATTAATTGTCATTTGTATTACTAATTAAAGATTTCAGAGACCTGCTCTGGTGAGATTATACTTCAGTTCTGTATTAAATTCAGCCCATCACATTCACAAGTGTGCCCCATCCCCACACACAGACACTCCTTCTCACAGTAGGTGCTTTCCCCTGCAAAATTCTTGAATCCCAAAGTAAATAAGGAGACAGTTGGACCTAGGGCATGTTTGTAGCTTCTTTTCAATTTCCAATTCATTATTTAGATAAATCAGCTTTCCTCACTTAAAGTGGTATCTTAGTCCGTTCAGAATTTCATAACAAAATACCAGACTGGATGGCTTTAACAACAAACGTTTATTTCTCACAGTTCCGGAGGCTGGAAAGGCCAAGGTCAAGGCATGAGCAGATTCTATATCTAGTGAGAGCTTGATTCACAGGCACCTGGCTTTTCTTTGTGTCCTCACATGGCAGAAGGGGCCAGGGAACTCCCAGAAATCTTCTTTATAAAGGCACTAACCTCATTTATGAGGGTTCCACCCTCATGACCTAATCATCTCCCAAAGGTCCCACTTCCAAATACCATCACACTGGGAATTAGGTTTCTGCATGTGAATTTTGAGGGGACACAAACATTCAGTCTGTGGGAGGAGGAGTGAGTAAAGACATGAGTCAAGAGGCCAAGTTTTTATTTTTTTGAAGAATATCTGTCCTCCATGCACACAACACATTCTGTCAGTCTTACTCTGGTCTTGAGTAAAATATATTTATGTTCCCTTTGCATCTCCTTATAACTCCCAGTATAATCCCTGAGCACATAAGTTATCCTAAATGTTTCTGAATGAATACATCTCTTGATGTCATCAAGAATACATGGAATAAAGCAATGGTGAGGATGGGACCATGAAATACCATGTAATCAGATTTTTAAAACTTTAAATATAAACAAATTCAGTTCCTATTTTTACTATTATATATTTATATTGTAACATGAAACTTTAAATATCATTTGCCTACTTATGCACATGACCTTGTGCTAATTACAAATTTCCTACTAAACATAAATCACCATACATATGTTATCAGTTTTTAAAGCCACAAGATGTTTATATAATATGTTATTTTAAAACCTTGCTTGCATTTCCAACCATCTTTATCAAGCATTAGCCTTTAAACTAAAGAAATAAACTATTCCCTTAATATTTTTAGAAGTACCCTACATTTTCTTGCTATAGATCTGTCACTACACTATCATTGGAATTTAGCCAGTTTGTTTTATGAACATATACATGGAGAAGAGGGGAAAGACAGTGAAGAAATAGTAATATGAATGAGAAAAAAAGAGTGGACAGAGACAGACCTTCTGAATCAATTGATATAAGGGAGAACTAGGTAATTCACAGCTAAGTACCCACTGGTAGTACTAGGAATATGGTTTATAGTCTAAATACACAGACTCTATGCTTCATTTTAAAAGATCTCTCCTTCAAAACCCCCGTTTAAAAGATCTATCTTTTAAAACCCCTGTTTTTTATTCCTGCCTACTTTAAACTTTCAAGTTAATCATCTTCAAGAAACCCAGAAATTGTGTTAGTGCTTAAAAATTAAATAAAAATTTGACAAAATGAAATAGTTCCTCACATAAAGAACACTTAGCTAAAGTTATCTATAATATTGAGATGCCAAAATCAGCAGTTAAAAATCAACATTAATTTTTAGGTTATTTACATGCACTAAATGGAAAGACACTTGACCAGGACTCTAGAGCCTTTCTTTACGCTGCCAGCATTATGTGAATTTAAAGTTACTTGATCTCCCTGAGTCTCAGTGTTGCATTAAATAATCTATTTGGGTTTCTCAATGGTCATTAAGTCAGAGTTCCTGATTTCATTCCCATAGATAGTCAAGTATGTTGCAAGTTTTTTCATTAGATGTGTAATGCTTGTCAACATGTAATCATTGATTATTTGAATGAATTTTTATGAAATTATTTGATTTAGAAGAAAGTGCCCCCTGCCAATTAAAGACTATGCTTAGTATATACCATATCCTATGCTATCTTTCTAAGTCTGCTTGATGCCGTTAATAGTTCTGTCCCCACCTAAGAAAGGTAGACATGAGGCTCCCTTCCACTGCAAATCATCTTCTGTTCTTGAACTTGAATCCTCTTATTTTAAGTTGCCTGATGCAGGAATAAGCATGGTTCCCATTTTTTTGTATCCAGTTATTTCTTTCCATTTGTTCCTTTTAGCTTGGAAGATTTAGAGTCCCTTTCTTTTCTAAGATTACTTCAAATGTGTACCATTTAAAATAAACTGAAGTCACCTCTGGTGTGTGTTTTCCTTTATCCCCCTTTGTTCCATATGACACAGCTATGACTATCCTCAGTCCATGTCACTGTCCCTGACTGCTACCTTTCAAAGAGCATTTGTCATCATTAAACTTATTTTATGTCAGATTGTTTATTAGAAAAATATTTTCCAGATAAAGCTATTTTGTGTAATGCATACAGTACAAAATTTTATGCAGTCTTCTGTTTCATAAAATAGAATACTTCATACAGTCATAAAATAAGGTATGAGGATGTGGCTTAAGTTTTAAAGGGAAATGATTTTTCAAATAAAAAAAAGTTCTTATGATTGGTCAGATTTTTAAAAGTCAACAGACTTATTATAAAATGTATCTAATCCTACATTTCAAATTGTAGCCACGTTGGAATCTGAGCATCTTTGGAATCTGTAATGACTCATGCAGGGCACTTGTGTATGATTCAGTCTTGACTTGGTGCCAAAACAACTGGTCACATCAATCAAAAAAATTAGCTGAGCAATTCTTCCATGCCATGTAGACAATGGTCCAGTTGGTTGTATTTTTCATTCTTTTACTAATGTCTACATGATGGCAATTTGGCTGTGCTTCTGGTGAGTGTGATGCTGTGTTTGTGATATATACAACCTAGGGCTCAATTCTTTGATGAAACCTTTCCACAGAAGCTCAGAAGACTCCCAGGTATTCAAACTTCATGCCCCTTGGAACTCTAAGATTTTTGTATATTCCTCTAGAAAGCTATGGTTCAACAAATCATGAGATCATATAGCACAAAGAGGCCCTCGAGAGAGCCTTGGTCCAGCAGTTGATTGTGTATATTTATTTCTTGGAGTCGCTTGTGTTTATATCCATGTATTTATGTTGGTGTTGTGTTCCCATTATATCAGAAGGTCTTTAAGGACTTGCCCTGTTTCTTTCTTTCTTTTCTTCTTTCCTTTTTTTTCTTTTTCAGAAATCCCCACAGTCCAATAGAGTACTCTAAAATAGTGTTAGACTACTTTCTCAGAGCAGTCTGTGAAAAATTCCTATCATGCCAGATAACTGGGCAGAATTTACAAGGGTAGCAAAAACCTGGTCCTCTCTTCTCCAATAAATATATATCCAAAGCATAGGTCACTTCTCAGGCCACTAGATATTTTTAAATGTCAAGATGTTCTACATTGCTTTCAACACAGGTTTCACAATTATTATTGGCCAATTCATATAGCCATAAAAATGTATGTATTCAAATAATAATAGTTAGAAGCACGGGTGGGAGCTCATAGTTTGACTACTTTAGGGCAAGAATTAAAGCTAGACCTTATGTGCCATAAGACAGGAACCAGGTCTGTCTTGCTGAATGGAGGAAATTGGGGAAATGTTTGACATGTGGTAAGTATTCAGGTGACACTGGTTAAATAATTTTACAAAAGTAAAAGAAAAAAATGAAAATAAATTTACTATTATTTCCTCTAGAATTAATTACTTCTTTGGTTAAAAAATAGAAGTATTGGCTCACTTTAAGAAAGAAAAGCTACTGATTTTTTCTTTTATTTTATGTGTTTATAGTTGACTTTCAAGTCTTCTCTAAATTCCTATTTTATTTCAAAATATCTTAAATAATTATCACTGCTCCTAAGAAAGTTTTATTTATTATACAGTAAGACACTGAGTAACTGACTATCCTTTCCTTCATTGAATGTTGTTTAATTTTTATGGATTCAAAAAACTATAATAACAGAGTTGCTCTAATTTTATAATGACATATACAATATTGTATATGTGCTTTAGAAATATTCATTTTAATTTGAGATATTTAGAGTTTGCTAAAGTGTCAAAAGTCCACCAAAAAAAGAACAAGGAAATAATGCTATTCGAAGCTGTTCAAGATACCAACCAAATTACATGCCTAATTTAAAACTAACATATTCTCTTTTAATATAGTATTCTCCTTCTGATTAAAGCTGAATGATGTTCAAACCAGCATTTCAGATAAAGGAATACCCTGATAAAGAATAAAGATAATGTATCTCTTAATATTTGTCAATAACATTTTTCTTTGGTCAATGCCTCCTTAAGGATAAAGAAAATTCTAACTTGTTAAAAAAGGATCTTTTATGATTGCCTAGAAATTGCCAGCTTGTTGAACTCACCTTTACTGGACAGATGGCAGGTGACAAACTGATCTCAGCCAATATAATCTGTCAAAACAATCTGCCACGAGCAGGTGTCAGATAATTATCTAAATGAACAGATATGTAAAGTAATAAACAAACTAGAAATAGGTACTGAACAGGGAACTTAAGCACCTACATTTCCAACCTAACCTTCAGTCATACAGACGATGCAAAAATTAGCTGGTGTTTATAGGGCAAAGTATAACTATGTACAGCAGCTTCTATTTTCTTTATCTAACTTTTGCTTCGTGAAAACAAATTTTAAGATTTCCATTCACACAGAACTCTCGTTACATCATTGTGATATGTCAAAAAAACAATTTTTTTTTGTCTGTCAAGTATTTCTGATGCCGTATCTGAAGTCAAAGCAATAACTTGTATTCAAAGTTATTGTTGTAAAATGTTATGTATATCTATATATACTGTAAAACATTAAATACATATAATTTACACAATCAAATAGTCAAAACGTATATGACCAAATACACAAAAATCTTCAATTTCTTATTAAGTGGCTAGTTCTACATATTATGAGTGATATCCATATGTGTTGAATCATGGATATTTTTGTAAAAATGGAAACCACCTTGTTTACTTTAGTTAAAAGCTAACAATTGATCAACATGTACTTGGGAAATAATTATTTGCCTACATAATTAGACATTAACTTCTCTATTCTTAATTGAGAAAAATTCTTTGCTGACCTGGTCAGTCATTTTGATTTTGGTCACGTGTATCTTGGTAACTTATCTTGCCATTAGCAAATGTGATGGGTAGCAGGAGCGGGGGGGCGGGGCACGACTTCATGGAGAGAAGCTGCCATTTACAAATTTTCTCTATTTAGAACAGGATATTTTTTGTCTCTGCAAAATCACTCGCTTGTGGCATCTTGCTTATGCAAATATAAACAACATTAGGCAGCCACTCCCAGGCAGGAGAGATGTGTTATAAAAAAGCCTGTGACTGGGGCGCCTGGGTGGCACAGTGGTTAAGAGTAGGCCTTCGGCTCAGGGTGCGATCCTGACGTTCCAGGATCGAGCCCCACATCAGGCTCCTCCGCTGTGAGCCTGCTTATTCCTCTCCCACTCCCCCTGCTTGTGTTCCCTCTCTCGCTGGCTGTCTCTATCTCTGTTGAATAAATAAATAAAATCTTTAAAAAAAAAAATAGCCTGTGACTGCATCCTGATACCTCTTCCAGGGCTGTTCCTTCGTTTGCGCAGAAGCAAGGACTCCTGGGAGTAAGTGTTCTATGGAGCTCTGACCCATCCTCCTGATTATTTGCAGTGGCTCTGAATTCTGAATGTGCACTGTGAAGAGGCAGTGGTTCTCAAACATTTAGCCTCAGGATCCATTTACACTTTTAACTTTATTTATGCCCCTTAAAGAGCTTTTGATTATATGAATTATATCTCTCAACATTTATCATGTTAGTTGTAAAAATAGAGACATTTAAAGTATTTATTTACTGATCAATTAAAAATAATATTATACCTGTGAACATAAATTGCATATTTTATTAAAAACATTTTTTTCAAAATAAAAAAAATTGAGATGAGTGACATCTTTTACATTTAGCAGATATCTTTAATATCTGACAAAAGATAAATTCACATCTTGGCTCTGCATTCAATCTGAGACGTGCTATTTCAGTTGAAGTATATGAAGAAAACTACCTCTCACAGCTAGGTAGTTGGAAAACAGGTGTAATTTCAAAGTTTATAAATCAAGTTTGGATGTATTTTGAGATAACAAAGCCCAACAAGTAGTACTTTCTTAAAAATGAGCTGCAATAGGGACTCTAAAACAATATCAATGAACTTGTTGTACTCTCTTACATTAATACTGATTGATCGATCATGAATTTTGAATGAAAATTTTACCCATGATTTTGTAACATCGCACATCAGTCATCCGGATAATAGTGGTTCACTGAGTCATGTAGGTCTCTAAAATGCACAATAGAAAATTATGCAGTACTTTTGTGAGAGAATGAAAGTTAAAAAGTCAAGTAATGTCTTAGCATCATTACAAAAATAGTTTTTGCCCCAAAGACAATCCAAAAAGGATCTCAGGGCCCCCAGACTTCCCACACCACACTTTCAGAACCATTGTCATGAAGGAAAGGGTAAATATGACTTAGAGACCGGCCCTTGATATCAGACACCAAATCACTGGCAATCATAAGTATCTGGATAATAAAGACCTGTGAAGAGAGTGAGTGTGCGAAACCCCCAGTGAGAAGACAGCTGGTCCTCAGTTGCTTTGTAGGAATGGGCATCAAATGTTGTTAAAGATAAACCAGAAACCTGAACTTTTATGAGAAATCTGGTTTTTAAATGTTGTCTAATGTATGGGCAAATACTTAATGAGCCAAGTAGAATCCCCGTGTGGATTTAGATCCTAAGTTAGTCAGGGACATATACTAGACAGCACCTGCCTTTACACTGTATGTGTCTAAAGCCTGAAGTCATCTATAGACACTGTGAGCAGGAGAGAGCACCTGAGAGCTGCGAACCTCCATGAATGTGGCACCCCTAATCTGTATACTTCTTAGTAGAAGTGGGAATGTGCAGGAATCATGAAGTGATGGAACCAACCTCCTAAGTCTGAAAAGGCATCATGACAACAGTGGACAAGGTACCGCAAATTATGTTGGACTGATTTCCAATGGGGATGTGTATGCTGTAGTCAAAATAGGCATAGCAGAAAACTGGGCCCTTGGGTGGACAGGTCAGTTTCCCCAGTAGTCGTTCCCCTTGGCATTTGACAGATTTCTTCAGACTGAGTAGCTCTGGGGGTTCATAGACTATTTGAAAGGAGAGGACTAAATTATAATGGTGCACTTCCAGTTAGATAGATGGGAACCTGTGAAACTCATTTCAACATCAAAAAGAGATGAGTCTAACTAGTGCTCAAGCTTGTGAAGCAGGTTATTGTGGTATAATACTTTCATATGTATATTTATTTATATATAAGTAAAAATGTTGCTTTTAATGAAATAATAAATATAATTATTTATTTAATAATTATGCATTTAACAATTTATTTACATTTGTTATTTAAAATGTATTTAATGCTTATTTCATAAAATATATGTTAATTATAACATATAAAAGTTATATACAGTATATATATTTATGTGGAATTTATTACATATTTTATTAAAATAATAAAGTTATATATAGATATATTTATATGTACTACAAATGCATTTATATTTATATTACCTGAAGACAGCAGAAAGGAGCATCATATATAATTTTATTGGTTCAATAGCTAGTCTCTAAAAATGACCCCGAATAATTCTTCCTGTCTATGTGTTATGTCGCTCTTCTCATCAAGAGGTGTCTCTTCTCACTGAAGCAGAGCTAAACCAGGGACTGTGGCAGAAATGATGCTGAGACTAGGTCCTAAGCAGCAACTTGTACCCTTGGCCTCTTGGAATGTTCGCTCTGGAGTGAGTCAGCTGCTGTAGGAAGCCTGAATACCCTGAGAATAGCATGCCCTGAGAGGTCCCTTGGAGAGAAAAGGATGGCTAGCCTGTTTAGAGCTGTTCTGGCTGTCCAGACCAGACATCAGATGTGTGAGTGAAAAGTAATGTAGGATATTTCAGCCCCAGTCAGCACCCTGTAGAGAACCACCAAAGAACTGTGCAAACAGCCAGAACCGAGGGCTCATATATGTGGTCTCAGTCAGGTCATCACACCCATCTCTGCTGTTTAAATCACCTACACTGAAGCCGTGGGCATCATGGAGCATAGACATTCTGTTCTGCCTGTGCCTACCTGAATGCCAGACCCACAGAATCATGAACATAATAAAAATAGTTGTTTTATTGACCTGGATTCTTGAGTGGTTTGGAACACATCAATAGGCAACTAAAACAACTATGTTTCAATTCGTACTTACCATATACTTCACATAAGCCATGACATTGGATTCATTCAGAACTATTATGATGTAAATATGATTATCCCCACTTTAGTTTGTGGAAGCAGAATCAGAAGTTACCTCCTATTTGGGAACAAATTACTTATAATTTACTCAAAGTCACAGAGCTAGAAAGTAGTGATTGGACCCTAGATTTCTTTGGGATCAACGGTCCTAGGCTTTATCATAACTCCCTCTCCCAATTTCACACCCTCAGGTTTAGTATAAAACATGGATAATATTCCATATGTGAAAGAGTGGGAGGAAAGAATTATTTCAGAGTTGTACATTTTCCTCCCATAAAACTTACACTCACCTTAAAATTAAAAATGTCTTTGACATTGTAAAAGTACAAGCCAGCCATTAGGTAATGGGCAGAATTTAATTTTCATTATAATATACATATATATATACACAAAAGTATATGCATATATGTAAATATATGTGTATATATAAATATTATAAATACACAAATATTATATGTATATGTTCAAAAGTGTGGAGAAGTTTTCAGCAATTTTTTTTAAAGATTTTATTTATTTATTTGACAGAGATAGAGACAACCAGTGAAAGAGGGAACACAAGCAGGGGGAGTGGGAGAGGAAGAAGCAGGCTCATAGCGGAGGAGCCTGATGTGGGGCTCGATCCCACAACGCTGGGACCACACCCTGAGCCGAAGGCAGACGCTCAACCGCTGTGCCACCCAGGCACCCCTCAGCAATTTTTTTAAATTTTTGGTATTGACTGTACAAACATCACTTGCAAGTTATGTATAGATGAATGGATAATTCAGAATAATTGCAATGTGTCTGTATGTTCTAATAATGAGCTTGCTTGTTTTTTTATTTTTCTACCCTTAGTTTCCCTCCTTAGGAATACTCACAAGAGTGCTCTAGTAAGACAAGGAATTTCTTTCAAAAAAGAAAAATTTTTAAATAAAAAAAAAGTCTCGTCTTTCCAATGCTGGTAACTATGTTTTCATTATATACCATAGAATGGCCTAGAAAATAGTCCTTTATCTATGTATCTTGTGGAGGAAAATTGCTGCATTTATTTGGAACTGCTATTTAAATAATATTGATCTTACTTAATTTACTCCTTTTGAGTCAGAGAGCTATTTGCTCACCGAAATATCTTGTCCTTTTCTTCATAGTAATAGAAACATGGCCCCTAGCTTCCCAGGGGTTTTTCATTGAATTTCTTTTGTTGTATTTTTATTTTTGCATTGGTTTTTTCCCACCTCCTTTGCAGCTATGTACAACTATAAGATTAACTTCTAGAAATGTGAACAAAAGTAATGTGTGCCATTTTCATGGCTGGGCCTAAAAACGGTGGCCATGTATCCTCTACACTCTTTTTCTCTTTCCTATGAACACACTCATGCCAACTTGAGCCATGCAGATCAGGAACGATAGCCACGGGTAGGTGACTAGTAAGGTGCAAGAAGGCCTGGACCTTGAAAAGCAGTGTAGAACAGAGCTATGCCACCAAACTGAACGGTTCGTATCGATGCTATTTCATAAAGGGAAACACACTTCAATCTGTAAAACCATTGCAAGTTTGAGTCCCTTTCTAACATCAGTGAATTCTTTAGTCTAATTAATACATTCCACTATTTTTTCTAATTGAGCTAAGAAAAACATGCTTGGGAAACATCATTACATATTATTACATATACATCGTTGAGGGAATCCCCTTGGTGCATGAACTTGTTTATCCATATAACAAAGTTGGGGCAAATTGATCAACTCCAGTGTATTACTGATGAAAATGAATCGGTTCAAAACTACACTATTCTGTGTAGTTTTTTCCCCCCTTGGGGGTGGTCTGTACATCCAGATGATAACAAGCTGTACATGCTGATGTTAACTCTTTTCAACAAATTTTTATTGAGTATTAGGGGTATAAGTGAAGAAAGAATGACAAAAATCATTCTAGTAGTTTTGTCTATTTCCCACTCCTCTTCAAATAAGCTTATATTCAAAAGAACTGATCTCTGATAGATCTATGATCTGCATAACTTGGTGCAGAAAATTAAAACCTTAAAATATCAGGGCATGTGGGTGGCTCAGTTGGTTAAGCATCTGCCTTCAGCTCAGTTCATGATCCTGGGGTCCTGGGATGGAGCCCTGCATCAAGCCCCGCATTGGGCTCCTCACTCAGAGGGGAACCTGCCTCTCCCTCTCCTCTCCACTCCTGCTCTCTCTTGCTCTCTCTCTCACAAATAAATAAATAAAATCTTAGAAAAAATAAAACCTTAAGAAATCATGGTACCATGCAACGCTTTATTTTTCAAAAGCAAAGCTGACTAAAGACAGTCCGTATACCCTTCTGAAAAGGGTTTGATACTGAGGGGTAAGGGTGTATATATACTACATCAGATTGTCAGCATCGAGGATTGGGGTTTTTCCCACCCTCCCTTGGTTAGCAGTCAGTTTTTCTCAGCTTATTAACCAGCTCCACGGTCAGCTGGTTTGTCTAAGGGCACTTCAACCTGAATGAGTAAACTTAGAGTCTGTAAACACTTAGGAGAAGACTGGAGGTAAGAGTGCTCATTTCTACATCCAACAGAAAGAACTGGTCGTATCATGAAGGACTGTATTATGTTTGGTAATATAGTATTACAAATTAAAATAGATTTTCAAAATTGCTTTGCTCAACTACATGCTTGGTTTGTTTTTTTTGTTTGTTTGTTTGTTTTTGTTTTTGTTTTTTTTTTTTTGAGGGAGAGGGGAGGAGGGAGAGGAGAAGGAAGAAGAAGGCTCTCTGCTCAGCAGGGAGCCCAGCCAAACCCAGGGCTAGTTCCCAGGGTTCTGGGATCATGACCTGAACCAAAGGCAGATGCTTAACTGACTGAGCCACCCAGGCACCCCACACTTGGGACTTTTTACCCTAACTCAAAATGATATATTTTTTCAATAAATAAGAAGGATCGTATCATGAATCAATGATCTGCCATATTCTAGGTTATTTATAGGCATGATTTCTATTGTCACCATCATTCTATGATGTCATTATAATTCCATTATATAGGTAAGCAGAATGAACATTGTGTTGTGTGACTTGCCAAAATCATGTTGGTAAGATGGGAGGCCAGAATATTGCCACCAGAAATGTATGGTAATTTCCACACTAACTTCAAGTTGTTAATTAAAAAAAAAAATCTAACTTATTCATCAATATCTTTTCTAAGAATACATCATTCAGTCTGTATGGCACTTTACACTGTATCATACCTGATTCTCAGTTACTAAAATAATTTGTATTTAATGACTTTGCTGAGATGCCCTCAATATAAGAATTTTGCCATTTCTATCAATCTGATCCATTCAATGCACCCATTTTCTGGCCCCTGCAGGACCACTTTACTTCTGGAACTCCTGCATTCCTCTGTTTGCCTATGAACTCTATCTACCATGTCTGCTGCACACCCCCAACACACCATGTTCATTTCTCCAATAAGTGCTCTTCTATCAAACAGAGCCCTAAAGTTTCTTGTTCTGTCATTTCATTGGTTGATCTTTCCTCTTTTCCACTGACTTCTTACCTAGACTCCATGGTGCCAAACTGAAAGACCCTCTCACCAATTCTCAATGGCTGTTTATCCATTATTCTATATTTATTCTATAGTGCCCACAGAACAAATCCCAAACATGAATCCCTAAAGTCAGTATTTCTTCTTCCTATACTTGGATGATGAGTCCTGCTACAGGAAACCCCCAAAACTCTATAAACTGGTTCTAAACAAATTCACTGGTCCGTATCGTAGTTGATCTCTTAGCACTTTCAAGACTCTTTACTTGTTCTTGGTCTTAGTCAATTTCTATTTTCCTGACCAGATAGTCCAAATCTTTATACCTTTTTTCAGCCCTCTGGTCAACATGTTCTCCATAAGTCTCAGAGGGGCATATCTGATAAATTTGAGGCCATCATATGTGAACTACCTCAAACTTATGCACCCCCCCCACCCATTTACGAATATGTTCATATTTCTGTTCTGTGGGAGGTTACTTCTGAAATGGCTCCTAACGATGCCTGCCCCATGGTATTCGGGCTCTTGTGTAACTTCCTCCCCTCATGTGTGGGGTGGGCCTAATAACTTGCCTCTGCCAATTAGAATATGATAAAAGTGATGGGATATCATTTCTTAGATTATAGAAAACAGAATTCTCATAAAATTCATGAAATATTATTAAAATTAATATATCAATGTCTAATTCATGTTATATTAGAATAATGTCATATGATTGTATATTAATATAGCACATAAGTGCATTCTTATATATTACTATACAATGTGCTGCTTTTAATATAAATAAAATTTAATAAAATAGATCAAGTTTAATATTTTAAGTATAAAAACTATAAAACTGGAACATTTTTAGAAAGTATAGTTTTTCTTTTCAACGTGCAAGATACTCACATGTGTGTGTCCAATATTCCCTTGGTCTAGTTTGTGGAATTGAGGTGGAAGGGTTTCAGAATCCAGAGAAGTTAGTGATAGGTCAATGAAAACGGCAGGCAGATTTGCAGATTTAAATAGAGTTTTGATTTTGCTACTAGAAATAAAGCAGACAAGTGTTCTCAGAGCACCTGGGACCAACAGAATATGTTCTTGCTGAAGCAGGTGGTCAGAACCAGGACCAGCCGTGGCATTCAAGGGCGGGAAGAAGGGACACCCAAATGTGCAGGCTGTATGCTGAAGGAAATGATTCAAACGGTCACGGCTCCGCTAACAGGCGGCCAGTGTTGTATCCGTTTCAATTCTTCCCAGGCCATTCTTCACGGGTGCCTTTTACCACATTAAAATAAATAATAAATGCTGCTTCTTTTTCTAGGTGGCATTAAAACAAAAATAAAAACAATTCCCTACTGCTTGGAGAAAATCATTTGGAGGTAAGAGGAAGAATGCATTCAAGCTATTTGAGCTCCTGCTACACACCTCTTTCCTTATGATCCGAAGCAGAAAAACGGGCCCATTAAAGAAACATTTTCCATGACCTCCTTCACCTCTTTTTAAATAATTAGGACTCCATGTAAGATTTGTGTCCTCACTTACAATTTGTTCCTGTTTGTTTACTAGTTGTCTAAAGTGTGTGAGACGTTTAATAAATGACTGATGCTGACAGAACACATCGGGCACTTTTCCCTGGGGACATCAACAGCCAGAAAACAGACCTGAAATAAGGCAGTTAATGCCTGCTGCCTGAGCATGCATGGTTCAGACAGAGGACCTTTCGGCTTAGAGATCAGAGAGACTGTCCCTGGAAGCCGTAGAGCCCAGGAACCTGGTTGCAAATCCATAAAATGCAATAGTATAGGACGGTTTGTCATTTCTTTCTTGCTTCTCCTCTTGTCCTTAGTTATTAAGTAAAAACCCTGAAGGAAGGTCAGATAACAAAGGAAAGAATATTGGCTACAGCCCTAGACGAACTGAGTCCTTCCCTCTATGATTTTGAACGTTTCAAATGCCGAATCTGTAAAATGGGGGCAAAACACCTATTTTGCAAAGGATTTATGAGCATTATATAAAATACAGGCACGGTGGGCATTACGTGCTGTGTTCTCTTTAAATCAAAGCTATTTATTTCCTTGACAAAGACAGGCAAAGGAGAAACATTTCAAAGTGGAAATGGGTCCTTAACTCTAAAATAGAAAGCTTTCGTTATCTAAGTATTCATAGTTTGTCACTCTAACTCATTAGGAAGTTCTTACAAATAGATGTATGAACTGAGTGCTAGATATATCATAGATACGTAATCATGGCTCACAGCTGACAAATAAAAACTGAAGAAGAATCTGTACTCTGCCTTTCCCGTTGGAGTCACTTCTGCATTATTTAGGGGTCAGAAGAGAGGCTACGGGGACACAGGATGCTCTGGGCCTTCTCTGATCTGGGTTTTGTCAGGACTAAAATTGTTATGGCATGAAAAGCACATTCCTCCTGAACTCACAGTCTTCTTTTATGAAAGAAAGAAAGAAAGAAAGAAAGAAAGAAAGAAAGAAAGAAAGAAAGAAAGAAAGAAAGAAAAAGGATTACTATAGTTCCTTTGATGATTGTGAAAAAATGCATTTTGTTGCAGAAAATTTGAATATAAAATAGATATAAAGAATAAAATAAACATCACCAACAAGAGAAAATTATTTGTTAAAATCTTGTTTTAGTGTTTTCTTCCTCTGTGCGGAGATAAATATATTTGTATATATTTGTATCTATCTTCTATCTATCCACCCACACATATGCATAATTACATGTGTTATATATATGTATATATTCATTTGATAGAATTTGACAATTTTACATTTAAAAATAAACCATGAGAATTCCCCATAATGTTAAATACTTTTCAAAACTATCATTCAATATTTTTATTATATTTCATAGTCTAGATTTTTAGCTCATTCCTGATTGTTTAATTTGGATATTTTCTATTCTTTAATACTACTATAATTTTTGAAATTAATGTCTATATTAAAACATCTCTATGCATATTTCAACATTTCCTAAAATAAGTATCATTACTAAATCAGAGAATAGAAACTTTTCAAAATAAATCTTTACTAGGGATGTTATGTTTTGCAAATATATCCAATCTTATTATTTACCTTTTAATTAATTTAATATAAAAAATTTGCATGTACATTGTAAATATATCAATTTTTCCTCTTTGGAGTTTTCCCTCTGTTTTATACTTAAAATGAACTTCCCTATTCTGAGTTTATACTTATTTTATAGTTTTATAAGTTGACTTGTTTTATAGCATTGAATTTTACACAAAATTTCTCAAAACACCTGACTATGACTTTGGTATTGGTATGAGACAGTCATGCAATTTGCCTTGCATCAAAGACCTAATGAAATTCTTCAACAGTAATGATGGACTGGATCCTTTTTCCTTTATCATTTACTAAATCCTTCTTCAATTAGGACCTCTTTTTTCTCACTGTATTCTGTCCTATTGACCTGTTGCTCTATGGAGTTATCTTCCCAATTATTAATTTTTTGTTCACCTGTACATACCTGGCTACACAAAGAATGATCTGCTGACTAACTGCATCACCATCATGAGATCTTGTTAGAAATGCAGAATCCCAGACTTCCTCAGTCAGAGTCTCTACGTTATTCACATGTACATTAACGTTGGAGAGGAACTGGTATGCAACAGTTTCTTTTAGCCATTGAGCTGAGTCTCCTTTCGCTGGATGCATACGAGGAGAGTGTCCTGAGGTCAGGAGGACTTGCTAAGCTAACTGTTCTCATTGGTTTGCCGCATTTTGAAAAAAGACACTCACAAAAAACGAGAGTGACTTTGCACATCCCTGCTCTCTTTCCAGCAAGTTCTCTTGTACTGTAAAACCACTTTTTACAATAAAACTTTGACCTCCAGGAGGCTTCTGTTCTGTTTGCCTTACTTACTGCCAACTCAAACAGAAAAGAGTAAAAGGAAATCATAATTTAAGAAATCAAAAGGGTTCCAGCCCAGGTACTTAAATTCCTAAAATGTCAGCTTTTGATGAAATGAAATAAAATGATAAAATAAAATAAAAAGTAAAATGGAAATTCCAGTCCAGTCTATGAAATCAAAGTTGCTGAGACTCTGAAGAATTTAATAATGTCATGGTGAACCATTTTATCTGCTACTGTTGAGATGTAAGCATTAAAGCAATGTAAAACTAACTAAACCCTTACAAAAAGAAGAAGAAAAGAAAAAACCCAACTCCCTTCTTGTCTTACCAACACTGCTATTATCACATAGTGTGTTCCACATGATAAGCCATTCATTAAAGCATCACCTACTGTTTTTTTCCTCCTCGGAACCAGCTAGAACATGATCTGTCTCTGCATGAAGACATTGGACCTCTGACCTTTTCTGTAGCTATTCCAGGCAAGTATAATAAACAGAGTTCACTAGGTTTCTGTAAATCTCTGATTATGTTTACTATGAAATCCAAGTGTTCATCTCAGGCAGAAAAATTAAGGTTGATTTTCAAATATTATGTACAAACTCCAGCTACTAAGCATTCCATAATGAGCACTTTGGCAATTTAGAGCAAATTAGGGCTCCCACTAGGCAAGGATGACATGCACTGCAGTCAAAGTACGATAGTGTGTCGTTAATGGAGAATATTCACCAAGAATTTAAGATAAACCGGAGAGCTCTACTCATTGTGAATTTGGAGGAAGAAATAGTACTGGTCTTCATTACTGGGACACGTGACAGTCTTAAACTCTCCCCGTCTTCAAATCTCACCTATTGAAGAAGGCTACCGAAGCACAGCCCAGTGTTGATAGGTGGTTCTTTAAGGACTTGCCAGCTGTGGGAAACCAGTTACGTTCCACACGGTCATCCTGACAGAGCAGTCCAACATATGCAACTATTACCAGAGATTAATGCGAGGGTTGATTAAAATGAGGAATGAACTTTTATTTTCACCCAAGCACAAAATCAAATCAGAATTGCACTGATTACAGAACCAAGATGTTAGTTACTAGCTCATGATAGGCAAATTATTTGCATTATACATTTAATTACATAGCAATATGCGTATTATAGGAAAGTTTAACTGTATAGATAAACATAAAGAAAATATAAAAATCATTATTCCTATCACACTTACATAATCATGTTTAACTATGATCTATATCACCAGAGAATATATGCACACATATATACAGATAAATGAATAGATATGATGTCAATATATATGCCAAATAAAAGGCTATATACAGCTATAGTATTTGTGTATGTAAATACACTCTGTATGTGTGTGTGTGTGTGTGTGTGTGTGTTAATTTATTTGTGTGGGGTTAAAACATGTCTTATATCTGGAAATATGTATATGTGTATGTAAGTGCATATATATGTACATGTATATATATTCTTTGTGTCTGTGTGTGTGTATATAATTTTGGTAAGTTGTTTTTAAAGTAATACAACAGACACAAATTTCTGAGCCAAAAGATCAATATCACTCTTAGTGATATTCCATTTTATAAATTTTACTATCATTTGTTTCACTACTGTTGGATATTTAGGTTGTTTCTAAGTTTTTTTGTTATCATAAACAACATTGTAATGAAAATCATTTATATAACTGTCTGAGTATTTCCTTAAAAATAATGGAATTACTGGGTCACTAACTATGTTCTTTTCTGCCTTATGAAATATATTACTACATTATCCTCCAGAAAGTTTGTATTAATTTACTTTGCTCCTGGCAATGTATTAAAATAAACTTTCTTATCCTAAAACCAAAATGGATGTTATCATTAAAAATCGTTAATTTGATAAACCAAACCAATATATTCCTTAATAAGAAAGTTGAACTTTTTTCATGTGTTTTCTCTTACTTTTCTATTATTGTATTCATTTTGTCATTATTTGATTATAGGACTTCTTTATACCTTAAAAAGATTACCCAAGATATATTAAATGTATAATTAATATTCCATTTTGTCATTTGCCTTTCACTTTGTGGTGAGATTTTTGTTTTGTGTTGTGTTTTGGCAATTGGAAAAAATTAAATTTTATATGGTCAAATATATCAATCTATTAATTTGTGATATCATACCAACAAACAATCTTTTTACCTTATGATTCTGAAATCACCAACCTGTTTTTGTTGCTTCTTCTAAGCAGTATTTTTTGACATTTAACTCTCATGTGTATCTCAAAATAACTGTGATGCCAAGAGTAAAGTAGGGATCCCATTTTCTTTTCCCGATAGTTAATCATTATCTGACAACTACCTGTTAAATCTCCTTTTATACCACCAACGTGAAATGATTTGTCATCTCTGATACATACATATCACACACACCACGAGTTTGTTTCCCAGCTTTCTTTATTACATGGGCATCCCCTTTTTTATTCTGGAACCCGTTCTTCACCATGATAACTATTTTCATTTATGTATTTCAGTTGTTTGCAGTGAGATTCCTCCACTCATCTTTTATTTTCAAAATTGAATCGCTTTTATTACATGATTATTTTTTCAAATTTAGATCTGAAATTTTTCAAGTATTTAGAACATTTTACCAGATGGACACAAATTATTTCTAACTTGAA
The DNA here is from genome assembly GCF_024610735.1 of Ursus americanus. Taxonomy (NCBI): domain Eukaryota; kingdom Metazoa; phylum Chordata; class Mammalia; order Carnivora; family Ursidae; genus Ursus; species Ursus americanus. The sequence continues at coordinate 26,964,455 of NC_142127.1, read as the reverse complement.
AGGAATTGCATTAAATTAGGAAGGTTTGATATTGTGGTCTTTCTATACAAAAGAAAAGACTTGTCTTCCATTTATTTCACTTGCAGTCTCTCAATGAAAGTGCATAGTTTTCTCCATATGGGCCCTGCATCCTTGTTTAGTTTTTTCTCTAGGTACATTATATATTTATGCTAACTAAAATTATAGGGTTTCTGGCTTTGTTTTTTTTTTTTACTTAGTATATAGGAACAATAATTTTTTGCATGTATATTTTATAATAGGTCATGCCCAAAACTCTCATCTTAAGACATAACTGTTTCATAATTTATTTACTCAGATTTTCTAGTGACACTATGACAGGTGTAATTTTCAAGGGATTTATAATCAGACAGGTCAAGAATATAAGTTTTAAGATCTCATGCAACCTGAGGAGAGATCATCCAAACTAATCCGTTTCAGGTAAATTCAATCATGCCATGTTTTCTCTTCATTTAGGTTTAAACTCATCCAGCTTACGTTTTGCCCATTCCTCCATGGTAGCGCCAACATATTGAGAGAGTCGCATATGGCATCAAGTAGAGGGGCGGTCACTGGTCTGAGACATCTGTCCTCTGCTGCCTCTTTTTGCGACTCCCAGGCCCATTCATAGTTTTCACTCAAGTATTTGTGTTTTCACTTTGTCCTTAATCATATGGTACACCTGGCAAAGCTGTGTGTGTATTCCATTATGATAAATTTGGGATGTCTTTCAGCTATAGCTCTTTCGCTCTCTTCCCCTTCTCAACCTCTCCTCCCTCAATATCTCTCTCTTTGTCTCTTCTGTCTGTCACTCTCTTTCTCTCACTTTCCACCCTTCCCTCAATTTCTGTACCTACACAGGGACATGGGGAAGTTTGCCCTATTCTCTGTGGCTTTCTGTCATCAGTTTTGCCACCAATACCCTGTCCAGCCATTGACATTCTGCTGCCTCGTACTTTTGTGGCGTGGGACAAATCTGTAAGGCCACTGCCATCATTTATAATCGGGCATGTTTTATTTTATAATTAATGCCTTTTAATTTGTATTTAGGGAAAATTAATTTAATTGCATTGTTTTACAATTGTGAAAATGACTATAAAATAATTATTCAAATAAAATGTGAGTTTTTAAAAAGTAGTGTCTTACTACAGAGAATTAAAGGACTATGTTCTGAAAGGCTAGTAGCCATATTTTGTTCAACTACCAAAAATCCATTTGCCAGTATTTTATGTAGACTATAACAGCATTATAAACTGTTTTTTTTTTCTTTTGGCAGTAAAAACAAGATCTTATGGGTAAGAAGAGCACTACCATCTCATTACTTTTTTTGTAAAAGTGAATGATCTTTTCATTTGTAAATCCAATTACTATGGTTATTAATAACCATGTGAACATTTTAATAAACTATAATAGTGACAATAGATGAATCCCTATTCTGAAGTACCTGGGTCCATAAACACTGCTCCATGCCTTCTATACATTAACTTAATATTTATTGCAATTGCTTTCATTGCTTCATAGTAAGTCATTGTCCCCTGTCTTGAGATTTTCCCTCTAATCGAGCACAGACTATAGAGCCAGATTGGGCAGGTTCAAATCCCAACTCTGTCACTCTGCCACTCTGTGATCTCAAAGAAGTTATTTCACCTCTCTTCGTCTCAGTTTCCCCTTTTTTAAAATGCAAATAATAGTTTCAAATTCTTATGCTTGAATGAGGGTTAAATTAGTTAATACATGTGAAGTACTTACTGGTACTCAAGAAATGTTAGCTATTAGCAATACAATTCTATAACTGAAAGTATAACTACAATAATTATGCAAATTGCTGTTATGAGCATATCATTATATGTATTAATATTGCTGCTAATTCAACAATTTTGTCATACTATAGGTTCAATTATTTCTCCCATGTGATGAAATACGTACTGATTCTTTCTCTTGTAATTCACTTTAATTCTGTGAGATAGATGTTAATCACGGCACACAGAAGTCACAACAGGGCCCAGCTGTGTGCCAGGAACGTGAAGAATTTTTAAATAGAGCTTTACAGTTTACAACGCACTTTCAGATCCTTGCAGCCATTTACCTATATATTCCCACTAGAAAATGTTGCAATAAAATGCTTCATGAGTGTGTTCATTTAAAGTGAAAATGTACTTGAGACTTTGGGGCTTGAGAATTGCCTTTTATTTATTGGTCCAATAAAAAATATCATATTATCTACTTCATCTACTTTTTCCGCAAGGTGCAATATTGTTATGAATATATTCTGCATGCATTTATGGATTTTATCTTTATCAAATTCAACTTAAATAGCAATTTAATCCAAGAAATCTGGTTCAAATGGGGAAAAAATAACGTGATCATTTTATATTTCTAAAAATCTGCTTTATTTTATTTAGAGATGGTATAGTGGCAGTTTTTAAATCTATGCTATGTGTTTGAGACTCTTCTGTCTAGATTTTGATACAGGTGCTTTAAAAAATTTATTTTCCTAAGATGTTCTCTTTGTTTATATCTCACCATTTCTAATAGGTCCTCATTTCTTAAGTCAGAATGATCCTTTCCCTTACTGCCGAGTGCTGATCTAATTTCAACTTTGTGTTTTAGTCCTTTTAGTCAATACAAATAGTCTTACATTAAATAATCTGGATTAACGTCCTGCTTTCTGCTTCAGGAATAACTCTATTGAAATGATTAAAATACTGAGTCAATCTTTTGAGGGGGATGCCGATTACAATTGATACATGAAAATTTTGCTCTTATCTCTCTCCAGCTGAAGAAGTTTTAATGTGACAACATGAGATGTAAAGTCAAGTTTTGTCAAAGGCAATCAGGACTCCATGAAGGGTGGAGTTTCAAATTTATGCCAATAGGTGCCAGTCAGAGAACTTAAATGAGTGGCGTCAACACAGTGTAGGACCAACCCGGAAGGAGGAAGAGTTCAGGAATCGAAAGAATGGATACCTCATTGAAAGCACAGCTGCTATGAAACCCACTTACTTGCTGTCAAGTAAAAATGTGTGTTCACTGTTGCCAGCTCTTAAGACATTTTTTTCCCTGGAAATTTAGATTTTTTTTAATAATGTGAAATCTTTCCATTTTTAAATGTTTGTAATCATTTCAATATTTTTTGAAACACTACAGTTAACAAATGCCCCATTGCTGTGGTCATATCTGGCACACAGGCATCTAGTCAATAAATTTGTTTGGAGACAATCTCATTTATAAGATCGAGTCACAGCATAGGGTCTAGCAAAAGTTCCACGTGTTTGTAATTGAAAAGCTCTCTGCTTACAGGTTCTCCACCCCTTACATCAAATAACGTCAAATTCTCTGAGGATATCACACAGGAAAATAAACGTATTTTAAAAACTGCTTGTGTCTATGATTTCAAACTTAAATATTTTCTTCTATTGACTCCCTCTTCGCATAATTTCCTAATGAGAACTGGCCCCTTTAAAGATTTCACTTGTTATATTTGTCTCTTCTTATCCATATTAAATGCTTCACTGAGCTGCAAAAAGAAAGCATTTTTCCTTCCTTCCTGCTTTACCTCTTACTATTTTCAAGATGTATGCCACATCAAAGATGAATTAAAAGACTTTAGGGTGAAAATGCGACATGCCAGACCCATAATCAAGGACTACACTCAGATATATGTCAGCCATAGTGAGAAGTGCCCAAACAACCAGACTATAGGTTCAAAACTACAGTTGGTCACCTCTCTTTCAACCGGCACACAAACGTTTAGCCTGCAATTACCACACATAACGTCCTATTGATGAGTCTGGTAACAGAAGCCATACAGGCAGACTGGATGCTTTTCAGATTACTATATATTTTTTTTCAACCTTGCAGTCCTAGAGCCCTGAATGAATTTGTTTGGGCAATTTAGCTCATTTGTCCCCTCCTCTTTTCCTATCAATTCTCCAGCTTTGGAAAACATCCTTTTACTTTCTCTGTACCTCCCTTCTCTGGCTTTCTTTCATGTTTAGATTTTACTTAGGATATTTCTTTGTCTGGAGTAACATAATTTCTTTCAAAGCTTAAATTCTGCCTTCTTTGAGAAAAGTTCAGTATGTTGTTGGCTCACTGCTTCGTTTACCATTAAAAAAAAAAAAAAAAGACTGTTATCGTGGGAACATTCCAATCATTAGTACTCTTACCAGATTTTCCATAGTTATTCAATATCTTAAGCTTAAAATTATTCATTTCCCTTCTGAGTGCATTTTTTGGACTAAAGTAAAAGATTTGATATAAATATTTACTTTCCCATTAAATTAGCAATCATTTATAAACAAAGTAAAGCCAATGCATACCTACATTTCCATTTCTTACAACGCAACTAGTATTTCAGATTTTTTTCTCCTTTCAGACAATTAATAATGCTTCACATTTGTCTGGTACTTTCAAAGACAGCCATACCCATGTCCTTATTTATAGTCCCCAACTATTGTTGGTAGAACAAGAAATCCTCACCACCACTTTTCTGAAGGGAAGCTGAGGAGCAGTGGATGGACGCTGTAGTAACAGAGACTGTGAATGTTCCAGGTGAACAATCAGCCACACACATACTCAAGGACAAGATACTTGGATGTTAAAACAACCTCAGAAAATTTCACACGTCCGGCTGAATGAGGGCATTTACACGGCAACTTACAGTGGTAACAGCTGCAAGAATGCTGGGTTCCCAAGCCAGAGACATGGTTCTCCACTAACTTTTCAGGTCTGCTTTAGTTTCTTCTAGAATTGACGTGCTCCCCCTTTAGCCTCTGCGATACCATGGCACAATCCTCCCAAAACAGAACTGCTATATGTTTACCTTATATTTCATACTTCTTTTTTTGGATTAAGACCTGTATCTACCATATTAAATTCGAACTCTTCCATTGTCTACCAAAGATACAGGACATTTGCACCACCATATGTTCCCATTTCAGATTGTTTATTCATGTACTCATTCATAAAACTTCCTACTGATCACTGTAAGCCAGAAATTATTTGAGTAACAGGAATGGAAAATATAAATAATAACCATCCCATAACTGTCAAAATTACCACTTCTAGGGATTTAGACATGTCAATAATATGTTACGATACAAAGTGAGTCTCCTAAAAAATATTAACTGGTTGCAAAGGGAATAAAAGAAGGAGAATTATCTGTGTCTTGAAATAAAATGAGAAAAGTTTTACAAAGCAGTGAATTTTCTTTGGGTTTCCCAGGATGAAAAGGGACTAAAAGCATGAGAAAAAGACATTTCTAGGAAAGAGAACAATGGGGCAAAAGACTCTGTTCGAAAGAACAGGCCATAACCAGGTATTAATGAGAATGGCCTAAGGTATAGGAAAATGAAGTGTAAGCTGAAGTTGGAGTTTAATGCTGAGACATTTATATTTTCTCCTAAGGACAATGGGTAGCCTGTGAAGGCTACCAAGAAAAGGGGGGAATGAACCATTCTGTACTAGGTCATACAGCAAAGAGGCAGCAAAGAAAATAGAGAAGAAGAGGAAAAAGCATCCAAGGACACCAGTTCGGGAAGATGTTGCAAGAAATTACCCCAGTCCTTACCAGCTTGATTTCCAAGGTCTGTCAGTGGAATAATTCCCTTGTTTCCAATCCCAATTCCCTTGCCCCACTTGCTGCTTTTTGTACTCTCTGGCAAAAACCACAATGGTGGGTCAATTTAACTCACTTCCTGCTCTATTCCTGCCCATGGTTGGATAAAAAACACAAACCACTCCTGCCACTTGTTCTTGCCTTAAATTCATAAACAAAAACCTTAATATTGTCAGACAAACATGCTATGTTTTTCTCATCTCACTTTGCTAGATTACTGCATCCATTTCTCCACCCCATCTCAATCCTACATTCAACTACATTACCAGGCTTCCCACTCCGTTGAGAAACATGAAGTGGTAAAAAGAAAATTTTCTCAAACTCCAAAATACTACATCTACCCACCTACCAGCAACGGAACCACATAGTTCCATTATTAATAATATATGTGTGATGGATGTCACGTGTGGATACATAGAGCAACATAGATAGAGACATAGGCTTAGCTATAGATATAACAGTGTTTCTATCTGAAGTCAACCCCTCCATCCGTACACCAGACCCAATCTTCTCTCACCCAATATACCACACCATCAATTCTCTCTTACAGGCATCAGTTTTGCCTCTCTACATACTTCCACCATTACACAAACCGGCTGTATTTATTCCGTCTTAATCTCTTTCTAAACCCTACTTCCCTTTCCAGTTACTACTCCAGTTACTACCTTGCTACCCTTTACGGGAAATTTTCTCTTAAGTGTTGTTGAAATTTGCTTCCACCAGTTGTCCTACTCCCATTCTCTCTGAAGCCCACTTGAATAAGGTATTTTATTAGAAACACCATACACACTGTTTTGTCAAGTTCATAGATCATCTCCACATTGCTGTGTCCAATGCCTAGTACTCAGTTTCTGTCATGCTTCATCTAGAAGCTCTTTCTTCACTTGGTGGCTTCCAAGATGCCACACTCCCTTGATTTTCCTCCTCCTTCACTGTTTCCTTCTTCTCGGACTCTCATGATTTTCTCTTCTCCTCGACTTCAGAATGCGGGATGCCGTAGGACTTGCTCATAGTTATCTGTTCTCCTTGTGACCTATACTCACTCCCTTGAAGGTCTCCTTCAGGTTCATGGCTTTAACTATCATCTATAGGCCAATGACTCTCAAGTGTTCCTCCTGAGATTGAGATTCTATGTTTCAGAGACTTAATTTCAGCCTTTTACACCTACAGATGTCCATGTAAATAAAAGTTGGGGGTAGTTTGAAATGGCTATAAACTCAAATGCCTACTAAATATTCTCAATACATAACAAGTAATTCCTAGTACACCAAATTTTCACACCAAAGTCGTTATCCTATGTTTTTCTCTCCTCCAGATTCCAGCTACAAAGGAGAGAAGAGGTAGGAAAAAGAAAGGGTTAAATTTCCAAGGGGAGAAAACAACTTCTTTCATATGATGCACTATTTTCCCCATTCCTGAAAGACTTGCACAGGAAATGGAGTTCGAGCTCTGCACAAACCAACTTAGAAAAAAAGAACTATTCTCACAAGATACTTAGCTGCTGACAATCAAAAAGGAAAAAAAAAAAGAATTAATTGAATGGTCGAGAATTCTTTGGTGCAACATACATAAAGCATGATAAATTTGCATACTTGCTATTTGAAAAGGCTAGATAATAACATTTTCTAAGAAAATAAATGAAGAAGAAAAAGCCTTTTTAACCCTACGGCTGCATATACTTATATAATCTTCAAACTGCAAATCAACTATGAATTACTCATTATTTCAGTATCTATATATTCCAGCAGATATTTTCTATGGCCCAAATGTCTTTTTCATACAGTTGAAGTTCAACTGTATTTGTATTTCATACAGTTTTGCTGTCCACATGGATACCCATTGAAAAGTGATGACTATTTAGAAATTAAAAGGAAAATTTTTTCCTAATTTGGCTGACCAAGTTAACAGATGTCTCATATAAGACTTTTTATACTAATTTGTCCTGATGTTAGCAACATTTCAAGTTAAAGACAAAATTATGTTCTGCCACCTCTCAGCATGACAAAGCTGCTAATCCCTTTTTACTCACTTTCTGCATTTGAAATTATTTAGATCTCCATCACCTTCTCTGTTTCCTTATTAAGAAATGTCTGATCTGTTGTCAATTTTAACTAATTCAATATTGTTGACTTGATCTACACTTTAATAGATAAGAGTCAAACAATACATAACTTAAGCTGTTGATCTTAGTATTGTGTAATTTCTAATAAATTAACTGTGGGTATGTATATGAAGAGAGATGGAGGCTTCTAGATTATTTAAGTGTTGTCTTCTGAGTTTGTAGATAATAAAACCTAATAAGGTCTTTTTGTCCCTCCTTTTATCCTCATTTTCTGTCACCTTTTGTTAATTTCAGTTATACAACTAATCAAAGAAAAAAATGTATGTAATAAAGTTACCATTTCCATGGGGCTATTTACTAGCAGCTGATAAAAAAGCTTCACAATAGGAAAGAGGTGAGAGTTCCTAAATGAAATGTTTGGACTGGAAGACATTTTAAGTACATACACTTAAAAATTTCTGTTCAGAATTATCCGTTAAAATTTCTGTTCAGAAGTCTTCTGCCTCTCTTGAATTTAGGTCTGCTCTGTGCTTTCATAGAATTCCCTCATTCCCTTAAGGTCTCATTTCAACAATAACGAACCAAGAGATAAAGTGTTAAATACTTGATCAACCAAGTGTTTTAATTTAGGCACAGTGCCAGGTTACCAATTTCTTACTCTTATCCCCACTTAATTGACAGATGGAGCCGCAATGGACTAGTTGATCCAATCTCAATTAAATATTATTTGAGGTAGGACAGGCACCATCATTTCCATGTTCTCAATAAAGCAAGCCAATAATGTAAGAAATTATTCTGGCCTAATCCTACCAAAAAATCACTGCAGCCTTCAACTCTGGAACTCAAAGAGCACCCATTCATCTGTACTATAAAATAGTTCATTAGCCTTTTGGAAGGCTACCTACGATTTTCAGAAGTTCTGAACAAGAAAAAGACAAAACAAAGAACAGAACAAACACTAGATGATTAGTAAATGAAAACAAACCCATAAAGCAATATCCTCAGTGTCAGGAAGGAAAGATGCAAGCAAATCCTAGGAGATGCTGCTGCAAATCTGTCCATATCAAGCCCCTATGTTGAGATGTTCTTAGTACAGACGCCAATGGGGTTCCATGCTGGCTAGCATAAGGCTTACCACAGAATCAAGCTTTGACCTCAAGAATTTTTATCAGAACCTCCTTATGGAAGAGAAAATTAAACTTACTAAGATTATGAAAGATTAAGGGGCTGACCAAGATGATAGGGAATGAGGCATAGTTACCAGGAGGGCCTCTGGAATTGGACTGCTGGGTTAAGATCCTGGGTCCTCATTCAGTAGCTGTGTAACTTCAGGAAGTTTCCACATACACAAAATTGGAATGACAATAGTAAAATATATATCAAGTTTTCCTGAGGATTAAATGAGATCTAGTTTATAAAGCATGTATCACAGTGCCTGGCATACACTATGCTATCAATAAATATTGCCGATATCATTATTATTGAGTCAAGACTAAACAAATATTTGAGTTTCAACTCTATGTCAATCAGCTCTACCCTTTAATCATGGGTACAGAATGTTAAATAAGACTCTGTTCTGACCTCAAAAAAAGACAAGTAAACAGACAATTATAAGGCAACAAGTTAATTGCTATGTTAGAGGTTAGCACAGACTCTTCTGGGAACAGAAGGGTATAGGGAATTTTTTCTGGATAAAATGAAAACGATGCCCCAAACACAGTATTAGATTTTGTGGATAGACATCAAAAATATGGCTCTGCCCCTTGAGGACATGGTGGAGCCTAGGTCAGCTCAAACCTCAACTCAGGCCTTCTGGTTCCAAGGTCACTGGTGTTTGGTGAAAATATGCTTAAATCACACACAATTGTCTTCAATTCTCTCGTCCATTCCTTTTGTCTAAATTCTAATAGCCATAAAACAGTATCCTATGGAGAAAAAAAATCAAAATAAGTAATTAAAGTAAAAGTAGTTATTCGAACTCCTCATTTTTCAATAGGATCTCCTTTATGTACATGTAAATAATAGTTAAAATGTGGACCCAATAACGTCTGGAAGGAAATTCCAGGCATATACTTTACTCTCTGGCTCTAAAATTATTCTCTCTATATTTCTGATATCATTAATATATTAACCATAATTAAATTCTTACAAGTGTAAAGTAGGTTTTTACACCTTAGTCCCTTTCAAAACTATATTTGATGAGTTATGTGAAAAATATATCCCCCCAACACCTGCTGAGTTCCAACTATAAAATAAGACTGGTAGTAGCAATTTTAGATTAGCATTCAACAATTACCTTACATTTATTAGTTCTTTTAAATGTTTTATTGGAATTGAAACAACCAATATTTGCTCATGTTTCATTAAATCCCATTTTCAATGTTCGGCTCAAACCTAGTGATAAAAGAGGGTCCTTTGAGCTTAGTGGTAATATCATCTAAGCCTGAAAATAACAGAAAAGACTTCAGAGTCAACATCTCTTTGGTCTAAGGTAACAAGAATACCTGAATAATTACTCAAAATTATAATACTAATAAAACATGAATAAAGAACCACTTACAGTTCATCCAGTATGAATTATTTTAAGCATGTCTAATAAAAGAAAGCTTTAAAAGAGCATTAGCAGAATTTATTTAATTGCAATGTGTGCAGGGCAGTGTTATATTATGTACCTGTGGCTTTTCAGAATCACACACGGTCTTGTACTTAATGTGTATAATCAAACAAGAAAATAATAAAACGGGAAACTATTCTTCAATGGGAAATTTTTGCCCACTGAGCTGTCAATTGTGGGTGGATTCATGATTGATCAGAATAATACACAATGGCACGGTGTAATTCTTTAGTGTGATGTTGTAAAATGGAGTATTGCTTCTGTTATTTTATCCAGTTTGCTTTTATATGACAGGGTTTATTGTGCGTTATGTTGTAGCTCATTCCTCTGTTCACAATGCCTACTGATGTGTAATTATGACTTGTCTGAACTGTAAGAAGGAGCAGTAAGTGAAAGGAAATCTGCAAGCACGCTTGATTTATGAGTCCTGATACTATATTACAGTCCTAATCTGCCAGCTTAACTTCGCTTCAGGCTAACTTACTGTATAACATGCTTACGATTAGCACTGTAGCAAGTTGTGGAAGATTTACTCTGAAGGAGTTACTAGACTTTTTTTTTTTTTTAATGATTTAGTCATTATTACAGTTACAGGTAAGGCAATAAATTATTTCTTTTATAAAGACTTCATGTCAAGGAATGACCATTATAAAGGCATTTTTATGTGGTAACAAAAAGCAGCGTGTGGAATGTTTTCTCCATGCTAAATATCATAATGTTTTTGGTTATGTTTTATGATGAAACCAGCCATAATCCTCTTCCTCTTCTTCTTCTTCCTTTTTTTCCCCCCCGTATACTATAGCTTTTGCCTGGTGTTACAAATGCACTAGGAGAATATCTATTTTGATCCAGGACATCTGATTTTTTGCAAGAGTAGCCAAAAATAGAAATTACTATGGATGAGCAAATGAAAGCAAACCCATAAAGCAATGACCTCGGTGTCAGCAAGGAAAGATGTAAGCAAATTTGCCTTTTTAATCACCATTCACAAAGACAGATACAGCTGGAGTTAAGCATCACAGTAGCATTATTGAATCCTAGCATATTCAATTCACATGCTTTTAGAAAATTAAAGTTATAAATTACCCTTTGTTTCCTCAGATCCAATCTAAATCACCAATAAGAAAAATCGTCTGCTCCAAAGCTTATTTGTGACCAGGTTTTGCTAAATGTCTGGGAGGAAAAAAAAACTTGAAAAATCATCTGTAGCTCATAATTTGGTATGAAATAAACAGCTTTGTGCATAAGGACATGCAAGTGTCTCTGAGTCACTACAGAAATATCCTTAAACAATATCAATGAGATGGCGATTCCAGATTTTTTAAAAAATCCTATCGTTTATAGCATCTTAGTTTTTCAAGTGGCTTTTTGTTCAGATTGAATTCTATTTCCCTATCTGCTATTTCTCCTGAATATTGCTTCTATAATCAGCCAAACATTGGTTTTGGGATCCAATGAACTGAAATATAAATTATTAACTGATTACTTCATGATAAAAAACAAAGTTCCAGAACAGTAACATAGAACTAAGCTCATGGTGGACAACAGAAGCTGTGACTGTGACCACAAGTAGCCTCACGCTTATACAACTTTGGAAAAGTTCGTCAGAACAATGATCTTTTATAATGAACAATACACCCCATTACATTCTGGAATTGCAAGAAATGCTTTTGCAATATTTTTGGTCATTCCATGCTGAATAATTAGTTCATTTTCTATTTCTCGGCACAAAAAGTCAGTCTAATTTTAGGCTTCTTGAGGTGAATTCATGCTAAGAACCCTTTAACTTCTCTAGTATCATTTAGTAAATGTATAACTGACGAGGGGGATTTTTCTCATTGGGGCATCATTGCACATAGTGTCTGCCAGAATGTGCAGATGATATTTACCGAACTAAAGGTCTACATTGTGGGAGATAGCCTCAGATATGCACTTCCTTTACCAATCATCAAATTAAACCTGATTCTTAGCCTTCTGAACGGATTATAGTTAGAAATCAGAATGGTTTATATGCGCCGTGGATTCAAGTCGACTTCTTTTAATTTGGTACTTGTGAACTGTTTCTTTAATGGTTTAACTATCAATGGAAAATGAGGGATGGAACTGCATACCATTAGAGTGAGCCCATAAACCATGTACTGTTCTCGCTACACCAAATATTTCAAGGCTGGCACAGCTCACACTCAGAATAGACAACAACAAATCTCCTCTATGCAACCATCCTAATCAGTAAGAACATCATTCTCTTGAATGGATGGGTCCAAAAGCACAGTTATCAGTTATTCTGATGATAAAATCATGAACTAAAAATAGAAGTAAAAGTGTTCTGGGTAGGAACCGTTGGTTAGCATATTTTTAATGACAATTTCTCCTCTCTTACACCCAGAGTGGCTACATAGAGATAGTCTCAAGTGACCATATATTTGACTACAACTCAAGGCATACCTTATTAATTGACTTGAAATGGTGATATATTTAGGACTCTGAAACCATCGATATTTCCCTGCCTTTCATGCACTAAAATGTCCAATTGTAGTCTCTGTACAAGCTTGGGTCTGATTCTCTAGTCTTCACTCAGGCAAACTTGCCATTGGAATCAATGCTTAACACAATTAGGTTGTCGTTATACTGTTCAGGAGGCTTTCCTTGGTGAAAATTCATACAATGTGCACATTTGCAATAATCCTTATACCAATAGGCAAAACAACAACCACCACCACAACAACAACTTCATGAGGTAAAAACTTTAATATTTGCCCTGAGTTTTTCTTCCAGAAGATAATTAAAATATTCCTTGGTTTTCTTTTGGCCAGATTTCTAAATAGACAAATTTGAAGTATCAAGAAGCCTAACAGGCAGCAACACGTTCTCTGGTTGATAATGACATTATACAGGAATAAATGAATCGCCAACCTTAGCAAAGTCATCTTACCCAGCTGCTAGATTAGCAAGCATTGCTATTTTCTCTCCAAAAGAGCCTTGAATCAGATGTTAGAAAATCTGGGTTCAGTTCCCTTCTCTATTACATATTTCTGAATTTTTGACATAAGCCGTTCCATATGTATCTATCTTTTAAAAGGTCTTAATAATTGCCTTAAATAGTGGATTTTCTGAAAATTAAAAAGAAAAAAAGAAGTGGGAGAATTTTATAAACCGAGACCCATATAATGTGTGTGTATGTGTCACCGTCACCAACACGATCATTGCCGCAACACTGACTCATTTTATCATCTCGTTGGGTTTTCCATTACAAATTGCTCCCCTTATATAATTGCCATCACAGCAGCCACCCGGTTGCCCAAACCCTAACCAAATCCATCGTTGGTCACAGCTCGTACATAGTAATCTTGCTTACAGGCTTCAGGGCCTCCCACTACACTCCCAAAGTGCATTTCCTCTCCAAAATGCCTCATTTTTGTTTCTTGTTCCTTTATGGAAACAAGCTAACACCTGGAAAAGTCTCTTCCCCAATATTCTTACTCAACTCCTTCAGAGAGGAATTTAAAATCAACATCCTTTGAGAAATCTTTCCCAATTAATAGAGATTTGTTAGGCCATTTGCATCATCCCGTGCCGCCTAATCAAGTCTAAGCCCTGTGTATAAACAACGATAGCAGAGCAGCTTATAAATCCAATATTATTTATGTTTCTTCTTACTCAATTTGTTATTTGATGTGTATTATAGTCACGCCTGCATTTTTGCTAAGTCTCGAAGACTAAATAAAGAACTAAGACTAACCACGCTCAGGGAGCTGGTCATATTACACTGGAGCTCTGCGTTTCCAGTAGATGCTGGTTTTCCTTTTCCTGGTAATTACTTGATGAAAAGACACACTTACTAGAAAATAATGAGATAACCAACATGTATTGACCATTTACTTGAATGACCTCTACAAATAAAAAAAAAGTTCTTGATATCAGAAACCTACAATTTAAGCAACAAGTTGTACAGGTGAAAATCTTTATAAAATTATATGCCGTAGACTTTCAAATTTTATTTTTCAATAACCATTGAAAGTAACATATTACAAACTGAAGACGTAAGTTTTGGCAACACAAAGTAAAAGTCAAGCTACTCTAGGATGATGAATACAATAAAATAAATCTAGTCATATTCAAAGCAAACACTCTGCCATAATGGTATACGTGTACCGTTCTATACAGAAGTAAGAGAATCATGGCTTTACACTAAGGAAACATATAGTATTTACGGTGAAACATGTATTTGTCATATTGTCTTTATTAAGGATGGTGATCTTTAGCATCTGTGTCTATTTGAGAATAATACTGTGCTAAGTACTGACCTTAGTGGCTTGCAACACAATAGGCATTCATTATCTGTCATTCAGGTTCTCTGTACCTGCTCCTGGGAAAGGCTCTCTGCACCTATATCTATGCATCTGAACATCTCACCTGTGTCCTCAGCTCCCCTGCTGTTAAGAAAAAAAAAGGATATGCCCCCTCTTATTTGACGGGGGTATGTTCCAAGACCCCCAGGAGATGCCTGAAACCGCATATAGTGCCAAATCCCTAGATACACTATGTTTTTCACATACATACATATAAATGATAAAGTGCAACTTATAAATTAGGCACAGAAGAGGTTAATGTCCATAACTAATAATAAAATATAACCATCATAACAATATACTGAATAAAAGTTGTGTGAATGTGGTTTCTGTCTCTCAAAATATCTTATTGTATTATATTCACTCTTCTTATGATGATGATGTAAGATAATAAAATACCCACATGATGGGGTGAAGTGAGGTGAGTGACACAAGCATTGTGACATAGCATTAGGCTACTATTGACTTGTGACAACATATCAGAAGGAGGATCATCTGCTTCCGGGCCACAGTCAACCATGACAACTGAGACAGTGGAAAGCAAAACAGCGACTAGAGGGACTACAGTATAGTCCTAAAAGGAAAGGGGAAAAAAAAAAGAGAGACTTTTGCAGTATCATTTTTTTTCTTTTTTTTTTACTTTTTACTCCCCAAATAACTATGTCCTTCTTCTGGTCATCACTTTATGACCAAAGTGGGAGAAAAATCTTTGCTAGATGGTGTGTATGTCTGCACACATGCATGTGTGTGTGTGTTTGCGTGTAACAAAAATTCTTTGAAGATAGGAACTGAGTCTTACTCAGTTATAAATCCACAAGGCCAGGGGTGCCCGGGTGGCTCAGTAGTTAAGCAATAAACTCTTCATAATTTCTTTCTATTCTATATTACGTGAAATCTGTTCCACACTAACAGTGTAAGAAATCAATGATTGACAGAACTTTTACCAGTTCCGTGCTAGTGGTGTTAAATGCTTCCTGGCTTTTCTGTATACAGGAAAACTTCAACATGAAAATTCCTACAAAATATCTTCCATTTTCTCATTTTAATTTCTTTATGGAAACTTATGAATCAAAAAACTCTTCCAAAAAGATTTAGAGTGAACTAAAAATCCGTATGTCTTAAAAAATAATATGCCTATCCACTTATAGATATATGGATATGGATTTATGTGCGATGGTTATGTGAAAACTGTAATTTAATTACACATCTTTTATCATATGTCTCAGCATTATCTTTAACCAAGAAGGGCATGTTTTTCAATAGCATCTCTTTGGTCTATTGGTTTCAATAATAAGCATGCTGAAAGAATCTTTATATGTTATGCCATCCAAAATCTTCCCAAAGTCTCCCTTGATCAAAATATAATGCTGCTTAAATATGTTAGGCAACATGTATTCTACCTATTTGCATTTTGTCAAATGAACTGGATCATTCCAATATGGTATCACATGTGCATGGAAGCCTGTAGCATTTTATAACAGGTGTTGAGGAAATGTACTTGACAGAGATATTGACAGTAAGGTCATCTGTAAGCATAAACACTGAAAATATCAAGAAAAGTATATATTCATTAGTGACACAAGAGGGGAAAAAAAGTAATATATAGTAGGAATCAGCTATGGTTTCTCCCAAAACAAAAACAACAACAAAACACACACACATACACAAATATATATACGTGTATATATTTGTTTGTTTGTTTTTAAAAACATTTATTTTGACTCACAATGCCATCTCTCTGTCTCTGTCTCTGTATCTCTCTTCTTCTTTTCAAATACCGAGAGAGAAGTCTGGGACAGAAGGAGGTCATTATATGGCAAAAAGTAAAGCCTACGAAGACAAAGGAAATACATGAAGCAATATAAAAAATTGTTTTCTTAACATTGTCATCACCCACTCACCTCCATGAGAACATTTAGAACATTCTGTGGAACATTTTGGTTATTGATAAATCTCTCCCTCACTGGATAATATACTTCCTCTAATTTATTTCTGAATTCTTCAAAGACCTAAAATAATGCCATTGAACATAGTATGTGTTCAATAAATATATTTTCCAGCTGAATCCTAAATTGTAATTCTGTTTAGTTTCTCAAGAACACTGATTGCCTAATGTTTTATTGATAACTAACTAAAGATAGGTTAGGAGGAAAGATTTTAATTGTGACAATTGCATGACAGTTAACCTACAAATCAGTATGACAGTTGTATTCCAGCATTTACAATCTAAAACTTTCGCCTTTCTATAAGATTTCAATTATATAGTCATAAAATGCAAACGAAAAGTTCGTGAGATTAAAAAAAAAAAAAACCTTAGCTCTATTGTGTACACATAAATTTTAAAATATAGTTGCAAAGTATAACAGCACACTGTCATAAAATAATTATACATATGTATCTATAAAAGTCTTTTCCATTGTTCTAAATAAACTTTAGAAATGTTTCCAATTCTCAGTGAGGCAAGCATTCCAATTTTCTGCAATATTAGCAGGGGTAACTAATGATGGCTAATTTTCGCCTGTAGTATTTCCTTCAATCTGCTTGTACATTTCCAGCTTCTCTGGCAGCAGCAGCATTTGTAAATTTTCTGGTCACTAAGCACTCAAGTACAATTGTAAGTGATCAGTTTGCAACTGGCCAACAAGGAGAAAATATAGAAAAAAGAATGTATATATTTATAAATAAATGTCCATAAAAATCTTGGAAGCTCTACGTGCACAACATTTTTCTGTCTACCACATTATTTTATTTTAAAAGCTAAATAAGAGAGAATATATTTCTTTAGGTTGGGAGGATAAAACCATACATTTTGAATGAGCTTTATTATATTCTGTGTTTGAGAAATGTTGTGCTTTCAATGATTACCCTATTTCCATTTATATTTATTTATTTTTAATACAAAGTGCTACTTATATTACAGTAATATACAGAATGGCATCTTCTCATTACCTGCTTTACAAGTCAAATATTTCACATAATACACATCAGAGATTAAAATAATCTTTCCAAAACCTGATATTTTTATAATACATTTATCCAACAGCAGAGATGATAGTAAAGTGCAATTTTAATGAGAATATGTCCAACATTTAGAAATTCAAGAAATTAAATGTTTACACAGAGAGTATTTAGAAAAAGTAAAACTGTGCCATATTTTTAACTCAAGGAAAGCTGATACCGAACCAGTTTAATCATCACAGAGTCAGACCTAATTAAATCATTGCCCAGAAACTTTCACAGTACCTTCTGGTTAGGCCACATGGGAAAAGCTCAGCTCCACCGAGAGACCCATGTCACAGGACGCCCGCAGGCACCCTTTCACAGAAACAAGCCTCTGCTGCCCTGAGAACGGCCATCCTCGTTCCACGCCCTGCAGACCCGGCGCTGAAGGAAATCGATTCATCGTTGCAGAAAGCATGGGGACTCTGGTACCTCAAAGTCCAGTGTACCCTAGGACAGTCGCGGAGACCATGCTGTGAGTGAAGGAGTGAAGGAGAGATGTTCAGTTTCCAGATAATTCACAGATAAGCTTCTCTTCAAACTCCTTAACGCTTTTCAAATATGACATTTTGTATATATACTTAAACTGTGCGTCTTCGTCACCGGCCTTTGAATTTTGTGCAACGGATAAGTCCTCGAGGGTCCATTATTCGTCTGAGAGGGACTCTAAACGCATTGGGCTTTGGTGCAACCGAGATGCCAAATTAGCTTTAAAAATATCTTACGTTATGGCTTAATTTCGTGTTTTCATCGAAGCCCAATCATGTTGGCGGCCATTCAACAGGCTACAGAAATCTGATAGCTGATGAACACAGGGATATTACAAGTGAAGGAAAACTTGCCAACCAAAGGGAAGCACAGCGGTTATTTTTACCGAAGCAGAATGCGAACGTCCCCTTTAGCCTCCTATCCATAAAAAGCGCATATCCTGATCCAAAAACTCTTTCCGTTTGTTTGAAGGAATTCTGTCCTAGTGCATATTTTTGGGATATTATAAATGATCATCCTAGTGTAACAGAGCCAAAAGCAGAGCCGCAGAGAGCATAGAATGCCCTTGGCACTCTCTAGAAAGAGGATCGCCTCCGGGCAGCACAGGGAGTGCTCCGGGAGCACAAGCTGGCCAGCAGAAGGTGTCTTAAGAAGAACCTACGCCTTCTCGACTCAAGGGCTGCCCTGCTCCAGCGCCTGGCAGGTGGAGAGCAGTTTAGTCTAGATCTTAACCCTCAGTTGCTCCTTCTTTCTGGAGATCTTTCTGCCACACAAACTCTGCGCCCCCTTAAAAGGTGGCCCTAGATGAAAATAAGAATAGCTTTGCAACCGCTTGCTCATTGCTGCCTTCTAAGTAAGACTCCTTGCCGTGCTCAATTCTGGGACCTGAATCAAAATCCTAGAGGAGAACATAGGCAGCAACCTCTACGACATCGGCCAAAGCAACCTTTTTCATGACACATCTCCAAAGGCAAGAGAAACAAAAGATAAAATGAACTTATGGGACTTCATCAAGATAAAAAGCTTCTGCACAGCCAAGGAAACAATCAAAAAAACTAAAAGGCAGCCCACGGAATGGGAGAATATATTTGCAAAGGACACTACAGATAAAGGACTGGTATCCAAGATCTACAAAGAACTTCTCAAACTCAATACACGAGAAACAAAAAAACAAATCAAAAAATGGGCAGAAGATATGAACAGACACTTTTCCAATGAAGACATACAAATGGCTAACAGACACATGAAAAAAATGTTCAAAATCATTAGCCATCAAAGAAATTCAAATCAAAACCACACTGAGATACCACCTTACGCCAGTTAGAATGGCAAAAATAGACAAGGCAAGAAACAACAATTGTTGGAGAGGATGTGGAGAAAGGGGATCCCTCCTACATTGTTGGTGGGAATGCAAGTTGGTACAGCCACTCTGGAAAACAGTGTGGAGGTCCCTTAAAAAGTTAAAAATTGAGCTACCCTATGATCCAGCCATTGCACTACTGGGTATTTACCCCAAAGATACAGACGTAGTGAAGAGAAGGGCCATATGCACCCCAATGTTCATAGCTGCATTGTTCACAATAGCTAAATCGTCGAAGGAGCCGAGATGCTTTTCAACAGATGACTGGATTAAGAAGTTGTGGTCCATATATACAATGGAATATTACTCAGCTATCAGAAAGAACAAATTTTCAACATTTGCTGAAACATGGATGGCACTGGAGGAGATAATGCTAGGTGAAATAAGTCAAGCAGAGAAGGACAATTATCATGATTTCTCTCATCTATGGAACATAAGAATTAGGATGATCAGTAGGGGAAGAAAGGGATAAAGAAGGGGGGGTAATCAGAAGGGGGAATGAAACATGAGAGACTATAGACTATGAGAAACAAACTGAGGGCCTCAGAGGGGAGGGGGGTGGGGGAATGGGATAGGCCGGTGATGGGTAGTAAGGAGGGCACGTATTGCATGGTGCACTGGGTGTTATACGCAACTAATGAAGCATCGAACTTTATGTCGGAATCCGGGGATGTACTGTATGGTGACTAACACAATATAATAAAAAATCATTAAAAAAAAAAAAAGAAAATTGGGGAAACCAAATCGATTAACATTAGAACACCACGGTAAAGCCAGGGAAAAGCAAAGGTGAAACAGGTCTTTTGGTGGAAGGGAAGGGGTCAAAGGTAGAAAAAAGGGAGTCAGATGGAAACACCAATGAGTCTCACTAAAGAGCAGACGGCATTATGAAGGTGGGATGCTTGGCCAGTGACTTTACAGAGGTGTGGGCTCGGAGAAGAGTGCAAGCACAGGGCTAGTGCAAGAACTCAGCCCCAACAACGCCAGAGATATGACTCGCCCCTGGCCCTGAGCGGAGCAGAACAGAAGAGGGAGAGTCCAGAGTCCAGGCCCCCACGCTGCTCCATCCATATGGCCTGTTCGAGGTGACCTTTCAGGAAGGGAGCCAAAAAATAGGACCCTAACTTCACTCTCCCCCTTCCCTCCAATCTCCTGAGACTGTTTCCCACGGAACCAACCCCCAAAAACCAAGGAGCAGGGGAGCCCCACCTGTCAGCCTTGCGGGCTAAAAGCAGGATGGAGTAGGGTTGGAGCAGACAGACTACACTCCCATGGGGCTGCTGCTTGCTTGTTTGTGTTTACAGGTGCGGTTGAAGAGAAGAGGGAGAATGGGGGCCCTGCCATCCTGTCAGACACTGTGAAAACCTAATGAAGACAACTTCTAGGATCTGTCACTCTCAGTTGTGTGATTCTTCCCTTCGTTATCCTCTACTGCCTAACAGATTACCCCAAAACTCAGCCGCTTTAAACAGCAATTGTTCAGTGTCTCACAGTTCCTGCGGCCATGAACCCTGACTCGGCTTATCTGGGTGCCTCAGCTCAGGGTCACTCATAAGGCCACGTTCAAGAGACGGCCATGGGCTGCAGTCACCCCGAAGTTCGACGGAGGGAGCTTCTTCGGTCAAGCTCATTCCCATGGCTGTTGGCAGACCTCTGAAGATCCATTTCTAAGATGACTTACGGAGCTGTTCGTGGGACACTGGCTCTTGCTGGCTGTTGGCTTGAGACATACATTTTTGATGTATGTGCTTTCACATAGGACTACTCACAACACAGCAGCTGGTGTCCCCCAGAGCGAGGGCTAAGAGAGACAGACAGAGACAGAGATAAAGAGAGACAGCAAGAAACAGAGAGAAGTAACAGGTCTTTTTGTAAGCTGATCTCAAAGGTGACATCCCATCAGTTTTTTAATTGAAATTTGTATTGTAGAATGACATGCAGTTTGTAAGCGATTCCGCAGAGAGATCTCGTGTACTCTTTATCCAGTTTCCCCAGTGCAAAACTACAATGAAATGTCACATCCAGATTATGGACATTGACATAATCTGTTAATCTCATTCAGAGTTCTCCAGTTTCACTTGTACTTTATTGCCTGTGTGTGGAATTCATCACAATTTTATCATCCGGGTAAATTTTTGTA
This sequence comes from Ursus americanus, assembly GCF_024610735.1. NCBI lineage: Eukaryota > Metazoa > Chordata > Mammalia > Carnivora > Ursidae > Ursus > Ursus americanus. The sequence continues at coordinate 26,942,824 of NC_142127.1, read as the reverse complement.
TCCACCACCACATTCAAGATAACAAATGGTTTTATCAACACAATTATCTCTTATGTTGTCCTTTTATAATCAGACCCACTTTTTTCTCCCCATCTTACTGTCCCCCTTATCCCTAGCATCCACTACTCTGTTTACTTCTGTAATTTTGTCATTTCAAAATTTTGTCGTATCATACAGTATGCAGCCTTTTGTGGTTGACTTTTTTACTCATCGTAATTTTCTGGATATTCTTCCAAATTGTTTATGTCAACAGTTTGTTTCTGTTTATTGCTGACTTATATTCCATAGTACTTCTGTGACACTGCTCGTGTCACCATCCACCTGTGGGAGGACATCTGAATTGATGCCAGTTTTTTAGTATTATGATTAAAGTTGTTCTGCACATTTGCGTACAGGTTTTTGATCAGAAGTTGCAATTTCTCTGTAATAAATGCCCAGTGGTGCAATTGCTGGCTAATTGCATGTTTGATCTTATGAGAAACATCCCAACATCTTTGCAATATTCTTTTTCTTAGAAGTGAGTCACTAGGTCTACCCACACTCAGAGGGAGTTCATTACGAAAGGGCACACACAACATGAGACGAGGATCACTGGGGGTCATTTTGAAGGCTGGAGGCTGCCTAACCCCTCTTTTTTTTTTTTTTTCTTTAACCTAACCCTTCTTGCTACCCCTTCAAGGAGAGGTTTGGAGTGGTGTCTGTTTCTCTCCGATACGAAAGCTTATATAAAATAACCTTTTTATTAGGTTATATAAATTAGTTATATAAATAACCTAAAATAACCAAAGAGGCCCAGATTGATTCAAATTTGTGGAAATGTTTTGATGAATTCTCCACTATTCCTAAATTTGGTATTTGAGCTCACTCATCCGCCTTCTGATTAGAAAAAGACTTAAGTTGAGTCTATTCAAATATGGAACAGGTCTGTGCAGGCTAAAATGATCACACATAGCAAATAACCATGAAGTCTTCAAGATGAGAGCTGAGCTTTGATCAGAGACAAACTTATTCTCCCTCCTTAATATGCCTCTTATTCTAGCCTCCAACTCTTTCTGTCCACGTTAATGATTTGAATCACACTGTTGTTCTGCAACTCCCATCCGCTCCAGGCGGCATCCTCTGTCTCGCCCCGGAAATCCTGGAGAAGACCTGAAAGAGTAACTCCACCCTTGCTTCCCACACCTACTTCTCTGCTGGTTTGAAGAACTTAAGGGCGTAAGCACCGAGTGACATTGTGCACTTACTAGCTCCCGCTTCCGACCAAGGAAAATGAGTGACAAGGAGTCCCATTGCTATCACCCGTAATATGTACAACATAAGGATTCATCTAAATATCACAATCAGAAAGGCCCAGACAACACTACATGATTGAGCTCCACATTTTAATGACATTCTTAACTTTTAAAGAAACGTGAAAAAATATGTTAAGAATAAATTTAGAAACACATATTAAACTTAAATGTGAACATTCTGTTTCAAATAACTGGAAACAGTTATTTTTGTCTATTCATTCCTCTGATTGCTTCAGCTTGACAAGGTCTAACCTCACTAATGGTGAGTTCTCTTAAGTCCTCAGCATTGCCCACTCTATCCCTCACAGTGAGGGTCTCCGGCTATTCTTTTTTATAGAACATTTCCCACTGCAAACCTAATCCACTGACGTACTGCTAACTCAGAACACCTAATTTAGCTTCTCACCACACTCTGCTTTTGATTCCTGTTTCTTTGCTGATTACCCTCAAAGATACCTTATATTCATACCATGGCCTCAGATAACAATGTAATAGGAACAGTGGAACGGACATAAGTGGAAATAAAGCAGGGCAGGTAATCATGGCAAGTTCCTGGGCAATAAAAAAAAAAATCAAACAGGTACAGCCCCATTTACAGTTCAGCCATCATGATTTTTATTTTTCTCTAATCCACCGTATTTTTGATCTTTATATACGTGTCTGTTTCTGCTTAAATGTTCTTCTGCACATTTCACTTAGCAAATTCCTATTTCTGGTCTCTGCTTAAACATTGTTTCACCAGAAGCCATTCCTGAATCTTCCAGATTAGGGTAGGTATCTGGACATACACATCCATAACCCTATGTCATGGCCCTTTGCAGCATCCAACGCTATACTCATCACATGTCTAATGCCAGCCTTGCGCACTAGCTTGTAAGCCCCAGGGAGGTAGATAGCACATTCTGTTTTATCACTACTATATCCCTACATTTTAGCACAGATCCTGGAACCCACTGAGGATTCAAATAATAAATTTTAGGTAATCATATCTGAGTGATTCAGTGATAAAAACCAATGAATTTCTCATGAAATTGGCAAAATTCCAAGCAGAGATCTTGTCAGGAACAGTAGATCCAAGAATGAGTAGCAGGAATCCAGCCACAAGCACTAAGGTTCAAAACCATATCTCTAAACACTAAGACAATTGCATCAAGGGGAGAACGATTTCTGTCACAGAGGGAATGGCAGTGGGTATTCTTGTGTGACAAGTACTGAGCTCCTAAAATGTGGAATATAAGCCACAGATTTAATTTCAAGGAACTCTTAAGCATAGTTATGGGAAGCATATATTCCAAATAAAAATATTTGTTTGATGCTGAGACACTGTATTTTTCCAAAGGCCAGGACGGTTTTGTTTCAAAGACCAGGACAGTTTTGTGACTGAAGTTGAGAGCTTAGTGAGCCAACCCTGGGGATTGAAAGATTGTGTGTGAAGACATCTAAGCTCACCAGGATCTTTTCTATTAATCAGTCATTCTTCAAGTCCCTCACTGCACAGAGGGATAGCTAGGGATAACCTCTTAGGGAAATCTCAAAACTCATCCTCCCTTTGCTTTCAACTTCTACAGTTCCTTTTTTACGATATCTCCAAAATTTTCCAGTGATATATGCATCATACATAACCTTTAATTGGTGCATTTTTTTTCCATTTTGGAGTATAAATATTCATCAGAGTTACCTATTTTTAGCTGGTCAATCTCTCAAATAGGTGTGTACAGCTATTCTTGTGTGAGACAGTGGTGCCAGATGAATTATGCTATTGTGTGTAGAAGGAGAGCTTTCTGGAGATGCCAAAGACAATACAAAACAAACACTATTTCCCTAACCTTGGGAGAAGAGAGCCCCCATTATAATTGGCATGAAACATTTAAGCTCTCCATGGAAGCCTCATTGACATTCTCCCACTAATCTACTTTAACTTCAAAATTTTCTTGTTGTTACAATCAACTACAATATTATTTTGATAACTTAAAGTTTAATTTCCATTTCCAAAACATCTTAAGTTAAGAGAACAAGAAGGGGAAGTAATTTTCCATCTACAAGACTAGACCAATAGAGACTAGATAGGAGTTCAATAAAACCATTATAGTTTTGTAATAAGATTAAATCATCTCTTGATTGAAGTACACAAGGCACTTTTTGCCAAATTATATTAGGCCCTTGGCAATTGCCACCATTTTAAAGGAAGGATTATTTTTGAAGGCTATTTTCCCATATTACAAATGCTACAATTTGATGAATCTTAAGTGCCTGCAAAGTATCTCAATGGGCATCTTCGAGAAATGAGTCACTTTTCTTGTGGTAGGATAGTTGGTTGTCAATTTTCCTGTAAGTTTTATATAGGGTTGTTAAGTTTTTAAACTGAAACACTAATAAACTAACCCTGTGCTAGTTCCAGTAATTTCCTAAATATCAGGCAGTCCCTTCTCCCTCAGGGTCCCCCATTAGTCAGGCATTACTCTTTTTTCCAAGCTATCTATATTGTATGGAAACTAGATTTTTCCCCAAACCAAGAGAACTGTAATATGTCATTAATATTTATTAAATCACATAACATAAATCTCCTTGCATATGGAACATATACATTTTATCTGTTAGTGTCTATTCTTATTTCTATAGATGAATCAATGTCTTTTAAAATTGTTAACCCTTACATTCAGATCATCTGCTATATGATAAATAAAAAATAAAATCCAGGTTTATTGAAAACTCCATATATGCCCATAGTATTATGACTTTAACTAGCCAGTATTGTATTTTAAAAAATCACTTTTATTTCTGGGAAAAAATGATCCTAATTGACTTTTGAATTAGTACCCCTTTATTGAATAGTTACTTTACAAACAATACTCCTTCATTACCTGTAATTACAATTTGCATAGGGAACCACATTTGTCAGTGGCAAAAATGTTATCTCATTTTAAGAGAAAAGATTTTGAAAAACTGGTTATAATAAAAATTTTATTTTTGTTTAAATGTAAGCTTACTCTGTGTACCAAAAAATCTTCAGATAAAAGAATTGAACTGAAAACAAATGCTGGTATAAATGGTTTTTAAAGCCGTACTGTATTTTTAATGTTTCAGTTATTTTAATTGTTTGTTAGAAATAGCACCAATTTATGAAGATCATCTCTATTTGGGAGAGAGAACTTGGAACACAGATAGCTGTGGAGCTTGAGGGGCAGTTTTGATTTTTGACGTAAGTTGAGAGTCCAGAGCTTTCTAATAGACCTCGCACTCCTCTGTAACCTGGTATTTCTCTTTTTCTGTGTTAAAGATCTCGTCTTTTTGGTGGCTGGGCTTATTGCAGCTTCTTTTGAAGGAGGCATCAATGAGATCTTCAGGGATTTTTACATCAGTTTGGCGGAGGTGACAATGACGAATTTCTTTTGGATTCAACACAAAGAAACTAACCTGAGGACCAGACACCAATTCACATGTAGCAAGCCCATTCAGCTGCTTCAGGAAAACCATCTTTTTGCCTCTGTGGTGATAAGTGGGAATGAACAGCATGGTCCTGGCGGGAGCACTATCTTTTAGGTTTCTCACCTGCTGACGAAGAAAGTGTTGTTTTTTGTTTGTTTGTTTGTTTGTTTGTTTGTTTGTTTGTTTGCAGTGGTTCAACAACTTTTGAGGCGCATTTTCAATCGGATAATAACTAGGCATATTGCCAAATTTGAACATCTGGGTGCCACCATTCTTGTCACTAACCAACTGGCTTGTGACCATAGAATAAACATCTCCTTTCTTTCTTCAATCCTAGATTTAACTGCTGAACATTTCCTCATGGACATGGCTTTCCTTGGATTGGGAATACCTGCTGATTCCCCCCACAAACACAGGGTTTCGTCTGTAATGGGACTTCCCTTTCTTGGGCATTTTTGGCCCTGATTTTTATTCTTAACCTTTCCTCTGGCATCAGCCTTTCTTTGTTTCTGGTCTCTCCTCCTTAACATCTGGTTTGGGGACTTATTAACCACTATATTTCAAGACAGGGAAGCACAATACACTTTTTGACAGTCTTCTTAAAATTTTTCATAATTAGAATTTTAAGTAGTATAATATTAGTAAAACGGTTTCCATTTAGTTTTCTTTTTCTTAGTAAAAACTATGTCAAGCACATTTTATTTAGTTAAATCTTGACTCTTAGATCCATTCGCTTTATTTGATGTTGCTGCTACCCAATCAACCTCATTATTTCCCCATACGACTATACCTATCCATGTGACAAAATCCAATATAAAGACAGGAGATGGGAGATGCCAGGGTGGTTCAGTTGGTTAAGCATCTGCCTTCAGCGCAGGTCATGATTCCAGAGTCCTGGGATGGAGTCCCACATTGGGCTCCTTCCTCAGTGGGGAGCCTGCTTCTCCCTTTGCCTCCCACTCTCGCTGCTTATGCTCTCTCTCGACAAATATAAAAATAAAATCTTAAAAAAAAAAAAAAAAGGTAGGAGAGGATTTACAAATTAGAACCAGAGATTTTCACCACCTTTAGTGGTGCTAAATGCTAAATGCATTTCTTACAATTCATATCATTATAATTCTTCACAGTGTTTTTTGGAACAAACAGTCGTGACTATACTGTCAGCATTGTAAGAACCTTTCAAAGTGAGTTTCTATTTTAATAAAATCTTGATATGCTCAGGGCACCTGGGTGGCTCAGTCAGTTGTGTCTGCCTTCAGCTTAGGTCATGATCCCAGGATCCTTGGGATCAAGTCCTACATCAGGCTCCCTGATCTGCGGGGAGCCTGCTTCTCCCTCTCCCTCTGCCTGCCACTGCCCCTGCTTATGCCCTCTCTCTCTCTCTCTCTCTCTCACTCTCTGTCAAATAAATAAATGCATTCTATAAAAACAAAAATCTTGATTTGCTCTCCATCATATACATGCTACATAAAATAAATGGGCTCTACTAGGTTTCTTTTTTTCTTTGTATTTATAAGGAGTAGGATTACCAATAAACGATGGAGTTCAATTTACTGTTATTTATTTCACATGGGAGTTTGCAGAAAGCATAGAAAGAACATCAAAAATAACTGATGTTTATAGTACTTGGAAAGTTTGTGATGAAATTACAGATTGTCCAATCAGTTAATTGACAAAGTTGTTATAACACCAAGTTTGAATTTTATTTTTTAAGTACACATATGCAAAAGAAACTCCATATATGAGGTAGTCATGAGATTGATATTTGCACCTGCTATTTAATGTAACTGTGAGATCTTATCTCCGTATGTGTTATTTTCAATGCTCTATACTACTGTGTATCCAAAAGGTATACAGAACTATATAATTAATATTTTTGTTGGCTGAGAAATATCACACAGGTACTTTATGAATCATTATAAGCAAATTGAGGAGAAGACGTGTCATTCTGTTGTTGTATGTATACTATTCCTTTACACACTTTGTTGAATGAATTTCAAATAATTAAACTTAATGCTAAAAGTACTCTTTACACTAAAGATATAAAAAATAAGGCTGGATTTATCTTATGATTCAGAAGATTCTACTAAATTTCAACTTTGGACAATTGCAGGCAATCTGAATGGATTCCTTGATACCATGGAAAAGGTACTTCAAAAAATCTCTGCTATCAAAGGTTTTTTTTTTTTTTTTTTTACGTGGTATTTGCTTTTTTCCTGAGAACCTAGAATTCAAAAATGATAACAGTTTTAATTTTGTTTTGGAATCATGAGGGAAATGGCAACCATTTTTATTTTGAATTCCCAGTTCTATAAACCCTGCCTCCAATACAAGTTAAAAAATCCTCAAAAGTATCAATGTGGGTTATTTATTAATAAGGCTTTTAAATCACAGAGGCCTATCACCCATAGAGCCTAGAGAAAAAACAGCATGGCACAATAGAAAGAGCTGGGGCACTTTTAAGCATAAGTGCAAATTGTTGCCCTGACACTTAACAGGCATGAGAATGCGTGTGTTAGTCAACCACAGGATTACAAAGTCAGCCTCATCCCTGACCCATTTTGTTCCAGATGGCTCTACATAATGATAGAGGGTATGCAAATCATGTTTCCATTTAGAGCTAATCCATTGTTGCCAAGTTCAAATCTTATTTATGTTTCTATAAACCATATTTCTTCCTCAAGGGATGTGTCAATATTACAAAAAAAAAAAACCATGATGTGGAATTCACCAATTGTAAAAGGAGATCAATGTAGAAAAACAACAATAAAGAAAGGAGTGTAGATAATATCTAGACAACTTCACGAAGAGCAAACTACCCAGAAAACGGGCTAGTGGTACTGGTGTTATAGTCCCCCTGGGGCAAGTGAATCACACCCTTATGAGATAGATTTCTCCCTGGGATACGTTTTCTATGACACACTGTGCTCCACCTAAAATTTATTCTGTTAAAAAAAAAAAAATCCCACATCTAACATGGTTTAACTACTTACTTAGTTAACTTGGTTTAATGTTTGAGTTCCGTGGTGAATATTTCAAACAGAGGAAGTTGAAGTCCTTGCACAGTTTTCATTATTAAAAAAGACATCTTCTGGAAAGTTATAATAATGGTAGCAGTAGCCCTAGCTGTTCTCTGCCAAGTAAATACCGATAATATTTTAAAAGCAGTCTCCTGAAGATAGTTCTAATCCATGATGATTTACATGGCAAAAATTTCTTTGAGTAAAATTTCAGTTTTGGGTATAGAGGCAGAACTAAGAAAAGAACAAAGCACTACAATATGAAGTTATATAGACCTGACATCTCAGAAAGAGTGGCTGACGGTGGCATAAGCTTGACTTAAGGGTATTGCTCTGTGCCTTCTTCTTTCCAAATGCTTCAAACAAGGCAAACAGTTTTTATCAGTAAAATACAGCAGAAACCAAAAGTTTATACAAAGTTTTTCATTTCATTAGCTGGGAAGCTGAAGGAATAGTCAGATATGATGATTAAAACAACAAAAAATAACCTTCTAGGATTTGTTCATCTTCTTATATGTGAGCTCAAGCTAAGTTAGGTCTAATCACAATTAAATCAGCATACACTTCCTATCTTGAAAATACTCTAGCAAGTTGAAACCAATAAAAATGTACATTGGGTTTGTATTCGGATTCTGCCCATGATGGAGTTATAAGACAGAGTTATATACTTAAGCCATTAATAAATGGGCTATCAATAAGGAAATCACTACATCGAAAGCACAGTCATATTTGGCAGAAATGTGTTCTTAAATCTTAAATGCATTGTTTTTCAGGTCACTTGGTCCCTTTTTGGGAAACTGCAATTTATTGCCAGCATGTTTAACAATCAAGTGAATTGTCACATTTCTAAATAATGTACATATTTGAGAAAGTCATTTCACTTGGGAAGAGAGTTACTATTTTTCATTCCTCACAGTTTGCATCTAAGGGTCATTTCAATTTCTTTTAATTGTACTTAAGTGTTTCTCCCTCCACCCCCCTCAGTGTTTGTTACTTGCTTTTAATGTGATTTCAGAATTATAAATGGCTCAGCATATTGGTAAGTGAATTTTTGAGGTTTTTCCATATAGATAAGTGAAGGAAACAGGGTGAAGTGGTGAGTGGCATTTCTTCCTAACAGGTTTTCATGAAAGGGGGTACTGAGTTAATGCAAATTTTTCCTGAGAGCATAGTTTACAGAATATGCATTTCATCAATACTATTAACTTGTTTGTGCTTTAACTAATATTTTCTTAAGATCCATGAAGCTTTATCAGCATGATGCTTTTACTACTATTATTTGCACTGCTATTAGGAGTAAGGAACGCTGGCTAAAGATTTTCATAACCATTTTATGGGAGGCAAACTCAAATGTTAACAGGGGCTAGGCAGATAATGTAAGGGGTGAAATGGCTCATTGTAAAAGAATAAGAAATAATGGGGACTGAGAGAGGAATTCTCTTCCAAGGGGATCAGCTGTCACTCAGTCTTGACCCGTAATAGTCACCCATCAGGTTGAACAAAATACGTCTCTGGGCCGACTTCAGCCTGCAGGCTCTCAGCCTGCAATCTTGGTTTTAGAGATCGATTTGTCGAGGGTTGGTTAAGTAACATAAACCAAACTAGACTAGTGTTTGTGGTGAGGTTGAAGTGTAGGAAGATAAACTATCCCATCAAGGGTGTACAAGGCTGAGTAGTCGCGAGAGTCCCCACACTAAGAAGGGCCCCTCACTTGGTTTAATGGTCTGCTGTTGTTGTCTTGAAATTCTTAATTATTTTTGAACAAGGGGCACCACAGATTCGTTTAACACAGTGTGCAGTAAATTACATAGCTGGTCCTGATTCCATTCAAAGTAACATTTGAAGTATTTTTCTCCTGAGTGAGTTAATATACCTCTCGGCAAACTTAATTAACTACTGGGAAGCGTTAAAAATGGAGGGATTCCTGTGTTGTCAATTCGCTCAACTTGTTTCCTTTGCAGATTTTGAATATACTCCTTCCCTCTCCCTTCCACTCCCCGCATTACCTCTCTGTATTACCTGCCCTCAAAAGAAAAGGCGAATGGCCTGATTCATCAAACAGAGACTAAGGTAAAAAGTCAGTAGTTTTGGCTTCAAAATTACCTGCTTGGTTTGCTGAAAAGATTTACAGGTTTCCCAAAGATAGACCAGAGACTTCCATTCTTTCTTTGAATTAAATATAAAAATAAACAAGATTTCATTAAGAAAAATAGTTCAATGATCCATGATATTGACAAACACGGCTGTTTCCCTTCTTGGTTGTTACTTATTTGTATGAGAAATAAATTATCATTTAAATTTGTCATTAGAATTGGCCATAGCAAGTGATTTACACTCAATAACCTGGTTTCAGAGTCATCTCTCTGTGGTGTTGGCATAAAGTACAGCACAGACTTCTCTGGTGTTCACTAAAAAGCCATCTAACCTTTTTGTAGATCCCTCGACACCTGTAATCCACCAATTTCCAGCTCATAGAAAAAAGTATGAGCATTTAACTTTGAATCTTGGGAGCAGAACTCTTAGCTGGATTAATTTATTTTTCTTACCTATCAGTGGTTTAGATTTATATGCACTTTCCTGTTACAGTTGATGCCAGCCCGCATTCCGTCGCTGTTGTGCAGGTATGACTAAGTACTGTCTCATTCCATTGAATAGGGCATCGTTTGTCTTGGGTTCTACAGGCTGGCTGCATACATGACAGCACACAGTGACAGTAATTTGCACTGATCTGCCCCCACTGCTAGTCCTGCTGCTACAAATAGCAATTGATTATTATGCTGTAGTGTTATTGACTGTCACTATGAACACAAGCTTTATTTCATTTTTAAAGTAACATGCTGCAGATTTGTTTAGTATAAGAGCAAAACAGGGAAATATTCATTTCTAAGAATTATTTGCAGTCACAAATGTAACTTTAAATCCTGGTCATAAAACATTTACTTTACTTTAAATCATAGTAAACAAAAACTTTATTGTGGTATTTATTTTAGTGTAATGTAAATAAATAATTTCCAAAAGCCATAAGAAAATCAGTATAAAACTGAAATATTTTTCCTACTCCCAATTTCGGGAGAGATATGCGCAGAAAATGACTAGGTACCGTTTTGTCTTCGTTTCTTCCATCTGTAACTGCTTTCTCTGTTTGAAAACCGTTGGAATCCTATTTCGTGCATATGTGTTTATTGACTTGTCTGGTATTCTAAAAGTCTCAGTTCTTTTGGGATCCTATTGTATCTCATACTTTGTACTTATTTACCCCTACAAACTGACCAGAAGGGTTCTTGGGTTTAAAACTACAGTTATGCAAACTTGCAGTGTTAATATTTATTAATATTATGTTGGTGGAAGATAGATCTTAATTTATAAAGCTGTGCTTTCTTAAACTGCAAGTTTAACTTTCTAAATCCTTTAAAGCATAACATTACTAGGTAGCAAAATTGATTTATTTTATTATGGTACACCATCGTGAGTTTTAACGTGCTTGACTACTGCAGTAAGTATACTATTTCTGACACAAACTAAAAATTTGAACTATATATAAGATAGAGTTCGGAAAACAAAAATAAAAACAAAACTACACAGAACCTCAAAGACCTTATTTTGAACAACTCTGCCTTCTGATGGCCATGTTGGGACCAGCAGAATCCAGGATGGAATGGTAGAACAAGCCACTGGACTCTTCAACATCATTCCTGAATGGCACAGCCAATGGGTGGGTTCTCGTAGTTTGGGAAAATAGAAGAGTCTTAGAGATCCCAGTTTGCTATTTATTTTGTATTCCTTTGGTACTTTTTTATTCAAGTATTTTATTTTATTAAAAAAATGAATAGAAATCTTTTATGTAATCAGAGGTAACTAAAAAAACAAAATAAATTCCATATATATTTCTGAAAGGAAATCTATTCTCTGGTCTGAAGTATACTGTCAAAAGGATGGCTCAGCTATCTGTAGTTAGAAAGTGAATTTCATCTTCTCTCCCTTTCACTTTGAGACCTCCCAACATTTAAATATCTGCCAAATGCAAATTTCAAAGCATACTTGTGTTAAAATTACTATTATCTATAGAAGATTTAACTTTCCTCAGTATAACAGAGGAAAAACATGTAGAGGAATTACAGAACAGAAGCGGGGGTGGTCAGTCTTATGCTTTGTGTTAGATTTTAGCAGTTGTCCCTGTTAGACGATACTCAAAATCTGTTAAGAAATAGGCAGGAGTAAACTATAAATGAATAATATAAATAGTCATGTATTTTGGATAAACCAGGGTTGTCAGATATTAGTAAAAGGGACTTCCACCAATATTGTAAGAACTGGAACTATCAGTGGTCTAAAGAAAGTGGGTAGCATTTCCAAGACAGCCACTAAGACAATACAAAGTACAACGTCCAGAAAGTTATCTTTCAAAAGGTGTGTGTGTGTGTGTGTGTGTGTGTGTATACGTATATCTATATATACACATGTGAAAAGAAGATAACAGGTATTATTCATTTCACAACCATGACATAACTCACATTAATGCTAAACAGCTATGTATTTATCAATTAGCATTACTTTTCCATCTCTCTCTGACTCTCTGTATTGTTGTAATTCCATCAAATAGTCATTTGCTTTTTTTATGCTAATAATCCCTTCACATTCCTTCCTTTCATCTGTATCCTTGTGTGCTATTTGTTGTTCTGCTAAATCCCTATTATAGAGGCCCATGAGTTCCAAGAGCTTGATGAATAATTGGAAATGTTTTATCCCTGAGCTTCAAAAAAGTGCTAGAAATAATTATAAGCAAACATCTTCTGTAGTGTCCCATATCAATCCAATCCCTGCTTTATGCTGTTTGTACTTTAGATAGAGAAGGAGACAGTGAGATCTTGGCTACCAGCTCTTGCAGCATAAAGGGGACAGATGTTTTGGTTTCTATCGCTTTTTCTTCTGTCTTCTCTGTTCTTTCTGGCAGCTTGGGCTGTTCACTACAATACGTTCCACAGTTAGTCAAGCCTGTAATTTCACAAGGTACAGTTAATTATTGATCAATCAAAATGAACTTCGTAATCCTTTTGGCAACTTGTGCTGTACTTGAACTTCTCTCTTGCCCATAAAATAGCTTAATGGTCTACAGTATAATGAACATGAAGGATATGAACTGATGTTCAAAGAAGCAGGCAAATCCTACCTTTCTTGCTCATGCCAATTCAGGATTATTCTTCACATCATACTACACACTCCTTATTTTTCTTCAGGAAATCACTTAAAGATTCAAGCCTCCCCCCTAACCCATCCTGACCCCAGATGCGGAGCTCTCATATCTTCTCCAAGAATTCGATTCAATTTAAGATAGTTATTTAATATTTGACAATATATATTTTTATCCTTTCATTTCTTCTCCATAAATCAATTCAGTCAAATCATTAAGTAGCTCTCATGAGCCATATGGCTGTGTTTTCAATACAGTTATGTACTGTTGTTGTTGTTGTTTTTTGAACAGGCAGTTTACCTATATAAGAAAGAAGAATGTCATGCATCAAAGAATACCAACCCCCCCTTAGTGAAAAACAAACTAAAGGGGAAATAAATACCCAGACCCTAGTAGCTTACATATAGTGTGTGTAAAGATAGTACAGCTATCTTCTAGCCACCTATTCATTCAGTCCTTATTGAGAGACTACTATGTGTCAAGAGTCTTGTTCTGAGGGAAATATAGAGACTGAGATGAAGATTGGAATATGAAAGTCTGGAAACTAAGCCTTGTCATAATACATAATGACAAAGTGTTCAGTGGAAAGATTGCAGTTCTGGAGAACAGAGGAACTATCAGAATGGCATCTTCCTCTAAGAGACACATTGACTCTACAACCCTGGAGACCTTCGATCCATCCGTGTACCACGTGGTTAATGCTCCCTGCCCACTGTGTTTGCAGTTCTAGCTCGCTACTGTATGATGAATGAGTCGTGGTTCCTTTCTGCAGGGTTTGTATGATATCAGGCTCAACCAGTTCATGAAGATGACTGCCAAACCCACAGCTGTATAAGTTCAGATACTTCTCAACTTCGTTTCCATCTGGGAAGCTCAGTTCTAAGGCTGCCCCTGCCTCCCATGAGATTTCAGTGTGCCCTTTTGCCTTTTACAAGTACTAATAAGCAAACAGAAACCCACAAGATTTGGGATAACCTGAGTGACTTCCTAATCCTTAAAGTCAAAGAAGCTAATCTCGATGTGCACAAAGTAGCCACACTGCTAAGTGACAGTGGCGGGTCATAAAAAGAGGTAAAGACAAAATGCTCCAGAAAAGAAAGACCATTTATGTATGATTGGGGGAATCAGTGAAGGTTTTCAGTTTATGGCCAGTTGAGCTGGATCTCATAGAACAGATCAATTTCATCAAATGCAGATAGATTACAGAAGAGCAGATGGTGAGCAAAAAGAAAGGAACTCAGGAGCAAAGCCTCAGTGATACGAAACGTAGTGATGTGTATTTAGTGTTTATTTGCTTTGACTGTATGTATACCAGGTATCAACAACCTGTTCCTAAAAATCTTGATGCATTTGATAAGTACACAAATTCGAGGGAGTGTGAGACCCAACAGAAACTTATTTCCCCTTCAAATGGTCCACAGTTATTTTCTGCAAAATGCCATCTCCTCTCCGCTCAGGATTAGGTTCCTCCTGTACTTTGACTCTGGCCAAAGCGTCTTATTCCTGCCTCTGTGGTCCATGGGCCTCTGAGGGTGCTGCTGCTCCAACGATTACCACTTCACAATGCCTCCCGTTACCACCCATCCTAAGTGCAAAGCAGGCTCTCCCCTGGATTCTTCACAGAAGAGCAGAAGTTAATCTGCCACTCATCTAAGCATTCCTCAAGTTTGAAGATAATGACAGAAAAGATCCCCCCGAGTCACCATTGTTTTCTTTGCAACAGCTCTCAGAGCTGGAGGTTTAGATTCAGCCTTGGGGTCTCTATGTGGCACTAGCCTGCTTAGATCCCAGTCTTTGTCCAAGTGACAAAACTCAGCCCAGCTCCATGGCCAGGTGGCTTCTAATGCATCTGAAGTTTGGCATCTGGACCAGCCTCCAGAGATCTGAGAGAGAAGGCAGATTTCCGCTCTCAAACAGCCTAGGATACAACTTCAGTTTTACCTCTTTCCAGGACGTCTGACAGTCAGGCTCCTGGAGATACTGTTCATTTACCTGCCAGGGCATTCGGTCGCAACAGGAAAATTAGGTTACAGTGTTCAGCCAGAAGCAGATTTCCTATGAAACTGAGGAAACCTAAGATTTAAGGCCTCATCCAAGACTCTGTCCCTAATTTTCTGTTTTTAGTTTTGTGTCTTTTTTTTTCTTAGAGGCCCCCCAAAGTGTGCGAGTTTCAGGTACCACTGAACCTGGATCTGACTCTCCTGTCAATACCAGGACATTTTAGGGTTTTTCATCTGAAATCAGACCATCCCAGTCCCAGGCTAGAGCAAGCTCCCAACTATAGCCAGCTCCCTTTTTACGTCCTACCTCTACCCTATAGTGAGGATCTTTTCTCATAACCTTTCTGCTATACTCTGTCTTCAGGTCCTCGTCACCTGCAGGATCTGATCAACAAGAACTTAGACAAACACACACACGCACATAGACCCCATATATGCATGACCTCTCTGATATATTATAAAGACTGCTTATATGCACAGAGAACATATTCTCCAGAAGAAGATAGAACCAGTGGAGAAGTAATTCTGCCTATCCACCTTTACTATTAATCATGCAGATATTTGGGAAGAGTGAGATTATTTTGATTCAGCCTGAAAAAAAAATGGCTCTGTCAGAAAGATTTAAAACTTAACCAACAAACTAAAAATGAAGACCAAACCATGATCCACACCGCTAGTAGTCTTTAGGTGACAACTTCTGCCATCCCACTTCAAACCTCTTGACTTTCAGGCAATGTCCCTCTCCCCTTCTAGAAGGAAGACAAGTTGGGAAGGATATAGCCAATGAGATGTTTGCCTGAGAGCACTAGGCATCATAACTTTATTCCTTGTTTTTGGAAAGTTGATAAGGAAGGAAGTGACCTGGTCAAAATCAAGTTTTAGCAAAATTAACCACAAGCATAACTTTCACCAGGAAGGCAGATGAAGAATGAATGCCCCATTTTTTTTCAGTCCACATTCCTTTGGGCCCCATAAGAACAAGCTTCCATGACTTGCATCCCCACTGATGATTTCAGCCCTTGGCCATGGAAGGGTAAGCACTCTGACCCTGGATTCTGGAAAATAAAAGCTTCACTTGGGGTCCTGCTTGTTTCTCATGAATTGCATAGGACACATATCCCAAGGTTCCAAACCCCAATGACCTATGGCAAAGCAAATGAAGATTTTTTTCCCCCAATTTGTACTAATTAAATTTTCAATGGAATAATCAAAGCTCCTAGGGCTCTTCTAAAAGAGTGTTGGTCTTTCTGTCCTTCAATCCCTAGCCCTAGTGAAACGGGTCTCTAAGAGTCATTTAAAATCTGCATGACACAGATATCTGCCCTCAGTTAGGACCACTTGGTTGTGTGGAAGGACCTTGAGCTACAGAATCAACAGACCTGCCTAGATTCTCTAGTAACTTCAATTCTGAGACTTTGCCTCCTTAAATCCAACCTCCTCACAGAATTGACAGGGAGAGTAACTGAAATGTTGTACCTAAAACCTTGATGCTTAATAAGTACTCAGTAAATAGTTTGGGAAAGGTCATGCCTGAGAATTATTGCTTTAGTTAAATTAAGTTATAATTTTCTTGCCTATTTTCATTGATTCTAAATGCGGAAAAGCTTAAATATATATTTATGTAAGAATTACTGTGTTACAAACTGACTTTTAGATGTTATCATATTTTGCTAAATGTAGAAAAGTCTATACTTGGTTTAATATATTGACCAGGATCTGGAATAAACGCTTTGGAAAAGATTAATTTTAGAATGTGTATTGCAAAATATGGATATATAACAATATACCTTCTCTCTTCAGAGGCAACCTCATACTTAAATATTTTATGGGGCTGGAGGTGTCAGGAGGAAATATTTTAAAAATTAATTTATTATGTCATCAGGGAACATGCAATAGTAAAATGTATAGATGTACATTTTCAGCAATTTAATATTTCCTGAAACTGAGAACATTATATGAAAATATAAGCAGAAATGAGAGTCCAATACTTAGAACTTTAGAAATGGGATACGGAAAATACAATTATTACCAGAGAACAGGATGGTATTTTGGGGTGGAATTGAATTTCCCTTTAACTTGTCCTACATAAATTTGTCCTTTTGCTCTGGAAATAGGTTGATCTAACAGAGGAGTTTACAAACTTTTTCTGCAAGGGCCCAGAAAGCAAATGTTTTAGACTTTACTGCCGGGATAGTCTCTGTGCAACTATTCATCTCTGCCATTGTAAAGAGAAAGCAGTCAGGCAGGATTTAAACAAATGGACGTGGCTGTGTTTCAATAAAACTTTATTTACAATAAGCAGCCAGATTTAGCTCATGGCCCTTAGTTTGCCAAGCACTGTTCTAAAGTAACATAAGACAAAAGGAAGAACTGGAGGGCCTGGGGGGCTCTGTTGTTAAGTGTCTGGCTCTTGATTTCAACTCAGGTCATGATCTCAGGGGTCATGAGATGGAGCCTGGGGTTGGACTCCTAGCTGAGGAGGGAGCCTGCTTAAGATTCTCTCTTTCCCTTTCCCTCTGCCCCTCACCGCCCTCGCTCATACTGTCTCTTAAAAAAAAAAAAAAAAAAAAAAAAAGAAGAAGAAGAAGAAAGGAGGAACATAAGACAGGGATAAAAAGAATATGCAGGAGGAATGATAAAGTTACAGAAATAAGAGGGACCACAGAAAAAGGAAAGTGGTAGCAAAAAATGGCATTCATGTTCTGTACCCACTTATGTCTACCACTCCGTGCCAGGAAAATCCCATCTCAGAAGGTAACACTGGGTGTGCTGATGCAAGGTAACTTGTATTATTGGAAATTTACATGTCACAAGAAGGAGTGTGTTATTTCCAATCCCCAGGGTTTGGACACTTAAAATAGTCTGAAATCATTGAAATTGCCTCATCTGCTTCAGGAGTTTCAGTTCAGCCCTGACCACCACAATCCTAGCAACTGACCTCCGAGAAAATGCCGTGTTTCCAAGGAGAGATAAATAAGCGTTTTATCCCAGCCTCTTCCACAGCCAGCATTAAGGTGCCACCACAAACTCCATGAACCTGGTATAAAGAGACACATTTGCTGCTTAATGCTAGTTTGTGTTCTTTAAATCTAAAGCCTGAGCTCTGTGAATTCGTGGTGGAACAACTTTGGCAAATAGAAAAATAAACTTTGCCTCAGTGGAAGATTAGTTGGGGAGGCCCAGTGGACATTTCACAGCAGTAAAATCCATGCAAAATGAATTTGGACAAGAGTAGTCTGTCTAAGATATCAATTTGCCCAAATAATATATTTATAGACTATTATTACATCTAGGGAAAAAAAGCACTAGGTTGAAACTGTAAAATTTCACTGATAAAAATGATCCATTCTCAAATGTCAACCAACATTAAAAAGGAGAGTTTGACACTTTTAAATAAAAAATGATGCACAAATTACACAAGAAACCTACGGAGACTCCTTCAGTCCTTTCTTCTCTCTATCCTGCTCTAAAACACGCAATAAACCTTTTTCAATTGGAGAGGTTTAATCTATGTGTATAAGGAGACTTAAAGGCAGTGCCTTCTCTTCCTGGAGGCCTGCGTGCAGGGCTTTTTTCAGATATTGATTGTGAAAGTGATATCACACCAGAAGGTACATTGATATGGTGTCGAGTAAAAGAAAACGGCAAAGAATCCTTACAGTCTAATCAAAGCTCTGTCCAAGCCCCACACTCAGATGAAATCCAATCAATAGAGACGATTAAATGACACATACAGAGTCATCAATATTAAATACACTCCATTTCCTGTACAAGAACTGGATAACACAAAGTGGACAAGATAAAACTTGACTCTGCAGGTTTATTTACAGGATCTGTGCTATATTTAGAGATGAATATGAAAGTGTGACTCAGTTGCCATTTGGCCAACAAATTAAGGTGCCGCAAGTACATTCGCGAACGAACTTATGCTGAACAGACTGCGTAGGTGACCATATCACAGAGGGTCTGACTTGACAATAATCAATCGGAGGAGACCAGCATTTACTTTAATATCTGGTATTTGATCTTCTGATGGAAGACACACAGGAGACAAGGAAATAATATGAATAACAATAAAAATAGGTACAATTTAATGAGAGTTTGTTATAAGCCAGCCAATGCGCTAATTGCTTTACAATTATTATCTCATCTACAAATATTATCTCATTATCTTTGTCAGGGTGGAGGGGACTAAGATTAAAATGTCTTCAGTGGTGTGGAAGTGAGGTGGTTGGAAACTGAACTCAGCACTGCTTGACTCCAGAAGTCACGCTCTCCACAAGGACGGCCCAAATCCATTGCTAATTGACTATGATCTTGGAAAGACTATGCATGTCTGTTTCATTGAAGTCTCTTTCTTCTTCTGTAAAGTGAGAGGCTTGAACTAAATAACCTAAGGTCCCTCTTTTGATCTAAATTTCTAAGAATTGGTGGGAGCACCATGGCCTGACCGCTAGGTATTTATAAAGTGTGAATAATATCACTTCATCAAAATTGCTCATTTATTGCTAAGAAAGGGTATGCTTTCAAAGGTTGGGATTTTTTTGCTTCTTAGTTTAATAGGGACGACAGACTAAGAAAATAAGCAAAGGTATATTTGGAGGTAAGGCTTAGTTCACTTAGCTTCAGGAAGGATCTCTGGGGCAGGACTTTTAGCGGCTTTAGTGATTCACTCTAGTGCAGATTAGAAAAGAAGCTGGCTGGTGTCGGCTACCAACTTCTTACATTCAGGCAACAGGCTTCAGAATTTATCCTCATCAATCCCATTTTCTCACTTTTTAAAACAAAATCACTGTGCTATCAATTTAGTCAAATTCTGAAAAATAAATTGAAGATACACATTTCACCTTTTAAAAATATGCCACAAAACACATATAATGCTTACCATGTGCCAGGTACTATTTGAAATACTTTATTATTTTTTTTCTTTAGATTTTATTTATTTATTTGAGAGAGAAAGAGAGCAACCACATACGAGTGGGGAGTGGCAGAGAGAGAGAGAGAGAATCTGAAGCCGACTTCACACTGAGCACAGAGCCCACTCGGGGCTCAATCCCACCATCGCGAGATCATGACCTGAGCCAAAACCAAGAGTGGGACGCTCAGCAGACTGAGCCACCCAGGTGCCCCTGAAATACTTTATAAATACTAATGTATTTAATACAGCAACCCATTGAGGTATGTACTATCATATTACCTCCATTTCACGGACGCAGAAACTAAGACTGAGAGAAGTAAGTAACCTGCCCAAAGTCACCCAGCTGAATGCGTGGATAGAGGCGGTATTAGAACGAAATGTCTGGCTCTAGAGAAGCTGCCCGTAACCACTAGACTCTGCTGCCCCTCTCTGCATCAGTACTGTGCTTAGGAAGAAGTTTTATAAAGAAGATAGGCATTTTTAAAGGTGTTTACAAAAAGTAAAATGAAAAGCCTTTTATGCTGTTGAAAAGTGTGGTCGGAAGGCAATAAACATATAGAAAATGTTCCCCTTGAAGAAAGTCAGGCTAAATTCATTCCTGAAGAAAGGACAGAAACAGGTATGGCCACAAATGCAGGTCGCACAAGTCCCCAAGCAGCTGGCAGGCAATTATGCGTTTTGACTACTGCTCACCACTGCTGACATTTCAGACACACAAACAAGCATCCGGAAATTCGCTGGCACAAGTCAAAGTATCAGGCAGCACTTCCGGACAGGGGCTTCCTTTAAGACAAATCCTGTTTGCTGATCATTCTCAGAGTAGCACATTTTTATGCTTCTTAGAGTAAGAAGAAGAATGAAAAATACCCGCTGTTTTAAGTTAGTGTCCTAATTCTATCAAGAGTAACTTAAAGCCTTTTCCTGTCCCCTTTGCTGAGGAGGCATCATAGCTTCTCACCTATGTCATGACTACTTTTTCTGTCTGTCCTTTTTTTTCCGGCCCTTTCCTCCTGGTAGGTAATCTCACTGATTTCCTTTGTCTAGTTATGCAAAATAACAAATGTCAAAGCTTGGGAGCTGGTAATTTGGCAATTTTAGACAATCGCCTCAGAACCACATTTTAGTACACCTTTGAAGCAGCACAAGTTCAAAGGCTTTGAAAAGACGACTATTGCCTTGCCTGTTACTATGAGTCATTTGAAGTAATTGGTCTTGTCTGATGTATGTTTTGAACTGAGGAAGTAGAGCTTTATTACCACAATCAGATACAGGTTTTCAGCCGAGGAAGTGGGGTTTTCCTCGCAGATGTAGATGCATGCTTGATAAGGCAGAAAACAGACAGATGTGCCTCTATGCACCAGGGAAGAGGTGTGGAGAAGGAACAAATAAAACAGGTGAGAAAATTCCATGAAGCTCCAGTGAAGTGCTTTTGGAAACAATCCCAGTTAGGAAATTTCTCACAAGCCAGCAACTCCTAATTTAGACGCAGACTTTAGACTTTATTTTGATACCTACTGAAACCTCCCTCTTATCCTCATCATGTTCAGAGTGGGCCAGTGATTCGCACACAAGTAAACTGGGTAAAGGAAAATCATCTTCTTAAAAGACGATTAACCAGTCTTTTTACTTTACTTTTACCAGTAGTGCTTCTGATGTAAAGCCAGTTTGGACTTCATTAGTTACTTACGACGAGGATTGTTGTTTCGCCATCTCTCTCATGAAAAATAAAAAGCAAAAATGTTCAACTCCAGAGAAATACCCATACGCTTCACTTCTTTTGGCATCTTCCCTCAATAACATTTGTTAATGGTTTTCCATGTGTGTATATGTTTGCAAATAAAGGAATAAGACCAAAAATAAAACAAAATGAAGCGAACACACACAGGCACGTGAACACACGCCACATTTCAGGATTTCAAGCAAGGTTTGGTTACTTTGTAAGTGTTTCTCATGAAACATTCAGTCAACGACTATTTATTGAACGCCTACAATGGGTCAGGCACCTGGCAAGCAATTAGAATACTGAGTTCATTGTAACCCCCTTTTTAAGGAGTTTACAATCTAGCAGGTAAAAAACAGAATGACATGTGTTATAATAAGCCTAAGGCACTGAAGGAAAGCATACACAGAACAAAGTAAACTAAGGCTTCCCAAAAGAAATTAGTTCACTGCTTGGATTTTGATGGAGTCAGTGCCGATGAGGAGACTTTCCAGAAAAAGGAACTGGTCTATGCTAAGGTACAAAAACATGAAAGAATATAATCCATTTCCAAACCATCCACAGTTAATGAAGCTAGAGCTTGGGAGAAAACCAACGAAAGTTAGTTTTATTCCACATGTTTGTAGTTATTCATATAAATTATGTTTTCCTTTCCGAATACTTGCTACAATTTTTTCAATTATATTTATTGTAAAAATGCAACTGATTTATTTCAGTGACCTCGTATTCTCGGCTTTGCTAAAATCACTTATTATTTTCAGTAGTATTCTACAGACTATCTAGCATTTTCTACAATATAATCATATCACCTGAAAAGAAAGAATTTTACTCTTTCCTTGCAATCACCCAACCTGCTATTATTTTCTTGCCTTACTACACTTGTTAGGATCTCTAATAAAACACTAGCTAGAAAGAAAGTAAACTGTTGCCTTGTCTCTAATCTCAGCAGAAAACATTCAAAATTTTACAAATGAAAAAAGGTGTTAAGTTTTACATAGGTGATTTTTATCAGATTACAGATTTTTTTTTTCTGTTGCTAGTTTCCTGTCCTTTTTTTTCTCCTTCATGAATGAATATCTAATTTAGTCAAATGCTTTTTCTGCCTCTACTAAGAGTGTCATGGATTTTTATTTTTGTTTTTTGCTGTCTATTAATATGGTGGAATGATTCAATTGATTCTTGGCTATTAAACCAACCTTGCATTTCTGAGATAAACTTCACTTGGTCTTGATGGATAGATATACATATATAATCACTGCTGGTGAGAATACAAAATGGCACAAGCCCTGTGGAAAAGATTATAGCAGATCCTCAAAAAATTAAACATACAACTACCATATGTTCCAGCAATTCCACTTCTAGGTATAGATCCAAATTAATTGAAAGCAGGAACTAGAACATACATCTACATACCAATATTCATAGCAGCATTATTTACAATACCCAAAAGTTGGAAACAAGCTATTTGACTATGGACAGATATGATATATAAACAACATGTGAGACTTACATATAGTGGAAAATTATTCAGCCTCAAGAAAGAATGAAATTCTGATTCATGGTACAACATCAATGAACCTTGAAAACACTGCTGAGTTAAATAATCCAGACACAAAAGGGGAAAAAAAAAATGTATGACTCCACTTATATGAGGTACCTAGAGGAGTCAAATTCATAAAGACAGAGAGTAGAATAGTGGTTACCAGGGGCTGGGAGCAGGGTGTAATGGGGAGTTAATGATACATAGTTTCTGTGTGGATGAATCAAAATTCTGCAAATGGATACAGGTAATTTTTGTAAAACAATGTAAATGCACTTAAATTGTACACTTAGAAATGGTTAAATTTTATATTGTTTGTATTTTCCACAAGAATAAAGAATAATACAAATAATGAAATATTTTAAAATAATACAATAATAAAAAATTTAAAAGATGGTGGCATGCTTGATAGAATGTCTTACTGAATGACTGTGGGAGCAGGTCCCTTACCCCCTTACCCCACCTCTACCTCTCTTTCTGACCTGCACGGTCCTTGTAAAGTGGTTATTACAGCATCCATCATCTGCTAAAAGCTACTTGAGAGAATCTCATGAGCTAAACATTGATTCCTTGAAAAATGTTTTCATATGACCTTCAGCCAGACCCTCAGTCCTTTTTTTTTTTTTTTTTTAAGATTTATTCATTTATTTGAGGGGAAGGGGCAAAAGGTGAGAATCTTCAAGCAGACTCCACACTGAGCATGGGGCCCAACACAGGGCTTAATCTCATGACCCATGAGATCATGATCTAAGACGAAACCAAGACTCCGACGCTTAACCGACTGAGCCACCCAGGCACCCCCCTCAGTCCTTCTTAATCATCTTTTTATTTCCTCTTCTTTTGTCATTTTCCAGAACCAATGCTCAATTTTGCCACTTTCTCCAAATTTCGACTCCATGCCTAACCACCTAATTGTCAGAAGAGAACTTTTCCTCTGATTTCTTCACTAAGTGGATTTCGGTAAAGGATTTTCTCAAATTCCCTCCCTTATCTTTCACAATTCTGTTATTCCTTTGTCTGACTTCCCCTTAATCTCAAAGAAAATGGTATCTCCCTTTTTTATAACAATAGCTCTTACTTTTATTGCACTCACGATAACCTTGGGACACATATAGTAATAATCCAACATCCCAGCCATCTAAGATAGGTCCTACTATTTTCCCCATTTTACAGATGTGAAACTAAGGCACAGAGAGCCTTAGCAGCATGCCTATGGCTACAGCTAGGAAATGCTGGAGGTAAGGTACAAACCCACAAGATGTTCTTAACTGCCTTCCTAACACTCAGTCTATTACATAGTCCTTGAGGAAACAGTCAATCTAATATAGTCTTAATTTTAGATATATACATTCTATTTTCCATTACATTATATTCCCACATTACAAGTGTGCTCTCGTTCTCACAATTCCAGCCTCCTTTCAAAGTTATCTTGTCCCCTGCTCCTTCCTTTTTCCTATCAGAAGAGTTGCTAGTAATTCTTCACTTTGTATTTAGGTTTTAACCACTGGCTACAAACTAACTTCTTGTTGCAAGTCTACCTCAAGACCAATTGAACAAAAGTCAGTATTGTCCTAATGGTATAATCAATGGGGATCTGTTTTCACCCATCATCATGCTGATGTCTTTACCACTGTTGGCTTGTTATCCCTTGTTACTTTAACCCGACTTTCACCTATCCTTCTACCTGTTTAGGACATTCTTTCTGGTGGTCTATTTTTATTGCCTCTCCCATCTTTTCCTTAAATATTGATGTTCTTCAAAGTCCTGTTTTATTTTTTTTCTCTTTCTTTCAAGTGGCTCTCCTAATATCCTCAAGTTCACTGACCTATAAACACTTCATTAATGCACACATATTGGAAGAGGAATGTTTATCTTCTTGCTCACTTGCAAAGGATAAATAAAACAAGTTTTGGTAAACTACCTCTAAGAGTAAGCCTAATCCTTGCTCTAATTTGACAATATTAGATACAGTTAGCCCTTATTAATTCATTACTAAGTCCCAGATACTGTTCCAAGTGCTATGTAATTTTTAAATCATTTATTCCTCACAATAATCACATGAGATAGATACTATTATTTTTAAATTTATTTTTGATGTATAGTGGGCATATAATGTTATATTAATTTCAAGTGTAGGGCACAGAAATTCCCAAATTCTGTGCATTATGCTATGCTCACCCCAATAAGTATAGTCACCATCTGTCACCATACAGCATTATTATATTATTGACTATATACCCTGTTTTCCTTTTCATCTCTGTGACTTATTTTATAACTGGAAATGTGTACCTCTTAATCCCCTTCACCAATTTTGCCCACACCTACCCTACCTGTCCTCTGGCAACCACCAGTTTGTTCTCTGTATTTAAGAGTGTTTCTGTTCATTTCTTTTGTTTTTTAGATTACACATATATGTGAAAGCATATGGTATATGTCTTTCTCTGTCAGACTTATTTTACTTAGCGTGATACTCTCTAGGTTCATCCATATTATTGCAAATGGAAGATCTTATTCTTCTTTAAGGCTAATATTCCTGTGCTATGTATGTATATATCACATCTTTACCCATTCCTCTATCAGTGGACACAGGGTACTTCCAGATCTTGGCTACTGTAAATAATGCTGCAATACCTGTAGAGGTGCACACAGCTTTTTGAGTTAGTGTTTTTGTTTTCTCCAGGTAAATACCCAGTAGAGGAATTACTGAATCATGGTATCTCCATGTTGTATGTTTTGATGAATCTCCATACTGTTTTCCATAGTGGTTGCACCAATTTATGTTCCCACCAACAGTGCACCAAGGTTCCCTTCTCTCCACATCTTTACCAACATTTATGATTTCCTGCCTTTTTTGATACTAGCCATTCTGATTGCCTTGAGATGATATCATGTTGCAGTTTTAATTTTCATTTCTCTGATGATTTGTGATGGTGAGCCTATTTTCCTGTGTCTGTTGGCCATCTGTAGGTTTTCTTTGGGAAAATGTCTATTTAGGTTCTCTGTTCAATTTTTAATCTAAAATTTTTTGCTGTTGAGTTGTATAAGTTCTTTATGTATTGGGGGTATTAACCCCTTATCAGATTTACGATTTGCAACAATCTTTTCCCAGTCAGTAGGTTGCCTTTTCATTTTGTTGATGGTTTCCTTTGCTGTGCAAAAGGTTCTAATTTTGGTGTAGTCCCAATAGTTTATTTTTGCTTTTGTTTCCCTTGCCTGAGGAGACTTATCCATAAATATATTGCTAAGGCCGAAGTCTAAGAAATTAATACCTATGTTTTCTTCTGGAAGTTTCATGGCTTCAGGTCTTACATTTAGGTCTTTAATTCATTTTGAGTTGATTCTTTTGTATGGTGTAATAAAATGGTCCAGTTTCATTCTTTTGATTGTAGCTTTCCAGTTTTCCTGCACTATTAATTTAAAAGATTGTCTTTTTGGGCACCTGGATGGCTCAGTCCATTAAGCATCTACCTTCGGCTCAGGTCATGATCCCAGGGTCCTGGGATTGGTCCCACATCAGGCTCCCTGCTCAGTGGGGAGTCTGCCTCTCCCTCTACCCCTCCCCCTTGCTCATGATCTCTCTCTCTCTCTCTCTCTCTCTCTTTCTCTCTGGTAAATAAATAAAACTTTAAAAGAAAGGAAAGAAAAGAAAAGATTGTCTTTTCCCCACTGTGTGTTCTTGGCTCTTTCATTGTAGGATGTTTCATATTTGACCACATGGGTATGGGTTTATTTCTGGGCTTTCTATTCTATTCTGTTAATCTGTATGTTTGTTTTTGTGCCAATACCATACTGTTTTGATTATTATAGCTTTGCAGTATATCTTGAAATCTGGGCTCGTGATCCCTCAAGCTTTGTTCTTCTTTCTCAGGATTGCTTTGTCTATTTGAGGTCTTCTGTGGCTCCATACTAATTTTAGAAGTATTTGTTCTAGTTTTGTGAAAAATGCTTTTGGCATTTCAATAGAAACTGTGTTGAACCTATAAATTTATTAGGGTAGTATAGATTTTAACAACATTAATTCTTCCAATTCATGAGCATGATAAATTTTTCCATTTGTTTGTGTCATCTTCAGTTCCCTTCACCAGCGTTTTATAGTTTTAGAGTACAGATGTTTAACCTCCTTGATTAAATGTATTCCTCAGTATTTTATTCTTTTTGGTGCAATTGTGAATGAAGTTGTTTTCGTAATTTCTCTTTCTGCTTCTCCATTATTAGTATATAAAATGCAATAGATGTCTGTATATTAATTTTGTATCCAAGACTTTATGGAATTTGGCAGTTCTAATAGTTTTTTTGTGGAATCTTTAGTGTTTTCTATATGTAGTATCATGTCATCTGCAAATAGTGACCATTTTACTTCTTCCTTACCAATTTGGATGACTTAAATTTATTTTTCTTATCTGACTGCTGGAGTTAGGGCTTCCAGTACTATGTTGAAAAAAATGACAAGAGTGGATATCCTTGTCTTACTTCTGATACTAGAGAAAAACTGTTTTTCACAATTAAGTATGATGTTAGCTGTAGGTTTTTCATATATGGCCTTTATTATGTTGAGGTATGTTTTCTGTAAACCCATTTTGTTGAGAGTTTTTATCATGAGAGGATGTTATATTTTGTCAAATGCTTTTTCTGCATCTATTGATATGGTCATGTTTTGTTGTTGTTTTTTAAGTGGGCTCAACACAAAGTGTGGGGCTTGAATTTATGACCCAGAGAGCAAGAGTTTGCATGCTCTACTGACTGACCCAGCCAGGTGCCCCCACAGAGTTTTTATCAGCTACTATAACATGTGAGAGGTGAGAAGCCTGAGACATAGAGAAGTTAACTAACTCACCCAAGGAGCCCCAGCTAGTAATTGGCAGAACCAGAATTCAAGCTAAAACAGTGTGGTTCCAGAATCATTCTCTTACCAACTATGCCACATAATGTTTTAATCAATAAATAATGTTACTGGCAGGACTGTGGCACTAAACAAACTGTAGTGGCTCTTTCCCATAAATTATGCAGAGGCCCTGACCAACAGAAAGGTGATTGCTGTTGTTTACTCCCACACAGACAAGAGAGAGACAATGGCATTTTGCACTAAGTCTTGTAATCTCATATATCATGAAACTATTGCTTTTCTACTGTTCCATGGATAAGAGAAGGCCATGGCATTCAAGCCAAGTAGGATCTGAAATAAGGAAAGAAAGTAAAACTCATTATCTGACTCCATCCTATCAGATGTCATAACACGGAGCTTTTAGATATATTTTCACTTCCTAGAGGGCTAGAGAGATTCATTCAACAGCCATATAGGTTTCTTTTTAATGCAAATCCTATCATATCACTACTCTGTATCCAATTCTTCAATTGCTTTTCATTACACTTAGAATAAATATCAAATGTATAATGATAGCATCATCAGACTCCCGCCATTTCCCCCAATCTCTTAGTGTACCCCTCTCTCCCTTGTTTGCTTTATTCCTTCCACCTGGTCTTCTCTTCTCTTCACTTGGGACACTCACCTTCTAACTCTTGCAGGGCTGGCTCCTTTTTATCCTTCGCGGTCTCAGAATAAATGTTATCTCCTTAGAGAGATCTTCTGTAGCCACCTGATATAAGTAGGTGACCTTCTCCTCCCAATTACTGTCTAGTATGTCATCTTATTTACTTCCTATCATGATCCAGAAGTAATTAATTAATTAATAATGAAGTTATTAATTATTTAATTATCCATTCTTTATCTACCCTATTAGGATGTAAGCTCCTTTGTTTGACATTACATTGATGATGTTAACACAGAGCCTGGCATGTAGCAGAAGTTAAGATGTTTATTATACTAAGAAATAAGAAGTGATATATTTCATGGAATTTCCCAACATTCCTTTGCCTGCAAACTCATATATGCCTCACATTCCTATATATATTTACCTGAAAGAGCACGGAATTTGGGGTTAGAGAGACAGATTCCTATCCACCTCTGCTGCTACAAATTGCATGATCTTGGCCATGTTTGTAATTTAAAGACTTTTCTCAAAAAAAAAAAAAAACCCAAACAGCAAACAAACTTTTCCCTTACATTAATTAAGGAAAAGGTAATACTTATCTCATGGAGTCAGTGTGATCATTATGTATAATAATATCTATAGAAATGATCCACTCTATTCCTGACATTTAGCCACCAACGAATAAATGTTTGTTTTCTTTATGTCTCTTTCACCTGCAGTGCCCCTCTCTTACAAGTTCATGGATCACACCAAACATATTAGAAAATAAAAGTTAACAAAAAGCAATGTTTTCCAAGTTTCAAATCTCTGAGCATTAAGCCTCACTTTTTAAGTTACAGAAAATTTAAAGAAGAGAAAAATTACACAGAAGAAGAAGAGAAGCAATAGGCATAGTATGGAAAGGTGAAGAAGGTGAAAAAAAGGAAGAAAAAATACAAGGATTTGCATTTTGCAAGGATACTGACAGATCATTCCAGTTCTGGCCTGGTCGTCACTAAAGACCCACACAGAAGGTAGAGGCAGTTCTTGCTGATTGCTTTGAAACCGTACCTGCTGCCAGGGTCCATGTGCCGTGGCAAATTGACATTTTCCAGAAATGGACAACTCTTTCTTATGTGTTTTGGCCAATGTGACCATTTCACAAATGTTATATGTTGGAGAAACATCCAGTTTCTTCCCCCCCCCCCTTTTTTTTTTTTTTTGAGGGTATAGAAAGTGTGGACAGTTAAAGGCTGACCCACCCAATATTTAGCATTTTAGAACTTGGTTATATTCCAACATTTGTTTACTTATTTAAAAAATTTAATGGCATATTGGAAAAGGAATTTTCTTAAAGAGAAAGCCTCTGAGGTATTTCTGGAGGCATATTTCAGATTTTCAGGGAGGGTTTAGTAGGAAATATTTTTTGCTACAATGTTTGACGTGAGTCCAGACTATTCCTGGAACTCTCTTTATATAGAAGCAATATGTATAGATATCTTTAGAGGTTACTAGTAGGTTTGAAATAAAATTTAAATGTTCTCATTTTGAAGGGCAGGGCTTCTAGTATTAGGTGAGTGCACCAGCCATTTTATTTCTTCACAGTATCCCTATTCTGTCCCCATCGGTATATTTAGAATATTTTATAACAGGGGAAAAAACCTTGTATGTCCTAATAGATAAGACTCTTGGGCATCATTTGCCAGGGCATGGGGTAGGACCAGAATAGATGGCATTGCAAGTAAAAACAAGGTTTCAGGATACAAAATGAGATCACATAACAATATCTTGACTTCAAATGAGCTTTAGCTGACCTATTTCCATAGTGGTTTAAAAAATAAGTATTTACTGTTATCAAGTTGATCAGCAATGTTATCTTAAAATATCTCTAGAGTGATAGTTTTGTAGTGGAAGAATTTTTAAGAATCATCCAGTGAGTTCAAGTCAGATTTGGTGAGAAGCAGTGCACAATCTTCAGAAATGTGCATCTGTTCTTAAGTTTAGGAACTGTGAATCTAGAGTGCAACCAAATGGGGTAGATTGAGCAGCAGTTGGAGGGATTTCAGTTCATCGCTTCCAAGGTGGATTACACCCATGGGGATTCACCTTATCCAGCAAGGCTTTTTACACAAGTTCTTCCTGCAGTCCTCCTGGCAGGAACCCTATAGGACCTACCAAGACAGTTTGCTTCTGTCTGCTTCACTTCTTTTGGGACTTGATCTCTACCTTTGAGGCTCCCTCCAACGTCACCTTGCTTCTCCTCAAACTTGCCTTGGCTTTAGGGAGACCGGCGATAGTGCATTTTTAGAACTGACGTTAACACCCAAATCATGGAAAGATGGGATTACTTTCTCCATCTTAATAACAACAACCCATCATTGTCCTTTCCTTCTGTGGGAAAGTTCATAATGAAAATGTTCACACATTAGTACTTTAATAGGGAGCCCGATGGATGTCTTCTACTATTAAGTGTTCATCAGCTTGTGATAATTCTTTTAGCTGAGGGCTCGAGAACCCTGTGACTTGGCTATCCAGATGTGGAGGAACAAGGAATGCCCTAGTAAGAAAGCCAAAATCCTGTTCACACAGGAATTTGGTGGAGAATTCATGGCCTATTTCATTTCTACCCACCCATGGCCCTCATGAATCCTGCTGTTGCCTGACCAAATCGGGTCTGTTTATGAGGCCCTCCCTTTTAACGTGAACTCCTACTGGTTTTCCTTCTTTATTTATTTATTTTTGTGGAGGGGATCCTCAATTTCTTTTTCCCACACACTTAGCTGAACTCGAGCTTGAGGCCAAATAAGACTGCCCCAAGTGGATTCCACAGTTCTCTTCCTCAGCTGGCTGGGTCCCCTTATGATGGCATTCCCAAGGACACATTGGCTGGGATCCATAACATTCCACTATCAGGACTGCTGACAAAGGTTTATTTTTTTTAATGCATTGTAATCTAATGCTTAAGGAAGGGGGGGGTGTTTACTGTATGAGCCTTAGTTTGTGGTGGGTTTACCTAAGATTCCCAGGGCATTCTGAACACATGGGATTTAATGCTGTGCAGTCTCTGAAGGTAAAACAAAACAAAACAATAAACTTATTTCCCTTCTGTATCTTCCCTTCCAACTTTTTTTTTCCCTCCCTTTGGGAAAACATCACTCTTTCCAAATTGAAGACTCTTCAGAAAAGGAGAAATCAAGTGACTAACATTCTTTCTTTTGCAAGAGAAATAAAAATAACACACACACGAAGAGAACATTAAGTGATTTCCTTTCCAGTGATCTTTGACATGTTTTTTATGAACATATCTCCAGACTTCCCTTCTCCCAAGATACAGCTCCTCACATCAGAGTTGGATTAAAAAATAATAAAATTAATTAATTCCGTAATAAAAATAAGTCGGAAATGTACATTGTTAAGCTTTCCTTAAAAAGGAGAACCTTTAAAAAATAAATAAGAAGTAGGTTTTACATCTTTCCAAAAGAGAATGAATTTCAGTTTTACCTAACACAAGATAGTATTTACAATAGGACAAAGAGATGACCCAGAAAAAAACGGGACTTGACCAATTGGTGGCCCGGTTAAGAATATCAATATCATTTTCTTACTAGTATTACTAAAAATAATAACAAGTGACATTTACTAAGCCCTTTCCATATACCTGGTATCTTGCCAAGCTCTTTACATGCGTTATCTCATTTAATCTTTACGATAAACTCTGTGATACAATTTAGGAGTTGGAAAACTTATCTGTAAAGGGCCAGATAGCAAATATATTAGCCTTTGCAGTCGCATAGGGTCTCTGTTACATAGTCTTCTTTGCTTTTGTTGTTTTCATAACCCATCGCAATTATAAACACCGTTCTTAGCGCCTGGCTGCAAATTGAATGTGGTCTGTGGGCTATCGTTTGCTGGCCCCTGATTTGATCTAAGTAGAGCTTTTATCATTTCCACTTACAGAAGAGGAAGTTAAGACTTAGAGAAGGTAAGTAAATCTGCCGAAGTTGTATACCTAGGAAGTGGCACAGGATTTCAGCTAACCACGTAGACCCAGCAAGAGTAAGTGAATTGCAATTAAATCTGAGAAGTCGTGGAAACAAGAAATAAATATAAAGCATTTCTAAAAAGCCCTATATAGTTGATTATAACTAGAAATGTCACTGTAGTGTCAGCTAGTTTAGAAATGCCTTATTGGACGTACTGATAAAGACATACTATTTCCACTTATACTCTTGGCACAAATAATATCAAAGGAAGACTGTTTCATAACCATAAGCAAATAGAAGGATTTCATTTTATTTTCCTTTTAGAACACTGTAATATTTTCCAGCCTTAACTAACCTAGTTCTGATTTTAATTTTCCCTGGTCTTTACCATCTCCTTTCCTGAAGTTATAGACAACTAAAGTAAATATACATTCAAAATTTCAAAAGCACAACTTAGCTTCACTAAAAAGGAAAAAAAAAACCCACAATGGGCCTAAGATTATTTCTTTATTACATTCCTGAATCCAGAATTTGAATGTCAATCATTCTAAATTTTTACTGATTATCCAAATTGGCAAAAGAGGAAAAAAAATAATGAAACATTCAGAAATGTAAGATTTTTTTCCATAAAATTGGATAGATCAATTCTGTGGTTTGAATGTATAGTAAATTTGAATTGATTGAAATCAATTTGAGGTTAAAAATTATTACTGCAGAACGTGTACATGTGGTACTTACCAGCACTAGGGCTGCTTTCCTTGCAGAAGTAAATTATGCTGACTGTTAAAGACTTGACCTAAAGTATCAACTGTAACTTTTATTTTTTTTTAAGATTTTATTTATTTATGTGACAGAGAGACAGCCAGCGAGAGAGGAACACAGCAGGGGAGTGGGAGAGGAAGAAGCAGGCTCCCAGCGGAGGAGCCCGACGTGGGACTCGATCCCAGAATGCCAGGATCACTCCCTGAGCCAAAGGCAGACGCTTAACGACTGCACTACCCAGGCGCCCCTCAACTGTAACTTTTAAATGCTCATTGTTCATTATTGGGCATTGTATTGCAGATTTTTTTCTAGATAATAATGTCAGCTCCAATGATAACAATAGGAATCAAATCAAATCAAATCTGGGGAATTTGTAAAGGATAGGTATGTCCAAAATTAAGAAGAGAAAATATATCCAAAAGATAAAAATCCTTCTTACCTATATTCTTTTTAATATGTCTGTTTAAAGCATCTAAATTCAGGCTCATCGACTAGTAAAACTGATGGAGTAACACATTTTGAACATTTCCCCAAATATGTCATTTTCTCACTGGAGTGAACCAACTCCTTTTATTCTCTTGGGTGTATATGTTTTTAAAAATGGCCTGCCTATAGTTTTATCTAATATCCAGAGTCCTATCAATAAACTATATACATTAAAGAACCACCTTGGTTGATTTTTAAGAAATTTTTTTTTCCTTTGGAATAAAGCTAAGCAAAAGGAAACTTAGACGTGAATATATACAAACTGGCCACGACCAACAAAACACAGGAAATTAGACACACTATAGATGGAGAAAGAAGTTCAGATTTCTATCACAGCTCATTCTGCCTGTAACACTGCAGTGCATTGTCGAGCACAGGAGGGCCTGGGGTGCTTGGGAGAACAGATGGCAGCTGGGTTAGGCCAGACAGGAGAGAAAAGGAAGGTGTGGCCACCCAGGAAGTGATGGTAAATTGGGCAGCTTGCTCTTCTCACCTTCAGGTGGAAAAAAAAAAAAAAAGTACTTAGGAAGGTGTGTGCCAACGGTCAGCACTGCGGCCACACTGAAGCGGTTCCCACCCAAGGCACAAAGCAAGGTAGAGAGCCCAAAGAACAATCCGGGTGTCTTCACGGAAACGTTAAAAGACAATAATGGAGTAGTGCAGGGACGACCCTGGGACAAGCGGCATCCTTGAAAGAAAAATAAAACCCACTTAAGTTTGCAGATGCAGTTTTTCCTTCGAGAACCGAATGCTATTTGAAAGGTAGGTGAGATACAGGACTCTTTAGTGAAATGAACAGGCCCAGCCGAGGAGAGCAGCTGTTCTTGCTTCTCACCGTGGAGTGATCAAGAAAAAAATAAATAGACTTCCAGAGAAGCAGAAGGAAATAAAGCTGAGATTCATAAATGTGAGACCTGTGAAACTCTGGGAAATGGTAACAAGGGAGATTATGGAATCACCTAAAGGATTATCTTTAAAAGCCTCAACTCATTATATCAGCATTATTAAAAACCTGGCTATTTTCTTTCTGGAAAAAAAAAGTGAGGTACTGGCATATCAAGGTATAATATGTCAGATAAATCTTAACTTCACTCTTTGCATCAAACAGCAAAATAATTTCTGTACATCTTGCCTGTGTTATTTCTATTTTGTGTATGAACAGGCACCGCTTGTATCAAATTTTCCTAAGTGCATTATCAAACTTTTGAGCGGTACTTTCAAAATATTCTCACAGTGCCTAAGTCAGCATTCTGCATACAGCAAATGGGCATCCACCAAAAATATAAAAATGGGAAGGTCATGAAGTTGGAGTCCATAATTCCTGTGCCCCTGAGTTCCCACAGGTGATAGAGCTCCGTCCATTGCCTTCTGCTGTGAGGGGCTGGCGGGGGAAGGGGTAGAAGGAGAAACTGTTGCAGGTTCAAGGAGTAACACGTGAAAAAGCTCAAAGCTGGGGAGGAGGAGGGAGAGAGAGAAGGGTATCAGGGAAGAATTTTAACACCTGAAAATAAGCCAGCAATGGCTGGAGGTAATAGTGGTGAGTGGGGAAAGACAGAGGGAAGTAGAAAGAGACTGCTTGCGCCTCTTGTAAACAAGGTGAGAGGTTACGTTTGGGCTTTCTCATGAGGGCAATAGGGAGCCATGGAGGGTTTTAAGCAGGGAAATCCGGGATCAGAGATAGAGTTTGAAATGTTCTTTCTGGGTGCAGTGAGAGCAGAGGTTGGAGAGAAAAGAATCTTGAGGCTTAGAGGTCAGTTTGGAGGTTTTGGCAGAATCCAGAAAAGAAATGAGGGCAAATTGCAACGAGATAGAAGAATGGAGTAACATGAACTAGGACTAGGAGATCCGAGGGGATGTGGGGAAAAGAGAGAAAAAATAGAGAAAGGGTGAAGGCCACATTTGTGGTTTCAAATAGAGACCACAGCAGTTAGTGTAGGCTTGGGGGAAAGAAAAATTGTGCATCTTCCCAAGTGTAGCTTCTGCTTTGGATCTGTCTGAAGATAGGCTTCCGGAATCCTCCACCTCCTCTCAACCCTTCCATTAATTATTAGAGGATTCTGCATAGAGATTGGTTATTTGTATTAAAATTGAAGTGTGCAAAATACAAAATGCCCTAAATTATCACAATCAGTAACTCTAATTGGTATCAATTAAGACCCTGAATTCTTTCCTACCTAAAATTAATCTTTTACTGTCAGAAAATATTTCTGAAGCAATATGCAAACCATTACCATCTTACGAGCTTGTGAAATACTGAAGTGTTTACCAAAGCATTTTCTTTTCCAAATTATATCTTCTGCTAAGTGAATTCTTTATCTGATATTTTGTGTTAATCGAATAATGTGTCCATTTATATGTACAATGTGCATACACAGATATAGGTAAAATTCATAGCTTTCCTAAATTGCAAATTCAATATTTCTGTGCCGGTTCCAAACTTCCTATTCACTATTTAGCAGGCTTCCTGCAAGACACAAAATCCATTGTGCAATATTTTTTTTTTTTTACCAGACTGCAGGAGTGCAAAAGTATACACTGTTTCCTTCAAAAATGGAATCATCATTCACAGATGTAGATGTGTACTTGTTATGCCAAGATGAGACAGATGTGCTTCTATTCACTCAGGGACAGGTGCTACGGAAAAAGAGATAAAACATTTGTAGAAAGTGTAAGCAACTGCATCGCTGTTGCTAAATAAATAAACTCTCTGCCAAAAAAACTTTATTTGCTTATTTCTCCTGAATGTTTATTTTAAGATCTGGTGGAGCTGAGCTCTATTCAGTTTTTTTTTCCTGCATTGGTCAAAAATGTACAGTGTGTACATATGTGTTTGAACATGTCCCATAAGCATGAATGGCACAGACAGCCCCGCATGCCGTTTTATACTAATATTAATTAATAAAAAGCAAGCTCACGCCCTGACAGACACACCCACAATCTGACACCCTTAACTTCTGGCCAGATCATGTTCACCGTCCTTATGAAAGAAAACAGGTTAAAACGAGGGCCGTGAAAGCACTAGGTGTTTTGGAAGGAAAACCCAACTTCCTATTATTTTTCTGAGAAACATTTTGGTGAGCTACAGACTGAGAACAGTACCGGGAGCAGAAATGTGCAGCTGCTAGGCTAGGGCAAGGGAACAGAAGATGATTTTGATTTTAAATATTCGTATTAATTCTGACTCCAAAAGAAGGATCGGGTGGGAATCAGCAGCTGGGAGAGGGAAGGCGGGTGGAAAAGATGATTTTGATTTTAAATGTATTTAATCATAATGCAAAGTGGAGAACCAAGGGGATCTGCAGCTGGGCCAAGGAAGGCAGAGGGCTGAGCTGGAATCTTGTCTTCCTTTCAAATACACAGCTTTAGCTTTACTGGAACCCAGGGGGACCAGGAAACTTGTGAATACATAGAAAGATTTTACAGCTTGAGGGGGCTGCAAATAGAAAACTCTGCCTGCCCATGTTGACGTTAAGGGGGAAGAAATGATAATAAGGATAGTTGGTAAATAGAATGAGATTAATCCCAAGATTGAAAAAGCAACAGAAAACTCAAGAAAGTGTTGGATGTAGAGTGCTCTAATAAAAACAAACATTCTGATTATCTGATAGTTATCTCTCATATAAAAGAGTTTTGTTATCATTCTTTAAGAATTAGGAAACAAAAACTACAGTGATCATTGAAATTACAGTGAATAAAACGTACTTTCTCAGTCGATGGTTTTAAAGACAGTTTAGGGGCTCTCAGAACATTATGTCAGTACAGTTGGGGCTTGGTAAATGTTTGTGGAATGAAAATAAAAATTAATAAATGATCATTAACCCATATTTTAGGTATAGAAGGATGAAACATGTACTGAGCCTACAGTATTCTCTGAAAGCTGTTTTGTGTGTTGGCTTATTATTTTGTTATTTGTCTCACAAGACAAAGTGTCAAGAAAAACTCAATTGAACTTTTTGGGGGAGCATTCTGAGTAATGTGGGCTTGAAGTGTGAAATTTCCACCTCGCACTGATGATATTTAAGATATGATTTAAGAAACCCAGA
The DNA here is from genome assembly GCF_024610735.1 of Ursus americanus. Classification (NCBI taxonomy): domain Eukaryota; kingdom Metazoa; phylum Chordata; class Mammalia; order Carnivora; family Ursidae; genus Ursus; species Ursus americanus. The sequence goes on along the minus strand of NC_142127.1, from coordinate 26,904,978 downwards.
ATATATCTATGAGTATGTGGGGGGGAAGATGTTTAAGGGAATAACCTCAACTAAGGAATCATTTGCTTTTAATATGAAAATGTAAATATAACATACATTTCATACTGCCAAATTGAGAGAATCTTTGTTTTGCTTAGGGTTATTTGCTATTTTGAAATTATTTTATTTTAGTGAGAAGTGACTTCTCCTTAGGCCCAACTTCTATTTCCACAATGATAATCCCTTGGATACAATAGACAGCTTGTCAATAACAGGTCATGTCCTATTTTTTGATAAATAAAAATTTCAATTTAGGACCCAGTTAAAAGACTGTTTAAACATCCATCCACAGAATTGTCAACATTCTGAAAGAGACGGTGGTAGTTGGGCTGCAGAGTGGGAGGAGCCTTGCACAAGAATCTGTCTTTAATTTTTTTTTTAAGTCAATTTTACTCATCAGGTGGGGGCTTTGTCCATGCTTTTCAAAGCTTGACCAATGAATCCAGCTTAATACAAATATTTCCCTTTGTAGGCAGAATAGTCAAAGCCTTAACTGGTTTAAATCCAAGTAAGAGATTTTACTTTGTCTGAATGCCAGAAAGCATACAAAAAACAATTATCAAGGGCATAAAATTCATCTTTATATCCATCACGAAGCACTGAGTAGCAATGGATATCCATTGTTCAATGTCATTCTGTGTATTCTTAGCAGCTTTCTGATTCTAAATATGCTATTTTATTTTTTGACAATTTCTGTCAATATGAGTCCTGAAAGTAGGTTGTATTTTTCCCTTTCAGTGAGGCTGGAAGAAGCAAGTATATAAAAAATACCGTTACTTCCTTCCATTTATATTTTGTACAACCCAGCATTGATTTGCTCCTTATTTAAGCAACATTTTCTTGATAAATTAAAAAAGCAGCAATAGCCATTACTGCAGGCTATATACAGCCTCTAATATCACTTAAGCATATTACAGAATATAATATCTGGTACTTAACGACTAACTTGCATATGAAAGCTCACATAATGTCTCATAAAACCCTTAAAATGGCTTCAGTTTAAGAGTCTCTTTAAAAAAAAACACCTTCAGGGAATATTGTAAATGAAGTAGCACTCCAGCCTCGGAAAAAAAATTCACACACTTGCAGAAATTTTTAATATAAATTGAACACATTAAAAATTAATTTTGCATGACCATTTCGCATTGCGGTGCCAATGCATAGTTAAGATAAGGCCTTAACTCTTCTTTGTTTAAAGTAACATGGAAGCTCTTTGCTTTCTCTCTTTGCTTTCATCTGTACATAATTATTATTTTCATTAATCAGAAAATGGACCCCCATTTTCCTATTCTGACAGCCTCAGCTGGAGTTGACGGAAACCCTACCTGAGTCACCAGGGTAACTTAACCATAAACTTCTAGAAAACTCATTAAAGAAAGGTGTGAGCTGACAATTAACCAAGGTGGTTTCCATCATCCTTCCCTTTTTTAAACTGAGAGACTTGGGAGAAAAGCTTACTCATCAGAAAAGTAGTTTTGCCCTGAGAAGTAAACCTGCACTGTTTTGCCATCGCTCCCCTCTTCCCAGACCCCTGATTTGTCTCCTCTTATTTGGTTTCAACTGAATCGTCTCTTTCTGACGATTCGTGCGGCTTTTAACAGGAGCCTTAAAGAAGTAACCCAATGTACATTTTCTGTTATGATGTTTATTTTTTGTTGGAAATATAAAGGGGCAAAAATAACCACCAATTACACCTTTTTGTATATGTGCAGATTTTTTTATTACTCTCATGGCCACAATTTTCCAACAAGAAAATTCCCAAAGAGGGCATCAGTTGCAATAAGACATTGACGAATGTCTTTCTCCGCGGAGAGCTGGCGTTGCACAGATCTGACATGCTGTAGTTTTCTGTGGCTCTGACATGAGCAGCCAGGGCACGATGCCAGTGGCAGCTCAGAGGGAGTCGCTGGGGTGATTCACAGATTACATCTCAAGTGATCAATTTTAAAAAGGTAGGGAAGGAGCTGACCTAAGAAAGTCTCCTAGACCTTGGGTCAAAGGTGCTATATAAATCTAGCAAACAAAGAAATAAACCCAGAGCACATGTTCCTCATCCTATCCTTTCATTGTTCGAATCAGACATTTTACTATGCAAATCTTAAAAGCCGAAAATAGAATGAGAAACCTCAGGCTTAGTTAAGACTCTGTGCTTTAACTTACTGGGGTGGGGATAGAAAGTTTTGGGTCAGGGGACAAGTTTTACAAGAGTATTTTCTTAGCTTATTTAAGCTTCCAGAAGACCTTGTGAAATATTACAAAATGTATCCCCTAGTTCTCTCCTAGTTCTTATACTCCATGTTAATACCATTTATAAAGTACAACAATGAGACAGGCTCCAAAGCTATTGAGAAGACATGCGTTACTCACTGCCAAAGAGGGTATTAGACTGGTGGTATCTTATCTCAAAAAAAAATCATTCAAACTGTAAAGATGTAGTGAAGCCAATCTATCTGGAAGAATTGGAAAGAACTATCCAACGGCTTGCAGACACATACTGCATTTTCTAAGATCCTCACCTAACACAATCATTATGTTTCCCACCAAGCATGGTGTAATACAGATTTGTTTTCAGAAACCTGCAGCCTATTTTCCATTGAAATGTTTCCAGACAGACTTCAACCATTGGTTATTGCAATGCAAGAAACAATCCCCTATACTGTAACTACATTCACGAGTCCAGTATGTTTCTCCCCCATTTTTTAATGGGAAGGTTATGAACAAGATAAAGACTGTAAAAGCTAGATATTTTTTAGTCCTGGGTGAACAAAGAATCATGAAATATCCCCCAATGTACCAAATTTAGATATGTACAAAAGAAAGTACAAAAATCTATAGAGAAACGTCCTTCTTTGTGGTTTTAGTAATTCTCAATCAACAGCCATATAAACTTAGTTTCTCTATCATCTCTCTCTCTCTTTCCCTCCTTCTCCCTCCCTCTCTCTCTCTCTCATACACACACACACACACACACACGCAATCAGTGGCAATCCATGAAGCCCAAACTAGAAAAGAGTCATGTAAAATTACTTCTACATTTCTGGAGGATATCTTTGAATAATCACCTGGTACTAACATGCTCAGCTGCTACTGGAGGCAATGGAGATACAAGTATCTATACAATTAAAATAAAGTTAATTTTTTATTGGATTATTACTTTATAGTGTTGAATCCACAAGGAAGTCAAAGAAGTCAGATAGCCAAAACCTAATTGGATACCAATACCCAAAAATCCAGTTTTCACATGAAGTTGAGCAAAACAAGTAGCAATCCTTTAGCATCATTTTGGACGTCGCAGTAAGTAACTCTGAATAGCTATGGAGCTTCTAAGGCAGAGATGCAACCCTGAGTTCCCAAGTGCCCTCCCCATTCTGCAGCTCTAGGATCGTATGCATTAGGCAAAAATGATGGCGTAATAAGCATGACATGTGCCTACTACTACCACTTTTCTGCAAGCTTATATACGTAACCACGAATATATCCTTTTTATTATATAAACAATAATAGAAATTGTATCCAATAGAAATTTTTCATTAAAACATAAATTATAAGATCAAAAGTGACACATCTATGCGGACACTATCACATGTCCCAAGCTGCATTCTCTCTCTTTAAAACAAAACATAACCTCCAGTCATCTTCCTTCTAATGGAGGTTATTTTTTCACTTCTCTTCAAAATTGTAAGAGAAGTTAGGCCTTGGCCAGACACAGTAGGGCACAGAAGAAGAATGGGAAGATGTGATGAACGAACACACAGAGGTCATTTTGTGAATCTGCCCCACCTCCAATTTTCTGCAATTGACAATTGATAGGAAGGTGTTATAGGCTGAATTGTGTGCCCCTTGAAGTTCATATTTTGCAGCCTAACCCTCAGTACCTCAGAATGTAACCTTATTTAGAAATAGGGTACTGCAGTTGTAACTAGTTATGATTAGGCCATACTGGAGTAGGGTGGGCCCCTAAACCAATGTGACTAGTGTCCTTTTAAAAAGGAGAAGTTTGGGCACAAACACACACACACACACACACACACACACAGAATGTCATGTGAATGTGACAGCACAGATAGAGGTGATATGTCTACAAGCCAAGGAATGTCAAAGATTGCCAACAAAGCACCAGAAGCTATGAGAAAGGTAGGGGACAGATTCTTCTTCACAGCTCTCAAAAGGAAAAAACCCTGACAATGCCTTGATCTCAGGCTTCCAGCCTTCAGAACTGTTTAATAATGAATTTCTGTTGTTTAAGAACCACCCCCCACCCCATTGGTGGTGCTCTGTTACAGCAGCCCTAGGAAACTAGTACAGGAGGTTTCCATCATGAGTTTCTGGGTATACTTTCCAATGAGGCCTTATCATAATAACAGAGCATAATAGCAACCTAAGCTTTTATGAAGGGCCTCCTATCCCATGAACATCTAAGAGGTGCATGTTAACAGTGTGGTAGACACCCAAAGAAGCAACTTTAAAAGCAACCCAAGTGTCCGTTAATGGATGAGTAAATAAAGGGGAATATTACTCAGCCATAAAAAAGAAATAAACCTTGCCATTTGCAACAATATGGATGGACCTAAATGCTATTATGCTAAGTGAAATAAATCAGACAAAGAAAGACAAATACCATATGATTTCACTCATATGTGAAATCTAAAAAAAACAAAACAAGTAAAAAGCAGAATCAGATCTGTAAATATAGAGAACAAATTGATAGTTGCCAGAGGCAAACCCGTTTGGGGGATGGGAAAAATGGGTGACAGGAGTGGGAAACACAGGCTTTCAGTTATGGAATGAATAAGTCATGGAAATAAAAGGTACAGCATACGGACTATAGTCAATGGTATTGCAATAGTGTCGTATGGTGACAGACGGTAGCTGCACTTGTTGTAAACATAGCATAACAGAGAGACTTGTGGAATCACTATGTGATACACCTGAAACTAACATAACATTTTGTGCCAACTGTATTTCAACAAAAATATAGAAAGTAAAAATAAATAAATAAAAAACAAAGAAGCAATTTAGGAAAATTAACATGGGTTAGGGAAAGACAGCAATAGTACAACAATAGTATAAAACTCAACAAATGGAATGTTTTGTTTGTCTGTTTGCTTGCTTTTTCCAGAGCTTTTGTTTATTAAAAAAGCAAGAGTGACTATGCACATTAGGAGCAGAAGTTCAAGTTTTCCAATGGGAAACGACAGAGTTCACATTTGAGTATTTGATATATACTTGTTACAAGAAAAATTGAATGAATAAGCAATATCCAGCAAAGCTTCAGAGCGGAGGTTAAACTTTAGCCACTGATGGTCCTGAGTGGATGACAGGACCATCATTTTACACAAAGATAAATCAAAGCAAAAATAACATTTTACCCAAATATGATGTAGTGGTAAATTTCTGAGTAGGAAAAAAAAAAAAGATTTAGAAGAATTTCACAACCTCTGTTAAAAAGTGGTATTACACAAAATACAAAACTTGTTATCAATATTCACAGTATACTGTGACCTAATTATATATTTTCATTTATTTTAAAATTTTCATAAACTATAATAATATACATGATACTCGATGATGTGGAATCTTGGAAAGATTCTCAGCGCTAGCATGTTATGAGACAGGATATATGCATTTATGTGTTCTTTGAAAGAGACAATGTTGATCATACCAGACAGGGTAGCATGATCTGATTTTCCTTTCAAGGCTAACCTGATATTTGCTTTCTCTATAAAGGCAGATTATATATATGTGACACACATACACATACTTGTATACATATGCATCCATCTATATGGACATAGGCAATATGTCAAAATAATCTGGCACCTGCTGAGAACAAAAGGATGCTTTTTAGGTCCAATCTGGAGTACTTTCCCCACCCCAAGGGGCCTGGTAAGGAAGAAGAAAATTGAGATCTCTTCTTGCTCCAGCAAACCACTGTGAAAGACTGCATGTAGTTATTAACAGGTTCAACATTCTGTTTCCCTTCTTGCCTTCCTCCTTTAAGGTCATTATAGATATAGGAAAGCAAAATAAATCAACCCTTCTCTTTAATTATTTAATGGGATATAAGGAGCTCCATGAAGAGAAATAGGATAATAAGTGGGGTCAGGTGGGATACGATTCATGACTTAAATAACAGTTTCTGCTCGTTGGAGCCGTATCTCACTCCATACTCCACAATACCACTCAGGAAATTTAATCATAGTGATGAACCAGGAAGCAGCTATAGGACCTCCATACAACATAAAACATTCATATATTATAAATAAATGATATATGGTATAAACATGATTGCTTAGTAATTAATGGCCTAAGCACAGGTTTAGTCTATGACATATGTAAAAGATTTTTGGCATTTAATGCAAAATGCACACAAGAGTATTTCCTTGCTTTAAAACTTAAAAAGTGTACGCTCATTAAGCAGAAACATCAAAATCAAGTTCAGACGGAAACCAAAAGAATGTCATCCTACCTCAGATTTTAGTTGGATTAAAATAGTGCTATTGCACGAATAGACACTCATGTTATCCAAAACGGAGTAAGATAAGGAGAAAGAATGCTCCTTTCTTTGTCCAAAGACAAAGTGCCTTGTATAAATAAATATACGGATAATTCACACCCACACATGCACCCACACCCCCCACACACATCAATGGTTCTCTAACTTTAAAGCTCTGTCAGCTAACTGCCAGGGACAAAAAACTGGCAAATTTTCTCCAAAAATAGGGAAAAAAATTATACTAATTTGATGAGAGAATAATGCCATAATGTTTATCATTAACTAATCTTAAATATATTACTCATGTTGCAAATATTGTCACAAACCTCCCTACACCATAAATATTAAAACTTAAAGTCATTTTGTTGTTTGTATCTACTTACAGTTTATCCAACTCCCCGAATTACAGATGACATACCTTTCTGAAAATAACCTCACATTTTTGTTTCATGGTAACATCTGAGCCACAAAGTTAATTCAAACTTGATTTTAACAATCTTACATAGAATATCTAATTTCTTCTAATCCAAAGACTTCAAGGATTTCTATGTGCTAAACAACAGGCATTGAAGGAAAGCATTAGAATATTCGTCCTCCATGAGAACAGCCCAAAGGAGGACTCATCAAGGACCCATCTCATTTGAAGGCCCGCTTTTAACGGTTGTGTGTATGTAGTTAAAATAGAAACATCCGCCATAAGTGAATTATGATCTCTTGTAAACGTTCTGTCCTCTTGAGTTTCAAAACTTGCAAACTGAGAGAATAATGATTGCTTGATTTATCTCTCACCTTAGCTATCTTTTTCTTTCCTTTTAAAATTAATTTGGCACATTACATTCAAAAAAAGAATTCTGAAGTTTTAGGATATTTTCCCCCAAACATGTTTTTGAACACTGTGAAAATCAGGATTACTCACACATTGTCATTTTTAAGGCAAAAGGACTTGGTAAACTATACTATTTCTTATCAAAGGCCAGAGACTGCACTTCATTTGAGATTGGAATACTATGGAGGATGTGTCTTCACTTTTTTTTCAGTGCAAGCTACCTGCACTTACTGAAAGAAACAGTTCAGGCTGAAATGTGTCCTGGAAACTAGCATCAGAACTAGTATCTACCTTCCCCTATGTCTTACAAGATTCGGGAGTCGAGAAGGGGGTAAAACAATAATAACAAAAGTAGATTCAAAGTACTTATAATTCATAATTAAACCTCCATAATGGTGCCCTGTTATGTCAAACTTTTTTTTTATTATGATTATTCCTTCCATCTGCCCACCCACCCTCCTTTTGCTAAGTGCAATAGACTCCTTTGCTTCAGCCAGTGCCCTCAACCTTGGCTACGCGTTACAATTACCTAGAGAACTTAACAAATAAAATACGGATGACTAGGGCTTAGGTTTGGATAGTTTTAAAAGGGCCTCAGGTGATTCCAGTGTTCACTCAAGTGAGGAGAACAGCTGTACTAAACCGATGGTTTCCAGACCTTGCTAATAACCAGAAACACCTGGGAGCTCTTTAAAAGTGTAGAGCCTTTTGCTACTCGACCCCACCCTGTTTCCTACCTATGAAATGGAATTTGGAACTGCCGAAATATCTAGTGTTTGTGTTTATTTGCACTCCTCTATTATTTTCATGAATCAACAGCTTTGAGAACCACTGAATGCGCACTATAACTTAACCAAAAAGGAAAAAAAAAAAAAAAAGGAGTTCTGATCAAATCTCTTCCTATTGCATCAGAATAAGGTCTCATTTTACCTGAATTTCATGGTGAAATCGTCTATGTTCTTATGTATCCATTCAATAAATGCAGTGTTTGGATGATGTGCTGAACTCCCATAGGGTTCAAGGGACCTATCTTCTGAGAACCTCCCTGTAGCCTCTCCACACTGAGTTGGTTACTCTCACCTCTCTGTTCCATTGCTCTTACACCTACTTGTCATAGACCTGGTCACCATGGGTTGTTTGCACGTCCAATCTGTACACATTCCTGAACAGGTGCTATGCTTTATGTACGCTAGCGGTTTACCACATGCTGGCCTCTGAGGTCTCTATGTGCCTTCTCTCCCTGAGTTTTCTCAGAGCCTGAATCTCCTCATCCATAAAGTGGGCAGTGGGCCATCACTTTTTGCCACTTTAAGTAAGTTCATTCCAAACCGATGGGAGTCTTCTCTGGTAACACTAAAATGTTATCCAGAAAATGAGGCCCTGGGACCTCCAAGGTTGAGGGATGTGAGGACAAGAAAACAGTGGGTTAAATCATTCAAAGATTTCGTCTGCATCGTTGGGAAAAGTCTAACTGCTGCACATCAAACAAAAAAAGTAAGGGAAGAATTTTACCCACTTAAAGCAGGAGGATTCTCACTTTTTCTCCAACCCATTGGAAACTTACACTATGGTTACATGCCTTGGAACTTTGGACCTATCTTGAGTAGTTCACAAGTTCTCAGGTGAACTACTCAAGCTAACCAAGGAGCCAGTTCATTCAAGAGAAAAAGAGAGTTCACTCAGATAATTGTTTTCTCATTGTGAGATCTAATTTATTTATAATTTGAATATAATATATTTATTTATAATTATATATAATATATATAATTTTCATGCATATTTAATAAAATCATCTTTTCTATCAAATGCCCATGTAGAAATACTGCTTTTATCCCATGCTGATAAGTCATGAAACAATTATATTCAGATTCCCTCTATGATTTTTTTAAACCAGGATTTTTTTCAAGATTTATTTATTTATTTATTTGAGAGAGAGCAGGGGGAGGGGTAGAGGGAGAGGGAGGGAGAGAATCTTAAGCAGACTCCCCGCTGAGGGTAGAGCCCAACAGGGAGCTTGAGGTCGGCTCCACCTCACCATCTTGAGATCTCAGGACCTGACTGGAAACCAAGATTCGATGCACAACCCAATGAGCCACCCAGGCACCCCTGGGTTCCGTGTATGATTTTTTGACTGTAATGTCTTCCTCACAACTAGAACTGATTTTCAGAAAGCTTAGAGCTTTCCAAAGTACTTCATCTCCACGTCCCTCTAAGCGGCTTGAGATCCAGGACTTTTGAATCTACGTACAATACTGCTGCTGGATATATTATACTGAGTCACAAGGACCACTGGAGTGACACGAGGCCAGTTGCGCATTTCATTTTCCCTGGGTGTGAGGTCTTATAAAAATATAAAAACCCAGGCCTTATTCTCTGGAATTCTATTTCTCAGGTGAGGATGGCAAGTATGTCGGCTGGTGACTTGTCAGGGAAAGAGTGTAGCTCAGAGATAGAAAAATAGTCACTGTGGAAAAACCACAAGCTAGATTTCCCTAGAAGTAAGATTTGCAGTCCCTAAAACTTGAAGAAAAAGTGAAAAAACTCTTCTGTATGACCCCAATTTAACTAAAAAAAATATTCTAAGAAAATACTGCTTATAAGGTTTACAATTAATTCATTAATTAGAGGGAACTACAAAAAGCAGTATAGGGAACTACCTGGGCACTTGCATTTTAAAGTCACCTAATTTTAAAAGAATCCCAAGTCTCTCTCTCTTTCTCTCTCTCTCCCTCTCTCTCTCTCTCTTTCCCCCCACAGCAGGGCAATGTTGAAGCTAGTGATTCTCAAAATGTGATGCCTGGAAATCGGCTTCAGCATCACCTGGAAACTTTTTAGAAATGAAAATTCCCAAGCCCACCCTAGACTGTCCGACTCAGATTCTGCCAGGGGGGGGCCTAGCCCTGAGGGGGTTAACAAGCCCTTCAGGTGATTCCGGTTCTTGAATTGTGAGAACATTCTGGTACAAACCAATCTGGGCAGATAGCATCTTTCACAGCTTAATAGAAATGTAGCAGAAGAGAAAGACATAACCTCCTTCCCCTGGTGACTGCAATTTAGCACCCAACTCCGAGCTGTTTCTACCTCCTTCATCAGAAAGGATGGAGAAGAGCGTGGGGTGTGAAGCCGCCATTACGCTAGTGCACCAAGCCAAGCAGGCGCCATGCCGCAGCTACCTGAGGGCCTGCTCTCGCTATAGGTGCATTCGGTGTGCACGGCGACATCAGACTCCTTGTGCCTAATCTAGATCCTCTTTCTGGAAATTAAGCTTTCTTCTTTGTTTAGTTTGCAGTGGAAAGGAACAGCTGGTGAGTAAAATTAGTATGAAACATCTTTGTGTACTTAATGTCCATGATTTAAGTCTTTCCTGAGTTTTTTCCTTCAAACTACAAAAACAAAAATAAAAACAAAAAACCAACACGTTTTCCTCTTCAGTCTCTCTCCTGTGAACTATTATCCTACTATTTGAGCTAGGAAAATCTAAATTATCTATTTTTAAATCCATAATTCATTTCAAAAGAGTAAGACCATTAAGCCTTGCTATACATAAAAATTGCTGCTTGTTCAGGAGATAAACTTTCCAAGGGAACTCAGATGACGTCCCAAATATGCCTGCTTTTCACAAATTCCTACTGTATAGTTAACATTATATCAAGGTTAAAGTTTAACACCTTCACACTTTTATTTTTTTTTCTATATTTTGCTAGTGTTTAGGAAAAAAAGAAAAATTCAAATTCCTGGAATATTCGGCTAGCACCCACTTCCCTCTGTTGCTAAAGCACCCTAATTTTTGTGCTATTACTACTTCACAGTTCTCATTCTTGTGCCTTTAGTGGTTCTGACCTCACCCCTATTCCAGGTGTGGCTGTGTAATTCAGACCACCAATCAGGTTCTGACTCCTCCCACCCATGCTGTTCGAATCAGAGATAAGCACTTCCTCCAGCTCAGCCCAAAGAGAGACGCTAAGATTCAATTTCCTGACTTTTTTGTTTGAAACTTTGAGGAAGGGACACTTTTTTAGCTGGAATGGTTGAGAGAATGGGCTATGAGTTTAGAGTCTAGATTTGGCCCCTCTAATAGGTGAGCCTACCAACAATGGAAACAATACAGAGAGAAGTAAAGCTAAGAGTTGGAAAGACTTCAGAACGCCCAGGAATTTCCACCATAGAGCCGATTAGGACTGAACTTTTCAGGTAAATGAGCCAATGATATTTTTGTTCTTTTTTTTTAAAGCAAAAAAAATTTTTTTAAAGATTTTTATTTATTTGAGAGCAAGAGAAAGAGCACCGGCAGGAGGGAAGGGGAGAGGGAGAACCAGACTCCCCACTGAGTAGGGATCCCAACTCAGGACTCCATCCCAGGACCATGACCAGAGCCGAAGGCAGAAGCTCAACCAACTGAACCACCCAGGTGCCCCCTTTTTAAGCAAATTTGTGTTGTATTCTCAATCATTTGTAACCTAATGTGTAGGGCATTGTGACTAATTGTTTTGTGAAAAAGAAAGAAGAAATCAACAAGGACTCCAGGTTTTTGGCATGGGTAATGAGGTAGATGGTGGTTCTTTTCCCTGAGATGCTGACAAAACTAAGCAGAAGGGCAGGTTTGGTGAATGTTGTATAGGGTTTGGTAGTATGGGTAGAAATATGTTTTGTTTTGAATGTTTTTATTAGACTATATCTGTGAAACGTTAATAAGGAAACACCTTGTGGATCATTGATTATGTAGGTCTATACTTCCTATAGGAGGTCTAGGCTAAATGTGGGTATTGGGGAGTCATTGAGATGTATATGGTAGCTGGAGAAAGAAAACACCAGAGTGTAGAGGGTGTCCAACATTTATTAAGCTATATTTTTGTCTCCATAACATCGAATGGCTCAGGGAAAGTAAGATAATGACAGAAAATTTAGTTTGACTTGACAGCCAGAACTCATCAATGGAATGCATTGGCAAAGCAAGGTTGCTGTAGGTAGCAAAGTGACAGATAAAGAAGCAAAGATGAACACGTATCATTCCTTTAAGAATCTTGGTTGTAATGGAAAAAGATAGTACTCTTCGCCTAAACATGATTTGCATAATCACGAAGAGTATCGCTGTTTGACTTCTGATCCTTCGTATGGGTTCGAGGGTGCTATTACCACTTTTACTTTTGCTGCCAAAATTGTCTGTTGCCATTTTAATTTAACGTTACTTATTAAAACGTGGGAGTAGTGTCCAAGCAGATGGTTGTCAGTAAACTGATGACTACAGTTATGGATTAGTGTCCAAATACAATACTCAAAACTTGGTACACTACATAGTTTCCTGAATGTGACTGCCAAAATAAATCTGGCCCGGAAAATAATTTTGAGGATTTTTCCCCTCTTGCTTAAATTTTCTTCAGCATTTTAAACTAAAGATATCCTTAAAAAGCTGACGCTGTGCGCATGTAGACAAACCACAGTATTCATTTAATACATCTGTGGACTTTTCTGATAAGCTAATTTAGGAGAAAATATTCCAGTGCAAGGCTCATGTAAACTCCGATTCCATCCAGCATGTTTCTTCTCTTCCGGAAAAAAATCTGAAACCATTGTAATGTACTTACTCGCTGTATTGTTGTTGATCAAGTCTTAAAGTGAATTCTCGCTTGTATTCATTTTACCTTATTTGACAGTTCTACTCAATGACCAAAATAGGCACTAGAGTCTTTCCTGTCTCTAACCATAGCTACTCTTTTTTTTTTTTTTTTTTTTTTTTTAAGATTTTACTTACTTGAGAGAAAGAGAGACAGGCAGAGATAGTGAGAGAGCACAAGCAGGGAGGAGAGGGAGAAGCAGGCTCCCCACTGGGCAGGGAGCCTGACATGGGACTTGCTCCCAGGACCCTGGGATCATGACTAGAGCCAAGGCAGATGCCTAACTGACTGAGCCACCCAGATGCCCCCATAGTTACTCCTTTGGTTCATGCCTTAGCAGAAGACAAGTTGTCTTTTATTTGGGAAAAACTCCCACTAGGTCCTCAGTTCCTACACAGACCTACCCCCTACTCTTGCTGTCTGGAAAAACAAGTGGAATTACAATAAATTGGCTGAGCCCTGAGTATTTTCTAGCAAGTACAATCTCTAATACACTGCTGTTGTAAATCTATCAAATGCTTGATATTTATGAAGGCTTACCTGAGAGATAAGCAGTCCCTCTAAATCCTCTAAAATTTACTCAGGATTAAGTTAAACCAGCAGAGAGTCACATCCTTAAATAATAGTTCTTCACCCATGCCTTTACCTAGTGGTGTTTTCCTGGCATGGTGTCACTGGACAGTGTTGAGGGGCACCGTAGGAAACAGCCTGATGTAGCTGAGGGCTCTGTCTGAGATAAAGGTGTCAGTGAGGATGATTTTCATCCTGTTACACAGTGTTCTTTTTATAAGGACTCCAGGGAGAAATTTTTTTCTGGCTTTAACACCAGCAAAAGTCATTCTCCTAAGCATTTGGCTTGTTTTTATCTTACGGACCGTCCCATTTTGGCTTTAAGCAGAACTAATATGTTGTTTAAGATACCTGGCGGCAAAGAGGTCAGGAGGAGGTCAGGCTGTCTTCTCTGTAGTGAATTAGCGACATTCATTCATTATCTTTCCAAGTCCTCATTAGAACAGCTTTAATGTGGTGACCATTTGATGGTAGACATACGCTTTAATCTTGTGAATATCAAACCCACCTGGGTTACATTTCCTGTTAGGGACAGTTAGCAGAAGCAGGTTAATATGATATTTTAACTCCTTCATCTGCAGCACTTGTGTAGGAATCAAGCTCACTGGTCACGTGAATTTGGCTCAAACGGTCTATACAGAGTCCTAATTTATTAGGTTCTGTCTTCAAATCTCTGCTTGCTTAAGACACTTTTAATCATCTGTTTAATTTTGCACCTTATCTTTTTTTGCTCTGATATATTATTTTTCAGGTTACTCTTTAGGCCTGGATATGCCCTATTTTTCTTCCTCATCTGACCTAGATTCAAATTTACACACTGTGAAATAGCTAATAAATTCCCATTAAGGTTGTAAAAGGTGAAGGTTCAACCAGTGTATAAGTCATCAAATTCTCACGTAAAACTGAATGATCCTTGATATTAATAGCTTGGCAAAAGTATGCTACAGGTCCTTAGGATTTTATGAAAAAGATTTTAAGTCATTTGGCTGAGGGCAACCCACCTACTCTAAAATGACTTGAGCATTTCTACAATTTCCACATCACCTAGGGCAAGTCTCCCCTCTCCTAATTAATCTTAAAATATAATCTTGCCCTGGAAGTCTTCCCATGGTTCTGTCTTTACCTGTACTCATTGTATGATGTTTTCTTTGTGTGCATTTGTCTTTGAGGCCGGACATTAAAAGGGAAAGTTTCTGTTCGTGTTTGGGCAGTTGGAGTCTGGGGAAAGTGGGACAAGAAGCCCCATTGGGAGCTTTTTTTCCTCCCCCCCTCTCCACAAGCAATAGAGAGTATTACAATGATTTACAGAGACACGTTGAAAGTAAATTATGTTGTAAACGCCTGTCCCTTGGGCCAGCTAAGAATCACAGGAAAAAAATGTAAAAAGTTTGAAATTCCCAACAGCAAAGGTTGACAGGAAAATATGGTTTTGTTTTTCTATGAGTAAAAGTAACTTTTATGTTGTGTTTTCCCATGAGAAATTATAAACTTTCAAAGGAATTTCAGCCTCTTGCATGCACATATAAGAGCAATTTATCTGGTACTGCCCCAGTGAAAACACTCTTAAGACTTTAAAGCTGTTAGAAGTGGGGCTGAATTTCTTCAAGACCGCTACTTCTTATTTGTCCTTACTGTCTCCTCTTGTCAAAACATTTACTCAGACTTCGAAGAGTTGCAAGTTGGCAACATGTTAATAATATGAAAATGCATTTGTGCAGCCCATGTGGCTGCGATTTTTGTATATATTCATCCCTTACTTAATGAATAATGAATCCTTTACAGTAGCTAGGCGACACAGAAGGATATGCAGCAAATGAAATGAGAACTTGTCAATATAAGATACTGCAAGAGTTGCCAAGGTAGCTTTGGCCCTTTGTAGCCTGCTTGAGGTTCACACAGGGCCCTCTCGGAGCCCTGCTTTCCTCTTCTTTCCTCCTAATGAGCAGCAGCGACAGAAATTCTACAGCTAGGTGGGTAGCTGAAATCACTCATGGTGGTTCTGTGCTTATGAACAGTTTTTATTCCCAAGATATTAAACATCTACCTTTTAAGTCTCATTCTTCTTCAGTGTCTCAATTTAGAGATTATTCCAAATGACTTTTATTAGAAATTCGGGTTGTTTTTTGTTTAATGGCATGATAACAGAAATAAGTAAAAGATGCCCTAACCTGCTACTCAGCCTTCTCTGCTGCTTAAACTCTGACCATCCAATTCTTTGGCCATGCGGCTTAGCACTGGGTTCTTTTCATCCCAGACATTCTCGGTTTGACTCTTTGTCCATACCCCCTATCCTAATCCCTCCTTGGCTGAAGGTCCAGGTTTTCTCTAGTGTTTATAAACTCTTCCTTGTCAAAATACCAGATAGTTGTTTCTTCCCTGGCAGGGTGGTTTATCCAAGAGACGTCATTTCAGGGACTAGGAGCAGACAACGGTAATCCTCCTCTCCCTACCTGCCATTCCAGCATTTGCGTCAAAACTCAAGTGTGCCTTTATTCTCCATCCCATGTAGCGGTATTTCCAGGGACGTCCTTCTCTTTAGAATTCAGCATTGTTCTAAAGTTCCTATAAACGTTGCCACAAAACCTTGGTAAACTCATGAACCTTATGAAGTGCATATGCATTATGTTGACTTAAAGGAAGGACGTTATTTATGCATAATATTATCCTCACCACTGCAGTGATGAATAGAATGAAAGCTAAACCAGCATCATCCTCATTTTCTCATGCTCTGCTAGACACACACAGAGACCCTGCTGCTATGCATTGTTTCTCTCCCCACCCCTTAATTTTCTCTGCCTGTGACAGACATATCCTTATTTATGGATTAACAAGTACGAAGATCATGTCACTTTCTGACATAAACGATAATATACGTTTTCTCCTAGAGATCTATTTAGACCCAAAAAAGAATCCCCATGAAAAGCATCAGATTGAGTTGTTGGCTAAACAGAGCTACTTAATTGAAATATCACAGTAAAATGCTTTTTAGTAAAAAAAAAAAAAAAAAAAAAAAAGCTTGAAACCACTACTTCATTTGCAATAAAGTTGGGAGAGAAATTCCAAATTTCTTCCAGTCATGCATCTTACATTCACTCCAACATGACCAGTCAGTCCTTAACTTAGGGTAACAACTTCTAAGGGATTCAAGGCGTGGGGAGTCCTCAGAATCATCCTGAGTGTCCTGAGCATGCCTAATCAATAAAAGCTACTCCTGAATTCTTCATTGATGATCAGCAAAGGGGCAAAATTTTTTAAACTGGAATTTTCCTGTATTTGACAATAACTGATCTAAATCCACTAAATGTTTTCCTGAAATTTAAATATGGTTTTTACAGTAAATTATTATTATTTTATAGTAAATGACATTAAGCTGCTTAAATTATCAACAGACCACTGTATGGATAGATAAATAACATGGAAGGAATATATCTTTGTCCCTGGTCCCAGGTCACTGGAACAGAGCTTCAAAAATCCTTGGAATTTCTTGAGTGACAGAAGTGTCTTTGTTATGCTAATATAGCAACTCCTGGGGGCCTCAGGATAGCTTTGGGATAAGACCCTTTCACCAAAAAGGCCAGCCTTGTGCTTAGAAGACTGGAAATTTCAACCAGCCTTGCTTTCAGATGAGGAGCAAGGCTGGAGATTAAATTCAGTCACATGGCCAATGATTTAATTACGCCTACATAAGGAAATCCCAGTGAAGACTCTGCACCATGAACTTGGTGGAGCTTCCTGGTTGGGAAACACTTTGACATGCTTGGGTTCTACAAGAAGAGGGCATAGAAGCTCTGCTTTTGGAGCTCTCCCACCTAAGACCTTGCCCTATGCATCTCTCCATTCCGTTGTTCCTGATCTGTATCTCTTATAATAAAACTGTAATCATAATGCTTTCAGCAAGTTCTAGAAAGTTAACTAGAGGGGATTGTAGGAACACAATTTATAGCTTGTCAATCAGAAGTACGAGTGGTACCTAAGACTTGCCATGGCATCTGAATTGAGGACAGTCTTGTGGAGAGCTTTGCCTTTAACTTGTGGAATCAGGCACAAATCATTAGTGTCAGAATTGAATTAAATTTCAGAATCCGTAATTGGTGTCAGAGCAGTGAAAACATCTTTCCTTTTAAATTTATTTTTGTTTACCTAATAGTTCTTTTTTTTTTTTTTTACTTTTATTGAGAGAGTGAGGGAGCTCTGGGGGAAGAGCAGAGGTAGAGGGACAAGCAGACTCTATGCTGAGTGTGGAACCTGATGTGGGGCTTGACCTCAAGACCCTGAGATCATGACCTGAGCTGAAACCAAGAGTTGGGCATGTAACCAACTGAGCCCCCAGGCTCCCCCAATAGAATTTTTTTAAAAATTAATCAAAAGTTAAAAAGATGGAAGCAATAATAACTAAGGAAAGATTCAGTTATTTCAAGTAATGAAATAGAAAAATGTTTTATGAAGGTGCTGAAATCGAGGTTTTCAAAATTTTATGACATATAAAATGGTTAGGTGGGGAGCATAATTTAAATTTACAGTTGTCTATATTTTATATTATGTAATACATTATATACCTTACATATTATATAATTCTATTAATATCACTATTATTATGCTAACAAAGGTAAATGAACTTCTTTAACTTCAGTTGAATTTTGAGACCCAAGAGGCAGAGAGTAATGAGAGAACATCAGGGCAAGTAAATGGAGGACCTAGGTGATGTTAGGATTTCTCTAGCATAATTGCAGACTTTTACTAGTGCATCCTTAAATTCTTTCATGGCAAAAGAACTGTTTTCTAGCTTATTACTCTGGTAATTGAAATGGTCACTTTTCACTTTCCTCATCTGTGAAATGGGAAGAATGGTCTAGTTCCTACTATTTAAGGTTGTTATGAGGATAAAAGAAAATGCTAGTTTGGGGATCCTTTAGAACTCTAGCTGTGGTGCAGGGTAGTTACCTGAGTTGTTCCACCCACGAGACCCATCCATCCATTCCCTGACTCCACCTTACCACTCAGTCACCATCTCTGGCCTGCTGCTTTCCAGTAGCCCTCTTAAATGTCCTACCAGTTACTGAACCCAAAACTCTAGTTGTGTTCTGATCAATGCAGAGAACACAAAGTTGTCACTCCCATTCCCCAGAACAATATATTTCTCCTAATTCTGCCTTGCTTTCATTAACAATTTCTGAACAATTGTATTCACTGTTGATCCACAGAAAGCCTGTGACAAGGAAATCCTCTCAGTTTGGTACAATGCCTCTTTTTAAATCTAAATGTGGCTTTTACATTTATTTGTATTGCAATTCATTTCCTTTGTTTGATTCGAGTTCAACATAAATGTATCAAACTTTTTTAGTATTTGTTACATATGTACTTGGTAGCCTGGTGTTATCTCGAAAACGGTAATGTGCTTAGGAAGGACATTGCACTTACAGTTAGAAGCAAATCAAAAACCAATAAACATTTGTGTTTAGATATGCTAGTTATTTCATTTCAAGATAACTTTGTAATTAAAATCTTAGGTTTTTATGCATCAACTTTATATTATAGCATCACCCTTGGGGCGCCTGGGTGGCTCAGTCGGTTAAGCATCTGGCTTTGGCTCAGGTCATGATCTCAGGGTCCTGGGATCCAGTCCTATGTCCTGCTTCTTGCTCAGCTGGAGTCTGCTTGGCCCTGGCCCTGGCCCTCCATTAAATAAATCAATAAAATCTTAAACAAGAATCACCCTCACTATATAATAGTGTTTCTGTAGGGATCAGATCAAATAAGGGAACCTATTTTAAAATACTCTATAAATGGAAAACGTGATTCTACTTTATATTTGAATATAACAATTTTTTTTTTTTTAAGGAAAAACTTGGGATGAAAGCTCTTTACTCACTAGAGACCTCTCTCCATTTCCCTCTTCTCTTTGGTTTGCTTGTCCTCCAAGACCCATGACCTCTATTTCCCCTCCTCCACAAGAATAATATGAGGCTGTTGGATTAATTATACCTAAGGCTCCATTCTAATGTAGTAATAATTTTGATTCACTTTCTACCATGTACTTCTTGCTGGATTCTCTAGCTTCAGCCTTTGGAAGTTGGGAGGTGCAATGTTATGAACATTGGTTAAGAAGCCAAATAATCTTGGGCTGGAATCTGAAGTCACTCCCTGGCTAAGTGACTTTTGACAAGTTACTTTAAACCTGCACAATCTAGGGTTCTTCATCACTGAAATATTCTTTCCCTGTAAGGAAAGTTACTTTCCTTATAAAATTGGCATAAAGTTTCAGAGATAACATATCTAAAGTATTTAGACAAGTGCCAGGTACATATTAACTAAAAAAAAAAAAAAAAAGAATTGTGGTGAAAGCAAATTTAAAAAGAAAAAGGGAAGGGGAAGGAATAGGGAAATGACTGAAATTTAATTCCAACCTTACTTACTCTAAACCTGTTCCAAATAAGTGTTATGTTAATGTTAATTCTTTGAGATAGTGTGCAATGTCAGATAAAAAGCAAAGAAGATCTCTGTGACGACATTTTCCTAACAATCTCTCAAACTGCAAATGGGGTGAACGGATCATGAGACTTTGTCAGTGAACACACATGAGTGAATATGCTCTTTCAGCCTTCCTGGAGCGCTACACTTGAGGGAGCAGTCACTATATAAAAGCCCGAGGAAACATCTCAACTCTGCACAAATTCTTACTCATGAACCGAAACCTCCCACTTTGGCAGTTGTGGAATTGTTGCCACTTTTTATCATTACCTTTGGTATGTTTGCACGGGTTACCTTGGTACTGACCTAGAAATCCCGTATTTTGCTTTGTTGGACCATCATGTCTTGGCTCCATATGCCCAACTGTGATGATGAATTTTATTGTCAACTTGACTGGGCTACAGGATGCCCAGGTACTTGGTTAAACATTTCTGCATCTGTAAGGGTGTTTCGGGAAGAGATTAACATTTGAATTGGTGGACTGAGTAAAGCAGAAGGTTCTCCCCAACTAAGGTGGGTATGATGCAATCTGTTAAGTGCCAGAATAGAATAGAAATGCAGATGAGGTTTGAATTACCCCTGCCTGACTAATGAGCTGGGACACTGATCTTCTGTTCTTGGTGCCCTTGGTCTTAGGCTTTCAGACCTGCGCTGACATCTGCACCATTTCCTCTCTGGTTCTTGGGCCTTTGAACTATATCACCAGCTTTTCTGGGTCTCTAGTTTGTAAACAGCACATTAAGTCATGGGACTTCCCAGCCTCTATAATTGTATGACCCAATGCCTTATAATAAATTTCTTTATTTTATATATATATAAAATCTATTGATTTGGTTTCTCTGGAGACCCCTGACTAATAGACTAACTGCTAGCTGCATGCCTTCCCATCCTCCAACTGCCCATTCAGGAAAGAGTAGATAGTTTTGTATCAATCATCACTATTTTTCCCAATAGTTTATAGGTTATATATTTAATATGCTGAAAATGGACTTGAAGATTATGATTTATATAACTTTAAGAATCACTCATTTCTCACTCTCCCAACCAGAAAGATATTTTATATATTCTGCAGTCATAGCTAGAATCTAGGACTATAACACACTTGCTCCCTCAGAAGAAACTACACTGGACCTAAAGATTTGAAATCAAATTAAACAGGTAGATGTGGGACTTTTCTCTCCTCATGTTCCTGGACGTTTTCCTTAACCCCGTGTCGTTGATTTTGCTCTCTCCTACTTGAATCTCCTTGATCCACTTGATGACCTTAGGAAAAGGAAGAGAAGTGAATAGTCACTTGCAATGGCTAATTTTGTGTTTACTTGAATGGGCCAAAGGATGCCCAGATAGGTGGCAAAACATTATTTCTGGGTGTGTCTGTGTGGGTGTTTCTGGAAGATATTGGTATTTGATTCAGTACACAGAGTAAAGTGATCTGCCCCACTTACATGTGCAGGCATATCTAATCCACTGGAGATCAAGTAGAACAACAGAGTGAGAGGCACATTTTCCCTGTCTTCAGCTAGGATGCCCGTCTTTTCTGACCTTGGACATCAGAGCTGCTGGTTCTCAGGCCTTTGGGCTTGGGTTAAATTATACCAATAATGTTATTTTGAGATTTTGAAACGAAGTCGTATTTTCATGAAGAAAATGAACTATACATCTAAAACAAAGAATCTCATTATAACCAATATCTTACAGCACATTGTAATTCACTAATATACACATATATTGTGTCCATAGATACACAGAATTTTGGAGACTTGGGTAGTTAAATTGCTCAAAGTCACCAGCTGATAGGGAATAGGTCAAATGTTTTGATGTTATTACATTTTTCTCAAATAGAAAATTAGACCAGGATGTGCTCTCAGATTCATTTTCTCAAGCCCCCCATTTTACAAATCAGAACAAAGAGACAGGCTCACAATGATAACAGAAATCCTGGTTTGTTAGCCTTTCCTAACTAATCACTTTACATTCAGATTTAATGATATATGTAGATCTTTTTAAAGAATAAGGACAATACCATACAAAATTATGCTTCCCAAAAAAGTAACGTTAGGCATGAGAATGTAAGTATTCTTACTCCCTAATCAACAACCGTGAGTATTTTGAAGTTGCTTGAGAAACGGAGGCTGAGAAGTATTTCTACCCAAATGCTGATCACGCAAAGACTTACTTGCTCCAGTTCTTCAGTAGTCCTTCTCCGAACCTTTCATTTAGGTGCATAAAAACAGTATCATTGTCACAATAAGAATACCATCTCCCTAGCAATCTTCAAAGTTTCATATATGACCCAAAAATATGATATAGTTCCATCGTTCTATGTCACTGTTCCATTTGTAACTTAGATATTATGATTCCTTTTCATAAATTGAGACCTTTCCTTCCTTTCTTAGTGCCACATACTGCCAGAAAGCACATTTGCATATTATGTTCAAGCACTGTACTCTCAGTTTGGGGCACTCCATGTAGTTAACTCATAACACCGTCTCCTCCATCTTTTGGTGCTTCCCCCTACCTAGGATGGCATCTAACCATTACGCTTATGTGATTTATAATCTGTGCTCTATCAGTTCCACAAAAATAAATGCCAGGCCAGAATGACATAAATGGAGAAATAGCCCATTCCCCACCTTCAGCATGAGTTGTGATATTTACTGACTAACCAAACACTAGCATGGGATCAGACCCAAATAGCCTTTCAAGACTGGAGTGGTGACAATTGGCAATGATTAGTGTGGTACCAAAGCCTGTACAATATTTGCAGTGTCATAGAACAGAGCTGTTTCCAAAGGGGAAAAGCAGCATTACTGCACAAAGGAGACTGGGAGATGATGTGGGCACAATCCATCCTCCTGGGTATCGGAGGGAACCCAGAAATGTCATAAAATCCCTCTTTGATCTGTTGTCGCTACTGTTGGTTGTATGGGAAATTAACATATTTAATTAACTGTCTGACCAAAGCAGCTGTTACCTTATATAAAACCTTGAACATTGGTGCCTGGCTCATCCCACTAGGTGTTTGAATGTGCCAGTGGCATAAGACTGATGATATTTTTATACTGCATGGCACAGCATGATTCCTCTTGCTATAGGCTCAAGTCAAGATCTTCTTTAAATTCTTCATGGAGAATAATGATGCTCCAGACCAAATTGCTTAATAACACCCTATGTCAGGCCAGCCAACAGGAAGCTCTACACACAACAAAATGAACTCTGGCCAATCCAATCGTTTCCAACTTCCAAAAAGGCCCCTGCTGCATAGGCCCTGGCAAAGTCAAGCATGCATCTTTCCTCTTCGTCATCAGGATGCTATTTTAATTACAATTCACTTCTCTTATGACATTATTTGCCTTCTGTATTAAAAAAAAAAATTCCTTGGCTGCAATATTTCCAAATGGAAAGAAATGCTTCCGAGTCAGAAGTTACTTTCATTAGTTTGCTAAGTTGTTGGTCCAAGCTATTATGGAGATCATGTAAAATAAATTTAATGCATCTCATTTCATATGGTACATGGACTGGTTTGAAGGATTTCTGGGGGGGGGGCGGTGAGGGACGGTAGAAGGTGGCTTTTTCTGGCCATTGAAAAAGCCTTCCTTTACTTGGTTTGTTATTTCACCCATTTGTGAGAGAGTAAGAATGAAGCATTTTCTATTTTGGATGGCTTGAGCTGTGAAGTGATGAGTTTATCTCTAGCAAAGATGGAGGCCAGAATTTTCAATACCTTTCTCGGGGTAATGTGGTAACACTGGTTATCTTGATTGCCTGTGCTGCTCTTTTTCTGAACAAATTTACTCTGCCATTGAATGTGTCTTCCTCATCATACCTTTACTACTGGATACACTTAATATTTTCTTTTGTGCCATTTCTGAAATTCTTGGAAAGTCTTGCAAAGTCTGCAGTTTCGGCTAGGACCATATGTAACTTACAAACACTTTGCTAGTTCAGCAATTGAAGGGCTCAAAATCCTGATTAGAGAGAGGGGCCTCCATAAAAACTATAGGGAAAAAAGTTTGCCAGCTAGGACTTTACTGTTTGCATTATCATATTTTAAACTTCTAATAATAAAATATGCAATAATTAGATATATTAACTTGGTATATGTGATTCTAAAAAGTAGTATTTTCAAAAATATAAAACTAAAAAATTGAATAAATAAAAATAGACCATCTCATTCCGAATGAGCGTATCCTGTATGGTACTGCATTTGTTCACACGAAGACCCAGTCTAGTTATCTGTTGCGTATATCACATGAGAATCTCCCAGGCTTTAAGGAAAGCAAAATGGTGATGTGTTGGCTTATTTTTTTACTGACTCATTGTTGGATACATATATATTGCTATATATAAGCATACACATGGAATTATATTTTTCTATCTATAATTATAAGATACAAAAAGAAAATTGTTCTTCGAAAACACATTATTAAAGCATATGGGATGACATCACCTCTGAGGGCAGGAAGGGAAGCTTCAAGCTTATAGAATTCTACATGTTAGAGATCCTAGTGGCCTTATGTTGTTGTTAAATTAGGAATAATTTGTTCAGGTAACTAGGTGATATTGTCCCTGCTATTATATAACTGATCTTTTGATGCTGACCCTGAAATCCTGACTACTATATTCAGATGGAATTCACTCAGAGCATTCATGTTATTCAACAAATATGTGCCACACACTTTCCTTGGGCATGGGGGAGAAAGTGAGGGATGAGTAAGTGAAGTATTCTGTCCGTCTTCACGTTGCTTATAGAATAGATATCTAACAGTGACCATAACTGGAGAGTTTCTTTAATAGATATTTTATGAGTATAAGAAAAACAATTAAGATCTGTAAGTTACTATATAGCTGATATAAATATAATTCGAATGAACAAACTATAGATGATATAAAGTTTTAATAATTTCTAATCTATTTCTACTTTTCACTGAATAAGGTATTAAGGGCTTTATGCACATTTTCTCATGCATTCCTAGTAATACACATAAGATAGCTACTAATATTCTCAACATTAAATAGGTCAGAATGTGGGGAGAGAACTGAACTTCTAGGTGAATTGTCACCCACAGTGACAGAGAAGTTTGTCAGCATAGGCTTTCCTACTACAGATATTATGTGCTGACCTATTAAGGAATTCTTCCTGTTAAATGACCTGGTAAAATCTCTAGAAGTCTCTTCTGGTCTGCTGCAGATAATGCTTCTTTCCTTCCCAGCTTCTGATCCTGAACTGACTTTAGCCTATGCTATGCTATTCTTTATTTGTAGGAAGGTTGGTTGGTTGATTTTACTATTTGCAGAAAGTACTTAAACTTTTGGTTTGCAATTGCTCACTCTGTTTTTAACTATACCTAATGGAGCTTGCTTTACTCCAGACTTCTTCGCGGAACTCCTGCTGCCAAGTATTCATCACCCTTGCAATGCCGCCTCTATTTTTGTGGCCTTGCAACTTTCCCTCCAAGTTCTACCAGTAAGTGCTGGCTTATGCTGTGAGGTAATTTCGTGAATTCGGGCATGTCCTGATGCTTAGAGAAGAACCCATGTGAGTATTCAAAATTACATCTTTAATATACGTTTCCCCTACTGTACCACTTCCTAAGAAGGATGGTTGTCTGCCTTTCCACCAGTGTATTCTCAAACCCTTGTATCCTTCCTGTCGTGGATGGAGTAGGCAATCAATAAATATTGAATGTTAATTGGAATAAATATATTTGCTTAAATGAAAATATATTTAGTTTGGGAATTCATTCCTCTTTTTATAATATCCCAAACTTTTTTTGGAAAAATTCTCTCTCTCCATTGTGCATAGAGTCTTCAAAATAGTGTGCCGTCTCCTAAGCCAATGATGCAAGTCAGGAATATAAATGTCTGTCACTGTCTCTGTGCACGTGTGTCTGTGAGCATGTGTGTCTGTGCATGTCTCTCTTTCTCCGTGTATCTTGTGTGTGTCTCTCTGTCCCTCACTCCATCCTTCCCTCTTTCCCTCCCTTCTTCCCTCCCACCATCCCCCCCTCTGCTCCTCCATCCCCCAGTTCCCCATCCCTCCCTCTTTGTTGCTGTCCCTCCCTCACCCAGCTCTGTCACAATCCCTCCCTCCTGTCCCCCCACCCCAGTCCTGTCCCTTTGATTCTCCATGCCCCCATTCCCCACCCTACCTTTCTCTCTGTGTCTCTGTGTCTGTCTCTCTCTGTGTCTCTCTCTGTGTCTGTCTCTGTGTGTGTCTGTCCTCCTCGTTCTCTGCCTCTGTCCTCCTCTGCCTCTGTCTCTCTCTCTCTCTGCCTCTCTCTCTCTCTGCCTCTGTGTGTATATGTCTGTCTTTCTGTGGCCCTCTCTGTGTCTGTACATGCCTGTCCATCTCCCCTGTCTGTCTTATACATGTGTGTATGCTCTCTCTCTCTCTCTCTCTCTTTCTCTGTGCACACATGTGTCTGTATTTATGTCTGTCTCTCTGTCTTAAAACTTGAGTCTGAAGAAAAAGGACAAAGATAGGGGAGGAGGAATGGTTGAAGCTCATCCGTTGTAGTGTAGACTTCCAAGTATATGTGTTTCAAGTGAGTATTCTGCTGAGTCTGATTCTATTTCCTTTTTTAAACAGCATTATTGAGATATAACTGACATAAAGTACATATATATATATATATATATAAAATGCATAATTTTTAAAATTTGGACATATATATTATATATCCCCATGAAATCATCATTACAATCAAGATAATGAATAGATTTCATTACCCAAAACATTTTCACTTTAGTCCTTCATAATCCTTCCCTCTTATTCCTCACCACCCCATCCCCTACCAAATTTAGCAAATACTGGTCTGCTTCCATCAGTATGCATGTTTGCACTTCCTAAACTTTTTTTTTTTTTTTCAATACATGGTGCTATAAATTAGATGCTCTTTCTTTCGTCTGGGTTTTTTTCTTCCGTCATAATTATTTTGAGATCCATCCATGTTGTAGCATATTTTAATAGTTTATTTTGCTGTTGCTGATTAGTTTTCTATTATGCATTCATCTGTTGATGAATTTTTGGGGGTGTTTTCAGGTTTTGGTTATTAGACACAAAGATACAAACATGCTTATAAAACTCTTTGTGTAAACATATGCTTTCTTTCTATTGGGTGAATGCTTGAAGTGGAATGGTTAGATCATATAGTAGGTGTGTGTTTAGCTGTTTAAGAAACTGCCAAACTGGTGGGGGGGGGGAGAAACTGCCAAAGTATTTTCTAAAACCGTTAGTTGTATCCTTTCAATTTTTTATTAAAGTATTAATTTTGAGTTAATTTATTGTACACAGTGAAAAGTATGTATTGCAGTTGATTATTTTTTATCATATGGATTTCCAAGTTCTTAGGCATCATTTTTCATAAAATATTTTCTCCATTAAATTACCTTTATTGCATTGAAAATCAGTTGCCCATATATGTATATGTTTTTTTCTGAACTTTCTATTCTCTCCATGAATCTTTTTTCTAACTTTATGCCAATATCACAACTCTCTAAGTGTAGCTTTATAATGTCTTGAAATCTGGTGGTCTTACTCCTCCAAATTTGTCCTACCTTTTAAAGGTTATTTTGGCTATTCCAAGCCCTTTGTATTTCCATGTAAATTTTAGAATCAGCTTGTCAATTTTTGCCAAAAAAAAAAAAGTCTACCAGGATGTTGTTTTTAATTGTATTGTATCTGTACATCACTTTTAAGAGAATTAACAATATTTTTATTGGAAACTTTAACACATGTTCATGATTTCTCTATCTTCATTTATTAAGCAATATTTCATAGAATTCAATATGCAGATCTTTCACATCATTTGTCAAATTTATCCCAAGTATTTCATAATTCCATTATAAAGTTGTTGTTCCACCTCTCTTATTCTGCCAGATGGAACCTTCAATAAAATGGAGAATGGAAGTAGTAAGAATGGACATCCTTGTCCCTATTTTCTGATCTCATGTGGAAAGCATTTCACATTTACTATGATGTGAACTGTAAGTTTTCTATTGATTACTTTAATCAAGTTGAGGAAGTTCCCTCTATTCCTTCTTTGCTTACAAAATAGAGGTCGTGTTTTGTCAAATCTTTATATTTTGCATCATTTGAAATGATTGTACATTTTTTTTTAGTTTGTTAGTATGATGAATTACATTGATTTACATTTTCAATATTAAACCAGTTTTACATGCTGAGATAAAATCAAACTGGCTATTATGCATTCTGCTCTTTATATATGTAGAATTCCATTTGGTAAAATGTTTAGAGCTTTTGCATCTACTTTCATGAGGGATAGTGGTTTCTAGGTTTTTGTTTCTTTGCTTTTATTGCTGATGTATTTGTTGATCTAGTTACAGATTGTTGACCTCAAATGAGTTGAAGTATTTATTCCTTTTCAATTACATGGAAAAATTTATGTAAATTTGGTGTTTTTCTTTTTAAAATGTTTTGAAAAATTTCCCAGTAAAGACATCTAGGCCAGAAATTTTCTTTGTGAGAAGTTATTTAACTAAAAAATTCTCTTTTCTTAATAGATATGGTATAGTTTGTCCATTTCTTCTTGAGTAGGCTTTGGT
Organism: Ursus americanus; assembly: GCF_024610735.1. NCBI lineage: Eukaryota > Metazoa > Chordata > Mammalia > Carnivora > Ursidae > Ursus > Ursus americanus. The sequence goes on along the minus strand of NC_142127.1, from coordinate 26,876,399 downwards.
AGTTCTTAAGATTTAGGGAATTCTTCATTTCATCTAATTTGAATTTGTTGACATAAAGTTTTCTGTAATGTTACAGTATATGTCACTTCTCTCATTTCTGATATTGGTAAGTTGTATCATCTTTCTAGATTTCTTGTCCATTTGGCTAAAGTTTTATCAATTTTAGTGATTTTATTTTTAATACAAGAACCAGCTTTTGGTTCCACTGAATTAATCTTTTTTTCTCTTTCACTGATTTATGTGTCTGGCCTCTACTCTTTCCTTTATCTTATTTATGTTAGGTTTAATCTGGTTTGTTAATGTGAAACCTGAGGTCATTTATTGAAGAACTTTCCTTTTTCTAGTGCTATAAATTTTCTCAGTACTGCTTTTGCGGTATCCCACAAATTTGAGTATGTTGCCTATTAATTTTTGTTTAGGTCAAATACTTTGTAATTTTTCTTGATTTCCTCTATGACCTATGGGCTATTTAATCATGCAGTTGATTATTTTTTGGGTCCTTTTGTTTATAATTATTGGGTATTTTTGAGCCATCTTTCTGTTAATGATTTCTTATTTAACTGAGATGAGAGAGCATACTTTGAACAAATTCTTTAAAAGTTATTGAAACTTGATTTATGGTACAGAAAATGGTATATCTATGTAAATATTCTGTGTGCACTTAGAAAAAAGTGTGTATTTTGCTGTTGTTGGGTGAAGCGTTCTCTAAATGGCAGTTAGGTCCACTTGATTCAGTGTTGTCCAAATCTTTTCTTTCCTTACTATTTTCTATGTATCTGTTGTATTGATTGAATGAAGGCTATTGAAATGTATGACTGTAACTATGACTTTATTCATCATTCCTTTATTGTTTTATCAGGTTTTGCTTCATATATTTTGAAAAAAAATTTATTAGATGCATAAATGTTTAGGTTTGTTATATCTCTTAATAAATTGGCCCATTTATTATTAAATTATATTCTTTACCCCCACTTTTAAATCTACGTCATCTGACATTTAGTAGGTACTCGAGCTGTCTTATTAGCATAGCATAACTTTTCTCATTATTTTACTTTTTCTCTATATTTTTCTGTGTATTTGAAGTGTGTCTCTTATAGGCAGTAAGTAGTTTGGGTCTCATTTCCACCCCCAATCACACCATTAATACCTCTTAATTGGGAATTGGACCATTTACATTTAATGTGGTTATTGATATGAACCTCTGTTTTCTACTTCTATCTGATGTGGAAAAAAAAAAAATCCATAGTTTTAAAGAAGTGATTGAAAGAGACCCACTCAATGCAGATCTCCAGCTGAGATTCCAGACCCTGTGGTGCCCATTCTTTTCCTTACGTTGTCCTTTTATTTGTTGTTGTTTTCTTGGATCATGTTTCCCTCATTGATTTCTGTATGAGACTCTGTATCTTAAGCTGTGGTGTCCTTTTTGGTTTTGGTTTTTTTTTTTTTTTCTGTCTTAATTAAGTGTCCAGTTGAGTTCTTATGATCTATTTTAAAATGTTGGTTTAACAAAAAATGCTTTTTATATGTTAAATATTTTTATGATTTCATCTTTATTTTCTTATTGGACTAACTGCTATAATAACTGTACTATCTTAATGATTTAGGGGTTAAGTATATTTGCTAAGTTACCATTCTTGGTGGTCTTTAGTCATTTTTGTAGATGCTGATTTCATCTTTTACAGTTTCTGTCAAATGAATGTGCTTTAATATTATTTATAGTGTCAGTCTTTTTGTGATAAATTTTTATGTCTTAAATATCTTTGCCTTTGTTTTTTGAAAGCTGTTTTTGCTGGTGTAGAATTCTAGGTTGACCCTCTGTTTGTTTGTTTTTCTTTAGTAAAGCAACATATTTATAGTATTTATTTTCTCACTTGCCTTGTCTGTAATAAGAAATCTCCCATCCTTAATTTTCTTCATATTTTTTCTTTGTAGTTTTTCTTTTTTTAAGTTTTCTTTATCTTTGAGCTATTAGTTGTGACATGCCTTGTTGTAGTTTTATTTTCTAAATGTGTGTGGGTGTGGGTAGCTGACTGGGTGTATGGGTTTCAGGGACTCCAGTTAAATACATATTATTGGCACCTTTTGAAATACTACACATACCTGATACTCTGTGCATGTTTAAAATGATCTTTCTCTGTATTTTATTTTGGATTGTTTCTATTATATCTTCAAGTTCACTACTTTTTTCTTCAATATCTGGTATGTCATTAATCCCATCTATCTCACACATTGTAGTTCTTATCTAGGAGTCCCAATTTGGGTCATCTCTATATTTTCCACTCTCCCATGTCTCAGCTCAACTTTTTAAACATCTGGAATACAGTTTTAACGTCCTTCTTTGATAATTTAATATCTGTGTCAGTTTTGAACACTTTCAACTCATCAGTTCATTTCCATATAAGCTATATATTCCTGATTCGTTGCATGCCTGGTTATTTTTATTGGATGGCCTACACTGTGACTCTTAATGTGTGCTAGATATTTTTTTAATTCCCATAAATATCATCAAGCTATGTTTTGAAACACAGTCAAGTTTCTTAGAGATAGTCTGTTACTTTCAGTTCTTACTTTTAAGGTTTATTTATCAGGACAAAAGCAGTACCCAATCTAGGACTAATTATTTTCCACTACTGAGAAAGACTGTTCTCAGAACTCTACCAGTGTCCTATGAATAACATCTCTTTGAATAAAATAAAGAGATTTATGACATTGGTTGCAGAGCTTGAAGCAGCAAGAGGAGTCACAGATGACTAAGTTTTCAAGTCTAGCAGAATATAAATGTACCACTGATAAAATAGAAAAGTCACTAGTTGGAGTCAGAGTAAAGTGGGGGGGGGGTGACTAAATGAGTAAAATTCTGTGTGCATGGCTTTTTAAATCTTACAAATAAAAACTGCAGATATGTGTCTTCATCACACTGAGGAATATTTTTCTTTCTTTTTTTTTAATTGAGAAAGCTTTTTGTCAAACATTTATTTAGCATGCATCCTTCTGCCAAATATTATTTCCACAGCCATGTTAATGTGTGTATACCTTTTCAATTTTAGTAGTTCACACATTTAACCATGGCTGAAGCGAGAGAGACTTAAATGAATTTCCCCAAATTCAGAGGCAAATGCTCAAAATGTGAAAAATGTACTGAGTTCTGAAACTAATGAAAACATGCAAGACAAATTTTAAAGTACATTTCCCACTGTAAGTTAAACTTTACCTAAGAGCTATCCAGCATATGAAAAGTTTCGAAAAAAAACATCCAGCAAAATGTTTCTGCAAAATTCCCATAAAATATGGAGCATTGTGCATGGTTATAAGTTATGTTTCTAACAAAAGCCAATATACTTTAATTTGCTTGACTAAGACCTAGTAATTCAGTGATAATATAATGTATTCAAATGGATAGGGAAAGAATACTCCCCATCATCCACCACTGCTATGCAATAAAATCCAACTTATTTTTTAAGAAGAAAAAAATACATCATCAAACATAAAAACCTGGGATAAAACCCACAATATGAAAGTTACTGCCTTCATGAAATATTAAAATTGCATCAGGAATACTGTTCTGGCATTAAAAATAAACAATAACATTTTTCTCTAGTTACGGTTCACTTCAATTCTTTAAAAATTAATTATTACCTCTTTAAATATTTGATTAAATTAGATTTCAGTGGGCTATCACTACCCACAAAACACATGCTATGGTGTATAAATTCTCATATCTCAATTTCTGATGTACTTTGTCATATTACTTAATTCTGTGATGACTTATTTTTTTTTTTGCCTTTGTTTTAGAAAATAGGCACAACTAATGTTCTCTTATTTTGAATGTAAATATAGTATATTGTTAAGCTCCATAAAGAGTAAAAAGTGTGACAATAATATTTGATACTTGCCTATCCTATATTGCCTAACAGTTGCATTGTAATTGCACTTATGAATCTTACCCTTTAAATCCCATAAAATTATAAGGAGGAGTTGTACGCTCAGCTTTTCAGAGTATACACAATTTGACTGCCAAGTCAAAGATTTTTGACATTTATCTATAATTAGCAATTAAAAACACTTTTTTTAAGGAAAATAAGCATGGTTCTTCTGTGGCTCAGTTTCTCTAGATTCAGAGTAAATTTTTGAGCCCATTGTAAGTTTAGAGATGTGGCACAAACATATAATCTTGCCATTCATATAAGTTTACTAAACCACCATTTTTCATTTCAGAGAATTGTCTTAACATTTGTATTGTGCTTAAATTTGCACAACCGTATCTGTTGTTTAATTTCAAATGTCAATCAATGAGCTTTGGAAATTATGCCTAAGAGAACAGACAGAGGAAAATGTTTATCAGGTTTATCTATAAAAATTTTGGAAAAAAAGAAAATTTAGTAAGTTAGATTGAAGAATGAAGATATGAGGGGGCTTTTATTTAGACAAAGCTTTACTTGGGTTAATTTCTCCATATTAAGAAAAAACTTTATGACCCAGTGATAAATGACTCCATTTTCTCCAAACTAAACTCACAATGTCTGACAAACTAGTTCTCCTCTCCAAACTAGTTCTTACATTTAACTTCCTAGCTCTGCCACCAGCACTGTAATTTTTCTAATCATTCAACCTGTCAATGTTAGACTCACCACCCTCCTCCCACCCCAAATCTCTAGCATCCCCCATGTACATTCTGTTGCCAGGCATAGCACAGCAGATTCCCAACTCACAACTCTATAATGATTCCATTAGTTGCCCAACTCACAACTCTATAATGATTCCATAATCTATTCTGGAAGGAGGAGAAATAAGCAGCCATGTTGCTGATTTTGACTCTCTGGCATAACTTATTGGATAAGGTATAGACACCCTACTTAAACTACCAATAATCTTTTTTTTTTTTTTAAGATTTTTTATTTATTTATTTAACAGAGAGAGAGACAACCAGCGAGAGAGGGAACACAGGGGGAGTGGGAGAGGAAGAAGCAGGCTCCTAGCAGAGCAGGGAGCCCAATGCGGGGCTCGATCCCAGGACCCTGGGATCTCGCCCTGGGCCGAAGGCAGAGGTTTAACGACTGAGCCACCCAGGTGCCCCTACCAATAATTTTTTCTCAAGAATATGAGAATAGTTTTATTAGTCACTGTAGTTCATTAGGAAATGAGATGTTATATTGTTCCAAATATCCAAAAAGAACTTGGGTCAGAGAAAGTCAGTCTTTTCAAAAATGAGAATAAAATAGAAGGGACAAAAAGACTTCTGAAATGATGTAGGCCCCAAAAGATAGAGAGGTCAGTCTCAATTTCTTATTTTCTAGTCCCTGATTTTTGTCCCCATTGAAGCCCTGGTATGCTTCCTGGTTTTGGATTACAAGGGATGCTGTTGTACCCTTGTATTTAGTTCCCCTCTAACCTTATTGATTGAGCTGGTTTATGTTTGTGAAATACTAATTCTCACAATTTAAGGCCTTGACTAAAAACATTAGGAGAAAATGTCTCCTCACATTTCTCATGGCTATACTCTTCTGTGTTTACTTGCACCTTCACACTTTTAATAATCACCTCTATTCACTGGGCATTCATTCAAAAGTTTTTGAGGCCCCCTAGGAGCCAAGCATTCTTCTAAACCTAGGGTGGTGATTTTGAACAAATATATAGTCCCTTATCTCCTGAATTTGGGATTTAGTGAGGAAATATCGATTCTAATAAATTATCATATAATAATGAATAGTGAGAAGGGCAAAAAATAAAAGAGCTTCTTTCTATGAGTGTTTATACAAAAAAAAATTGATGTAGTTTCAAGGTTAAAGGCTTCTTTGAGGGCATGACATTTCAGCTGGTATCTGACGAAACAGTAGGCATGGATTTGGACAGAAGGGGGAGGAGCTTGTCATAGGGAAGCCCAAATGATATGGGAACTAAGTTAGAGAAATAAGGCTGGAGTGAAAGAGTAAGCAGGAGATGATGTAAGATGTTATTGGGGAGATATCCAGAGCCAGATCACAGATTTAAGGGTGGTTAAATAATTTGGAATTTATTTAAGAATAATGGAATGTAATAGAGGAATTAGAAGCAATGACTTGGTCTCAATCATTTTAGTATTTTGAAAATATTCTGGCTGCCTTGTTGAAGTGGCATTGGTGAGAGATCAGATTAGATGTGGTGGGCAAATTAGTTGTGAATTATAGTACTCCTAGCCAAGAAATGCCACTAGGTTGGCATTGTAGATGACAGATTTATAGCTGATATAACTAAATTGAGTTTACCAGGTTTGAAATAAATGCATATTCAAAGGATAGGTGGAGAAACATTCATGAATTAGTAGTTAGATATGTTGAATTTGAAGTAATTTTACATTTTGAATCAGAAACTAGTTGAATTAGCAGAATCTCCTCCTAGGAGAAGTCTGGCTGGATATAGAGGTTAGGAAGCATCAGTATAAAGAGGTAGTCATTAAAACGATGGGCGTAGATAAGCTTACTAAGGGATATAATAAAAAGTGAGAGGATAAGGAGATCTGGGACTAAACCAAGATGAATTCCCAAATTTTATGGCTGGATAGATGGGGGTAAGACTGAACTATAGTATGCTGAGAGAATCAGAACAATTGGGTCATGAAGTCAAGCAAGAAGGTGTTTACAGAAACAAGGTTGTCAAGGAAGAGGCATGCTAAAAAAGTATGCACTGGATTGAATGATATTGACATTACTGTTGACCTTACTAAGAGATGTTTCATGTCGTAATAAGGGCAGAGACTGAGTTGGAAGGGGTGGTAGAACAAGAGGTGCAAAAAGGAGGTAGTAAATGTTGAGCTTTTCCTCATTTTTTTAAAGTTTACCTGTGAAGAGGAGTGTTGTGTTGTACTGATGAGAGGGAAATGGAGCTCACTCTCCTCTGATTGAATATATATACTTGGGTGTTGACTTTTTAAATACTCTGAATACATGACCTTTTAATATAGTCATTTCGATTAAACTTGTTGGAAGTGACTATTAGAATGTTTCCAAAAGGTCCTCTTTGCAAGTAACGTACCCAACAGAGAATCTTAACAGCATCATTCCACCTATCCTTGAAACTAAGCCTGACTCTGGGTTTCACTCCACTTTCAAGACTATTCCCTCTCTTACTGAATTCTCAGGGCATTGTTCATGCCATTTCATACCTTAACCCATGATGGCACTTTGAAATAAAGTGGGGCTACTCTTAGAAATGATTAGCATAATGCCACAGTAAGTGTTCAAAACAAATTTGCTAACTTTAATTGCCTAATTATGTAGACAAAATAAATATATTAATTTTCACCCATCATCTGGAAGGTATTCTCAGATATAAGGTGGTATCGGTGTTAGGCATCAAAAATATTGCTGAGGGTCCAAATTTAATGAATAGACTGGCTGGGTTATCTAAAATCTTTCCTTCCCCCCTTCCTTATCTATGTGTATAAGGGATGCATACTGCTAATAATTGGTTATAAAGAACAAGGACACATTTTAGTTTTGTCAAATAATATATTATTTAAGGTACACATATGTAGGATCCCAGGAAAAACGAAAAACCAGATGCCCAGATAAGAAATGATCATATTTAAAATAAATAAAATAAATATGAGTTAAAATAAATACCAGAGGCCTCAGCCATTGGAGTTACTGGATCTACTAGTCCCCCAATTACTCCAAGTTCTTCAGTTACTATTTGTGTGTTGGTGTGTCTGTTCCTCAACTCATTCTTATTTGTTATTTTCTAACCCAGTCCTTAATGTTATGTGTGTGTGTGTGTGTTTTCTCCTCCAGCTCAAAGCAATTTTGAATTTAACTATAGTTTGTGCTCTCTCCTAAATTCTGACTGTGTGTAGTCCAATCAGATCCTTTCCAGTGTCTGTTATGACTCCTCACTTTTAGTACATGTGAATATCCCTATTGTTCTTTTTGCATTTGATAATTCAAATGCCACAGTGAGAGAATCTAACTGGTCCAGTTAGATGTTCTGAGCCAAATCACAATGCAGGATTTCTGCCATTCTGTTGTTCAGTTGCCCATGTGTTCCGTGTTACAATCATTCTTCGTTAGCAGACCAGTTCACTGAAAACTTTGGTAGAAGCTTCTATGTACTTAGTAGAAAAAGTAGTTAATATTGATAGTATTATTATATTGAGCACAATGCTCAGTAAATACTTGTTAATACCTTAGGTACTATAAACCTAGAACATACTCAACCCCTGGCTGCATATCAAAATCACTTGGGGAACATTTTGGGAACACTAATTCTGAGGCCTCAGTCTACATGTTCTAAATTTAGAATCTCTACAGATTCAGTGTGGCAATCTGGTACGTTTAAAAAGCTTCTGAGTGCATTCTGCTCTGGCTTGCAGTCATGTAGGTTATTTTATTCTTGATATAAGCAGTACTTGAAGCTTTGTCAGCCATCATTCATTTTCCAGTTTATTTTCCAAGAGTTTACCATATTTGTTAGACATTGACTCACTTTCATTATTGATTGCCTATTACAAAGTTTTTAAAGATGTATCCATTTTCTCAGTGGTTCTAAACTAGAACATGCAAGTTGATAAGCATTATAAGTCAAACATGTAATAGGAAAAGAGTTCTCCTAGAAGACCAGGAATGGTGAAGGCTTTGGAAGACAGAGAAGGTATGCCCCATTTAAGAGGCAGTCACTATTTAGCATAATATAATTGTTCTCACACAAATATGGGAGATTGGTGTTGCCAGAGCATCTGTTTTCCAAGACAGAAAATAAAGATTTTTATGAAAACTTCCACAGTTTATGTATTGACAATTTATTAAATTCATATATACATTCCTTCTGTCCCTCTGTCCCTCTGTCCCTCTCTCCTCTGGCCAAAATCTAACTATATGAAAATACATCATTTTATCACAGTTGCTCTTAGAGGAACAATTCAATTAGAAGAAAAATACTTATACTCTAACTTGGGTACAGATGGTGAGACCTAAAAGTCATGGTTTGTGAGAAGAAAGCAGAGATACATCACTTTGCATTAGAAAAGAGAAATTTGGGGTGGAGTGTAGTAGGAAAAAAAAGGGAACAGGAAGATTAACAACAATGTTGTAATCTATCTAAAGCTTACAAAGAAGTATAGCCAGTGGTGTTGAGGTGAGGTCAAAAGAATTATAAGAATCATTTATTGAATTATTTTTGCATTTTCATGATTTAATTCTCCATTGTATCCCCAAACCTTTAATAAACACTTCTCCATGAATGAATGATCTCTGTAAATTCTACAAAAGAAAATCAAGCAAAAGCAGCTGGTCCCATGTCTAGCTTTCAGCATCTAGTAGAGAATGGAAAGAAGCCATGGGAATTGACATGTGTGTGGAAACAAGAGTTTACAGTTTCAACAGCTGGAATCAATCCAAAGGGGATCATAAGAACCAAAGGCCCTGGGAATTTTCAGAACTTGGGGGGATGCCATTGAACTCCTCAGAATTTGGCATAGAGACCAAGATCCTATTCACCTCTCAATGCTAAGTCACCCTAGGTACTCCATGGGCTATGATAATAAATTTCACGTGACAGTGTTCTTGGCTCTAAATAGCTTATGTATCTTATTCAAGACAGAGTTTGGTTATCCTTATCCTCTTCTCTTTAAAATCTGGTACCAAGAACTAAATATGCACAATAGTTATTCAAATTTGAAGGATGCTGTGTAGAGAGTAAAGGCCTTCTCCTTACAATGAAAGGTTCTAAAATGGCAAAAAATAACAGGAAGACAGAGAATAACAGAAGACTCCTGTGTTGTGACAACTCAAACCAGGACTTTAATGGTATGATCTTAAGCTAATGATCATGTTGAGTAGGGACCAGGAGAAGCAACAAGAAGACAGTGATCTTACTATGAAGTGGTAGATTAAGACTGACGATGCAGCAATTTTTACTTTGTTTTTTGTGTTTCTTTTTTTTTCTTTTTCTTTTTTTTGTAATGGAAGATTTTGAAAAGAGATTGACTAAGAAAAAAAAAATCTCTGATATCCAAGGACTTATGATAGCAAATGCTTTGAAATATGGAAATGGAGAATGAAAGACAGGAACTACCACAGACTTGATGTTGCAATGAATGTAGGAATGTGAATATTTGACTTTGCTGTTTGCAGTCTGTCAACTATGGGAAAATCATTTAATTCTTGGTTATTCTCTCTGTGAAATGGCAATATTTGTTCCAGTCCTCTGTGGCTGTTACAAAGATAACATGAAAGAATTTCTTTAATTTTCACAACTTTTAGCTAATAGTTGAATAAATTAATGAGAACTATTTTTGATAATTTAAAGGGAATATGAAGAAATGTTTTTGCAGCTTGCTTAATGACCATTCATAATGAAGGGAATTATTCCAACTCCCGACATACTACCTCTTAGCGTCAACTCAAAAGAGTTGAAACCTCTTTTATAAAATATAAGCCAAAAGATTTGCATTTCTATATCAGTCTTCTTTTACTCCGTTAATATACACCTTATTCTCATGCTATATTTTTAATCAACAAATAATTTTTTTAATTAAAAAATTACACTATTGAGTTTACATAATGCAGTGGGAGCAATTCTCACTTTTCCCCCTAGGCAACTCTTTTACCTCTTAATATATCTTTCCTTTAAGACATCCCAGAAGAATCAAAAATTATGTCCCTGTATCCCTATTCTTGGCAATGATATCATTAGAATGCCACAACCTCTTGCTAATGATCTGAAAAATTTTCTAGACTACTTATTACATGATATCTTGGGATATCATTGTTTTAAAATATACATATGGATGGAATATAAGTGTGCTATGTGGAACTGTGACCTGCCTAATTCTGACTCTGCCTCTGACATGGGAAACCAGCTGAAATTTAGGTTATTTACAGTTTTTGGTCACTAATGTTAGATATGGTAAAACTTTCAACCGTGGACTTTTTCCCAGTCATGGAAATTGGTTTCATAATATTTTAATGGGATTTTCACTTCTGTCACTGACTTCAGAATATAATTGATAAAAATGCTTTTCCCGTACAGACCTCTTGTCCTTGGTTTGGACTTCCCAGGTATTATACTTTAAGCAAAGATTTGAATAAAATCCATGAACAATGTCAATTGAGAATCTATCCAATAGTTAACATCTTTCATAAACTGATATTTTCACAAAACTTGATAACTTATACTCTTATTAATTAATATAATTTATCTCTTATGAACTAACAATTTCTTCACACTGCAGTATCAGTTCTGCTCAATATTTTTTTAAAGATTTATTTTTTTGAGAGAGAGTGAGAACAGGGGAAGGGGCAGAGGCAATGGGAGAGAGAGAATCTCAAGTAGATTCCATGACGAGCACAGAGCCTGACATGGGGCTTGATCTCCTGACGCCCAAGATCATGACCTGAAGCCAAGAGTCAGCTGCTCAACCAACTGAGCCACCCAGACACCCCCATTCAATATTTTTCTGAATGAAGGGTAAATCAAAGCAGTTTTAAATAGCAAAATAGATGAAATTGACAGTTTATAAAGACAAAAATTTGCCTCAGTAATTACATATGGTTCAACCAAATATATTCAAATACTCCAAAATATTTTTTTCTGTTCCTTTGCCTCGTGAAAGCCTCCACATGCATCTTAAAGCTCATGCTGTCTTTCCAGAAGCTCCATCTAATTGACATAGTACTCATGAAACTAGAATGACTTCTAAAAATTAGACAGCATATCCATATTAAGTAATGAAAAATTCCAAACATTTCCCCATTCTGACTTCTTTATTGTAAAGCTTTACTGTTTTATTAATAGCACAGATCCAGTTGAATACCTTATATCATTTATTTGAGAAGCAATAAATTATAATATCTTGAATTTACATTCCGCTTTCTCAGAGGAGTTCATCTCCTAGACATTGTCTTATTAATGTTCAAAATTCTCCTGAAAACTAGGTAGAGATTATTATGTTGAACAGTGATAGAACTGCAAAGAGGAAAGGTGCACTCTATCTGACTCTGATCCACCATTAAATCTTGACTTGAAAAAGACAGCACAAAGAAAAGCTAATAGCTGAAAGTGAAGCTGATAAAATAGAGTTTAATCAATTTTTTTCCCCAATATTAATACAAGATCCTTGAGTCAGGGATCATGTATGGTGCTGCTATATTTCTAGTTTTTAAGAAGAATGGCTTCTAAGTAAAAATGCCTCATTAAATAGTCTTTGAATAAATACTTGGGCCATTTATTGTCATACTTCTATGCCATACATATTCTCTCATTGTACTTCGGTAAAATAACCCACAGCCATAGGAAAATAGATCTACCTAAGCAATTATAGAGCAATTTTTCTGCACTTGTAATTTTGCATATTTAAAAAATACATATAAATTTATTATTAAACGTAGGGGGTTTTTTGTTTTTTTGGTTTTGGGGTGTTTTTTTTTTTGTTGTTGTTGTTTTTTACAGATGAGTAACCTGAAATTTAGGAAGAAAGTTGGGCTAATTTGCCCAAAGCTTCAGATACAACAATTGGCAGAGACTGGATTCAATCCTTGGTCTATATAGCTTCTAAGCTCTGTTTTCTCTGTGGTATACTGTAGTCTCACTTTATTATTGTGATTTTTTTTTGTCTTTTTAAATGTTAATTTATTTAGTTGAATAAATTTTTTCATTCAATTGAGTTAACACATAGCCAGCATTTCTGTACTTCTTATAATAGAACTCTTACTAATAATTGATGTAAAGAAAAAAGAGAAGAACTGTAAAAATTTTAAAACATTTAGGAAACAGTCATTAATCAAGACAATTCTCTGGAACTTTACATAAAGAAATTTACATAAAGTCCTAAAAAATGGAAAGATGGTACCTATTTTTATAATTACAATCATCCTTCAGTTCCATCCCATGTGGAGGATGCACATGACGGAAAGAAACAAACAAAAAATGGCCCAAAGGATTGAATGAGACAGGGTTCTGAAAGGAAGCAAGGCCTGAGAATTTGTTCAGTTGGATAAAATCATCAAATGATATGGAAGCATGAGGAGGACCTCTTTATTTTGCATAGCAGTGCTGGAAGGGCCCCCAAAATGATGGTAAAGAATTCCATTGGTAATGTTTACAAATCATTTACAACTTGAAAACTTTCAGGAAACCCAAGGGTAGTCCTGAGGATTTGAAGCAGAGTCTTCGTACATACCTCTCACTAACACGTAGTTAAGTCAGATTTACAGACGGATATCTTCTTGTAAGGATCCACTACTTTTGCTATGTATCTGAGATCCATTTACAAAATAACAAAGTATAAGCAAAGTGAATCAGTACAACTTTGAGTTCCTTGTATTTGAGTGGAAATTAGCACTGGGAGTAGAAGAGTTCTGGTTGATTAGCAAATACTGAAAGGGGACTTAACAGTTTTTCTCCATTTTCTAATCATAATTTCTGTGCTGAAGTACAAGCTACTTTTTCTCCTGTAAGTAACAACTGTTCTCAGTTATTTATTTGTAGCCTCCATTATAGTTTCAATAAAGAATAAATCATAGGAGCAGACTGATGAATCTTAACATTCTTTTATGATTATGTGTAAAGTAATAGCTCTTAAAAAATAATATACTTCATAGAAATATGGCAAAAGCACATGTGAGCAGAAAAAGTAAACCTAAGCATCACTGGCTTAGAAGACAAAACATAAAAACAAGGGCTTTTCAAAGTGAAGTCAATGGAAATATTGATAACTGAAGTGGTTTTGCATACACAAGTCAGACATTTTATGGATCTGGGAGCCACTATGTTTTGTTATCCCAGGTAGGAAATAAATAGTAGTTCTAGTTGTTCTCAGTCCTGAAAATGTCTGCGTCTTGATTACCTCATGTACTAATGCATAATAGCTACCCAATTAATGTTTGAGAATGGTTGAACAAATGAATTGCAAAGTCAATAATCGTGCAGTCCATGGTTTTGTGAACATAACAGGTTGAAGCAATGTGTTTTGACACTAGATCTGTATACCATGATGTTTTCCTAGATATAACTGAGTATGCATTATACAGTAGTAATCACAATCATTGTTATCATCTAAAAGTACCAGTGCCCTCCACTCTAAGAAATCCTGATTCAGTTGCTCCAGGATGATACCTAGACAATAGTACTCTTAAAGTCTCCCCAAGTTATGTAACTCTGCAGCCAGAATAGAGAACCATAGGAATGTAGACCAAGTCACTGTACTACCAATTAAAGTTTATGGTCACCACCTGTAAGCAGGAGCTAGTCATCATCAAGCATCTATTTCCAGCAGTAATCCAAATAGAACAAATTTTTTGGTCACACTGATGTTGCAGTGGTGGGCATATTTAAGATAGTCTTAAGTAGACTCAGGTGCTGAGTTTTGATTATTTAACAAGCATATATTGGGTATCTACTTTGTGTGAGCAGTGTCTTGGCACTGGCCATCCAGTAAAGTGCAAGGTAGATAAGGTCTGTACTGTAATGGAAGAAGGACTACCCTGCCCCACACCAAAGTACCTACGAGTGACACACACGTAAAAAATTAGTGTGTGGTGGGAATATCAACTCTAGATTAGGGACTCTGGATAGTCTTCATGGAGGGATGACCTTAAATTGGACAGGAGTGAAGAGAGTATTCTAGGCAGATGGAATATATATGAAAAAGACCAAGAATGACAAAGAGGTTTTGATGTTGAGGAACTGAAAGAAAGTCATCGTGGTTGGACCATAATGAGTAGAGGGGCAGACTTCGTCTTAGCTGAAACTGGTGAGGTATGTTTGCTTTGGATCATAAGAATGGGGGTGCTTTATATTTAAAAAATTTAATTTCTTGAACAATGTCAATTCTGTCCAATTTTTCTATTTTCTCCATTCAATTTTTTTTTTCTTCTGTCACCAACCTAATCAAGGCCACTACATCTCTTTCCTTGTTACTCCTACTTATCCCCTTATGGAAACTAGCATAATTCCTTAAAGATAAATAAAATCTGATTATGTCACGCTACTGCTTAAAACCTTACAATAGTTTTTCATTGACCAAGAAAATGTCCCTAGCTCTCACGGACTCTGTTGAGCATTCTCTCCTCTCTCAGGTCATGTGGTCATTGTCACTCTCCCACCTTCTGTAGCCATATTGATTTTTCTTTTAGTTGTTCCAGTTTACCAGACTGCCTTACACAGATTTCCTCCTTTGCCTGCTTGTCATGTGTGATTTAACCTGGTCATCTGAGAACTTAAATGTATATATTTTTTGTATGTTCCCAGTTAGACTGTAAACCAACATCTAAGCCTCTAGCATACAACCTGGACTTTATTTATTGAATTAACCTATAAGAGAAGAGATAATTGCACTGAGATTCTTTACCAAGAAGTCCTACACTGGTCAAACACTTGAGCTTTTTCTCGAATAATTTCCATCAGAAAACTGTCGTTTTTATAAAAGCACATGGGAATTTTTATTCTACATATAACAATACATTTTTAAATAAAAAGCTTGTGCTATTGTTAAAAACTGAGGGTTTTTCTAAGCTTTGGAAGTGATCAGAAAGTGATGGGTAAAGAGTGAGGCACCCTTCACACAACTCTGTGAGCGCAGAACTAGTCATTTACTACACACAACACTTAGCCACTTCCACAACTCACTCTGACAAATCTTACCACAAAACCACATGCTCTTCCAATTGCTCGACAGAAGTTCAACTTGAAACGGTTTCCTTCAGTGTAGATTTTCTGTATGTTTCCAGTTAGTGATAGAAGTGAAGCCTGTCACAGCTTGTGTGGGCTTGGCACTCTTGAGGTACGTGGGGATCCAAATAAGGAACCAGGGGAGGTATGAAAGATGAGAATAAAAGAGAAACAATCGGAAACCAGAAAATAAGACAACCCACATGGCTGTTTCTTGTGATGCAGGTTAGCTCTCCTTTGAGAACCTGGATAACATTTTATGTGGTCTCTTTTCCAAGGAGAATGATCTGGTAAGTGAGAAAAGACAGTATTTGCCAAGCAGTAGAAATGCTCAAAACTTAGGCATGAAGTGAACTACATTTTGAGGTGGTTAGTTTGGAGGACGATTGGATTCCTGGTAGTTGCTAAACTATGGGAAGAGGTGAGATGGCAGAAAGAGGCTGTGTGACTCTTTGAAAGACTTCTGGATCCGTTAAGTGATGAAGTGTTCAAAGCAATGCTTCATTTCCCCATGGATACATTGACTGCAATAAAGTTGGAAATCAGGCAAACACAATCAGAAAGAATGTACAATCCTAGTGGGGGGAGAGTGGCATTAGGTAAAGATCCAGTTCCACTGGCTGACAGGTTCCCTGGGTTCCCCACAGATACAGCTAATATTCTAAGGGCTGAAAACTCAATTGTACCCCCAGTTGGCAATAGAGACTGAAGCTGCAGCTGACTGCCATGCTAGCTGAGGATTGTGGCACAAGACTTGAGAGAGCCAAAGCTTGTTGCCTGAAAGGATTTCAATAGCTGTTAAGCCCAATCATGGAAGTAATTACGTGATAGGGAAAATTGCCTTTATCAGTTCTTCTCATTTGATTTTGCTGCCTTGATGCGTCATTCTGGCATCCCAAGCTGGCTTTTCCCAAGTTACTTCTCTGCTATAACATTGCATACTTCTCAGACATCCTTCTCTCTCTTTATTTTTTTAAAGATTATTTATTTGAGAGAGAGCACACAAGCAGGGGGAGTGGCAGGCAGAGGGAGAGGGAGAAGCAGGCTCTCCATTGAACAGAGCCGGATGTGGGGCTTGATCCCAGGACCCTGGGATCGTGACCTGAGCCAAAGGCAGACACTTAACCAACTGAGCCACCCCAGAGCCACCCAGGCGCCCCTCAGGCATCCTTCTCTTTAGTGAAATATTAGTATTCACAGATATCTCTTTGCCATGTTTTTAAAGTGCTGACACTGAAAAATGCAGTCCCTCAGGCAAGGGACAGAGAAGGAAAAGCTTGGGAAAAGAGATAGCATGAAGTTACAATCACAACTTCTGGAGCAAAATTGCCTTGGTTGTGCATATTAACTGTAGGATCACATTAACCTGCATGTGGCCTCAACTTCCTTACCTGTAAAATAAGAACTGTAACAGCAGTTACCTGGTTGGGTTGTTGTAAAGATTGAATGAGAGAATATAAGCAATGTGCTTAGAATAGTATTCAGTACAAACTAGTTTTCAAGAAATCTTAATGATTATTGTTTTTTGGAATTACTCAAATCATAGCATTACAGTAGCTTTCTACCCGCCCAGTGTGGAATGAGAAGTCAGACCTAAAAGATGTAAACATTCCTGAACCACCCAAACCCATGTAACATTACCCTTAAAATTTCTTTTAATGGAAATGTAGTTGACACACAAGGTTAACATTACTTTCAGGTTTATGACATAGTAATTTGACAAGTCTAACCCTAACCCTACCCTTATCATAAGTATAGCCAGCATCTGTCACCGTGCAACACTGTTTAAATATCATTGTCTATGTTCCCTATGCTGTACTTTTTATTTTTGGTGACTTATTTATTTCATAACCGGAAGCCTGTATCTCTTGCTCCCCTTCCCCATTTTGCCCACCCACCCTCTGGCAACCGTCAGTTGCTTCTCTATATTTACAAGTCTGATTATATTCTACTCACTGGGTTGGGTTTTTTTTTGCAGTTTCCTTTTTTTTAGATGTAAGTGAAATCATATGGTATTTGGCTTTCTCTGTCTGACTTATTTCACTTAGCATTAATATCATCTAGGTCCATCCGTGTTGTTGCAAATGGCAAAATTTCATTCTTTATGGTTGAGTAATATTCCTGTGTGTGTGTGTGTGTGTGTGTGGGCGCGCGCGAATGCACGCGTGCACACACACACACACATGCACACTATCTCCTTTATCCATTCATTTATAGATGGACACTTGGCTGCTTCCCTATCTGGGCTATTGTAAATAGTGCTGCAATAAATAGGAGTACATGTATCTTTTTAAAGTAATGTTTTTGTTTTCTTTGGGTAAATACCCAGTAGTGGGATTACTGTATCATGCGGTATTTCTACTTTTAATTATTTGAGAAAACTATACTGTTTTCCACAGTGGCTTCACCAACATTACATTCCCACCAACAGTGCACAAAGGTTCATTTTTCCCCCCATATAACTTACCAATATTTTTATTCCATGTCTTTTTAATTCTAGAGATTCTAAAAGGTGAAAAGTGAAATCTCATTGTGGTTTTGATTTGTATTTCCCTTATGACTGGTGATGGTGGGCATCTTCTCTTGTGTCTGTTGGCTACCTGTCTGTCTTCTTTGGAAATACGTCTGTTTCAGTCCTCTGTCCATTTTTAAAAACATCTTTTATTTATTTGTCAGAGATAGAGTGAGACAGAGCACAAGCAGGGTGAGCAGCAGGCAGAGGGAGAAGCAGGCTCCCCACTGAGCAAGGAGCCTGATGTGGGACTTGATCCCTGGAGCCTGGGATCATGATCTGAGTTGAAGGCAGATGCTTAACTGACTGGGCCACCCAGACGTTCCCCTCTGTCCATTTTTTAATGAGATTATTTGGTTCTTGGTATTGGGTTGTAAAGGGTTTTTGTTTGTTTGTTTGGGGTTTTTTTTAGTTGTATAAGTTTTTCATATATTTTTATATTAACCCCTTAATGGATACATGATTTGCAAATATCTTCTCCTATTTGGTAGGTTGCCTTTTTGCTTTGTTGATGTTTTTTTTCACTGTGCAAACACTTTTTATTTTTATATGGTCCCAATAGCATATTTTTGCTTCTGTTTCCTTTGTCCTAGGAGATACATCTATAAAAATATTGCCATGGCCAGTGTTAATGAAATTGGTCTATATTCTTTCCTAGGAATTTTATGGTTCCAGGTCTCACATTTAGATATGTAATCCATTTTGAGTCTGTTTTTATGTACGGTATAAGGAAGTGATTCAATTTCATTCTTTTGCATGTAGCTGTCCAATTTTCCCAGGACCATTCATTGAAGGAGTGTCATTTCCCCATGGTATATCCTCGCCTCCTTTGTCATGGATGAATTAACCATGTGCGTGGGTTTGTTTCTGGCCTCTCTAGTCTGTTCCATTGGTCTAGGGTTTTATTTTTGTGCTACTATCATATGGTTTTAATTATTACATCTTTGTAGTGTATCTTGAAATTTGGGATTGTGATACCTCCAGCTTTGTTTTTGTTTCTCAGGATTCCTTTGGCTATCTGGAGTCTTTCATAGTTCCATACAACTTTTAGTAATTTTGTTGTAGTCCTGTGAAAAATGCTATTGGTGTTTTGATAATTTGCATGGAGTCTGTAGATTACTTTGGGTACTATGGGTATTTTAACAATATTAATTTTTCTAGTCTGTGAGTGTGGGATGCCTTTCCATTTGTGTGCACTTCAATTTCTTTCATCAGCGTTTTATGAGTTTTTAGATATTTTGCCTCCTTTATTTTATTCCTAGGTATTTTATTTTTGGTACACTTGTAAATGGAATCATTTCCTTTATTTTGCTTTCTGCTACTTCTTTTTTAGTGTATTGACCTCAAGTGGTTTTTCTCTAATAATTTTGTATCCCGCTACATACCTAATTAATTTATTACTTCAAATGGTTTTTTGGTGGAACCTTTAGAGTTTTCTACCTATAGCATCATGCTATCTGCAAATGTTTAACATCTATAGCTTAACTTCTTCCATTCTAATTTGGATGCTTTCATTTCTTGTCTAATTGCTGTGGCTAGGACTTCCAGGACTATGATAAGTAAAAGTGGTGAGAGTGGACATCATTTTCTTCTTCCTGATCTTAGAGGAAAAGCTGTCTGTTTTTCACCATTAAGTATTGTGTTTGCTATGGATTTCTCATATTTGCGGAGGGGTTTTATCATGAATGGGTGTTGAACCTTGTCAAATGCTTTCTCTGCATTTATTGAGATGACCATATAATTAGTATCCTTTGTTTTCTGAATGTGGTGTATCATGTTGGTTGATTCGTGAATATTGAACCATCCTTCCATCCCCAGAATAAATATCATTTGATTGTGGTGACTGATTCCTTTAATGTATTGTTGAATGTCATTTGTCTATATTTTGCTGATGATTTTTGCATTAATTTTCATCAGGAATATTATAGGAGTTATCCTTTTTTTGTAGTGTTTTTGTCTGGTTTTGGCATCAGGATAATGTTGGCCTGTGAAATGTATTTGGAAGTTTTCCTTTTCCTTCTATTTTTTTAAAGGTAGTTTGGGGAGAATAGGTATTAACTCTTCTTTAAATGGTAGAATTCACATGGGAATTTATCTGGTCCTGGACATTTATTGGAGTTTTTATTACCAATTCAAGTTTATTTCTAGTAATAGTTTCTTTAGATTTTCTATATCTTCCTGATTCAGTTCTAGAAAATTGAATGTTTTAGGAATTTATCCATTTCTTCTAAGTTGTCCAGTTTTAACATATAATTTTTGTAGTATTCTCCTATAATCCACTGTATTTCTGTACTGTAAGTTGTTACTTCTCTTTCATTTCTGAATTTTTTTAGGAGTCCTCTCTCTTTTTTGATGTGTCTGGCTAGAAGTTTATAAATTTTATCTTCTCAAAGAACCAGCTTTTGGTTTTATTGATCTTTTCTAATTTTTTAAAGTCTCTTCCATTTATTTCTACTCTGATCTTTATTGTTTCCTTACTTCTACTAACTTTGAGATTTGTTTTTCTTTTTATAGTTTCTTGAGGTATATGGTTAGATTGTTTGATAGTTTTTCTTATTTCTTGAGTTATATCTATATTGCTATAAGTTTCCCTTTAAAACTGCATTAGCTGCATCCCACAGATTTTGGTTAGTTGTGTTTTCATTTTCATTTGTCTCCATGTATTTTCTGATTTCCTCTGATTTTCATTGACCCTTTAGCCATTTAGCACCAGGTTGTTTAACCTGCATGTGTTTATTTTTTTCCGTTATTTTTTCTTGTGATCGATTTCTAGTTTCATATAGTTGTGGTCAGAAAAGAAGCATGATATATTTGCAATCTTCTTAAATTTATGGAGACTTATTTTGTGGCCTAATGTGATCTCTCCTGGAAAGTATTTCGTATGGTCTTGAAAATAATGTGTATGGTCTTGAAAATAATGTGTTGTTTTTTGGATGGAATGTTTTCTGTATATCTGTTAAATTCATCTGGTCTAATGGGTCATTCAAAGACACTGTTTCCTTGTTGATATTCTGCCTAGATGATCTAGCCATTGATGTAAGTGGGGTGTTAATCTCCCCTACTATTATTGTATTATTGTCAATCTCTCCCTTTATGTCTGCTATTACTTTATGTATTTAAGTGTATAGATGTATAGGTATTTGCATTTCTTATATCATCTTGTTGGATTGACCTTTTTATCATTATGTAATGTGCTTCTTTGTTTCTTGTTTCACCCTGTCTTAAAGTCTATTTTATGCAACCTAAGTATTGCTACTTGTTTTGGTTTTGTTTTTGCTTCTATTTGCATGGTGTATGTTTTTGCATCCTTTCCCTTTCACTCTCTATGTGTCTTTAGGTCTGAAATGAGTCTCTTGTAGCAGCATATAGATAAGTTTTGTTTTTTATCTATTCTGCCATTTTGTGTCTTTTGATTGGTGATTTAGACCACTTACATTTAAAGTAACTATTGATAGGTATACATGTATTGCCATATTGTTTTCTGATTATTTTTGTAGTTATTCTGTTTTTTCTTTTGCTCTCTTGTGGTTTGATGGCTTTCTTTATTGTTTTGCCTGAATTTCTATTTATTGTTTGTGTATCTGTTACAGATTTTGGTTTTATGATTACCATAAGGTGCATATATAGAATCCTAAGTATATAGCAGTCTGTTTTAAGTTGGTGGTCATTTAAGTTTGAGCACATTCTAAAAGAATTTTTTACGACTTCCTTCAAGCTTTATGCATTTCTCATATTTTATATTTTTCCAGTCATATTTTTTTTCTAATTATGGCCTTTTCTTTTCCCCTTAAAGTCCCTTTAACATTTCTTATAAGTCTGGCTTTTTGGTGATAAATTCTTTAATTTTTGTTGGGAAATCAGTTTATCCCTTCTCAATTCTGTATGATAATCATCCTGAACAGAGCATTTTGTTTTTGTTGTTGTTGTTCTTTTTTTAAGATTTTTTTTTCCTTTCCAGTCTTAGAATATAGCATACCATTCTCTTCTGGCCTCCAAAGTTTCTGCTGAAAAATTAGCTGATAGTCTTATGGGATTTCCCTTATATTTAACTTTTGCTTCTATCTTGCTGATTTTTTTTAATTCTCTTTAACTTTAAACTTTGACATTTTAATATTTATGTGTCTAGATGTGGACTTCCTCCGGTTCATCTTTTTTGGAAGTCTCTTAGCTTCTTGGACCTAGAGGTCTTTTTCCTTTCCCAGTTAGGGAATTTTTCAGCTATTATTTCTTCATATAAGTGTTCTGCCCCTTTGTCTCCTTCTGGGACCCCTAAAATGTGAATGTTTCTTTATTTGATGTTGTTCAAGAAATCCCTTACCCTATCTTCATTTAAAAAAATTTTTTTTTCATTCTTAGTGTTCAGTTTGGGTGCTTTCCATTATCCTGTCTTCCAGATTACTGATCTATTCTTCTGTATCTACTAATCTATTGTTTATTCCTTCTAGTGTATTTTTTAAAATTTTAGTTACGGTATTCTTCTTCAACTCTGATTGGCTCTTTTTTATATTTGCAATCCCACTGTTGAATTTCTGAGGTCCTCCACTCCTCTCCCCAGTCTGGTGAGCATCTTCATGATCATTACTTGAAACACTTTATCAAACGTAATGCTTATCTTCGTTTTATTTATTTTTCTGGGATTTTGTGTTGTTCTTTTGTTTGGAGCATATTCATATGTCTTCCAATTTTGCTTGACTTCCTGTAATTGTGAATTAGAATAAATACTTTTCCTAAATGTGAAAGAATGGTCTCATGTATGGTCAACCCCTGTATAGAGTGTGCATGCCAGGTGAATTTGGCTGGCTGGCTGGAGCTGTGGCTGGGGTGGGTTGGGAGTCCTGGGTCACTCTGTATTGGGGCTTCTTTGATGGACTGGCCAGAGCTGAAGTGGGCATGGGGTTGGGCAATCAGAGGTCTCTGCACAGAGGGTTCCCTGGCAGGACAGGTGAAATTGAATTGGATATAAGCCTGGGAGTTGGGACTCTGGGTAGCTCAGTCAGTTAAGTGTCTGCCTTTGGCTCAGTTCATGATCTCAGGGTCATGGGATCAAGTCCCACATTGGGGTCCCTGCTCAGCAGGGATCCTGCTTCTCCCTCTGCCTGCTGCTCCCTCTGCTTATGCTCTTTCTCTCTCTCTCTCTCTCTCTCTCTCTGACAAGAAAGAAAGAGAGAAAGAGAGAAAGAAAAGCCCAGGGGCCCAGGGCTCTCAGCACAGAGTGTGCCCTGGCAGGATAAGTGAAGCTAAAGTGGGAAGGGCCAAGAAAGTCCCTGGTTTCTCCACACAGAGGGCATCCTAATAGTATAGCTGAAGCTGAAATGGATGCAACCCAGGATATTCCATGGCTCTCCGTACAAAGGGCACACTGGTAGAGTAGCTGGAGCTGAGGCCATATGCTCTGCATAGGAGGTACCATAGTAGGGCGGGTGGAGCCAAGGCAGGGTACTCCATGCAGGTGGCACCCTGGCAGGCCAGCTGTAGTTGAAATGGGCACTGTCTATGGCAGTGCCAATGCTCTCCACACAGAGGGCACCCTGGGAGGACAGCTAAAGCTGAAGTGGGTGCAAGCCAGGGTACCCTGGGTTCCTTATTGCAGGGGGTGTCCTGGCAGTACGAGTGGAGCCAAGGGCAGCATGGGCTGGGGTATCCTACCTTGGTGGATTAGCTGGGGCCAAACTGTGCTACAGGATGGGGGTCCTGGGGTGCTCCACAGAAGAGGCACATTGGCCGGGTAGCTGGAGCCAAGGCAGTCATGGGTCAGGAGGTCCCAGAATGCTGTGTTTCAGGGGTGCCCTCGCAAGCTGTCTGGAGCCAAAGTGGTATGGGCCTGGAGTGTTCTGGGGTGCTTTGTGTCTTTCAACTTGGCACAATGACTGGAGCTGTAATGTGTAATGAGCACTGACAAGGGGTGTCCACGCTGTAGCTGCCTTTGTGCTATGGCTGGGGCTGGTGTGGGCTTAGAGGTCTGGTGCTTGTGAGGTGGCAGGCCAGCTGTGGCACCTGGAACACTGCTCTCCTCTGCGCTTGTAAGATGGGGGTCAAACATAAACTGTGGTGCTTGCCAGCGCCTCTGACCCAGATAGATTTCCAGAAGCTCCCCCACTATTTGGTGGAGTTCTAAGGCTGGATCTTTTATGTACAGATTACTATTTGAAACAGCAGCTTTTTTTTCTGTGCCCCAGGGTGGACGCATCTTCTCATGGTCCCTCAGCACTATCCTTCCCCACAGTAGTTGGCAGCTTCAAGACTGAGGATTTCCCTTCATTGCCGTACCTCTGTCTCTTTTGCTGTTCTCTGTGTGGTCTGTCTTTGGCTGGGCAGAAACTGTTCAGTCAGCCTTCAGTTTTTCTTTAGGAGGAATTGGTCTGTAAGTCAGTGTTGGTTTGGTATGTCCACGGAGAAAGTGAGTAAGGGTCTTCCTGCATTGCCATCGTGGACCAGAACTCTTACTTAGTCCCTGTGGCTTTATCTTTGATAAAGTACTTAACATATCTGAAATACATCATATGTAAAGTACTTAACATATCTGACATACTGAATGTTCGACTGCCTATAAGTTTCTTACATATGCACTTGCACTCTTTAGCTAGAGCGAAGTCTCCGATAATGACCTAAAGTTAATAGTGGTTATTGCTAAAGCCTGGCTGAATTTATCTTGCTGTCTTTTCTTTCCTTTGACTTTATAGTACTTGAAAAAATTGATCTGTTTTACAAATAACTATTGTGCAATTTGTCTTTCTTAATTTGGGCAGCACTTTCTTTTTCTCTTTTCCTCCCCACTCTTGATACCTCAAGTGAGACTTTCTCTATGTGTGTGATGAAATCTTATTACAGTTAGTTAAATAAGATGTGTACAGAAAAAGGTAAATGGTTTTCATAATTAGACTTAAATAAGACAGAGTAATCAATGAGTAGATGGATAAAAGAATCCTAGCCTTTGAATTGTTTTGTTTTTACTAAGTTGTATAGACAGTGAGATCTGAAATCATCATTCTTAAATAAGTCACATTTTAAAAACTGCAGCCTGTCTGATTTTTGCATAGATTTAATAAACACAAACCTTTCAGTTTTTCGAACGTGGATTCTGGAAACAAATCTATCATTTACTGTGTGATGTTGGGAAAATCACTTAAGTTCTCTGTGCTGTATTTACACCATGAGCTGTACGAGGATAATAAAATTACTTCCCTAATAGAGTTATGTTGAAAATAGTGTGAATTAATAATAAGATGTTTAGAACAATGGCTCACGTATAGCAAGAGCTATATAAATGTTTGCTACTTTAAAATACAAGAATCACTTAGCAAGAGTAAATTCTAATAAGGTATTCTTCATACAGGTTAAAAAGACAAAGTGATAGAATTGTGAATTTGTCTTTCAAATTTTCATAGAATCAAAAGAGAGAGCCAGAAGATTGTGTGTGTGTGTGTGTGTGTGTGTGTGTGTGTGTGCGCGCGCACATGCGTGGATGCATGCGTGTGTATGTTTGTCTATTTTGGCTCCTTCTTTAATATAACAACTCTAGTTCACACTCCATTTAGCTAAATGAAAGATGTTTACGTTTCCTTTAAGGCTGTTGCTCTTCGAGTCCCTCTGGCAGCAGATATAAGAGAATAACATCCTGCTTTGCGTAGCTAAAGGTACCTCGGCTGCAAGAACGTTGTATTGAACATGTTTGAGGAAATAAATGATAAGCTGTTCTCACAAAGACTGTATCATGTTTAAGAGAAGTTTAGTCTTTACCTTTCAATTTTCCATGCAGTTAGCTATTATCCTAAACATTCCTGGACTCCCAGAGTGCAATCAGCAGCTTCCGGAACTGACAACATTTATAAGCTCCAACTGAGTGGTTTCACTCTGTTGATCCCCAGTTCCAAAGGATACGTGTGGGTTTTGGTCACAAGTGGAAAAAAATTGAATTTGTGTTTCAAGTGGAAACCTCTTTAGCCATTTTAATGTATATGTTGATTGGAACAATTTCACAGAAGGGGTGTGTAAGAGGGTTTTATACAAATTAAAGAATCCATAGGTGACTTATCCTAACTTTTTCCCATTCCTTCGTGATTTAGCTTAAAACAGTAAAATTTGTGGTAAGTTTTTATTAAACCATGGTTGATATATAACTTTGTATTTAGTATCAGCTGTACACCATAGTGATTTGACAATTCTGTACATTACTCCATGCTTACTGCAATAAGTATAGTCACCATACATTATTATAATATTATGGATTTATTGCATATGTTGTACCTTTCATCTCCAAGACTTATTGATTTTATAACTGGAAGTTTGTACCTCTTAATCTCCTTCACCTATTCTGCTCATCCCCCACTCCCCTCTCCTCTGGCAAAGACCAGTTTGTTCTCCACATTTATGAATTTGTTTTGTTTTTTAGATTCCACATGTAAGTAAAGTCATATGGTATTTGTTTTTCTCTGAATTACTTCACTTAGCATAATACCCTGTACTCCCATCCATGTTGTGGCAAATGGCAAGATCTCATTCTTTTTTTATGGCTAATATTCCATTATATGTGTGTGTGTGTGTGTGTGTGTGTGCATGTGTGTGTGTATGTGTGTGTGTGTGTGTGTGTAATATCCCAGTAGTGTGAATGTGTGTGTATAATCATATTTTCTATATCCGTCTGTGGATGGACACTTGGGTTGCTTACAGATCTTGGCAATTGTACATACTGCTACAATGAACAGAGGGATGCATCTCTTTTCAAATTACAGGTTTTGTTTTGAGTAAAAAAACCAATAATGGAATTACTGGATCATATGACATTTCTACCTTAATATTTTTAACATTTATTTAACATTTTTAACATTTATTATATATATCTATATCTATATATACTTTAACATTTTTTAACATTTATTATACATATATATATATCTTTATTCAATTATAGTTGACAATTTATATAAGTTTCTGGTGTACAACATAGTGATTCAATAACTATGCATTATGCTATGTTCACAAATGTAGCTACCCTCTGTCACCATACAATGCTTTTAAAATATCATGGTCTATGTTCCCTACGCTGTACCTTTTATTCCTGTGACTTAGTCATTCCATAACCGAAAGCGTGTATCTCCTCCTCCTCTTTCCCCCCTACCTCTGGCAACCATCAGTTTGTTCTCTATGGGTCTGATGTTGCTTTTTGATTATTTTTGTTTTTTAGATTTCACATATGAATGAAATCATATGGTATTTGTCTTTCCTTGTCTTATTTCACTTAGCATTATACCATCTGGGTCCATCACTGTTGTCACAAATGGCAAGATCTCATTCTTTTTTATAGCTGAGTAATATTCCAGTGTGTGCATATGTGCGCGCACATGTGTGTCTGTGCATGTGTATAAATATATTCATTCACCCATCAGTGGACACTTGGGTGGCTTTCATATCTTGGCTATTGTAAATAATGATGCAATAAGCAGAGGGGCAGATATATCTTTTTGAATTAGTATTTTCATCTTTCGGAAGTAAATACCAAGTAGTGGAATTACTGGATCGTATGGTAATTCTATTTCTAATTTTTGGATGAATACCCATACTGTTTTCTACAGTGGCTTCACCAATTTACATTCCCACCAACAGTGCACAAAGGTTCCTTTTGCTCCACATTCTTGCTAACACTCGTTTGTTGTTGGTTTTTGGGGTTTTTTTTTGGTCTTTTTTATTATAGCCATTGTGAAAGGTGTAGGGTGATAGCTCATTGTGGTTTTTATTTGCATTTTCCTGATGATTAGTGGTGTTGAGCATCTTTTCATATCTGTTGGTCACTTGTATGTCTTCTTCGGAAACCTGTCTATTCAGGTTTTCTGCCCATTTTTAATCAGATCATTTTTTTTGTTACTGATTTGTATGAGTTGTTACATATTTTGAATATTAAACCCTTATCAGATTTATTATTTGCAAATATCTTCTCCCATTCAGTAGGTTGCCTTTTTTTTGTTGTTGATGGTTTCCTTCACTATGCAGAAACTTTTGATACAGTCCCAGTTTTTGCTTTTCTTTCTCTTACCTGAGGAGATCTATCTGTTAAAACATTACATTAGCCATTGTCAGTGAAATTACTGCCTGTGTTCTCTTCTAGGAGTTTTATGGTTTCAGGTCTCACATTTAGGTCTTCAATCCACTTTGAGTTTATTTTGTGTATAGTGTAAGAAAGTGGTCTAGTATCATGCTTTTGCATGTAGTTGTACTGTTTTCCCAGCACCTTTTATTGGAGGGACTATCTTTTCCCCATTGTATATTCTTTCCTTCTTTACATTGATTAATTGAACATATAAATGTGGGTTTGTTTCTGACCTCTCCATTCTGTTCCATTGGTCATGTGTTACTTTTGTGCTGGTACCATAGTGTATTGATTACTGCATCTTTGTTGTGTATCTTGTAATCTGGGATTGTGATAGCTCCAGCTTTATTCTTTATTCTCAAAATTGTTTTTGACAATTCAGGGCCTTTTATGATTTCATACAAATGTTAGGATTGTTTGTTTTAGTTCAGTGAAAAATGCTGTTGGTATTTTGATAGGAATTGCATTTGTATCTGTAGATTGTTTTCGGTAGTATGGACACTTTAACCTGTCCTGATCATGAGATATTTTTTTCCATTTGTTTGTGTTATCTTCAATTTTTTTCATCAATGTTTTATAGTTTTCAGAGTACAGGTCTTTCACTTTCTTAGTTACATTTATTCCTAGAAATTTTATTCTTTTTAGTATGATAGTAAATGGAATTGTTTTCTTAATTTCCTTTCTTGCTATTTTGTTATTAGTGTATAGAAATACAACCAGTTTTTCTGTATTTTGTATCCTGCAGATTTACTGAATTCACTTATTACTTCTAATAGTTTTTTGATAAAGTCTTCAGGGTTTTCTATGTATTGTATTGTGTTATCTGAAAATATTAACAATTTAAATTTTTACTTTCCAATTTGGAAGGCATGTGTGTATGTGTATGTATACATGTGTGTGTGTGTGTGTGTGTGTGTGTGTGTGTGTGTGTGTGTATTGCTGGATTGATTTGCCTAGGATTTTCAGTACTGTGTTGATAAAAGTGATGAGAGTGGCCATCCCTGTCTTGTTCCTGATCTTAGAGGAAAAACTGTCAGTTTTTCACAATTGAGTATGATGTTAGCTGTAGGTTTCTCATATTTGTGGAGGGTTTGTATCATGAATGGATGTTGAATTTCATCAAAAGCTTTTTTGCATCTATTGAGATGATCATATGGTTTTTATTATTCTTCTTGTTAATGTGATGTTTCCTATTGATTGGTTTTTGAGTATTGAACCATCCTTGCATTCTTAGAATAAATCCCACTTGATCATGGTGAATGATCCTTTTAGTGTATTGATAAATGCAGTTTGCTCATATTTTGTTGAGGTTTTTTGCATCTATTTTCATTAGGGATATTTACCTGTAGTTTTATTATTTTGTAGTTTCTTTGTCTCATTTTAGTATCAGGCCTTGTAGAATGTATTTGGAAGCTTTCCTTCATCTTTTATTTTTTTGAATAGTTTGAGAAGAATGGGTATTAATTTTTCTTTAAATATTTGGTTGAATTCACCTGTGAAGCTGTCTGGGTCTGGAATTTTCCTTGTTGGATGTGTTGTTTTTTGTTTTGTTTTTTGGATTTTAATTTAATTTTACCACTAGTAATGGTCTTTTCAGATTGTCTATGTGTGTTTCTATTTTTTTCTAAGTTGTCCAGTTGTTTGGAATGTAATTGTTAACAGTGGTTTCTTATAATCCTCTGTTTTTCTGTAGTATTGGATATTACATTTCTTTTATATCTGATTTTTTATATGGGTCCTCTCTTTTTCTTGATGAGTCTGACTGAAGGTTTATATATTTTGTTTATCTTTTCAAAGAACCATCTCTTGGTTTCATTGATCTTTCTTTTCTATTGTGTTTTAGCTGAGATTTCATTTTTTCTGCTCTGACATTTATTATTTTCTTCCTTCTACTGACTTTGGGCTTTATTCTTCTTTTTGTATTTCCTTTAGGTGTAAAGTTAGATTGTTTGAGATTTTATTTCTTGAATTAGGCCTGTATAGCTCTAAATTTCCCTCTTATAACTGCTTTAGCTGTATATCAAAGATTTCAGATTCTTTCCTTTTTCATTTGTCTCCCTGTATATTTTTGATTTCCTGCTTGATTTCTTTATTGACCCATTGGCTATTTAACAGTATGTTGCTTAGCTTGCGTGTGTTTGTGGGTGTTTTGTTTTTGTTTGTTTTTTCTTGTCATTGACTTCTAGTTTTACACTGTCGTCACAAAAGATACATGATATATTTCAATCGTCTTAAATGTATTGACTTGTTTATGGACTAACATGAGATCTATCCTATAAAATGTTCCATGTGTACTTGAATATAATCTGTATTCTGTTGTTTTTGGATGGAATTTCAGTGTGTATCTGTTAAGTTCATTTGGTCTAATGTGTTGTTCAAAGACATTATTTCTTTATTGATTTTTCTGTCTGGATTATCCACTGCTGTAAGTAGGGTGTTTAAGTCCCCTACTATTATTATAATTTTACTGTCAATTTCTCCCTTTGTGTCCATTAATATTTGCTTTATGTATTTAGGTGCCCTCATATTGGGTGCATAGATATATATGATTGTTGTATCCTCTTATTTGATTGACACCTTTATCATTTTGTAACACCCTTCTTTGTCTCTTGTTAAACTGTTTTAAAGTCTATTTTGTCTTTTCTTTTTCTGCCATTTTCATGGAATATGCTTCATCCCTTCTCTTGTAAACAGAATATAGGTTGGTCCTTTTTTTTTTTTTTCCCTTTTTTAATCTATTCTACCATTGCATGTGTTTTGATTGGATCATTTAGACTAGTTATGTTTAAAGTAATTTTTGACAGGTATGCAATTACTGCCATTTTGTGAATTGTTATCTGGTTGTTTTTATAGTTTTTTTTCCTTCTCTCTTTATGGCTTGATAGCTTTCTTTATTATGCTTGGATTCCTTTCTCTTTACCATTTTGTTTGTGTATGTGTGTGTGTGTGTGTGTGTGTATCACAGTTTCTTGATGTGTGATTATGATGAAGTTCATATATAACATCCTCTGGGTATAGCAGTCTATGTTAAGTTGATGGTCTAAGGTTGAACACATTATAAAGCACTAAATTTTTATTCTCCCCTCCATGTTTTATGTATATGATATCATGCTTTGCATCTTTTTACTTTGTGTATCCCTTGAATAATTTTTGTAGATATGCTTAATTTTACCACTTTTGTTTTTTAACCTCCATACTGGCTTTAGAAGTACTTATTCTATGTTCGCTTTTATGTGTGAATTTTTTCCTTTTATAATTTTCTTACAGCTATGGTCTTTTCTTTGTACTTAAAGGATTATCTTTTTTTTCAGATTTTATTTATTTGATACACAGAGAGCGAGCGAGTGAGAGATAGAGATAGTGAGATAGCACATGCAGGGGGAGCTGCCGGCAGAGGGAGAGGGAGAAACAGGCTCTCTGCTGAGCAAGGAGCCTGATGTGGGGCTCAATCCCAGGACCCTGGGATCATGACTTGAGCTAAAGACGCTTAACTGACTGAGCCACCCAGGTGCCCCTTAAATAATTATTTTTAGCATTTTTTAAGGCTGCTTTAGTTGTGATGGATTCCTTTAACTTTTGTTTATCTGGAAAACTCTCCTTCAATTCTGAATGATAACCTTGCCAGGTATAGTATCCTTGGTTGCAGGTTTTTGTTTTTGTTTTCATTTTCTTTCCTTTCAGTACTTTGAATATTTCATGCCATTCACTTCTGGGCTGCATTTTCTTCTCAAAATTAAGTGATACCTTATGGGGTTTCTCTTGTACATGACTTATTGCTTCTTTTTGGTGCTTTTAAGATTCTCTATGATTACATTCTGACATTTTAATTATGTGTTTTAGTGCCAACCTTCTTGGTTTCAACTTTTTAGGGACTTTCTGTGATTCCTAGACCTAGATGTCTGTTTCTTTGCCCTGATAAGGGAATTTTCCAGCTATTATTTCTTCAAATAAATTTTTGCCCTCTTCTCTCTCTTCTCCTTCTGGCATTCCTATAAAATAAAGTTCATTATGCTTGATGATATCTCTGAGTTCCTTTAACTTATTTTCATTTGTTATTATATTTGCTGTCCAGCTTGGTTGCTTTCTATTACCTTCTTCCACATCACTGATCTGTTCTGCACCCTCTAATCTGCTTTTGATTCTCTCTAGCATATTTTCCATTTGTTATTGAAATCTTCAGCTCTTAGTTTTTATATTTTTTAAATACTTCTATTGAAATTCTGAGTTCATCCACTCTTTTCTCGAATTCAGTGAGCATCAGTAATGACCATTGTTTAGAACTCTTTCAGTCTTATTGCTTATCTTCATGTTCTTTAGTTTTTTTCTGTGATTTTTTTCTTGTTTTTCTTTTGGTACCTATTCCTCTGACTCCTCATTTTGTCTAAGTCTCTGTATTTTTTCTGTGTATTAGGTCAGCTTTGTCCTCCTGGTCTTGAGAGTAGTGGCTTTGTGTAGTAGAGTTTCTATGATGTATTTTATGTAACTCAATTCCCCAGTCTCTAGAATTAGGAGCTCCAGGGATGTCCCTTTTGTGGGCTGCATATAACCCCCTGTTGTTGCTAAGCTGTGATTGCTGTGGGCGTGTTGGTGGTTGGAGCTGGGACTTTGGCCAAGCTGCTGCTGTGACCTGCTTTGCCAGCTGTGGGCACACTGGTCAGAGTTTGCTCCTTGCATTGTCGAGGCCCAGATACAGGTACCATGAGCTTGCTAGTGTTCCAGCCTGACTCACATCCTGGCTATTTGTATTCAACAGCTCTGACAGCTATAGGTACACTGAAGGGTAGGGCTTGCTCCCTGTTCAGCCAGCTAAGAGGCCTGGCTCTAGGAAATGTGTGCATGCTGGCATATTGGGTTATCTTCCAACCCCCAGGGCAGGAATCATTTGGGAGGGGCACCAGTACCAGCTGGGGCTGCCTGCTGCCGTGGTGAGGCAGGAGCCACTTTGTAGGGTGACCTGCCAAGGCAGTCAGGTTGGGTAGTACAGATCTGGAGGGTAACATCAGGACAGCTCACATAATGCCATCATGTAAATGGAGAGTGTTAGAACTGGCTCCCGCAAGCATCCAGCTATCTAAGCTGGAGGAAAGCAAGAAAATGGTATACCGACATTGTTTTTCCTAGGGAAATGTGCAGATCCCTGCGCCTTTGGCACATGTCCTAAAATTAGTCAGTAAATCTTCACATATACTCCAGGTGCTTTCCAAGCTGTTGTTTCATGGCTGTATCTCCAGCATAGTTATTTAACATACTGGGGAGTCAATTTCTTATTGCTGCCTGGGTCTTCTGAAGTTAAATCCTGCTGATTTTCAAGGCCAGATGTTATGGGGACTCATCTTTTCAGTGTGTGTCCCAGGGCCAGGGATACCTAGTATGGGGTCTGATCCTCTCAGTTCTTGGTGCTTGTCATGTCCCTCCCATTTTTCGTCAGTCATGCCAGGGGTTTGGTTCCTGACCACATCTCTGCTCCCTTTATCCTTTTTGATGTGGCCTCCCTCTATGACTAGTTGTAGAGGCTCTGTTCTGCCAGCATTTGGATCATTTTCCGAGGTAGTTGTAACATAGTAGTTGTTGTCTTTGTGTGTCCATAGGATAAGGTAAGCTCAGGATCCTCCTAACGCCATCTTCCCAGCCCTCTTCTAAAATTGCAAGTATTTTCATTGGGATATAGAAGTAAAACTTCTTCCCTGGCTTGAAAATAAAATATTTTCAAAAATTTTTGGAAAGGGAGGAAAAAAAGGATAGTTCCCTATCAGTTCTTTTCACAATAATTACACATAAAAACCATCTCCAAATTCAATGACTTATTTCTCAGTCACAATCTGCAGGTCTCCAAAGTTAGGCTAATCTAGGCAAGGCTGAATTGGACTTTGCTTCAGTATGTGGGCTGGATTCAAATATGTTCCACATATCTCTCTTCTTTGGACCAACAATAATATATATTTAAGGCATGTTCTGTTCATACTGAAATACAGGAGTGTAAGAACACAAGTCAGACAATATAAGCATCTTCCAAATATCATACCATGTCTGTCATAATCTAATAGCCAAGTTGTCAAAATAAGTGAAGGAGTAGGAAAGTGCATTCTGTCCACCCTGAGACCATAGAACTAAGTTTGGGATAAGGAGGGAGTAAATACATGCTGAAAAATAATTTAAATGACTACATGAACAAACCTGTGGATAACCAACCCAGTTTTCAAAGAAAGAAGTACCAAGGTGATTGCTTCTAGGGATTTGATATTGGTTAAGCTTGTATTTAAGAGGTTTAGACATACATACTTAAGGTCCTTTTGTGTTTTCAGACAGAAGATGAGACTATCCTCTCCTTTCAAAGCCCTTGGCCCACACCCTCTTTGCTTCACTATACATACTTAGTGACATAAAATCATCCTTGATTCAAGGCCATATAAGCTTGAAGAGAACAGCTTCTATTCTTCTGTAAAATTTACTCTTGAATATTCTGGCTTCTTCCTATCACTCCTCATACGATGAAACTAAACCATATAATTACCAGAAATCTCTAAATTGCCAAATTCAAAACAGTTGTGTTGCTTTCAATCTGTGAACTCAGAATTTAATGAGTTATTACTTTATGTACCACGAACTGTGACAAATGGTAGAGATACAAGATTGAACAACACTCATGATTCCTGCTCTTATGGAAAGTAAATATAATTGGGAATAGATACAGAATATTATATAAAAATTTGTGTGATGGCATGAGCAGAGCATGCTAGATAAATGGAAGAAAGGCATCAAAAAAAGAGAATTGAGCTTCTGGCTTCAGGAAGTGATATTAAATTGATACTCAAAAAGTTAGAGACAAAAGATGGGGTGTGCAGGTATATGTGGGGTAGGGTTCTCTGAGACAGAGAACCTTGTATGTACTGAACTCAGTGAACATTGAATATTTGAGTAAATTAAAAGTAAAGAATTTGTTGAATCAATTCATTCTTCCATTTAAATATTTACTGATTTCCTACAATGTTCTAGGTATATTTCTAGGTGTGGGAATTCAAACAGACAAAACAGATAAAATATTGTGTGAGATAGTGGTAAGGCCACTGGAGAGAATTCAAACAAAAAGAATGTATGATGTCAGCAAGAGGCAGTTTTCATTTTAATTAACTAGGGCAAGGAAAGCCTACGAGAGTGACAAAATAGATGAGGAAGCAGGCATACAAAGAGTTAGTGTCAGAGCGCTCTAGGCATAGAAAAGAAGGAGTAAAATGCCTTGAAGTGGAAGAGTAGTTGGTGCATTCCAGGAATAGCTAGGAGGCCTGTGTGACTATAGTAAAGTATGTGAACAGAAGAGTGAGGTACTTTGAGCTATGTTTTAACAAGATCACTCAGACAGTTTGGTGGAGAATAGGCTGTAAGGAAACGCATCAGTTAGATAGCATCTATGTTGTAACAATCTGAAAATATCAGAGGCTTATTAAAATTATGTGTTTATTGTTCACACAAAACCCAATGTAGAAGTTCCTGGATGGGTAACTCTCTCTGATCACTCTCTTCTAATTAGTGACATATGGATCCATATTCCTCCCGTATTGTGATACAGTGGTCTTCCACAACCGATCTCCATGGTTTCTGGGGAGGGGGAAGGGAACATGAGAAATGAGTAATGCATGATCAACAGCCTCAGCTCAAAAATATGACCCAATTCGTTGCCTTCTATTGACTAGAATTATTCATGTGGTTCTGCCTATGACCTAGAAGGCTGGGAATTTTAGTCCTTGGTCAGGCATCTACCTTCAGTAAAATATAAGTCTAGCAATTTCTGCCATAGGAAACAAGAACAAAGGCAGGAAAACCAGTTTTGAAGCTATTATAATAATATATGTGATAATAGATAGAGATTAGACTAGAAGCCTAAGAATGGAAGCAACTGTAATCTGGGCATATTTTAAATATAGCACTGATAGAATATGCTAATTGATTAGATGTGGAGTAAAAAATAATTTTTAAAAAGGGGGTTAGGGTGGGGAAGAATAAATAGTAACCAAATATCCTTAAGAGAAATGAGGAAAGTATAGCAATAACTGGGAGATGATAAGGAATTCCAATTTGGCATGTTAAATCTGATTTTCCTAGAAGATATTTAAGGACAGATAAACACCATGCAGTTGGCCTTGAGTTTGCAGTACATGGGACAAGTCTTGGATGGATATAAACATTTAGCCGTGTTTATTCGTAGTATTAGGAGCCATAAATCTTGAGAAAGTCACTGGAAAAAGTATAGTGGAAGACAAATGGGTGTTCAAAAGGATCTGGGAAAAGATGAATCAACATAGTAAACAGAAGAAAACTATTGAAGTGAGAAAAAATAGGAGATGTTATGCTCTGGAAGTCAAATGAAATTATTCCAAAGAAAACAGAAAAATCATGTTTTTTGCCACTGATAGGCTCAGTAAAAGGAGGTCTAGGAATTAGCTGTCAGATTTAGCTAGGTGAAGGTCATTGATATTTCATTCTGGCAGAATGGTGGGTATAACATCCTGATTAGAGGAAGTTTAAAAGAGGAGAAGCATTGGAGATGTGAATATACACATCTCTTTTGATGAGTTTTGCTATGAAGAGAAAATAGAGAAAGGGCCAAGTAGTTTGAAGGCAAAGTAAAAAGAAGTTTTTGCTTGTTTTTAGGTAAAGTATGGGGCAAATAAGCCTATGTTTGTATGTTGCTAGAAATTGTCCAGAATGAAGAGAAAAAGTTCATAACTGAAGAGTGAGGAGAGCATGCTGGAGACCCTTCATTACACCAGAGGGTATGAGATCTAATGCACAAGCAAAGGGTTTGGCCTTAGCTAAAGCACCAAAAATTCATTCACAGAAACAAAATGAAAGGTGGTGGGTAGGTAAATAAATATGGCAGTGGGAGTCTCTGGAAGTTCTCTCTTCTGGTTGCTTCAGTTTTAGTGAAATAGAAAGCAAGGCTGTTCTATGTGAGCATGAGTTGTTGGAAGTTGAGCAAACAGGAGTAGGTCATAAAGTCATTTAGGAATATGAGAGAATAAAAGCACTAGGAGAAAGTGGTATGACTGCCTGACAACATTGAGGGCCTACTAGATTTTACTAAGGTTGTGGCTTTGCCAATTAAGTGCCATGAGAAAGAAAATTGCAAGAGAAATGAAGGTATTTGTAAGTGAGTGCTTTTAATAATGGGCCATGGAATTAAGCTGGATAAGATAATAAATTAAAATTGAGGGGTGTGAAGAAAAGGAAAATATGATGGGATGTTTGAACATGTCTGAAGAGCTACTAGACTTGTGAAACTAGCTGTAAAGGTGGGCCCTGGAGATGCAAGAGTGAAAGGCTTTAAATTGATATTATGGAAAGAGTTGGGTTATTTTTTGTTTAATATTTTATTTATTTATTTGACAGAGAGAGACAGCTAGTGAGAGAGGGAACACAAGCAGGGGGAGTGGGAGAGGAAGAAGCAGGCTCCCAGCGGAGGAGCCTGATGTGGGGCTCGAGCCCATAACGCCGGGATCAAGCCCTGAGCCAAAGGTGGATGCTTAACGACTGCGCCACCCAGGCACCCCAAGAGTTGGGTTATTGGTAATGACAAGATCTAACATATGGCCTTAAGAGTGGGTGACTGAGGAAAGACAGACACCAAAATCACTGGAAGGGAGGAGGCCTAGGAATGGAGAGTTCAGGGTATTGGAAGAATCCTCTAGGACTATGTGGACATTGAAATCCTCAGGAATTATGTTGGAAGAGTTGAAGAAAGTGAGAGCAAGCTTACAAATTAAACCTTTAATCACTGAGGGAGAGAGATCCACAACATCTACAAAGAACTGCAACCTGAGGGGTCCTGAGTGAGACAGTCAGATGATCAGAGACTCAAAGCTGGGTGTTTTCTGTGAAGTGGGAGGGAAAAGAGTTTAGTAGCAGAGCAAGGAAAAGATGTACCACAGCTTCATGCCCAATGATAAAATGAGTATGGGAGAGAAATGAGGTATCACTCAAAAAGGCTGAAGAGGAAAAGGACTCTCAGAAGAGAGTTGGAGTTCCTCAATAACAAGAAGAAAAAAGGAACATTCAGAGAAGAGGATGAGGATAGATCAAGAGGAAGCGTCTGGAAGACTGGCTGTGAGTCAAAGAGGAACCAGGGGACGGATTTCAGAAATCAGGAAGGATAGAAATGGGGGCAAGATATGCACATGGGTGTGGAATGGAGGGTAGGGAATTAGAACCTGTGCTCATTAAAGTAACTGACACAGACGTGAATAAAGACCACAGAAGAGTAGGCCTCGAGACCATCAGGACCAAAGTATTAATGAGCCTATTACCAAGGGTCATAGGTCTTTCTAGGACACTCAGTGTACTGGGGTTCTTTGTTGACTCCTATCAGTGGCTGCGAAAAGAGAGGGAGGCTGGACCTAATTAATGAAAATGAAGAGGAAAGTAGAACCCACCACATTCTACAAGGGAATTGATTCATTCTCATTTTCATTTAAGGAAAACTGAAGGTTCTTCCTGATGGATTCAGGAGCCACAGAGCCTGTCAATCGCTCTGGCCTCTGATTTTTAATATTTTCAAAATTATGTAGTATGTTGTGTTCTATATGCCTAGAGAGAGTCAAACATCCTGAGCTTAAAGTCTAGCCCTATTAGTGATATGCAGCTTACCTTCTCTTACTCAGTCCCACTTTCAAGTAAAACTGAGGTAATAGTGGAGAGTTCAGGGGTCGTTGGAGGATTTAGTTAGCATTTGTTTCAATGGCTTCAAATAATTAAGATGAAGTTCTCAGACACTTTAATAATTTAACGTAGATTGTGGTGTTCTATCTGAAAAAGAAAATAAATTTAAATCCTACCTGAGCTTCTTCCCAGTTATGCAATATTAGGCAAGTTATTCAATCTTTTAAAAATAGATGCATATCTATTTTACAGAGTTGATAAGAGGTCCTAGTTTTTGTTTCATATGTGATTTGGATTATTAGCAAATTTGTCACTTGATGTATATAACAAATAAAGCATGTGTTTTAATTAGATACCATAATACAATTTATTAATAAAATCTAGCAGCTTACATGGAACCCTCAGTGGGGAGCATACATGGCAATGTGGGGTATAAAAATAGTGTATAAACATTACTATTTTGAATATTATCACAAAAGCATTTCTGGTTACAATCATACTTGTCTAAATTGGATGAGCTATAAGTCAAATCATTTTTACTTGGGGTTCTACTTCAGTACTGTGAAACTTTTTTTTTTTTTTTTTTTTTTTGGTACTCCCTAACCCATGTAGTTAAACAGTATATGATACGATAACATTTTAGTGGATGTAAGTTTATTTTTCATCTGGATTAAATCCTTGTGAGGCCAGGGGTAAGCAACTGCTTTCTTCTAACAAGAAATTATACCTTAAAAATATCCCTCAGTCTGTTTGCCTCAGAGCCAGTTCTCCATGTCCTCTAGCTGTCCTTTTGCTCTGAGCAGTGGTTCTTCTCTATACTGCTTAAATGCTTATGATTCTAACACTATGGAGACACTTTCTTATTCAGGAATCAAGTTTTAAGGCTTTGAAGGCTCTAGAATTCAGGGGGAGGTTTTTGAGGAGATATTTGACAGGACATCAGCATTGGCCCCCAGTGCAACAGAGCTATATAGAGTCTGTCCTTGTTTATGGACTGAACCTTCAACATTGTTCATTTGAGGAAGACTTAGACCTCTGAGTTTTGTTCTATGAAGAAAAAGAGTAACTGTCATGACAAAAATATAATGCCTAAAAAGAAAAAAAAAACTATACTGAAGAAATAGTTTATCTCTTAAAGTAATCCTGTGAAAATTAGAGGTAAATTCTTTAAGACCACAGATATATGTCATTATTGCTTTGTAATTCAGCTATCCTGCTTGGAATTTGTACACAAATGTGAGATTAAAAAAAACGTGAGATATGGATAATGTTGATCTTTAGCATTCAATAATCACATTTATTATCAGATAATGTTATTTGTGCCTTATATTTTAAAGTGGCACAGCAAGTACTGAGTAAAAGAATTCATCAGAAGTGTTGACAAGATTTTTAATTCCTTCTGTTTCCTTTGATATTTTTCTTAAATAGAATATGTAAGCAATGCAACCCATACGTAAAACACATCTCAGTTTGTTTATTCTGCTTTTTATTGCACATTTGAAAATTAATAATTCAATGTTCTAATATTAGCTGTCATCTTAGCTGTGATAAAATTAATAATTCATCAAAATATCAAACAAATGGTGCCTTTTTTGTTCTAGATGAGAAATAGTTCTTTTAGCTTTGAGAAACCATGTTTGATTTTTTTGGGGGGTCATATAATACTTAAGCATTTAAGTTATAATTGTAATGTGTTCATCTTAAATATAGAAATCTGCATATATCACAATCAATGATTAAAAAAAAACCTTTTTATACTTGGTTATTCCAACCCTAGCTTATTTCTTAGCAGATGAGCATTCCAGTAACTCCAATACAGAATTCATACTGTAAAATAAGGACCCCAAGTAATAATTCCAAAACAAGTCATGCTTCAGAGTAATGATCTATCCTGGCTGAGCAGATAGTCCCACCATTACTCCTTAATGATGTTTACTACTAGTATTAGGAGTACCCCCTTTAACTATTGTTAAGTATTTAGGTTTCAATTACAGTGTGGTCACCCTACCCATAGACCACACTTTGGGAAATGCATAATCTTTGCCTCTTGGTGAAGGATAACTCCCAAGTTTGAAAGAAGCACTTGGATATTATAGACTAGAAATGGTTGTCAGATTAGCAATAAACTTCTACACCTTGAAATGGTTGTCTTCTTCCAGGGGTCCTCCCTTCTTTCTGGTGACTCTTACCACCATCCAGGTTGCTGTGTTCCTTCTCTTTAAAAGTGCATTCGAACCTCGTGAGTTTGTGTTTGGATTATTCAAATAAGTAAGCACTGTAAAGTTACTAGCATCCAGACTAAAACGTGGAATTTTTGAGCCTGTAAACCTAGAAGAATTTTTCATACTTTTAATTTATATGCAAAAGACCCTGATAAATCTGTCAATAGAAACAAAATAAGATGACATGTTAAAAAGCCTATCTTTTCCTCCTACTTTTCACAAAGTAAATGGGTATCTTTACAGCAAAGAGAAACAGTGCTAAAAGTTTTCCCTCATTTGATAAATTTACAAGAATTCATTTATCACAAGTTTCTATATAAGGATTCTGTTTCAAAAAAGACCAAGTCCCCACTTTATAGAAGGTAATGTGTTTGGCCCTATAGGTGCCAAAAAGGGAAAATGTAGTCTGTTCTCTTAACATAATGTAGTATAGCAAGTAGACAAATATTTGTTTTAATTGTGATACACTATGGAGTCATGTGGAAAATGCTATGGGAACACATAAGATGGTTAACTTATTTTTATTCCAAGAAATGCAGCACTATCTTTTCTCAGACATTTAGGTAATGGAAAATTTTGTCAGAGAATCCATTAACAACCAATTCCAGGTGAGGACAGTAGTGATATATTACAATAAAATTTTCCATGAAGTCTTATTCAACCCACATTTGTTGAATAAGGACCTACTATGTGCAAACTACTTGGCCCTGAATGTGATAGTATGGTATCCTATCCTCTGCCCATAAAAAAGCTTAGAAGTGGCATATAATATACAAAATAGAAGGTGGTTTGTGTAAAAAGAGCTTTTTAACATGATGTAAAATTTGAGACAAAAATTTCCTGTGAGCTAGGGAAAAACATGACCTTCTAGAATATTGAAGGTTATACTCCAGCTTAAACTTTTAATAAGATGTTATCACATAAAAATATGCTCAGACAAATCTGTAAGTATCTATTCAAAATATTTCATAAGCATTCTGACAAAGATAATATGATTTGCTCATTTCATCTGTTATCTTGGGTTTTATTTATTTGATACAGACTAGAATATGGGTCTACTCCCAAATCAATTTATTTAGGACCCCCAAAATGTCCCCCAATGTGGCCATACTTGATATCTCTGGGTCTCATGTACATATTTCATAATACAATTGCTATTTACTACGTAATCCTTCAGAAACAGTCTGATATTCTCCATCATCTCACATTACATGGCAAGAAGCTGGAGAGCAGAGACCTTATGTTTCATAGAAGTTTCTTATGTATTTCCTCACCCACAGGTGGTCTTCAATGGATTGGACCAACTTTCTATTGTCTGGAACTGACTTGAGAGATTGAAGGGCCTCAATCTGAGGTCAGAAATTATAGAAAAATAATAAATCTGTTCACTAATCAAAGATTTTTGTATTACAGCATGCCCGTGCTAAGATCTGAATTTTTATATCCCCCTCAAATTCATGTTAATAATCCTGACCCAATGTGATGCTCACTAGTAGAGCTTTGGGAGGTGATTAGGTCATGACTTATAAAAGAGACCACAGACGGCTGCCACGTTCCCCCAGGATAAAGCTACAACCTGGAAGAGGGCCCTCACCTGATCATGCTGGCATCCTGATCTCAGACTTCCAGCCTCCCAAACTGTGAGAAATAGGTTTCTGCTCTCAAGAAGCTACCCATTCTGTGACCCTTTGCAATGGAAGCCTGAACAGACTAAGACAGGTACCTTGGAGCACACAGGAGCTGCAAAGATGAATTAAGACATAAGTAAACCAAGCAATTATAGTTCATTCCAAGAACCACATTTCAAGTTACATTAGGTTAAAAATTGAATGGGGCGCCTGTGTGGCTCAGTCGTTAAGCGTCTGCCTTCGGCTCAGGGCGTGATCCCGGCGATCTGGGATCGAGCCCCACATCAGGCTCCTCCACTGGGAGCCTGCTTCTTCCTCTCCCACTCCCCCTGCTTGTGTTCCCTCTCTTGCGGCTGTCTCTATCTCTGTTAAATAAATAAATAAAGTCTTTTAAAAAAAAATTGAACAAAATCCCACTTCACATTCTCAATCCCATGAAACATTCTCTTACGTGTATCTTTCTCTTCTGAAGCAGATGAGTAAAAGCAAAAATGAGGAAAGAACTTAATAACTAATAATACAATGTGACTGAAAAACATTTGTCTTAGGGAGACAGAAACATTGCACATGTCTGTTACATAGCATAAGTTCTCAGGACTACTTGTCAGAATTATTTTCTCCTGTATACCTCTAGGGCATATGCTATCCCATAATATTTGAAACTGGCAAGTCAGATTTGCTTAGGAAATTTCAAAATTACAAACTTTTTGATCCGCTTTTGCTTCTTCCTATCAACCACATATTTATTGAGCTTCATTTTTTGTTAGTATCAAAATCTATTGATTCGCAAGATAAATATTGACCTGACCTTGCCTTCACCTCAGTTTATATCTACTTCTTAAGTCAATAAATCTGGAAACTGATCTGACAGCAGTCAATATTAGTTTAAAATTCTTAAAATAGCAGCTTTGCTATAAGGTAATAATTCAGTATTTTATAGATTCTGCCTCAAAGACGCGAAAAGGCAATGTAACTTACCAATTTGCTACATAAAGCTATTTCTGTGTCACTTGGTTTCAAATACAAGAACCTCACTCATGCCCAAGAACATCTCTACTTTAATGCCTGTATAACTTCTAATCTCTGACCCAAAGTATTTGAAATACTTTATCCCACTTGCTGGTGGCAATTGAATACTAGTGTCTTGCTTTGATTCTAATTATAATTAAGCTATGTAATTATTCTTCAAATGACTGATGCTTTCTGTTGGGCTCTGTTCCCTCTGGACTGAATTTTACCTGGAGGTATAATAAATATAGTCAACAGCCATACTGGACTTTGGAAGTTAAAGGCAATAATACATTTGTTACCTCATTAATCAGCTTGTTTTTATCTTTTCAAAGTCTAGGAGAAATAAAACCATGGGTCAAGATTTGCATATATTTATACTATAGATAAAGGAGGTAAGCTTAGGGGCCTGGTTGTAACCAAAGCAATATATTCTACAATTTATTACCCCCCCTTATTTTTTTAAGGCCACAGCACTCATCTTTTACTTACACTATTTTCCAGTGCTTTGGGGGATGGATGACATACTCATACTTCAGAATTCCATAATGAAATCTCCCAAAATGCATTTAAAGAAAAGTTAACTTTAATTTTCCATGTAAGTAACAAATAAGGAAATTTCATTTTAGAAATAGCCTATACTCAGTTATATTCTAAAGAAATAGGTTGTGATATTAAAATGTATTTAATCAGTCATTTAGAAATTGCATTTAAATGCATGGGAATAAATGGCGGGATCAAAACAAAAAACATGTTCTCCTCTATAGAACATTTCAAAGTGTAACGTGAAACAAAAGTTAATCTTATTCTTTATGAATGACCATCTAACTAGAGGGAAATCACGCACATTGGCCAAAGCATGCAAGGGAGATACTGATATCACAGTATTGAAATCACATTAGAAAACCTTGTGAGTACAAAGTTAATAACCCCTCCAGTAAATTTTAGTTTGAGGGTAGATGTCCTATCTTGTTTATATTCATGATTTTACATGTATGTAACATACTTTACATAGACGTAGCTCTG
The DNA here is from genome assembly GCF_024610735.1 of Ursus americanus. Lineage (NCBI taxonomy): Eukaryota > Metazoa > Chordata > Mammalia > Carnivora > Ursidae > Ursus > Ursus americanus. Next base: position 26,831,633 of record NC_142127.1, on the reverse strand, counting down.
AAATTCAGTTACCATGACAAACTCATTGAAATTATTTTTATTTCATGTAGATTTAGAAGAGACTTAGTAAATACAGCAACCAGCTATAAGTCTTGATCATGACATGACATGATTTGCCACCTAATATGATTAGAGCCAGGCTCATGAAGAAAAGCCGCCTATGTAATTAGAACGATAAGGTTGGTATTATTCTTTCATTTATTAACTTTTAATCCCACTGTTCTTACAAGTTGCTATTTCATTTTATCCTGTACTATTTCTTATCTTTTCCAGCTCTGTAATTGTGTGTTTATCCTAAATTTAGCATTATAAAAATATTAATACCTAATTGAAATGAGAATTTAGACAAGGTATTTTGAAATTATCGGTTACATAACTGTTGTGAATTGCATTTTGGTAAGTTTTGATAGTAATATAAAAAGTAAGGAAAATAATAATCCTAACCGCTATCCCAAAGGATTTAAAAGAAAAGTTCCAGGGAACTCCTCATCTCATTATTCAGCTCCCTCTCTTCTCATATATCTAAGAAACTGAAAATGGTTAAAGAGAGACCATTATTTTCAGAGAACTGGCATTTGAAATTCAACAAAATGTATTCTTCCTTTACCTAGAATTCTTTATACTTTTTGTATTTAGTTTTGGTTAACAGAGTGCTGCTTACAGTATCTCTCATTTGTGTAAGTGAAAAATAACTGTTTTTATTACTTAAAATATTACAAAAAGGGACAATATGCTAAAAATATGCAGTGAACAAATATCATCTGTACAGACTGGAAGAGAACCTTCATAAATTAACCTTATTAGTGCATTACTGTAAGCGAATGCCAAAAAAGCTCCTAATTTGCATTAAGATAGATTTTTCAGGTTGGCTGCATGATTTAATTAAAGAAAAGATTAAGAATCATTAAACAAGCTGCTCTACCTTGCAATAACAGAATTCATATCTGATTCAGGTTAACGAAAACACAGATGGTGATTCAGTAACTGTTGAGTTGCTGTAACAGAATGAAAATGATCCCATTAGTTCTCTGGAAATGTGAGGGAATTTGGAAATTAGTATGCAGATACATTGTATGGTGCTAGACAGCTTGGTCTGCTCGGATCATCGCTGATTATACTTTGTTTGGGTTGGCAACACTGAACTTAATAAATGAAAAAATGTTCCAGTATACCCCAGTTGGAAACTGTTCAAGGTTGAAATAGGTGTGCAGGCTTTCAAAAGGAGAGAGTTAAGTAAACAAATGTCAATCACTTCAGAGCTGGCAACTTTTTTTTTTTCCTTTAAAGAATATGTCTGTTCTTGAGAAGTAAGTGTCATAAAAATGGAAAGCCTTTACTGGATACATATGTCTGTGTGGTATTTATTATTACAAAAGTATTTTAAATGCATAGTATCACTTTGAGAGAGATGTGCAAGCGTTTTAATAGCTTTTTTTTTTTTCCTGGCAGAAATAGAAAGATTCAGTCACGATGAGGATTATTTTTCACAAAAAGAAATCAATATCATTCTGATGGAAAATGTTATGACAGGATAAAAAAAAAAGTGTAAGTATAATGGCTATTGAAAGTTTAAAGGTGTCAATAAGGACCACAAAGTAATCCTCAAGGAGCCTTCTGGGAAAGAACAACTTAAACAAGTAGCACAGTCCATCACAGCAGCTGACAGCAATCGCCACTGCGTTCAAGAGCTCAACGACACACACAGCCTCCATTTTTAACACCTGGTACATGCCATCAGTCTGCGTGCTCAGCGTCTGACCCTTTGGAACAAATCTCAGAGACTGTGCAAAAGCCCATTTGGACAGAGTCTTCGAGTCAAATGATCCTGTTCTGTTAACCTGTGACAATAAAAATGGAGGTGAGATGTTCTAGATTACAATCTTCCCAGAGCATGGAACTGCACCAACAACTTTATCCTACACTTGCAAATCACCTTACAACATTAAAAAATGACAAGTAGTAATGGACATCCCACACTTTTAATGTGATACTACTACTCTTACGGACATAACCCCCCTTTCAGAATTAGCACAAGGCTTTGCTCTGGCCGTTACTATCTATTTCATTAAACTTCTAAAGAGATTTCTATTGCCACTTTTTTCTAAAACTTCTTAGAACTTGTACTACTATACACTGTAGACTGTAACACTTGCCAACATTTAAAAGTACGAATATTACAAACATGAGTGTCTTAGTTACGAGTGACACCCCCACAAGTCCCCCTATTATAAGCTCCTTTCCTGGCGTTCAAACTAGATCTATAAGGAAATCATACTATTAAGAAGAAATGCTACAAAATACTTTCCACACAGTGCAACTACAAACTCAGTATCTGATTAGAAAGGCCTTGATATACTTCCGTTCCTCTTAATGACAGCTTTATCTGCTTGGTCTAAAAAAAAAAAAATCCTGTAAGTTATAATTTCCCCCACAGAATCTACACATACTTGACATGCAATGTATAACACTATTTTAAGTTGAGATGCTTAAGAAAAAAAATTTGATCAAGTAGCTATTTGGCACTGTATTGTCATTGTTACACAGCTCATGGGAGCCGCCTTCACGCTAAATGTACAGTGATCTTTTTAGCTACATTTACACATGATTATCTGAAGATTTGCAGTCTCCTCCCACAATGTTCAATAAGAATTTCAAGTAGATGTTTTTTCCTTGTATGATGCTGGTTTTATCTCTGTCTGAATATTCTGTAGAAAGATTAGATTTTGGAAAGTGGATACATGGCAATTTCTAAAATGCAAAAATGACTTAACCCATTTCCTTTGGAGCAAGAGCCTATGCTGTTGCAAATTGGTAGTTTAATTGTTAAGCTGTTTAGAGGTGTTGCAGTATTAGCCCTGTAATAACTTGGAGAATAGATGATCT